>NC_030820.1:11131565-11731565 GCF_001704415.2 Capra hircus
ACAGGACAGAGAAGACTCCTACCCTTAGGATTCCTTAGAGATGTGCCCTGGGGGCCACTGGCCACTCACAGCTAGTAGGGCTTGATATGTGGTGAGTCCCTATTGAGATGTACCTGAGTATAAAATATACACCAACTTCAAAGACTTACTACTAAAATAAAAGGTAAAATAGCTGATCAATCATTTTTATCTTGATTACATGTTGGGCTAGTCATTGAGTGGACATAATGGGCTACATAGAATGTATTATTAAAATTGACATTACTGGCTCTTTTTACTTTTTAAAATGTGGCCACTAGAGAATTTATGATTATAAATGTGGCTTGCATTATATTGTGCTGGCCCAAAAGTTCATTTCATTTGGGTTTTTCTGTAAGATGTAATGGAATGAACTTATTGGCCACTCTAGTATTTCTGCTGAACAGCCCTGGTCTGGAGAGAAAGCACGTCCTGGGCATATAAGCAGAACCCTGCTCAGGGGAAGCAAGACATGTTTCTGGGGCTGGAGGCACCAGCACAGAATCATCGACTCTAGAAAGTCACGGAAGGGTGTGTGGGAAAGACTCTGTGTCTCCAATAATTGGTAGGTTTCGTTATTTTCAGTGTCATTTCTAAGAGTGGCAGTCTTGATTGCGCAGCTCATGGAAGGTAGAAAGGGTTCATTTGTTTACCCGCCGAGCTTGGTCATGGGTAATGATTAGGTTAGCTCAGCCTTTGTGTTCATCGAGGCCTGACTGTGTTTTGAGAGTGAGGCAAGGATGGTGTTAAATGTGCATGCAGAAAGAGGCAGCACTGTTTTATTTTATTTATTTTTATTGATAAACTTTTATAGAGCATGCAACCTTTATCAAAAATCTATCTAATTTTATCAGTTAACAAATTTTGTTGTTATTGTTGTTCAGTTGCTAAGTCGTGTCCGACTCTTCCCAACCCCATGGACTACAGCACACCAGGCCTCCCTGCCCCTTGCTATCCCCAGGAGGTCGCCCAAGTTCATGTCCATTGAACTGGTGATGCTATCCAACCATCTCATCCTTGGGTCTTCTCATGCATGAACTGTCGGTGGCCAACATCCTAGTTGTTCAGGGGCAGCTGTAAATACAGGGCCAGGTAGTATACTGTATCGGTTATTGATTTCTGCCTAACCAAGCACCCCTAACTTCACAGCTGAGAAGATAAACATTTCACCATTTCAGTGGTCAGGAGGCCAGGTGCCACTTAGCTGGGACCTTTGACTCAGTGTCTCCCAGGAAGGCCATTGCGATCATCTTGAGGATCAGCTCTGGGTGTGGGGGGTTCCCTTCCCAAGCTCACTCAGCTGTTGGCTGGAGACATCAACACCCTGCCCTGCCAGGCCTTTCTACAGGGCAGCTCACGGCCCATAGCTGCCTGCCCTCAGCGAGGAGTTGGTTGGCCGCATGCGCTATGATTCCTTTTTCTCCTAAACTGACTGTAGGCATGTAGAAAAGTTGTGGTGATAGGACAGAGCTCCCGTATCCGCCTCCCTTAGTGTTCAGCCTGAGCTATTTCTTCTTTTTGATGGGAATTTTTGTTTTCTTCGAAGTGAAATCAAGCTTCTTATTTCCTTGCTTTTCCAGGCACTTGTCACTGATGAAACTCTTAAGTTCTTTCATTGACATCTCCGCTTAGGACATTGAGAGACTTCAGGTGTTCCATCTATTTCGTCCTCCTAAGGAGGTCTCTTCTGGGGCCCCCAGTGAGCTGCTCCACCCCCTTGACCAGCTGAACTCTATCCCAGGGGCCGGCTGGCATCTTGAGATCTCACTCCATCACCCGGGGGTGTTCTTGCTTGCTCAGATGTAGGATCATCTGTTCCTTCTTTTCCCTCATTTCCTCTTTCTCAGATTTTCCTTTCAGTTTCACGGAGCGTGTTCAGATACCTTCTTGAGAATGGTACGTGGGAGGTATGATTTTTTTTCTTTCTTTTTGTAACCATGAAAAGTTATGACCAACCTAGATAGTATATTCAAAAGCAGAGACATTACTTTGCCAACTAAGGTCTGTCTAGTCAAGGCTATGGTTTTTCCTGTGGTAATGTATGGATGTGAGAGTTGGACTGTGAAGAAGGCTGAGTGCCAAAGAATTGATGCTTTTGAACTGTGGTGTTGGAGAAGACTCTTGAGGGTCCCTTGGACTGCAAGGAGATCCAACCAGTCCATTCTGAAGGAGATCAACCCTGGGATTTCTTTGGAAGGAATGATGCTGAAGCTGAAACTCCAGTACTTTGGCCACCTCATGCGAAGAGTTGACTCATTGGAAAAGACTCTGATGCTGGGAGGGATTGGGGGCAGGAGGAGAAGGGGACGACAGAGGATGAGATGGCTGGATGGCATCACGGACTCGATGGACGTGAGTCTGAGTGAACTCCGGGAGTTGGTGATGGACAGGGAGGCCTGGTGTGCTGCGATTCATGGGGTCTTAAAGAGTCGGACATGACTGAGCGACTGAACTGAACTGAACTGAGGGTCCCAAGATGTCTGTATTCTATCCCAATATTTTGAATGATGTTTTATCTGGATGGACGAGTCTGATTGGGAATTCTTTCCCGTCAGGAGTGTGAAGATAACTGCCCTGTGGCTTTCTAGTGTCCCATGATGTTCTTGAGAGCTCTGATGCCATCCTGATTCCCAAACCTTTGAAAACAACATGTTTTGAAGCCTGTAGGGAAGTAGTTCCCAACCTTTTTGGCATCAGGGACTGGTTTCATGGAAGACAATTTTTTTCCAGGACTGGGGAGGGTGGGGATGGCTTTTGTTTCTCTCATCTCCTGCCGTGTGGCCCAGTTCCTAACAGACCATGGACAGGTTGCCATCCATGGCCCAGGGGGCTGGGGACCCCTGCTCTCGTGACTTCTCTCGTGACTTCTCTCGTTCCTGGTGTTTTGCAATGGTGGGATAATATATCTTGGTCTGAGTCTATGTCCTCTCATCTTTCTGGATATTCAGTGATACCTTTTAATCTTCAAGTTGCCTTCTTCAGTTCTGATAATTGTCTTAGAGTTACTGCACTGCTGGTTCCCTCATCTACTTTGGTTGCTTTCTAAATTTCTGTTGTTCAGGTGTGGGACACCTGCACTGATGCTCTAATTATTTTATTTTTTGCTTCTTCTTATCCATCTCTTTATTTTATTTGCTCTACTTTGTAGACTGTTTCCTCAGTTTTATGTTCTAATTCTCCTCTTGCTTTTTTTCATTTCTGTACTCATGTTTTTAATTTTCAAGGATTTTTTGGGGTCATTCTTTAAGTGTGCTTTTCACAGTTCATTTTCCTGTTTCTTCTTTCTCTCTAAAGACCCTAGGGATAGCTTCTCTTCTGGAAGTTTATCTTCCCTTCATATATAGACTCTTTTTTTTTTTTTTCTTGAATTTGCTTTCTTTCCCCTGTTTATTTGATTTGGCCTCTGTCTCATGAGAGGTTTTTTCCAGCTGTCTGGTAATCTGTGACTGTTTCCTAGTATCTTAGAGTTGGCGTCTGTGCCGTAGGGAGAGATGAGTGCAAGTAGATGGAGTGTATTGTGAACTTTGGAGGAGGGTGGTCTGGCTGAGCTGTTGAGTTTGGGGGACTCCCTCAGCCATCCTGCTATCCTGCCTGCTCAGCTGGAGTGGAGCCCACAGAAAACTCAACAGATCTCTTGCCTGGGCAGGTGGAGGTTAAGGCTTGACTATGAGTTCTGAGAGCCAAATGTGGAAAGTGGACTGGGATGGGGAGGGGGTTCCCAGCATGCATTTATGTCCAGCGAATCCCCATTCACTCACACCTCTGGGGTCCCCTGCATACTAAGGTGCAGAGAGAAGTGATGCCTTAGAATACATTGGAATACATTCTAAGTGATGCCTTAGAATACAGGCGTACCTAGAAGTGATGCCTTAGAATACATTGGAATACTTTCCAAGTGATGCCTTAGAATATAGGCGTACTAGAAGCAATGCCTTAGGATACATAATGACTGTTACAGTTATCATGTAGGATTGTCAAGTCTGATTAGCTCATCTGTGAAGGGTCTTTTCCCTCTGGTCCTTAGCTTTGGTGGTAGGTAGGGGTTAGCACAGACCTGAGTAAATTTTACTTTGACAATAGTCCTTTCCCCAGATGCCTCTTTGTCTTATTTATCTGTGTATTTTTGGTTGTGCTGGGTCTTCCTTGCTGGGTGGGTTTTTCTCTAGTTGCAGAGAGTGGTGGCTACTCTCCAACTGCAGTACACGGGCCTCTCACTCCAGTGGCTTCTCTCATTGCCGAGCATGGGCCCCTGGGCTTCAGTAGCGGTAGCACGTGGGCGCAGTAGTCATGGCTCACAAGCTCAGTAGTCATGGTGCACAGGCTTAGTTGCTCCTTAGCATGTGGAATCTTCCCAGAACAGGAATCGAACCCACGTCTCCTGCGCTGGCAGGCGAATTCTTTAGCACTGAGCCACCAGGGAAGCCTGCCTCCTTGTGTTAGGTTTGGAGGCCTGATATCCAGATTAGATGCATGGTGTCTCCACACTTCAACTGCTGATTCATAGGGCAGACAGAACACCCTGGATGCCTTGGGGCCTTGAACTAGACTAGTCATTTTTTCTAACTTGCTGCTTGTCTCTGGGAGTAGAGGGGGGAAGAAAGATGACACACACATCTAAAAATGCAGGAAGAACCTGTCTCGGATCTGCTCGCTGGTTGTCAGCTCCAATGAGCCATGTGGTTCCTCTTTTTGACTGTGGACACGGCTTGGTGACGGTGGTGGTTTGTACCTGGGGAACTGCTTCCTCACACGAGTGTTATAAATACTTGTGCCAGGTTTTGCAATGGGCATACACACTGGAGAGTCTGTTGAATTAGTGACTTAAATGATCTTCACTCAATAGCTGATTCAGATAAGAGGTAATTCCAGCTGAAAGCCTAACAGGAGTAGGAGAGTCTATGTTGCTTCCAAGAAGATGGGTAATTTTATGATCTATTTTCTCGAAAACAAGTCAGGATAGGATGGGTCAACTACTTGAACTTTGTTCTCCAGAAATACCTCTTTCGTTTCATTTTTTAAGAACTTTTAATTTTGTGTTGGGGTACAGTCAATTGACTTGGAGAAGGAAATGGCAACCCACTCCAGTGTTCTTGCCTGGAGAATCCCAGGGACAGCAGAGCCTGGTGGGCTGCTGTCTATGGGGTCGCACAGAGTCGGACACGACTGATGCGACTTAGCAGCAGCAACAGTCAATTGACAATGCGACAGTTTCAGGTGAACAGCAAAGGGACTTAGCCATACGTATACATGTATCGAGTTGAGCAGTTTCCTGCGCTATACAGAAGGTCCTTGTTGGTTATCCATTTTAAATACAGCAGTGTGTACATGTTGATCCCACACTCACTAAGTATCCCTTCCCCTCATCCTACCCTCCTGGCAATGAATAAATTCATTCTCTAAGCCTGTGAGTCTCTTTCTGTTTTATATGTAAGTTCACTGGTATCATTTCTTTTTAGATTCCACACATAAGGGATGTCATATCATATTTCTCCTTCTCTGTCTGACTGACTTCACTCAGTATGAGACTCTCTAGGTCCATCCGTCTGTGTTGTTGCGAATGGCATGGTTCCATTCTTTTCAATGGCCGAGGAATGTTCCGCTGTATGTGCGCACCACAGCTGCTTTATCCATTCCTCTGTCGATGGGCACAGGGTGCCTCCGTGCCTTTCCTCCTTTCATTTCTTTCTGTGAACCTCTCCTAAGAGCCTCCCTGTGCCAGGCCAGTGCTGCAGCCCATCCTTGCGGTGCTGGCTGTCAGTGTGTTATGCTGAGTATGTTTTTCAGAAGTTGTCCTTTTGTTTCCCCAGTTCCCACTTTTTTTTTTTTTTTTTTTAGCTATCATGACAGGTTTAAATAAACCACTATGATGTCTCCTTAATTCTATCAGTAAGATACATGCAGACTTAATGGAATCCCCATGTAGTAAGACCTTCCAGATCAAGGGACAAAACTTTTAGCAGATATTAGAACTGCCTCATATCAAATAGCTATTGATAGTGATATTATCTCTGCTCTGGAATCTAAATGCTAATATCACACTTGAATGAATAGTTCATTTAAAAAGTTACCTCTAGAGCTCCCAAATCAGTTTCACTTCTTAGCTAAAAACAAGTTTTCTATCCCTAAAAGTTATTAAAAAAATATTTATTTTATTTGTTTGGCTGTTCTGGGTCATAGTTGCAGCATGTGGGATCTAGTTCTCTGACCAGGGGTCAAACCCCAGGCCCCCTGCATTGGGAGGGAGGAGTCTTAGCCATTGGACCACCAGGGAAGTCTCCCTAAAAGTTATTTTTTAAACAACCTTTATTGAACTATAATTCATATAATCACACCATGTACTCTTCTAAATTGCAAAATTCAAACTTGGGGGTGTATTGACAGAGTTGCACAACCATCACCATAATATAATTTTAGGGCATTTTCATAACTCTGGAAAGAATCCCTAAACCTACTTGCTGTCACCCACCCCCTGCCATCCCCCTAATTCCTAGCCTTAGGCCAGTATGTTTTTGGTGTTTAAAAACCATTACCTAACTCCGGGTCATGAAGATTTACTCTCATATTTCTTTCTAAATTTTCTAGTTTAATTTCTTTCATTCAGATCCTTGATCCATTTTTAGTTAATTTTTGTGTATGGTGTGAGGTAGGGAGTTCTGATTAATTCTTTTCCATGTTGGGATATCCAGTGGTTCCCAACGCCAGCTGTTAAAGAGCTCTGTTCTTTCTTCATTGAATTACGTTGACTCCTTTGTTGAAAATGAGTGGCCACTGATGAAAGGCTTATGTCTGAATTCTCCATTCTGCTTTATTGATCTCTGTATATATCTGGATGCTAGTACCACACAGATTTATGATTGTAGCTATGTAGTAAGTTTTGAGATAAGAGAATATGACTCCTCTAGCTTAGTAATTCTTCAAAAAATGAGGCCTGTTTTTAAAGAAAGGGTTGTATGTCTTAAAGTTTGTGAATTCATAGATACTTTTAGAGTCTGAAGGGTTTGAAGATATCAGTTGATGTTCTTTAGTAGAGGTCCACAGCTTTACACGCCTAGCCGTCCAACAGTAAGGATGTGCTCTCTCCTGCATCTGCAACAGCACGTGAGTCGGCTTTTGGCTGGTCTTGGAGACCTTCTTGAAGAACCTTATTTCAGAAGTTGACTTGTTCCACAGACATCTACCTGGCATCTCCCACACATCATGGCATGTGCTAGAAGCTGGGGAGAGAAAAATAAATGGAATGGGGCTCAGTCCCTGAATTCAGTGTGCTCACAGTCTGGCAAAGAAGTGGCCAGACTATCATTGCTGCCTTTCTGGAGACTGTCAACTTAAACTCCTTCACTTTGTAGGTATGAAGAAAAAGCCTAGAGGAAGAGATTTGCATGAAAGCTATGGTGTCCACAAAAGTAAATAACTGTGAACACAGTGCCTTGCACAGAGGCCCTCAAAACATTTGCTCTGATTTGCTTACGAGATGGTGTGAAGCCTGGTGGGGGGTGGGCACAGCTCACCATGGAAGGCTGAGAAAGTGCTCAAGCTCCTTCTGGGGGTGACACTCACTTTTAAAGATTCCTTTGTGCTCACTGCCTGGCCTCGGTCGGGCTATTGACAGTACTCTTGGCAGCTAGCTTTGCCCTGGAGCCTGTTCTTACTCTTTCTTTCTTTCTTGGCCCAGGGCATCTGGAGACAGGTTGAATAAGCACCCTGGAGTTCTGCCAGAGTCACAAGATGAGGAAGGGCAAGGACTCAACAGGAGACAGAGAGCAGGGTGGGGAGGTGTGGGGCATGCAGAGGAAGTTGAGCATCATGTGGTTTCCATGGCTCAGCCCTACTCAGAGGCCAGAATTCATTTAAGCAGTTGAGAGGTCCAAAAGCCTAGCCCTTATCCTCGGGGTTATGTGTTTCCTCCTATCTGGTGGGTTTATCTGGCCATTCCCCCAAACCTACAAACAGAGAGCTCTTGAGGCAGAGCCTTCATTCCTACAGGGCAAGCAGGCAATTATAGGGGCCCCAAGTGCAGTGTGAACTCAGCTGAGACCCAAAGCAAGTCATCAGAGGTGGCCAATGTCTGGTGTAGATGGAAGCTACTGAGTTGATGTCCTGAAAGGGTGGCTAGATTTTGTGTGCTCCCCTCTGCTGCTTACAGAGGAAATGAATTTGAATGTAGTACAAGGTTCGGGGCACATCAGAACTGAAAGAGAAAACAGAGACAAAGTTAAAAGCAACAACTGGAGACAGACCACCTTAGGCGGAATTGCAGCCACGGGTATGGTATTTCTGTGCCCAAATGTCTTCATTCAACACTCCCCAAATCTCTTTCTTTTTCCACAGCACTGTCACTTCTTGGTGTGCATGTAATATATTTATTGATTACATTTATTGGTTACTCTCACCCTCAAAGGGCAGGGGACTTCCCCAGTGGCTCAGTGGAAAAGAATCCAGCTGCAATGCAGGAGCCACAGGAGACATGAGTTCGATCCCTGGGTCTGGAAGATCCCCTGGAGAAGGAAATAGCAACCCACTCCAGTATTCTTGCCTGGGAAAATTCCATGGGCAGAGGAGCCTTGAGGGCTATAGTCCATAGGGTTGCAAAAAGTCAGACACGACTAGAGTGATTAAACACACATAAAGGACACATCATTGTTTTTGTGGGTGTTGTCTTTTGATGTAGTCTCAGACTCTAGAAGACTTGGGACGTGTAGAAGCTACTCATTAAGCATTTGCTGGATATGATTGATCATTGTACCAACCTCAACTGGACTACTATGAAATTAAGGGACTTCATACTGTATTATGTTCAGGGCAGTGCCCACCTCATAGTAAGTGTCAGGCAAGTGGAGTGACCGTGTGTCCCATGTCCCCTTGGCCCAGGACAGACCTGCCTTAGTTCTGTTTCCTGGAGTGGTCACTAATAGTGCTCCCTTTCAGAAGAAGAAGAAGAAGAAGAAGAAGAAGAAGAAGAAGAAGAAGAGACCTAGATGTTAAGTGGTATAGTTTACCTGCATATAAGTGTATTTACTTTTTCAAATAAGAAATTAAAATTATGTACTGTTTACCAGGTGCCATGTTAGATGCTAAGAGGAGCAGCCCTAGTTCCTTCCCTTCTATTATAGAACTTACGGTCTGCAGACTCTCCCTGGGGCCCTTTAAGAACAGGATTAAGTAGACAACTCACGGCTGGAGCACATGGGTCATAGTAATAATTGGATCTATATCCAGGTAGTTCTTTGTTGTTTTGTGAATGAAGTTTTCCTTTTATCAGTTTTTACAGCAAAAAACCAAGGCAGAAACAATGTCTCTCACCCTTTTGATGAAAAACTGGATTTCTAAGAAGACAAATAACTCAGTGAGGGTTGCGTAACTAGAGAGAGCTGGCCCCAAACTCTGGGTCCTACATGTTCTCTCCTGCCACTACGCAGCGGCCGCTGAGGGGGTCGACCAGATGACCTCACAGCCTTTCGTGATACAGATGCAGCAATTCTGATTGCCCTGTGGTATGCCGCTTTCTTCTTATTGATGTCTAAAAATGTATAGATTATACTTCAGTCCCTGGGTCAGAAAGATCCCCTGGACAAGGAAATGGCTACCCACTCCAGTATTCTTGTCTGGAAAATTCCATAGACAGGAGCCTGGTGGGCTATAGTCAATGGGGTTGCAAAGAGTTGGACATGACTGAGCAATTAACACACGCACACGTGCTGACTAAAGGTGGGGTTCATGTTTCAAATTAAGGGGAAGGCAGAACTGACCTTTCTGACTTATAATCTTGCCTGGCCTGTGAAATAAATCCATCCCCTGATTAAGCCTGACAGCACTGTGTGTGGTGGCTATAACTGCAGCTTTTCTTGTTTCTCTGTCTCCCTCTAGAGACTCAAGTCCAGAATTACGATCTATATTATGCTTTACACCAGTGTCATCATATTCTAAATGTAGTATATTCTCTATACCAGTGTCAGTGGTAAGGGCTTCCCTGGTGGCTCAGTGATAAAGAACCCACCTGCCAATGCAGGAGATGTGGGTTTGATCCCTGGGTTGGGAAGATCCCCTGGAGGAGGAAATGGTAACCCACACTAGTATTCTTGCCTGGAGAATCCTATGGACAGAGGAGTCTGGTGGGCTAGAGTCCATGGAGTTGCAAAGGGTCAGACACGACTTGGTGACTAAATTAGTAATATGTATTGTATATTATACATATATAAATAAAACAGTAAAGTACACACACACACACACACACACACACACGCTTTTTGCAGTAGGAAGTTACTGCAAGAACACAGAAACTGCAACAACCACCAAAAAAGCCAAGTCTTATCTCCTTCCTTCCTTTTCTCATACATCCCTAATAAAGCGGAACACTGCAGTGTATAAAACCACCAAGGGCACAAAGATAATAGCCCGGCTCAGGTTTCTACCTCTGTGTTCTTTTTTCCCCACGTAGGACACTCTGGGTACCCCTCTGTACCAAAGGGAAGAAAGAATAAAAATTAAATCCCAAACCAAAACAACAGCAGCAACAACAAAAAGAGGATTTAGAATTTCAAAGGAAGAGCGAAAGTAAAATTTCAAAGGAACTGGAATTCCCTGGTGGTCCAGTGTTTAGGACTCTGCGCTTTCACTGCAGGGGGCAAGGGCTGAACCGTCACACCCTGCAGTGGAAGGGAATTAAGCTGTTGCATGCCTTGTGGTCTGGAAAAAAAAAAAAATCAAAAGCAGAGAGGAAGTAATTACCCTTTCCGTTTTTTATCTTTCTCATATAGAATTAAGAGTGATTTTGCGCTTGAGACTCCATAAAGGAGCTGGGGCAACTTTTTGCTGGTTTTCTGCACATTCTCTGTATCTATAGATGGATAGCATGACTGACTCAATGGACATGAGTTTGAGCCAACTCCAGGGGACAGTGAAGCACAGGGGAGCCTGGCATGCTGCAGTTCATGGGGTCACAAAGAGTTGGACATGACCGAGCAAGTGAATAACAACATTATATCCTGACCACATTCACCCTTCCTTTCTTCCCTCCTTCCAGCTCCTTCCCCTCCTCTCTCTAATCTCTCACTACTGGTTTTGTATTTCATATTTTATCTGCCCCGCCAGGGAAGCCATCAAGCCGGCTTCACCCCTGAGGGTTGCTCTCTCGCCTACAGACATCACTCACCTCTGCGCTAGAACATTTTGTTTCCAGCAATTTGCAGATGGTAAACACTCAGAGGCAGGGAAGGGCGGGAGTCAGACTTCTCAATGATACTGTCATCAAATAAACACTGAGGAATTTGCTACCAGCCGAACATGGGCAGACTGTCTTGGTGATGCCTGCCACTCAGAAATCAGGAAAAGAGGGCAGGGGTTTGAGCATGCTCACTTTACACCAGGACTGAAGTAGGTCGATTCTACTATTTTCTACCCAGAGCCTAGCTTAGCAGCCAGGTTTCCATTACTACTGTGTTGTTGCTCAGAGCCACTAAGTGTCCCTGGACCAGGAGTTCCTGGGTCTCTCTCAGCTTACGGCTGGCACTGGTGGATCTCAGACGAGGGGTTTGACAGCCAGAGAGACAGTGCTGTTCCCCACGCTAGGGACTTGAGGGAACTTGGGGAAGCTACCACATGAATGTTCCATTTAGAATGCTGGGGGCTTTTTATCTGTGTACCTCTTAGGATTGTACCCAAGGGCACTGGACTGCCGTTCGTGTTTCTATAGACACGGCTGAATTATGTGAATGTGTTTCTGTGTCCCCCATGCCTGGGGCATGGTTCATGCTAAATAATTGCTTATATCAAGAATGAATGAACATACCATAAAACTCCAGGAGGAAAACAGGCAGAACTTTCTTTGACATAAATTACAGCAATATTTTTGGGATCTGTCTCATCTCCTGGAGTAATGGAAAATAAAGGAAAAATAAACAAATGGGACCTAATTAAATTTAAAAGCTCTTGCACAGCAAGGGAAACCACAAGGAAACTAAAAACACAGCCTATGAACTGGGAGAAAATATTTTCAAACGACAAAACCAATAAAGGCCTAATTTCCAAAATATACAAACTCATACAGTTCAGTGTCAAGCAAACAACCTAATCAAAAAATGGGCAGAAGATTTAAGCAGACATCTCTTCAAAGAAGACATACAGGTGGCTGGTAGGCACATGAAAAGACGCTCATCATTAATTATTGGAGAAATGCAAATGAAAACTACAATGGGATATCACCTCATACTCATCAGGATGGCCATCATTAAAAAGTCTACAAATAACCAATTCTGGAGAGGGTGTTGGAAGAAAAGACACAAATATTAATTTTGTTCTGAGTACAGTTTCTAGGCCAACAGATTCATGTGACATGAAGGGTTTTGAGGAAAGTCTTCATGATTTTCTTATCTTTATGGTGAGAAATAGGATATAAAGGTACGTATGAAGAAAAAACAGAAGATACCAGGTTACAGATGCAAGGAAAAAAAAAAAAAGACAAACTTTCTGATAAGAAGTACCCGTAGATCTGATAGCCTAGAGACAATTTTTAGCCATTTCGGTCACAGTTTTAGTAGTAAGAATAAAAAATACAGAATTCTACTCTTTTTTTTTTTTTTGCCAAGGTGGCACGCATGTCTGCTCAGGCACTTCAGTCATGTCCAACTCTTTGTGACGCTATGGACTGCAGCCCACCAGGCTCCTCTGTCCACGGGGATTCTCCTAGGTTACCACGCCCTCCTCCAAGAGATCTTCCTGACCCAGGGATCAAACCCGGGTCTGTTGTCTTTCCTGGATTGACAGGTAGACTATTGCTGAGCCTCCAGGGAAGCCCTTGTCAAGGTTAGTTAAAGGCAAAATCTTTGCTGTTTTTAGGGAGCAGGAGCGTGACCTTGTAGGGAAATGGAGGCAGGTAACAGATGGAGGACTTACTCAAATTCCTGCATAAAGTTTAGATGAAAAGGTCCCTTTAGTGTCAGGCTCTATGACAGTGGATTCCATTTTCCATATGTATGTGTGGGTACAGAGCAGATCTGCTTGTTCTGGGCAGTTGTTTTCCTTCTGGCAAGTCTGTGCATTGGATAATTCTGTGTTTGGCCTTTTCTTGGGCTTTCACAAGCTGTTCTCGTCTGTGTCCTGCCCCCTGACCCCCATCCCCTGTAGCCCGTCCCTGGGCTTTGCCTGTACTCTTTCTGGCTGGTCTTCACTTAACACACTGAAGATAACTAAGTGTTAATTCCCCAATGCCATTGGCATCTCAGCCCTGGAGCTCTCAAAAATTTTCTGATCCTCAAAGTTAGCTAAATTCATTGTGGTGATCACATGCGTTTGCAGTGTACGGACATGTCAAGTTGTCATGCTGCACAAATACAGCACATGGTGCAATGTTTGTTTTTTGAAAATACTTATTTGGCTGCCCCAGGTCTTAGTTGCATCAGGAAGAACGTCTTAGTCGAAATATGCGGGATCTAGTTCCCTGATTAGGGATCAGACCTGGGTATGCTGCATTGGGAGTCCAGCATCTTAGCCACTGTCTCCAAGGAAGTCCCTAACATGGATACAATATTTTATGTCAGTTATAGCTCAGTAAAAATAACAAACAAAAAAGATGTTTAACAGTGAAGTGTTAAACTGGTTGAGTGGGAAGGCAAAGTTTTTGGAAGACGGAATCTGCCTGGTGTCTTCTGAACCACCTCTAATAGGTGACTCAGGTTTTCATCCAGCTTTTCCAAAAGGGTATTTGCAAGATTCTGGGTGGAGTAGGGGGTGGAGAACACTACTCCTGGGGGCACCAGGCTCTGAACTGGCATTGCCGGAGGACCAGCTACTTTCCCAGACTGCCCATGCTCCCCACGGAGCCCCTGGGAACAGCGACAGCCCCAGCATCTAAGGCATCCGTTGCCAAGGAGACCCTCTGGCTGGAACGATGACTTCAGCTCGGTGGCATTCCAGGTCAGGCACGTTCGCTGCCCAGAGCTGGCATGGCCAGGGGCCATCTTCCAGGGCTGCTTGACCATTTGTTGTGGGCCTGTTCGTTTTTTATCAAAGTGGAGGAAAAGCATTAAAGAGAACTGTGCCCTTTGAAGCTGAGATTGGTTTGTAAAACAGCAAAGTCTGAAGCATGGTGTGGACTTCAGACGTATATTTCAGAAGAGGCTTGGTTTAGAAAGTCACAGCAGATGGAGACTGCAGCCACAAAATTAAAAGATGCTTGCTTCTTAGAAGAAAAGCTATGACAAACCTAGACAGCATAATAAAGAGCAGAGACATTACTTTGCCAGCAAAGGTACATATAAAGCTATGGTTTTCCCAGTAGTCATGTATGGATATGAGACTTGGAACATAAAGAAGGCTGAAGGTCAAAGAATTGATGCTTTTGAACTGTGGTGTTGGAGAAGACACTTGAGAGTCCCTTGGACTGCAAGAAGATCAAACCAGTCAATCCTAAAGGAAATCCTGAATATTCACTGGAAGGACTGATGCCGAAGCTCCAATACTTCGGCCACCTGATGCGAAGAGCCGACTCATTAGAGAAGACCCTGATGCTGGGAAAGATTGAAGGCTGGGAAAGAGAAGGGGACGATAGAAGATGAGATGGCCGGATGGTATCACCAACTCAATGGACCTGAGTTTGAGCAAGCTCCAGGAGATGGTGAAGGACAGGGCAGCTGGGCGTGCTGTAGTCCATGGGGTCGCAGAGTCGGACACAGCTGAGCAACTGAAAAGCGACATGTTAGAACTGAAAAGACTTTAGAAGATACTTATATCAAACACCATCGTAAGATTATTCTTTTAAGCTTCAGAACTGTGTTCTAGCCCAGTCTCCAGGTTACTTTTTAGGGCATCTCTAAAAGGCAGTTTCCACAGTGGAGCTCAGTGTTCTTTGGAGCCTGAACCTGTGAAATAACGTTAGCATAAGTCTCCCTCTAGTGTCTACAATTATAATTGCAGAGTCAATTAACTCGGAATGTCTGGATGCAATAAGAAACCTAAACACAGTGATCACCCTTTTAAAGGGGCTTCCCAAGTGTCCTTAGTGGTAAAGAACCTGCCTGCCAATGCAGGAGACGTAGGAGACATGGGTTCAACCCCTGGGGTGGGAAGATCCCCTGGAGGAGAGCAAGGCAACCCACTTAATATTCTTGCCTGGAGAATCCCATGGACAGAGGAGCTGGCGGGCTAGAGTCCACAGGGTTGCAAACAGTCAGACATGATGGAAGCAACTTAGCATGCACACCCTTTTAAATGAAATAATGCAGGTCAGCACCCAAGCCCTCAGAAAATGGTAGGATTATTTCCACATGCAGTTTAGAAACTTTGACAAGTGTTGACCATGAGATTTGGTTATCTAGAGTTATATCTGACCACCTAAGTCACAGCACCTTTAATGCAAATTACTCTCCTCAATAATTTTACCAATTTATACCCTTAAAATTATTTTTTTAACCTTTTTATTCTGTATTGAGGTGTACAGAATAATAACAATGTTGTGCTGCTTTACAACATTGTGGTAGTTTCAGGCGAAGAGAAAAGGGACTCGGCCATACACATGCATGTATCCGTTCTCCACCAGACTCCCCTCCATCCAGGCTGCACATAACACTGAACAGAGTTCCCTGTGCTGTCCAGTAGGTCCTTGAGGTTATTCATTTTAAATGCAGCAGTGTGCATTTATACTCTTTCGAACAATGTCTAAGGGTCCCATTTCCTCAAATACTCCCCAATCCATGTCTGCTTAAATTCTTCGGGCCAGTCTGATGTGAAATGCTATTTTATATTTTAAAATCAGATCCCTCCTTAGCAGAGAGGTTAAGCATGTTTCCATACTTTTGCCATTTGATTCTCCTCTCTCTGAATAGCCTGTTCCAATCCTTGTTCTAGTTTCTACTGATTCAAGAGTGTCTCTTATTTGTATGAGCTGTTTGTTTATAATATATAAGAAATTTCCAGTGGCTGTACAGTTTCTTCCAGTGTGTGACTTATCTTTCACTTACCTTTTAATGCAAATAGATTTTTTTAAAAAAAGATTTTTCGATGTGGGCCATTTTAAAGTCTTTATTGGATTTGTTACAATACTGCTTCTGTTTTTTGTTCTGGTTTTCTGGCTGTGAGGCATGTGGAGTCTTAGCTCCCTAACAGAGATCAAACCTGCACCCCCTGCACCAGAAGGCAAAATCCTAACCACCGAACTGCCAGGGGAGTCCCTCAAATTCATATCTACATGTGTTTTTTTTTTTTTCCATTATGGCTTGCTTTATCTTGTGATGTGTTTAAGTAATCTCTTTTTTACTCTTAAGACAGACAAATATTCTACTATTTGTGCTTGAACGTTGAAAAGAATTTTCATCTGCAGTTAATTTTTGTGTATGATGTGAGGCTGGGAACTAATTACACTTTCCTATGGATAATCGCTTATCCTAGGTCCATTTATTGAATAGTGAATTCTTCCCTGTTGAAGGCAATGGGCAATGGGGTCAGACTGCTTGGGTCCAAACGCCGGCTTCCCTTCTGGCCAGCAGTGTGATTTTTTTGGGGCTCCAAAATCACTGCAGATGGTGACTGCAGCCATGAAATTAAAAGACACTTACTCCTTGGAAGGAAAATTATGACCAATCTAGATAGCATATTCAAAAGTAGAGACATTACTTTGCCAACAAAGTCTGTCTAGTCAAGGCTATGGTTTTTCCAGTGGTCATGTATGGATGTGAGAGTTGGACTGTGAAGAAAGCTGAGCTCCGAAGAATTGATGCTTTTGAACTGTGGTGTTGGAGAAGACTCTTGAGAGTCCCTTGGACTGCAAGGAGCTCCAACCAGTCCATTCTGAAGATCAGTCCTGGGTGTTCTTTGGAAGGACTGATGCTAAAGCTGAAACTCCAGTACTTTGGCCACCTCATGCGAAGAGTTGACTCATTGGAAAGACCCTGATGCTGGGAGGGATTGGGGGCAGGAGGAGAAGGGGATGACAGAGGATGAGATGGCTGGATGGCATCACTGACTCAATGGATGTGAATCTGAGTGAACTCTGGAGTTGGTAATGGACAGGGAGGCCTGGCGTGCTGCAATTCATGGGGTTGCAAAGAGTTGGACACGACTGAGTGATTGAACGGAACTGAACTGTACACCAGAGGCTTTCCTTCTCTTTTGTTGGTTGTGTGACTTGTCAGCCTCTAATCTCATGAGCCAAATCTCTCATAATAAATCTCTTCCTGTATATTTGTACACTTCCTGTGGGTTCTCCTTATGCAGAGAACCCTGGTTAATACAGGTGCCATGACACTAATAGATAGTTCTGTGCAAGGCTAATAACAGTATGTTCACCTGAGGGTCCAGGCACCCTAGGCATCACTATTAGAAAGGCTATTCATTCATCAATGCCAAGGCAGATGAGAAACTAGAATTCTTTTTAGCAGCGCTTTTCTAGTACAATATGCAAATGGCTGGTTGACTTAGTATAAGATTAATGAGGATGTTTCATGTTTGTGGGGAGATACTCATTTTAGGTTTGATGATTTAATCACAGTTAATTAGTTGTACTTGCAACTACAGAGTAGAATGAACGAGAGACTGGAACAGTTGCTTTGATGAGATGACAGTCATAAAGTTGAAAGAGACGAATACATGTGGAACATGCAAAATGGTGTAACTGTTATTTTCTCGGAGGTAAAATGAACACCCTTTGAAAAGATACATGAGTGAAGTTTAAAAACCGCAGGCACCATATATTTTACAAGTCCATAAAGAGTAATCATTTCTAACAGATGGCTCTGAAGGATTTAATAGTTCACCCACCCAACTGTCCTTTCCACACATTCGCTGAGCACTCCTTGGTATCAGGCATTCTGTCCATCCCCAGATGCATGTGCATTTTCAGGCCAAGAATGGCAAGACAAAGTTAAAAGAAGGACACAGATGGGCAAGGGATGATAGTGGTGAAACTAGACATCGAGACACATTTATGAAAGTGTGTGTGTGTATAGAGAGAGAGGGAGGGAAGGAAGAAAGAAGGGAGGGAGAGAGAGAAACAGAACAAAGAAGAGAGCCACTGGAGGGACCTGTGTATGTATGGAAACTTGGGAAATGATGGAATGGCATTATAAAGCAGTAGGGACACATTTAATGTCTATAACTTAATCAGCGTGGACATATGCATACACCTCTGAAACCATTACCATCATCAAAGTAATAAACATCACCTCCAAAACTGCCTTCTTGCTTCTCAGTCATCATTTTTGTTTGTTGGTTGGTTGTTGGTTGGTTTTGTTTGTTTGGTTGGTTTTGATGATGTTTTAAGAACAAAACACAAGACCTACCTGCTTAGTAAATGTTTAACTACATGAGCCAATTGAGAATACCATGTTTTTAACTGTAGGCGCTATATTGTACATCAGATCTCTAGGACTAGTTTTCACATTTTCACCCCAGATCTTTAATCTCCAGGATCGCTGCTGACTATTATGAATATCACCACCTGCTCATCTTGCTTTCTCAGCCCAGACCTCCTCTTTTCCCGGTTTAAGTAATGATCCCTAATATCTGCTCATGCCAGAAGCTTGGGACTTGCTCTTGGTGTCTCTCTTTTCTACTCTGACCGTAGTTTATCACCAAATCCTGTAAATCCCATCTCTTAAACATATAGTCCAAGTTTATTTTTTCTGTCTTTACAGTTGCCTCCCCTCTATCTGGGAACGTGCTTCCTGCCTGATTTCCAAGTTTTATTCCTCTCCACTCCAGACTATTGTCCCTATATCACATGGAGCAAGATTTTATTGTTGATCAATTGCCAAGTCATGTCTGACTCTTTGAGGCCTCATGGACTACAGCACCCCAGGCCTCCCTGTCCCTCAGCGTCTCCCAGAGTTTGCCCAAGTTCACGCCCATTGAATCGGTGATGTCATCGAACTGTCTCATCCTCTGTCACCCTCTTCTCTTTCTGCCTTCAATCTCTCCCAGCGTCAGGGTCTTTTCCAATGAGTCAGCTGTTCGCATCAGGTGGCCAATGAATTGGAGCTTCTGCTTTGGCATCAGTCCTTCCAGTGAGTATTCAGGGTTGATTTCTTTTAGGATTGACTGGTTTGATCTCCTTGCTGTCCAAGGAGCTTTTATATATGTGTATAACTCTGATCTCATTACTCTCATGCTTAGAATTTGCAGTAACTTCCCATTGCAATGAGAAACAGCATTAGCTTAATACCACCTAGAAGCCACTACACATTGTGCCCCATTTGTATCTTTTAACTCAAGCTCCAGCCGCACTGACCTTCTTCCAGATTCATCAGTGTGCCATCCTCTTTCCCACTCCAGTAGCTTCACGATCGCTCTTTATTTTGGTGGACAAACTCTTCTTCTCTTTTTAAAACAAATCTGATAAATGCCTACTTGCTCATCAAGTCTCCGTATCACTTCCTACTTGATCTCCTATTTAAAGAATCATTTCCTCTTGTTCTTTCTCATAAATCCCTCTTTCTCCTCCTCCTCCTCCTCTACAAAGCACTGAATGTGATCACTCACTGTACATGCTTCTGTTTGCTTTACCAGACTGTAAGCCCCATGTGCACAGAAAACCAGTGTCTGTTTTGTTCAGGGTGCGTCCTTGTGTTATTTAGTCAACGTGCTGTTGTAAGAGAAGATCTCTGAGTGCCAACATAATAGAACTTCATTTATTTTGGCTCATGTTAAGTTCAAAGTGTATGTTCTTTTTTAAAAAATTGAAATACAGTTGGCTTACAATGTTGTGTTGTTTTCTGCTGTACAGCAAAGTGATTCAGTTTTATATATATTCTTTTTTACATTCTTTTCCATTATGGTTTATCACAGGATATTGAATATAGTTCCCTGTGCTCTACAGTAGGACCTTGTTGCTTTTCTATCTTTTATATAATAGTTTGCATCTGCTAACTGCAAATACCCAATTTATCCCTCTACCGCCCTCTCTTGTCAACCGTAAGTCTGTTCCCTATGTCTGCGAGTCTGTTTCATAGATAAGTTTGTGTCATATTTTAGATTTCACATGTAAGTGATATCATAAGGTGTATCTTTCTATTTCTGACTGCTCAGTATGGTAATCTCTAGTTGCATGCTGCTATAAGTGACATTATTTCATTTTTTTATGGTAATATTCCATTGTATCTACATACCACATCTTTTTTATCTATTCCTCTGTTGATGGCCATTTAGGTTGTTTCCATGTCTGGGCTATTGTGAATAGTGTTGCTAACATAGGATGCATGTATCTTTTAAAAAAATATTTATTTATTTGGCTGCACCAGGTCTCTATTGCAGCATGTGGGACCCTTCATTGCAGCATATAGGATCCAGCTCCCTGCTCAGGGATCGAACTAGAATCCCCCACGTTGGAGAGTGCCGAGTCTTTGCCACTGGACCACCAGGCAAATTCCCATGTAACTTTTCGAATTATGGTTTTGTATGGAAATACGCCCATGAGTAGGATTGCAGGATCATATGGTAACTCTACAAAATGTATGTTCCTGATGGAGAGTTGGTTGGCTGGAGAATTCTGCTCCATGCAGTATCCAAAGTACCAGGCCAGTAGAGGCACTGCCATATTCAATGTGTGACTTTGGTAGATGCAAATGTCATGGTAGACAGAAAGAAGAGAGTGGAGGGGGGCGGTCCCAAGATGGCAGAGGGATAGGGTGGAGTGACCACTTTCTCCCCCACAAATTCATCAAAAGATCATTTGAATGCTGAGCAACTTCCACAAAACAACTTCTGAATGCTGGCAGAGGACACTAGGCACCCAGAAAGGCAGCCCATTCTTTTCAAAAGGAAGTAAGACAAAATATAAAAGATGAAAAGAGAGGCAACAGAGTTAGGGATGGAGACCAGTCCCAGGGAGGGAGTCATGGAGGAGAAGTTTCCAAACAGCAGGAAACCCTCTCACTGGCTGGTCTGTGGGGAGTTTTGGAATCTCAGAAGGCAACATAATTGGGAGAAAACAAACAAACACAGAATACATGCCTAACTGCAACTCCCAGCAGAGAAGTAGCCCAGACACTTGCGTCTGCCACCAGTGAGCAGGGGTTGAACAGAGAGGTGTGGGCTGCGTGCTTAGGGTAAGGATGGGGCCTGAATGCCCTGAGGACAATCTGAGGGAGCTAACATGAGATAGCAACCCAAACTGGGGGATAGCCAGAGAGGGGGAAAAAAAACTTTCCCATGAAAGGCTCTAACCTAACGTGCAGCCTGGCCAGCTCACAGAACAAAGGATTGAGTGAACAGCAAAGGAGAGCTAGCTGGCTGTATACAGGCCCCTCCCCACTGCTGGAGGCAGAGAGGCAGGCGGGTGACAGCCAGAGTAGGAAGGCAAGGGGCAATCTCAGCCCCAGAGACCAGAACCCTCCACCAAACTGTGAGCAGGCTCCCAGTTGCTAACTAAGTCTTCCTGGAATCCTGGACAGTTGACATCCACCAGGAGGGTCACAGTCTGAGATCAGCTCCCCAGAGGGGAGACACGCAGCACACCTGAGAAGGCGCTCTTGCAAAGCACCCAGGAAACTGAGTGGCCAGGACCAGGGAGGTGATAAGACACACACCCCACCTGGGACAGTGTGCTCACCAAACACTTGGTTTCCTGAACTGCTCGGACCTAGGAAGGGCACAAAACACACACCCAATTGAGTCTGTGCCATTGCAGAGTACCTGAGAACCTGAACCTGAGTGGCTTAGATCTGGGAAGTACTTGAAACGCAGGGCCCGCTTTGGACAACGCCCTGCAGAGAAACCTGGAGCCTGAACGGTGTAGATCGGGAAAGCACATGCAACGTTGAGCTGGGGCAAACCCAGTGTGGTCCATACACCATGAGCACTCCCCACTCACGCTAATGATATTTGTTTACAGGGTACCTCCCTCCCCAAAACACAGCTGAACAAGTGAGCCTAAATAAATGATCACCTTCATCCCCTTGTGTCAGGGTGAAAATTAGACACTGAAGAGACTTGCAAACAGAGGAAGCCAAAATAAACTAAGAAGAGAGAACTGCTCTGGAAGTGACTGGTGCAACAGATTAAAACCCTGTAGTTAACATTGACTAAGCATTGGAAGGGGCCTATAGACTTTGAGAAGAAGTACAAGCTGGAACAAGGAACTATCTGAAACTGAACTGACCTCATACTTCCCACAATAGCTCCAGAGAAATTCCTAGATATATTTTAACTACTATCATTTCTTAATTTTTAAAATTTTTTTATTTTTCAGTTCTTTATTGTTCTTTTACTTTTCATTTTTATAACCTACTATTACCTTGCTTAAAAAAGATGCTATTTTTAAAGCAAATTTCATATATATACATTTTTATAATCTTTGTGGTTGATTTTGTTTTATATTTTTAATATTGTATTTTTGAGAGTCTAACCTGCACCCTAGATTTTTAATCTTTGATTTATGGTATTTGTTATCAATTTTGTACCTTTAAGAATCTAATCTGCAGTATCCATTTTCACTTAGGGCTGTGATTACTGCCTTGATTGCTGTCTCCTCTTTTGACTCTCCCTTTTCTCCCCCAGGTCACCTTTATCTCCTCTCTCCTCCTTCTCTTCTGCTTAACTCTGTGAATCTCTTTGGGTGTTCTGGGCTGTGGAGAACACTTATGGAACTGTTTACTGGCTAGATTGATCTCTCCCCGTTTGACTCCCCCTCTTCTCCTCCTGGTCATCTCTATCTCCTTCCTCCCTCTTCTCTTCTCCATGTAACTACGGGAACCTCTCTGGGTGTTCCAGACTGCAGAGAGCACATAGGGATTTGATTAATACCGAGATTGCTCTCTCCCCTTTCGGTTCCCCCTCTTCTCCTCCTGGTCTCCTCTGTCTCCCTCCTCCCTCTTCTCTTCTCCATGTAACTCTGTGAACCTATCTGGGTGTCCCTCACTATAGCTAATCTTTCATCATTAACCTAGATATTTCATCATCTGTGCTGTATGGATGGAGAAGTCTTGAGTCTACTGTAAGAATAAGACTGAAAGCCAGAGGCAGGAGGCTTAAATTCAAAACTTGAGAACACTAGACAACTCCTGACTCCAGGGAACATTAATTGACAAGAACTCATCCAAAAGCCTCCATGCCTACACTGAAATCAAGCTCCACCCAAGAGCAAACAAGTTCCAGAGCAAGGCATACCAAGCTAATTCTCCAGCAATGCAGGAACACATCCCTGAACCTTAAAATACAGGCTGCCCAAAGCCATGCTAAGCCCATAGACACCCCAAAACTCACTACTGGATACTTCATTGCACTTCAGAGAGAAGAGATCCAGCTACACCCATCAGAACACTGACACAAGCTTCCCTAACCAGGAAACCTTGACAAACCACTAGTCCAACACCACCCACAGGGAACAAGCTCCACAGTAAAGAGGAACCACAAACTTACAGCCTACAGAAAGGCCACCCCAAACACAGCAACATTAACAAGATGAAAAGGCAGAGAAATATTCAGCAGGTAAAGGAACATGATGAATGTCCACCAAACCAAACAAAAGAGGAGGAGATAGGGAGTCTACCTGAAAAAGAATTTAGAATAATGATAGCTAAGAGATCAAAATCTTGAAAACAAAATGGAGTTACAGATAAATAGACTAGAGACAAGGATTAAGAAGATTCAGGAAATGTTTAACAAGGACCTAGAAGAAACAAAAAAGAGACAATCAATAATGAATAATGCAATAACTGAGATCAAAAGCACTCTGGAGGAAACCAACAGTAGAATAACTGAGGCAGAAGATAGGATAAGTGAGGTGGAAGATTGAATGGTGGAAATAAATCAAACAGAGAGGAAAAAAGAATCAAAAGAAATGAGGACAACTTCAGAGACCTCTGGGACAATGTTAAAAGCCCCAATATTCAAATCATAGGAGTCCCAGAAGAAGAAGACAAAAGGGCATGAGGAAATACATGAGGAGATAATAGTTGAAAACCCCTAAAATGGGGAAGGAAATAGCCAACCAAGCCCAAGAAACCCAGAGAGTCCCAAACAGGATAAACCCAAGGCAAAATACCCCAAGACACATATTAATCAAATTAATGAAGATCAAACACAAGAAGCAAATATTAACAGCAGCAATGGAAAAGGAACAAATAACACACAAGGGGATCCCCATAAGGATAGCAGTTGATCTTTCAATAGAAACTCTTCAGGCCAGAAGGGAATGGCATGACATACTTAAAGTGATGAAAGAGAAAAACCTACAACCCAGATAACTATACCCAGCAAGGATCTCATTCAGATATGAAGGAGAAATCAAAAGCTTTACAGACAAGCAAAAGCTAAGAGAATTCAGCACTACTATACCAGCTTTTCAACAAATGCTAAATGATCTTCTCTAGACAGGAAACACAGAAAAGGTTTATAAACTTGAACCCAAAACAACAAAGTAAATGACAACAGGATCATACTTATCAGTAATTACCTTAAATGTAAGTGGGTTGAATGTCCCAACCAAAAGACAAAGACTGGCTGAATGGATACAAAAACAAGACCCCTATATATGCTGTCTACAAGAGACCCACCTCAAACCAAGGGACACATACAGACTGAAAGCGAAGGGCTGGAAAAAGATATTTCATACAAATAGAGACCAACAGAAAGTAGGAGTAGCAATAATCATATCAGATAAAATAGACTTTGAAATAAAGGCCATGACAAGAGACAAAGAAGGACACTACATAATGATCAAAGGATCAATCCAAGAAACAATTATAAATATATATGTACCCAACATAGGAGCACAGCAATACGTAAGGCAAATGCTAACAAGTATGAAAGGGTAAATTAACAGTAACACAATAATAGTGGGAGACTTTAATACCCCACTCACATCTAGGCATAGATCAAGCAAATAGAAAATTGGCAAGGAAACACAAACTTTAAATGATACAATGGACCAGTTAGACCTAATTGATATCTATAGGACATTTCACCCCAAAACAATGAATTTCACCTTTTTCTCAAGTGCACACAGAACATTCTCCAGGATAGATCACATCCTGGGCCATATATCTAGCCTTGGTAAATTAAAAAACTTGAAATCATTTCAAGCATCTTTTCTGATCACAATGCAGTAAAATTAGATGTCAACTACAGGAAAAAAAACTAGTAAAAATACAAGCATATGAAGGCTAAACAACGTGCTTCTGAATAACCAGCAAATCATAGGAGAAATCAAAAAAGAAGTCAAAATATGCATGGAAACAAATGAAAATGAAAACACGATGACCAAAACCTATGGGATTCAGTAAAAGCAGTGCTAAGGGAAAGGTTCATAGCAATACAAGCTTATCTCAAGAAACAAGAGAAAAATCAAATAAATAACCTAACTCACCTAAAGCAACTAGAAAAAGAAGAAATTAAGAACCCAGGGTTAGCAGAAGGAAAGAATTCATAGAAATTAGGGCAGAAATAAATGAAAAAGAAACAAAGACTATAGCAAAAATCAGCAAAACTAAAAGCTGGTTCTTTGAGAAGATAAATAAAATAGACAAACCATTAGCCAGACCCATCAAGAAAAAAGGAGAAGAATCAAATCAACAAAATTAGAAATGAAAATGGAGAAATCACAACAGACAACACAGAAATACAAAAGATTATATGAGACTACTGTCAGCAACTGTATGCCAATAAAACAGACAACTTGGAAGAAATGGACGAATTCTTAGAAAAGTATAACCTTCCAAACTGAGCCAGGAAGAAATAGAAAATCTTCACAGACCCATCACAAGCACAGAAATTGAAACTAATAAAAAAAAACTTCCAACAAGCAAAAGCCCAGGACCAGATGGCTTCACAGGTGAATTCTACCAAAAATTTAAAGAGCTAACACACATCCTACTCAAACTCTTCCAGAAAATTGCAGAGGAAGGTAAATTGCCAAACTCATTCTATGAGGCCACCATCACCCTAATACCAAAACCAGACAAAGATGCCCCAAGGAAAGAACTACAGGCCGATATCACTGATGAACATAGATGCAAAAATCCTCAACAAAATTCTAGCAAACAGAATCCAACAACATATTAAAAAGATCGTATAACATGACCAAGTGGGCTTTATCCCAGGGATGCAAGGATTCTTCAATATTTGCACATTAATCACATTAATAAATTGCAGTACACCACATTAGCAAATTGAAAGATAAAAACCATATGATTATCTCGATAGATGCAGAGACAGCCTTTGACAAAATTCAACATCCATTTATGATAAAAAAAAAAAAAACCCTCCGGAAAGCAGGTATAGAAGGAACATACCTCGACATAATAAAAGCCACATATGATAAATCCACAGCAAACATCATCTTCAATGGAGAGAAATTGAAAGCATTCCCACTAAAGTCAGGAATAAGACAAGGGTGCCCACTCTCACCACTACTATTCAACATAGTTTTGGAAGTTTTGGTCACAGCAATAAGAGAAGGAAAAGAAACAAAAGGAATCCAGATTGGAAAATAAGAAGTAAAACTCACTGTTTGCAGATGACATAATCCTTTACATAGAAAACCCTAAAGATACCACCATAAAATTCCTAGAGCTAATCAATGAATATAGTAAAGTTGCAGGACATAAAATTAATACACAGAAATCCCTTGCATTGCTATACACTAACAATGCGAAACCAGAGAAATCAAGGAATAATTCCATTCACCATTGCAATGAAAAGAATAAAATACTTAGGAATAAATCTACCTAAAGAAATAAAAGACTCATATATAGAAAACTATAAAACACTGATGAAAGAAATCAAAGATGACACAAATAGATGGAGAAATATACCATTTTCATGGATTGGAAGAATCAGTATAGTGAAAATGAGTATACTACACAAAGCAATCTACAGATTCAATGCAATCCCTATCAAGCTATCTATGGTATTTTTCACGTAACTAGAACAAATAATCATTAGAGATTTGATTTAGGTCATACCTGAATGGTCTAGTGATTTTCCCTACTTTCTTCAGTTTAAGTCTGAATTTGGCAATAAGGAGTTCATGATCTGAACCAGCTCCTGATATTGTTTTTGCTGACTATATATAGCTTCTCCATCTTTGGCTGCAAAGAATATAATCAATCTGATTTCAATGTTGAACATCTGGTGATGTCCATGTATAGAGTCTTCTCTTGTGTTGTTGGAAGAGGGTGTTTGCTATGACCAGTGTGTTCTCTTGGCAAAAACTCTATTAGCCTTTGCCCTGCTTCATTCTGTACTCCAAGGCCAAATTTGCCTGTTACTCCAGGTGTTTCTCGACTTCCTACTTTTGCATTCCAGTCTCCTATAATGAAAAGAACATCTTTTTTGGGTGTTAGTTCTAGAAGGTCTTGTAGGTATTCATAGAACCATTCAACTTCAACTTCTTTAGCATTACTGGTTGGGGCATAGGCTTGGATTACTGTGATATTGAGTGGTTTGCCTTGGAAATAAACAGAGATCATCCTGTCGTTTTTGAGATTGCATCCAAGTACTGCATTTCAGACTCTTGTTGACTCTGATGGCTACTCCATTTCTTCTAAAGGATTCTTGCCCACAGTAGTAGATATAATGGTTGTCTGAGTTAAATTCACCCATTCCAGTCCATGTTAGTTCGCTGATTCCTAAAATGTCAACGTTCACTCTTGCCATGTCCTGTTTGACCACTTTCAACTTGCCTTGATTCATGGACTAACATTCCTGGTTCCTATGAAATACTGCTGTTTACAGCATCGGACTTTGCTTCTATCACGTCACATCCACAACTGGGTGTGGTTTTTGCTTGTCTCTGTCTCTTCATTTTTTCTTTGGCATCACTTTACTAACGAAGGTCCATCTAGTGAAGGCTGTGGTTTTTCCATTGGTCATGTATGGCTGTGAGAGTTGGACTGTAAAGAAAGCTGAGTCCCGAAGAATTGATGCTTTTAAACCATGGTGTTGGAGAAGAGTCTTGAGAGTCCCTTGGACTGCAAGGAGGTCCAACCAGTCCATCCTAACAGAGATCAGTCCTGGGTGTTCACTGGAAGGACTGATGCTAAAGCTGAAATTCCAATACTTTGGCCACGTCATGCGAAGAATTGACTCATTGGAAAAGACCCTGATGCTGGGAAGGATTGGGGGCAGGAGGAGAAGGGGATGACAGAGGAAGAGATGGTTGGATGGCATCATCTACTCGATGGACATGAGTTTGGGTAAACTCCTGGAGTTGGTGATGGACAGGGAGGCCTCGCGTGCTGCAATTCATGGGGCTGCAAAGAGTCGGACATGACTGAGCAACTGAACTGAACTGAACTGCACTTCATTTTTCCTGGATTTGTTTCTCCACTGATCTCCAGTAGCATATTGGGCACCTACCGACCTGGGGATTTCATCTTTCATTGTCCTATCTTTTTGCCTTTTCATACTGCTTATGGGGTTCTCAAGGAAAGAATACTGAAGCAGTTTGTCATTCTTTTCTCCAATGGACCACACTTTGTCAGAACTCTCCACCATGACTTGTCCGTCTTGGGTGGCCCTACATGGCATGGCTCATAGTTTCATTGAGTTAGACAAGGCTGAGGTCCATGTGATTAGATTGGTTAGTTTTCTGTGATTGTGGTTTTCATTCTGTCTGCCGTTTGATGGAGAAGGATAAGAGGCTTATGGAAGCTTCCTAATGGGATAGACTGACTGAGGGGGGAAACTGGGTCTTGTTCTGAAGGGTGGGGCCATGCTCAGTAAATCTTTAATCCAATTTTTTGTTGATGGGTGGAGCTGTATTCCCTCCCTGCCTGAGAGGCAATGCCAAAGAATGCTCAAACTACTGCACAATTGCACTCATCTCACATGCTAGTAAAGTAATGCTCAAAATTCTCCAAGCCAGGCTTCAGCAATATGTGAACCATGAACTTCCTGATGTTCAAGCTGGTTTTAGAAAAGGCAGAGGAACCAGAGATCAATTGCCAACATCTGCTGGATCATCAAAAAAGCAAGAGAGTTCCAAAAAAACATGTATTTCTGCTTTATTGACTATGCCAAAGCCTTTGACTGTGTGGATCACAATAAACTGTGGAAAATTCTGAAAGAGATGGGAATATCAGGCCACCTGACCTGCCTCTTGAGAAATCTGTATGCAGGTCAGGAAGCAACAGTTAGAACTGGACATGGAACAACAGACTGGTTCCAAATAGGAAAAGGAGTACGTTAAGGCTGTATATTGTCACCCTACTTATTTAACTTCTATGCAGAGTACATTATGAGAAACCCTGGACTGGAAGAAACACAAGCTGGAATCAAGAGGGCCAGGAGAAATATCAGTAACCTCAGATATGCAGATGACACCACCCTTATGGCAGAAAGTGAAGAGGAACTAAAAAGCCTCTTGATGAAAGTGAAAGAGAAGAGTGAAAAAGTTGGCTTAAAGCTCAACATTCAGAAAACAAAGATCATGGCATCTGGTCCCATCACTTCATGGGAAATAGATGGGGACACAGGGGAAACAGTGTAAACAGTGTTAGACTTTATTTTTTTGGGCTCCAAAATCACTGCAGATGGTGATTGCAGCCATGAAATTAAGACATTTACTGCTTGGAAGAAAAGTTATGACCAACCTAGATAGCATATTGAAAAGCTGAGACATTACTTTGCCGACTAAGGTCCATCTAGTCAAGCCTATGGTTTTTCCTGTGGTCATGTATGGATGTGAGAGTTGGACTGTGAAGAAGGGAGAGTGCCGAAGAATTGATGCTTTTGAACTGTGGTGTTGGAGAAGACTCTTGAGAGTCCCTTGGACTGCAAGGAGATCCAACCAGTCCATTCTGAAGGAGATCAGCCCTGGGATTTCTTTGGAAGGAATGATGCTAAAGCTGAAACTCCAGTACTCTGGCCACCTCATGAGAAGAGTTGACTCATTGGAAAAGACTCTGATTCTGGGAGGGATTGGGGGCAGGAGGAGAAAGGGATGACAGAGAGATGGCTGGATGGCATCACTGACTTGATGGACGTTGAGTCTGAGTGAACTCCGGAAGTTGGTGATGGACAGGGAGGCCTGGCGTGCTGCAATTCATGGGGTCACAAAGAGTCGGACATGACTGTGCGACTGAACTGAACTGACAAAGCTACAGTCATCAAGACAGTATGATACTGGCACCAAGACAGAAATATAGATCAATGAGACAAACTAGAAAGCCCAGAGATAAATCCACGTACCTATGGACAACTTACTTTTGACAAAGGAGGCAAGAATATACGATGAAGAAAAGACATTCTCTTTAGCAAGTAGTGCTGGGAAATCTGGTCAACCACCTGTAAAAGAATAAAATTAGAACACTTTCTAACACCATACACACATATAAACTCAAAATGGATTAAAGATCTAACTGTAAGACCAGAAACTATCAAACTATAAAACTCCTAGAGGAAAACATAGGCAAAACACTCACTGACATAAATCACAGGAGGATCCTCTCTGACCCTCCTCCCAGAGTAATGGAAATAAAAGCAAAAATAAACACATGGGACCTAATTAAACCTAAAAGTTTTTGCACAATGAAGGAAGCTGTAAGCAAAGTGAAAAGACAGCCTTCAGAATGGGAGAAAATAATAGCAAATGAAGCAACTGACAAAGAATTAATCTCCAAAATATATAAAATTGAGCAGCTCATGCAGCTCAATACCAGAAAAATAAACGACCCAATCAAAAAATGGGCCAAAAAACTAAACAGATACTTCTCCAAAGAAGACATACAGATGGCTAACAAATACATGAAAAGATGCTCAACATCACTCATTATCAGAGAAATGCGAATCAAAATAACAATGAGGTACCATCTCATGCCAGTCAGAATGGCAGAATGGCTGCTATCAAAGTCTACAAACAATCAGTGATGGAGAGGGTGTGGAGAAAAGGGAACCCTTTTACACTGTTGGTGGGAATGCATACTAGTACAGCTACTATACAGAACAGTGTGGAGATTCCTTGAAAAACTGGAAATGGAACTGCCATATGACCCAGCAATCCCACTGCTGGGCATGCACACCTGGGAAACTAGAATTGAAAGAGACACGTGTACCCAATGTTCATCACAGCACTGTTTATGATAGCTAGGACATGGAAGCAACCTAGATGTCCATTGCAGACGAATGGATAAGAAAGCTGTGGTATATATACACAATGGAATATTACTCAGCCATTAAAAAGAACACATTTGAATCAGTTCTAATGAGGTGGATGAAACTGGAGCCTATTAAACAGAGTGAAGTAAGTCAGAAGAACACCAATACATTAACACATATATATGGAATTTAGAAAGATGGTAATGATGACCCTATATTCGAGACAGCAGAAGAAATACAGATATAAAGAACAGACTTTTGGACTCTGTGGGAGAAGGTGAGGGTGGGATGATTTGAGAGAAGAGCAATGAAACATGCATATTACCATATGTGACATACATCACCAGTCCAAGTTCGATGCGTGAGACAGGACACTCCAAGCCAGTGCACTGGGACAAGCCTGAGGGAGGGGATGGGGAGGAAGGTGGGAGGGGGGTTCAGGATGGGGGACACATGGACACCGATGGCTGATTCATGTGAACATATGGCAAAAACCACCACAATATTGTAAAGTAATTAGCCTCCAATAAAAATAATTTTTAAAAGTTAAAAAAAAAAAGGAGAGAGTGGAGAGTCTTATGGGGGGTTTCATGGGCCAGGCCTAGAAGAAAGTAGCATTATTTTCTCCCACATTTTACTGGCTAGTACTTAGACAGACAGCCTCATCTCGCTGCAAGGAGCACTGTGAAGTCCAGCCTAACTGTGTGCTCAGGAATTAGGAAAGAGGATATTAGAGAATGGATAGCCAGCTCTGTCATGACACTCACTACATTTTTTAAAACTTATTATTTTGTGTTAGGGTATAGCTGATTAACAATGTCGGGTAAATTTCAGGTGAAGGGCAGAGGGACTCAGCCAATGTACGTACACACGTATCCATTTTCCCCCAAACTCTCCTCCCATCCAGGCTGCCATATAACACTGAACAGATTTCCTTGTGGAATATATAGTAGGTCCTTGTTGGTTATCCATTTTAAATACAGCAGAGTGTACACATCCATCCCCAGTGCCCTAAATATCCCTTCTCCCCATCCTTCCTCCTTGGGAACCATAAGTTCAATCTCTAAGTCTGGACACTTGGTAGATTTTGTCGAATAAATTGGTAATCAAAACTTCGCACATAAACATGGGATTTTCTTTTTTTTTTTTTTTTAGATGAGTTTGAGAACTGCTGTGAGAGGCAGTAGTTTTTCAGTCAGTAATCCTCAGTGTAGACAGGACTTACAATTCCCTTGGAAGTACAGGGATTCATTCTTCATTCTGAGGTTTACCCTGAATCAGTAAGACAAACTGCACTTTAACTCAGGAAACTGCACAGTACAGCTTAGAGATATTTCTGTCAAAACAGTTGCAACGTCTTCTGGTACTTGTATAATTAACTGACAGGAATCAGTACGGCTCTGTTTTCTGGTATGAATTATCCCCTGAAGGTTCTGAATAGGATATGAATTGTGAAACATTAAAAAAAAAAAAAACCTTGGCATGCTAATCTTTAGGAGGTCTCATTTAAATTTGGCAAGCTATACACCTAGTTCTCAGCCTGTTATTTTGTAAGGCTCCTAGGGTTGGAGATGAGCTGGTGGTAAAATATTTTGGTTTCTTTAAAGAACTTTTAAAGATATAGTGTATGTAACAGAGTATATAAAGTACAAGCATACCATTTAGAGAGAGAGAGAAAAAATCCATATGTTCACCGAAAAGGCCAGTAAGTGAAGCGTGACTGTATCTCAGGAACCCTCTGTGTCTCTCCCCCATTTCCCATAGGTGACCACTATCTGAGCTTTAATTTCTTTCCTTTTATTTTTTAAAATTAACATTTCTTTTTTACTTTTGTTCATGGGCTTTACACATATGGAATCAGTGTGTATATTCACTCATGTCTTAAGTTTTTTAACTCAACCCTGTGTCTGTGTGATTGAAACATGCTAATGCATGAAATGTACATTGTTTATTTCAACTTCTTTATTTATGTTTCACTGAATAAATATATACATAATTGTTTCAAACAACTTTTTCATTACATGGAGAATTCCAACCATACACAAATGCAGAGTGGAGTCGTGAATCTCCATGTACTCACTAGGTTGAATAATTACCATTTCACGGTCAGTCCTGTTTCATCCAAGTTCCTACCTGATCCATTCTCACTGGTATTATTTTGAAGCCAATTCCTTATATCATCATCATTTCCCTGTATCTCTAGATACATGAAATAGTGTATATGTATTTCTAAATTTCTCTAAAGAATTAAAAGAATAACTACTATTATCATGCCAAGATTACCAATAATTAGTATTATCGGATCGCCCATGTTCAAATTCCCAATGACGCATGTCACTTTTGAGTGTATTTTTTATAGTTAAAAAAATATCAGAATCCAGATAGGGTCCACACACTGTGATTAGTTGATACTTTTGCTGTCTTCTTAAATCTGTAGTTTTATTTCTACCCTCCCCCTTGCAATATTTTTTGAAGAAAACTTTTGTCTTATAGAACTGCCCACTTTGAATCTTGCTGATTACATCCCCAGGATATACTTTGACACATTATTCTGTGTTCTGTATTTCCTGTAAATTAATCTTTTGATACAGAGCTTTATCCAGACTCAGATTTTATTTATTTGTTTATTTTTGGCCAGGCTACATTAGAGATAGTGTTCTGTTCTTTCATGACACAAATAAAATCTGGTTATCTTTCCCTTGGAGTTGTTAGAAGCTGTCGATGGTTAATATTCAGGTCTATTCAAGTAGGTGTTACTATTTATCCTTTCAAATGCTGATGAGTATTTAGGTTGTTTCTAGGTTTTTGCTACTATGAATAATATGTATTACTATACATATTCCTATACTTTGTATAATATGTTACATATCATGTATATTGTTATATGTTAAATATATTCTTATTCTTTCTGGTTAATAAGCAAGAATTTTTCTAGAAATGGGATGGTGAGTTTCAGGGCCTATTCAAGTTTAACTTTATAGTCAATGCCTGAGTCTTTTTCTAAAGCAATCCTAATTTACACTCCAATCAAGAGTAGGTGAGAATTCTTGCAGCCTCATTGCATTGTCCAACTTAAGCTCAGTCCATCTGGTGGATGTGTAACAGTATTTCATTGTGGTTTTCATTTTCAAAATAATGGAGGCATTCAGTGTAAGGGTCATACATGACCAAGGACATTTCTCACCAACCAAACTGAGCTGGCTTAAAGAGGACTTGTGGAAGAAAGATTAAATCCAGATGTGTGTTTCTTCTTAGACCCTCATAAAACAGAATTTAGTACAGGTGTTCACCACCCCTTCCCTAAAAGCGGAGTATTTATTTCTTGTGCATTTTACATATGTCTTCTGATATCTCTAATTGGAAATTCACCTTAGTTATTTCTGAAAGAACTTTCCCACACCACAGTTTTGATAACCATAATATATTCTCCGGGCTTCCCTGATAGCTCAGTTGGTAAAGACTCTGCCTGCAATGCAGGAGACCATGGTCAAATCCCTTATGATCATACAGTGGAAGTGACAAATAGATTCAGTGGATTAGATCTGATAGAGTGTCTGAAGAACTATGGACTAATGTTCGTGACATTGTACAGGAGGCGGTGATCAAGACCATCCCCAAGAAAAGGAAATGCAAAAAGGCAAAATGGTTGAGGAGGCCTTAAAAATAGCTGAGAAAAGAAGAGAAGCTAAAGGCAAAGGAGAAAATGAAAGATATACCCATTTGAATGCAGAGTTCCAAAGAATAGAAAGGAGAGATAAGAAAGCCTTCCTCAGTGATCAGTGCAAATAAGTAGAGGAAAACAATAGAATGGGGAAGACTAGAGATCTCTTCAAGAAAATTGGAGATACCAAGGGAAAATTTCATGCAAAGATGGGCACAATAAAGGACAGAAAGGGTATGGACCTAATGGAAGCAGAAGATATTAAGAGGTGGCAAGAATACATAGAAGAACTACACAGAAAAAGATCTTCATGACCCATATAACCATGATGGTGTGATCACCCACCTAGAGCCAGACATCCTGGAATGTGAAGTCAAGTGGGTCTTAGGAAGCATCACTACGAACAAAGCTAGTGGAGGTGATGGAATTGCAGGTGAGCTATTTCAAATCCTAAAAGATGATGCTGTGAAAGTGCTACACTCAATATGCCAACAAATTTGGAAAACTCAGCAGTGGACACAGGACTAGGAAAGATCAGTTTTCTTTCCTTTTTTTAAATTAAAAAAAATTAATTTATTTTAATAGGAAGCTAATTATTTTACAATATTGTAGTGGTTTTTGCCATACATTGACATGAATCAGCCATGGGTGTACATGTATCCCCCATCCCGAACCCCCCTCCCACCTCCCTTCACATCCCATCCCTCAGGGTCATCCCAGTGCGACAGTCCTGAGCACCCTGTCTCATGCATCGAACCTAGACTGGTGATACACTTCACATGTGGTAATACACATGTTTCATTGCTATTCTTTCAAATCATCCCACCCTCGCCTTCTCCCACAGAGTCCAAAAGTCTGTTCTTTACATCTGTGTCTCTTTTGCTGTCCCAAATATAGGGTAATCGTTACCATCTTTCTAAATTCCATATATATGCGTTAATATATTGTATTGGTGTTCTTCTTTCTGGCTTACTTCACTCTGTATAATAGGCTCCAGTTTCATCCACCTCATTAGAACTGATTCAAATGTGTTCTTTTTAATGGCTGAGTAATATTCCATTGTGTATATGTACCACAGCTTTCTTATCTATTCGTCTGCTGATGGACATCTAGGTTGCTTCCATGTCCTGGCTATTATAAACAGTGCTGCGATGAATATAGGGGTACATGTGTCTCTTTCAATTCTAGTTTCCTTGGTGTGTATGCCCAGCAGTGGGATTGCTGGGTCATATGGCAGTTCCATTTCCAGTTTTTCAAGGAATCGCCACACTGCTCTGTATAGTGGCTGTACTAGTTTGCATCCCCACCAACAGTGTAAAAGGTTTCCCTTTTCTCCACATCCTCTCCATCATTGATTGTTTGTAGACTTTGATAGCAGCCATTCTGCCATTCTGACTGGCATGAGATGGTACCTCATTGTCGTTTTGATTTGCATTTCTCTGATAATGAGTGATGTTGAGCATCTTTTCATGTATTTGTTAGCCGTCTGTATGTCTTCTTTGGCGAAATATCTGTTTAGTTTTTTGGCCCATTTTTTGATTGGGTCATTTATTTTTCTGGTATTGAGCTGCATGAGCTGCTCAATTTTGTATATTTTGGAGATTAATTCTTTGTCAGTTGCTTCATTTGCTATTATTTTCTCCCATTCTGAAGGCTGTCTTTTCACCTTGCTTATAGTTTCCTTCCTTGTGCAAAACTTTTTAAGTTTAATTAGGTCCCATGTATTTATTTTTGCTTTTATTTCCATTACTCTGGGAGGAGGGTCAGGGAGGATCCTGCTGTGATTTATGTCAGAGAGAGTTTTGCCTATGCTCTCCTCTAGGAGTTTTATAGTTTCTGGTCTTACATTTAGATCTCTAATCCATTTTGAGTTTATTTCTGTGTATGATGTTGGAACTGATTGATTAGAACTGATTCAAATGCATTCTTTTTAATGGCTGAGTAATACTCCTTGTGTACCACAGCTTTCTTATCCATTCGTCTGCTGATGGACATCTAGGTTGCTTCCATGTCCTGGCTATTATAAACAGTGCTGCGATGAACATTGGGTTACACGTGTCTCTTTCAATTCTAGTTTCCTTGGTGTGTATGCCCAGCAGTGGGATTGCTGGGTCATATGGCAGTTCCATTTCCAGGTTTTCAAGGAATCTCCACACTGCTCTGTATAGTGATGTTGGAAAGTGTTCTAGTTTCATTCTTTTACAAGTGGTTGACCGGTTTTCCCAGCACCACTTGCTAAAGAGAATGTCTTTTCTCCATCACATATTCTTGCCTTGTTTATCAAAGATAAGGTATTCATAGGTGTGTGGATTTATCTCTGGGCTTTCTGTTTTGTTTCATTGATCTATATTTCTGTCTTTGTGCCAGTACTATGCTGTCTTAATGACTGTAGCTTTGTAGTATATTCTGAAGTCAGGTAGATCGATTCCTCCAGTTCCAGTCTTCTGTTTCAAAATTGCTTTGGCTGTTTAAGGTTTTTTTTTTTTTGTATTTCCATACAAATACAAATTGTGAAATTATTTGTTCTAGTTCTCTGAAAAAGACCATTGGTAGCTTGATAGGGATTGCATTAGACACTGGAGAAGGAAATGGCAACCCACTCCAGTGTTCTTGCCTGGAGAATCCCAGGGATGGGGGAGCCTGATGGGCTGCCGTCTATGGGGTTGCACAGAGTCGGACATGACTGAAGCGACTTAGCAGCAGCAGCAGCAGCAGCAGCAGCAGTATACTCATTTCAGTATACTGATTCTTCCAATCCATGAACATGATATATTTCTCCATCTATTTGTGTCATCTTTGATTTCTTTCATCAGTGTTTTATAGTTTTCTATGTATAGGTCTTTTGTTTCTTTAGGTAGATTTATTCCTAAATATTTTATTCTTTTCATTGCAGTGGTGAATGGAATTGTTTCCTTAATTTGTTTCTGTTTTCTCATTGTTAGTGTATAGGAATGCAAGGGATTTCTGTGTGTTAATTGGAAAAGGTCAGTTTTCATTCCAATCCCCAAAGAAAGGCAATAGCAAAGAATGTTCAAACTACTGCACAGTTGCACTCATTTCACATGCTAGCAAAATAATGCTTAAAATTCTCCAAGAGAGGCTTCAACAGTATGTGAACTGAGAAATTCCAAATGTTCAGATTGTATTTAGAAAAGTCAGAGGAACCAGAAATCAAATTGCCAACATCTGCTGGATCATCGAAAAAGCAAGAGAGTTCCAGAAAAACATCTACTTCTACTTTATTGACTACGCCAAAGCCTTTGACTGTGTGGATCACAATAAACTGTGGAAAATTCTGAAAGAGATGGAAATCCCAGACCACCTGACCTGCCTCTTGAGAAATCTGTATGCAGGTCAGGAAGCAACACTTAGAACTGGACATGGAACAACAGACTGGTTCCAAATAGGAAAAGGAGTACGTCAAGGCTGTATATTGTCACCCTGCTTATTTAACTTCTATGCAGAGTACATCCTGAGAAACGCTGGACTTGATGAAGCACAAACTGGAACGAAGATTGCCAGGAGAAATATCAATAATCTGAGATATGCAGATGACACTACCCTTATGGGAGAAAGCAAAGAGCAGCTAAAGAGCCTCTTGATGAAAGTGAAAGAGGAAAGTGAAAAAGTTGGCTTAGAACTCAACATTCAAAAAACTAAGATCATGGCATCCGGTCCCATTGCTTCATGGCAAGTAGATGGAGCAACAATGGAAACCGTGGCAGACTTTTTTGGGGGGACTCCAAAATCACTGCATATGGTGGTTGTTGCCATAAAATTAAAAGACCCTTGCTCCTTGGAAGAAAAACTATGACAAACGTAGATAGCATATTAAAAAGCAGAGACATTATTTTACCAACGAAGGTCTGTCTTGTCAAAGCTATGGTTTTTCCAGAAGTCATGTATGGATGTAAGAGTTGGACTATAAAGTGCCAAAGAATTGATGCTTTTGAAGTGTGGTGTTGGAGAAGACTCTTGAGAGTCCCTTGGACTGCAAGGAGATCTATTCAGTCAGTCCTAAAGGAAATCAGTCCTGAATATTCCTTGGAAGGACTGATGCTGAAGCTGAAATTCCAATACTTTGGCCACCTGATGTGAAGAACTGACTCATTGGAAAAGACCCTGATACTGGGAAAGATTGAAGGCAGGAGGAGAAGGGGATGACAGAGGATGAGATGGTTGGATGGCATCACCGACTCAATGGACATGAGTTTGAGCAAACTCCAGGAGTTGGTGAAGGACAGGGAAGCCTGGCGTGCTGCAGTCCATGTGGTCGCAAAGAGTTGGACACGACTGAGCAACTGAACTGAACTGAATATGTTCTCCTTCATGTAAGTTAAAGTGAGTGAACCTACGGAACGGTATTTCCCAGTTTGTAGCATGGAGGATATGATAGCAAGAATGTTGATCTAATGAAAAGCTATACTTTTCATGGAAGGGGTGAAATCACTAGGATTAAGGTAGCAGACCGAGATGAAGTTTCTTTGTTCATGCAATTCCTCCAAAGGCAAAATTACAAGTCTTGTAACATAGAAAGGTTAGTTCATCTTAATTTTCGTGAGATGTGTTAAAAAGCCGGTGGATGCCGTGACAAACACAAAATTTAAGAGACCTCATTTAACTTCTGGTTACCCTCCATTAGAAGAAGTCTGGCAGTAACTCATTAACTGTGGGAGAAGTTTGTGTGGACATAGCACAAGCCAGCCTCTTAGCATTTTTTGGGTACTCAATTCTCAATAAACTTCTTCATGTATGGATTGTTTGATTTTGAGATGATTTTTAATTTGCTCTTATTAAGAAATATGAGTTATGTAATATGTTACCACTTTGGCAGGATATGTGCCTTTAAGGAATATAAATCCTTAAGTAAACGAACACAGCTCCTAAATTGGAATTTCAGGTGCCAGAGACAACAGTTAGTTCTCTGTTTGGGACTCTTCACCATAGTGGCTGAATGAGGCTGCCAAGAAGATACCTTTTTCTTCGATGCTTGTTGCCCTTCTTGGGAGAAAATCTAGGACAGAAGGTGGAGCTATATTTCCTGGTCAACAGCTGCCAAAATTGACCCCAAACAGAAGCTTTAAGTGGCAGTGGGATTTGGAAATGCATAGGGGCATTTTTGGTTTTTCAAAGTGGTCTCAGGAATGGTGGTCTTGGGCATTGTCAGCGATTAGTGCATGGGGGGCCAGGGAGGCAAAATGTCTTAACAATAAGTTGAGCTGTTTTATCTAGCAAATAATGGTCCTTCCTTAAATGCCAATAACTCCTCTTGAGGAACATTGCAGACTTATTAGAGGGAGTAAGTTCTTTGGTCTTTGTGTTTTATAAAAAAAATCCAAAGGTTTTTAGGCAATAAATACTCTTTTGTTGAGGGGGGAGTTGGGGGCTTCGCTGACAGCTCAGTTGGTAAAGAATCTGCCTGCAATGTGCAAGATCCCAGTTCGACTCTTGGGTTTGGAAGATCCAATGGAGAAGGGATAGACTACCCTCTCCAGAATTCGTGGGCTTCCCCTGTGGCTTTGACTGTGTGATCACAAAGCCTTTGACTGTGTGGATCACAACAAACTGTGGAAAATTCTTCAAGAGATGGGGATACCAGACTACCTTATCTGCCTCCTGAGAAGTCTGTGTGCAGGTCAAGAAGCAATGGTTAGAACCGGACATGGAACAGACCAGTTCCAAATTGGGAAAGGAGTACATCAAGGCTGTATATTGTCATCCTGCTTATTTAACTTACATGCAGAATACACCATGAGAAATGTTGGGCTGGATGAAGCACATACTGGAATCAAGATTGCTGGGAGAAATATCAATAACCTCAGTTATGCAGATGATATCACCCTTATGGCAGAAAGCAAAGAGCAGCTTAAGAGCCCCTTGATGAAAGTGAAAGAGGAGAGTGAAAAAGATGGCTTAGAACTCAACATTCAAAAAACTAAGATCATGGCATCCAGTCCCATCACTTCATGGCAAGTAGATAAAGAAACAATGGAAACAGCGACACTTTGTTTTGATTTGTTTTGGGCTCCAAAATCACTATAGATGGTGACTGCAGCCATGAACTTTTTAAAAAGATGCTTGCTCCTTGGAAGGAAAGCTATGACAAACCTAGACAGCATATTAAAAAGCAGAGACATTACTTTGCCGACAAAGTCCTGTCTAGTCAAAGCTATGGTTTTTCCAGAGGTCATGTATGGATGTAAGAGTTGGGCTATAAAGAAAACTGAGCACTGAAGAATCAATGCTTTTGAACTGTGGTGTTGGAGAAGACTCTTGAGAGTCCCTTGGACTGCAAGGAGATCCAACCAGTCCATCCTAAAGGAAATCAGTCCTGAATATTCATTGGAAGGACTGATGCTGAAGCTGAAATTCCAATACTTTGGCCACCTGATGTGAAGAACTGACTCATTGGAAAAGACCCTGATACTGGGAAAGATTGAAGGCAGGAGGAGAAGGGGATGACAGAGGATGAGATGGTTGGATGGTATCACCGACTCAGTGGACATGAGTTTGAGCAAGCTCCAGGAGTTGGTGAAGGACAGGGAAGCCTGGCATGCTGCAGTCCATGGGGTCACAAAGAGTCAGACATGACTGAGCAACTGAGCTGAACTATGGCTCAGCTGGCAAAGAATCTGCCTGCACTGTAGGAGGCCTGGGTTAGATTCCTGTGTTGAGAAGATCCCCTGGAGATGGGAAAGGCTACCCACTCCTGTATTCTGGCCTGGAGAATTCCATGGACATGGGGTTGTTAGGCAATAAATATCTATTTTTTTCAGTCTCTAGCTTATCATGAGAGACTAGCATTCACAGTCCATTTCTCTAATAGTGATGTAACCTTGACCTAGTTCCTCAGCCTTTCTGTACTTCAGTTTCTTCTCAGTTAGTTGAGGATCATTTTAGTAGCTGTCTTATGTAGTTGTGAACTTTAAATGAATCAGTGCATTTAAACCATGTAGAAGGTTTTTGAGCCCATGAAACCCTCAATGATGCTAGCTATGATCATTCTTTTTCCTGTTCCCCTTCATAAAACTTGCCATTGCCCAGGAGCTATTGCAGAGACATCACTCTGACATGTGAATCCTCTAAGAACAATATTTTCCTGAGGGTGAGACAAATTCCTATGGTACCAAGTCACTGTAAAAAAGACGAAAAGGATCATTGTAAGACAACAGAGGGACGTCATAAACCAGTGTGACCGACTTCCTGATTTTGTCTGGGGGATTGGCAAGTGTGAGCACTTAGAGAAAATCTGTTTTGTAAATAAAGTTTTATTGGAACACCTGTTTGCTTTCAGATTGGCTCTGATCTCTTTCCTGCAGTAGAGGTGAGTACCTGCCATCAAGACTGTGGCCGGCAAAGATGAAAATATTTACTATATGCTAGTCCTTTACCAACCTAGATAGCATATTCAAAAGCAGAGACATTACTTTGCTGACTAAGGTCCGTCTAGTCAAGGCTATGGTTTTTTCAGTGGTCATGTATGGATGTGAGAGTGGGACTGTGAAGAAGGCTGAGCACTGAAGAATTGATGCTTTTGAACTGTGGTGTTGGAGAAGACTCTTGAGAGTCCCTTGGACTGCAAGGAGATCCAACCAGTCCATTCTGAAGGAGATTAGTCCTGGGATTTCTTTGGAAGGAATGATGTTAAAGCTGAAACTCCAGTACTTTGGCCACCTCATGCAAAGAGTTGACTCACTGGAAAAGACTCTGATGCTGGGAGGGATTAGGGGCAGGAGGAGAAGGGAACGACAGAGGATGAGATGGCTGGATGGCATCACTGACACTATGGACGTGAGTCTGAGTGCACTCTGGGAGTTGGTGATGAACAGGGAGGCCTGGCGTGCTGCGATTCATGGGGTCGCAAAGAGTCGGACACAACTGAGTGACTGAACTGAACTGAGTCCTTTACAGAGAAGGAAATGGCAACCCACTCCAGTATTCTTGCCTGGAGAATCCCAGGGATAGACGAGCCTGGTGGACTACCATCTATGGGGTTGCAGAGAGTCAGAAACGACTGAAGCGACTTAGCAGCAGCAGCAGTCCTTTATAGGAAATGTTTCTTGACCTCCCTGGTCTAGCACATAATTTACCTTAGATGGCTACTTATCAGTGTTACCCAGTCGCCACTTCTTAACATAGTTCAAAAAGGTGCAGCAAAGGTTGTTTTTTTGTTTTTAATTTTTTATTTTATGTTGGAGTATAGCCAGTTAACAATGCTGTGATAGTTTTGGGTGAATAGCAAAGGGACTCAGCCATGCATGTATCCACTCTCCCCCAACCTCCCTTCCTATCCAGGCTGCCACGTAATACTGAGCAGAGTTCCCTGTACTATATAGAAGGTCCTTGTTGGCTGTCTCTTTTAAATACAGCAGTGTGTACATGTCCATCCCAGACTCCCTAACTGTTTCTTCTGATCCTGTGCCGGCTCCGTAAAGGTAAATTTGTTCTCTAAGTCTGTGAGTCTGTTTCTATTTTGTAAATAAGTTCATTTGTATCGTTTCATTTTAGATTCTGTATCTAAGGGATGTCGTACAACGTTTCTCTTTCTCTGTCTGACTGACTTGACTCCGTGTGACAATCTCTGGGTCCATGAATGCTATACCCAAAGGTTCTCTATAGTGATAATAATGCTGATGACAATTGCTAACATGGTATTTACTTACTATGGCCAGGCATCTTTCTAAACACGGGTATTAACCCCTTTAAATGAGCATCTACAATAAGCCCTGACATCTCAGTATCTGTCAAGTGTATTCAGTTAGTAATAGTAAAATCAGCCTTGGAACACAGGCAATAGCTGGATGGTGAAGAAAGTCTTTTAAATGTGATAACTTTATAGTAAGAAGAATATAAGAAGCCATATCCGAGCAAAAGAGAGTTTAGTTATCTTGGAATGTATTTTACAATGTAAAAGAAATTCATTGCCCTCGAGTCAGTTTATTTCAGTGCAATCCCAATAAAAGTGGCAGTTTTAAAAGGGTGATTTAAGCTAGCTTTAAAGTTAATTCGTAATGGTAAATGTATGAGAATGGGCAAGGAGTGTTTGAAAGAGTGATTGCCTCGCAAGATATCAGCATGTTATAAAGTGATACAAATTTAAACAGTTGGTTCTTGGTAGAAGAATGAATAGCTCAATATATTACAACAGAGGATATCCAGAGTTGTGTGTGACAAGATAATACACGACATAGAATTTTAAGCCACTGGGGAAAGGGCAGATTTTTTGTTACGTCACTGAGTTACTCATCTGAAACTCCATACTGAGATTGGTGGGTCACAGTATGGGTAGGGCTACACTGTTGACGTTTGTCTACATTTTTCTCTTGAAAAAGAGTTGGACCAGTTTCTAGTCTATTTGGCAGACTTCTCAGATGGTGCAGCAGTAAAGAACCTGCTTGCTAGTGCAGGAGATGCATGTGACCTGGGTTGGGAAGATCCCCTGGAGTAGGAAATGGCAATCCACTCCAGTACTCCTGCCTGTAAAATCCCATGAACAGAGGAAGCAGGCAGGTTACAGTCCATGTGGTCACAAAGAGTCAGACATAACTGAACGCACACAAATATAGCATTGGCAAATATACCTTCCAGGGGAGTAAAATAGTCATCATGATAAAGCAATTTTGATTCTTGATATTGTTGACCAGTCAGATCATGAGTGCAAAATACAAAAGATTCTTATTTTTATTCTACTCTAGAGTTTAGCTGCTTTAGGATCAAACCCAGATGTTGTTCAGTCACTCCGTCATGTCTGACTCTCTGTGACCCTGTGGACTGCAGCAGGCCAGACCTCCCTGTCCTTCACCATCTCCCAGAGTCGCTCAAACTCATGTGAATTGAGTTGGTGATGAATTAATTTTCCCCTTGATAAATCGCCATCGCAGATGCCAACAGTGTAATTTACTCTTGAAGGAAATACCGTTTAGTGACACTAGAGGTCTCCACCTTCCCATGCACAAATGACATCACAGAGGAAAACCTCAGAAGAAAAATTTCCATCGCAACAGTGAGTGGGTATCTTGTCCTGGGGGAGTTGGTGCCGCGTGCAACCTGTATGACCCATAGGGACAGTTCATAATGAGCAGTTTCTAGTTTCTGTTGATGGGTGGATGTCATCTGTTGATGTTTTGAAATATAGACTGAAATCTGAGTAGGCTTTGTTGGACTTAGATTTTCCACTTGTTTTTCAGATTTGTGTCTTTGATTGGACGCCTGAAGCTGCTTAAAGCCTGCGGCACCGGAAAAAAAAAAAAAAAAAAAGTGTGGTCATTACTATCAGCCACGGCAAAGAAATCCTCTTCCAGTTTGGATTTTAAACTGACTTTTTCCAAATAACAACATCCTGTTTTTAAATTAATTGCATGCTGCTGTTTACATTGTAAAGGACCACATGTGAATTCAGAACAATTTTGGGTTTATTAAAAAGAAAGGAAAAGATGCAGCCCCCAAATGTGTGAGGCAGAATCAGACTATGAGTATGAAAAATTTTTAGGATGGTAACATGTCTTAGTATTTGTCTCTTACTGGAGAATGCTGCAACCTGAGAGCTCACAGGTATGCTAAGAGCACTCTCGGGTGTGAATGCCCATGTACTCCCTCTCCCATCACTCAGGGCCTCTCTGACCTCCTGAAAAGAAACAGGAAAAGAGCTAAGCCTGCTTCCTTCCCTCTCCTTTTCTCTCCCCAGCTCCTTGGGCTACTACAGGCAGCGGGAGGGGAACCTGTCTGCTACTCCTTACAGGGTGCTCACCGACCCTCGCCCACTGTTGGCATTCGATTCCAGAACCACCTTCATCCAACTGTTGGCTCCTTATAGAATCTTGAAGTTTATAGGGAGATTTGGTGACTGGTTCCATCACAACAAGAATCTCAAGTTTGAAAACCCTCTAAATCCCTCTGAAAAAGTGGCTATACGTTCTGCTTGATTAGTCCCAGCTCCAGGGAACTTCCTGCCTCCCAAGCAGCCTGCTTCTTTCTTTCTTTTGTCCCTCCTGCCTCCTTCCCTCTCTTTCTTCCTTTCTGTTTTTTCCTCTCTCTTTTAAATTATGAAACTATGATACTAATTTACAGGAGACTTGGAATATACAGAACAAAGTTACATATAGTTCCACTCTTTCTTCCTTTCTTCAAGCAAATTTGAACATAAAATTCCATACTTGGAATATGGAGACTTGGTGAGTTATTGAATTATATGTTCAAATTTGTTTTCTCTCGGGGTTTTGAAGACTTTGTTCCATTGTCTTATAGCTTTCAGCGTTATAAACAGTCAGCAGTTGTAGGTAGCCTCTTTCTTCTCTACGGAAGGTTTTTGGATCAGCTTTCTCTTTCCCTCTCCCACCCCTCTATCCAAGTCACCTGTGTTCTGAAATTTCTTATGTGCTCTGATGAGAGGTTTTTTGGTTTTTTTTTTTTGCATTAATTTTACTGGGTGTCAAAATAGTCTGTTCAAGCTGGAAATAGTATTTCAGCTCTGAGTTATTTTCTTGTACTATTTCTTTCCGAATTCCCTCCCCTTTCGTTATTTCTCCTTCTGTAACTCCTTTATTTGGACATTGAACCTCAGCCCTGAAACTTTTTTTCTAACATTTCTAAGCTTTCCTTTTTTTCTGGGAGATTTAGCTTTATTTCCAACCTATGAAGTTAAAAAAATTTTTTTTCTCTTAGCAGTGTTTTAAATTTCCCAAATAGTTGTTTTTTCTCTGAATGCTGTTTGCATTTTTATAGCATCCATTTTGTTCATGGATGTACTATGGACACAACGCTTCCTTTTGTGTTTCTGAAGATAATAATAATTGTTATTATTTAGTTTTCCCCTGTTCCTCATATCTGTTGTTTTCCCTCAGTTTTTTTTTTTTTTTAAACCATGTTACTTCAATTTCTACTTTTTAGGGTAGCGCTTTTGTTCAAGTGCTTGGTGGTTTAGTTATCTTTTTATATTTTGGTGAAACATTAAGATTGGGAAGTCTGAGATCTTGGAACGGGCTTATACATTAGTAGGCTCACTTAGCAGTAAAGGGGCCCTTTACCCTCTGTGGACATCCCTTAATGGATGGATCTCCTGGCCTTTTCTCTTGGGCTGATCAGTTTTCTCAAAAAGGAATCCTATAGTGTCCAGCCATGGGAGAAATAATTACTCTGGAAATGAACTGAGGGACTGAGGTGGGGGACGGTCTCCCCAATAAACCCGTGGGCTTTAACTTAATCGCCCACTTTTTGTTATCATGACTTCTCTGCATCCTCCGCTGGGTGGGGGGAAGGGTTCGTGAGTCCAGATCTTCTCAATCAAGGTCACCCTTTCTAGAACAGCAAATCTCTAGGTCTCTGCTGGCTCTCAGAGTAGAATGTTGGCTACATGGAGAAACTGCCCCAAAACTCTTACTCCCTTTAAAGAGTTCCAGCCTTTACCTCCAGCTACATCTCCACCTAATACCTAAAGGGTCTTTTGTCCAGTTCGCATTTCTGTTCCCTTCTGAGATTCTACGGAATAAATAGGTTTAGGATTTCTCTCTTCACTGTGCCAAGTCTTCAACTGCTTTCCAGCCTCCAAATTTGCTAACATCTCGCACCTCTGTTGTTTCTTTCCTTGCTCACTTTGTCCTTTTAAAGAATGCATGTTTCTTTTAAAAATTAAGTGACATTAAGAAGGAAGTGAAGGAAGACTGTGTTCAACGCACCCTGTGTCTTTATTCATGTGGACAACACGGTCACTAAGAAGAGTCTTTCTTTTTAGTTTTGGTTGAGAGGCAACCCACACGTTATCTTATACTAGTTATGGCCAGCCTCATTTTCATTCTTGCCAGTGTTCTTTTTGCTCTAACTTCAAGTGAACTGAAACGTGTCCTGTTTGCTTCCAGTAACTGCAGCCTCCAAACATCTGTCCACAGGACTGTAGCTTTTCCTTTCCTTCTCTATACTGTCTTCTCCAAGCCACACATCTCCAGTTTTTTTTTTTTTTAAATTTTTGGTGTCCTAAATTGCTTTAATTTTTCTTGAACTTTTAATTGTACTTTGCGGTGTAGCCGGTTAACAATGCCGTGACAGTTCAGGTGAACAGTGAAGGGTCTCAACCGTACATATACATGTGTCCATCCTCTCCCAAATCTCCCTCCCATCCAGGTTGCCACCTAACTTTGAGCAGAGTCCCCTGTGCTATACAGTAGGTCCTTGGTTATCCATTTCAAATATAGCAGTGTGTACCAGTCCATCCCAAACTGCCTAACTGTCCCTTCCCCTCAGCACCCACAAGTTCATTCTCTGTCACTGTTTTGTAAATTCACTGGTATCATTTCTTCCTAGGTTCTGCACATAAGGGATAGTAAATGGTATTTCTCCTTCTCTGGCTTCCTTCCCTCAGTATGAATGAGTGAATCCATCCACATTGCTGCAAATGGCATTATTTCATTCTTTTTAATGGCTGAGTAATATTCCACCATGTATATTTAGCACATCTTCTTTTCCCATTGATTTGCCAAAGGAAATTTAGGTTGCTTTCATACCTTGGCTATTGTAAAATATTGGTGCAGTCAACACTGGGGTGCCTGTATCCTTTTGGATCATGTTTTTCTCTGGAAATATGCTCAGGAGTGGGATTGCAAGGTCATATGGTAGCTCTGTTTTTCGATCTTTAAGGAGCACCCATGCCCTTCTCTGTAGTGGCTGTACCAATTTACATTCCCACCAGCATTGTAGGAGGGTTCCCTTATCTCCACACCCTCCAAATTTTATAATCTATTGTTTATTTATTGTTCGTGGATTTTTTGATGAAAACTATTCTGGCTGGTATGAGGTGATATCTCATTATAATTTTGATTTGCAGTTCTCTAATAATTAGTGACATCTCTCAGTTCAGTTCAGCTCAGTCGCTCAGTCATGTCCAACTCTTTGCAACCCCATGAATTGCAGCACGCCAGGCCTCCCTGTCTATTACCAACTCCCAGAGTTCACTCAGACTCACATCCATCGAGTCAGTGAAGCCATCCAGCCATCTCATCCTCTGTCGTCCCCTTCTACTCCTGCCCCCAATCCCTCCCAGCATCAGAGTCTTTTCCAGTGAGTCAACTCTTCACATGAGGTGGCCAAAGTACTGGAGTTTCAGCTTTAACATCATTCCTTCCAAAGAAATCCCAGGGTTGATCTCCTTCAGAATGGACTGGTTGGATCTCCTTGCAGTCCAAGGGACTCTCAAGAGTCTTCTCCAACACCACAGTTCAAAAGCATCAATTCTTCGGTGCTCAGCCTTCTTCACAGTCCAAATCTCACATCCATACATGACCACAGGAAAAACCATAGCCTTGACTAGACGGACGTTAGTTGGCAAAGTAATGTCTCTGCTTTTGAATATGCTATCTAGGTTGGTCATAACTTTTCTTCCAAGGAGTAAGCGTCTTTTAATTTCATGGCTGCAATCACCATCTGCAGTGATTTTGGAGCCCAGAAAAATAAAGTCAGCCGTTCTTTCCACTGTTTCCCCATCTATTTCCCATGAAGTGATGGAGCCAGATGCCATGATCTTCATTTTCTGAATGTTGAGCTTTAAGCCAACTTTTTCACTTTCCACTTTCACTTTCATCAAGAGGCTTTTTAGTTCCTCTTCACTTTCTGCCATAAGGGTGGTGTCATCTGCATATCTGAGGTTATTGATATTTATCCTGGCAATCTTGATTCCAGCTTGTGTTTTCTTTCAGTCCAGCGTTTCTTAGGATGTACTCTGCATCTAAGTTAAATAAGCAGGGTGACAATATACAGCCTTGATGTACTCCTTTTCCTAATTGGAACCAGTCTCTTGTTCCATGTCCAGTTCTAAGTGTTGCTTCCTGACCTGCATACAGGTTTCTCAAGAGGCAGGTCAGGTGGTCTGGTATTCCCATCTCTTTCAGAATTTTCCACAGTTTACTGTGATCTACACAGTCAAAGGCTTTAGCATAGTCAATAAAGCAGAAATAGATGTTTTTCTGGAACTCTCTTGCTTTTTTGATGATCCAGTGGATGTTGGCAATTTGATCTCTAGTTCCTTGATAGCTCAGTTGGTAAAGAATCTGCCTGCAATGCAGGAGACCCCGGTTCAATTCCTGTGTTGGGAAGATCCACTGGGGAAGAGATAGGCTACCCATTCCAGTATTCTTGGGCTTCCCTTGTGGCTCAGCTGGTAAAGAATCTACCTGCAATGAGGGAGACCTGGGTTTGATCCCTGGGTCGGGAAGATCCCCTGGAGAAGGCAAAGGCTACCAACTCCAGTATTCTGGCCTGGAGAATTTCATGGCCTGTATAGTCCATGGGGTCGCAAAGAGTTAGACACGACTGAGCGACTTTCACTTTCTAGTTCTTTTGACTTTTCTGGTCTGGCTTAATTTAGTTTCTCTTTACCCTTTTGCTAACCCTCCTCTCAAAGAGCTTTAGTTCTTCGAGGTCTCTCTTAAAATGTAACGCCCAAACTCCTGGCTTGGCCTAGTAAACCCAGAATATGGCAATATTATTCTTAGATTCTCCACCTCTGACCCACTACCAGGTCTGGTCTGGGGAACAGAGCCCTTGGCATCTAGGGCTGGACCTGAATGAATCTTCTCAACAGAAAGAATGCAGTATACTATAATGTAGCATCCTGCAAGCTGGAAAATTATCAGTGGTCTGAAGATTCTTGCCACACATTTGAAAGTTTTGTGTCTGTACACACATATGTATGTATGTTATGCTGGTAGGTATATGCACAGATTTTATATAAATTATGGGTCATACAGATCACTGCCTGTAACTGAGTGCCATCCTCAGCCACATTTCAAGCAATAGCTACATACGACGATTGGCTGCCATTTTGCACAGCACCTTGTGTATTTCTAAGATTGCAGAAAGTTCCATCAGGTAGTGTTGCAACACAGAGCTTGCGGTGCGTTTTGTTCATGGGTATGTTGGCCCCAGTGGAATTACTTTGTCATGTGCAAAAGAGCTGAGGTGTGCTTGCGAATTTATGACAAGTGAAGGTCAAATGCATCAAGACACATAACTGATTCCTCTTTGATAACTGCAGTAGGGAAAAGCAGAGGATGAACTGAGTCATCACACGGGCTGCATGAGGTCATATAACCACAATAAACGCAGAAGATTTTACACTGTGGTCGTCGGGACACAGTTACATTAGGAGTGTTGATTTAGTTTCAGTCTCTTGACATCATGTAAAATTAGTATTGTTAATTTTAATATCATTTTTTATAGTTTAATTGTGTTAACTTTTACCAGCCACATCTTTGGTTTTATAGTTACATACAATCAGTGAGGTTGAGTTTGTGTTTTTTTGTGTGTTCGCTTGTTTATATTTAAGTTTGGTCCCTTCCTTTGGTGATAGAATTGAGATAGAATTAATTCAGATAAAAATAATTCTGGTGGAATTACTTTTCCTATAAAAGAGGTCTCTAGATTCTTTGTTGGGAATATTATAACAATAATGTAGTATTATAACAATAATATAGTATAATAATGATGTTGATGGATTGGTGGCTGCCTTGTGTACATTCGGTGGTCTTCTAAGAGCTCTGAAAGTTATATCTCATTTACTTCTCATCATGTCCCCATTAACACTGGTCCTGTTGCTCGTTGCTCTCATCCTAGACATGAGGCACTGAGGCCCAGCATTTAGGTGACTAGTTCAAGGTTATGTAGTGGTGAAGCTGGGATGTGAATTGGGCAGTCTGACTTCAGAAGCCACCTGCTTGGCCTTGATGCATTGTCCAATAGAGGGCACAGGTGTTGCAATCAAATGCTTTCTCTTTTTTTTTTTTTTTACACACTCTGGGCAAAATATAGACTTCAAGCCTTAGTGTCCTTATTTATAAAATGGGAGCAATTATGCTGTCTTCATAGGGTTGTTCTAAGTGGAAAAAATGTCCACAAAGCCCTTAGCACAGTACTTGGCAAGATTTTTCCATAAGGAAATCTTTGACTCCACATTTGCCAGCTGGGGGCTGGCCCAACAGCCACGTCCGTCAGTGAAGTGACTGCATTCTCCTGATGAATTCTACTCCCGAAGCTTCACCATCAAGAGAAATACAGAAGGCAGAGGACTTGGAGATGGAAATACATGCCTTTCCTGTCTCCCTGGGGGTGTCACCCCACCTGCCAGATGGGCCCCCAGAGCAGCTTGCACCCTCTAACTGCGCCTCTCTGACAGTGAGTCCTGGGCTGTACACAGATTGCCTCGGGGGGTGCCTACTCCAGCCCCAAGGATCTCTGGGCTCTGGTTGTTCAAGCCTGCTTTCAACTCTTGTCAAATTAAAAGGCAGAATGTGGAGGGAGCGTCTTCAAGCAGTGTCTCCTGATGCGGCCGCCAAGACATCGTGCAGGAGGTTGGAGCTTCAGCTGGGCCTTGCCGGGAGGTCAGTTCATTTTGAGGTTGTTTAAAAGATGTGAGAGGGCCTTTCAGGCTGGTAGGAGAACATGAGTGAAAGTTCTAGGCCAGGAATACACAGTAGGTATGCAGGGAACCGTGAGTCAGCTTATCTGATGCTAATAGCTATGAGGTTTGATGTGTAAGGACTTAGCTAATCTCGGTCTTTCTCTCACTCACATACACACACACCCACCCCAGAGACACACTCAGGACTCTCTGGGCTCAGGGCTTTGGGGAAAACATGGAGAAACAGACAGCCAGGACTCTTCCCCATTGTCAGCCTTCACGGAGACCAGCCAGCATCGCTGCAGGAATGGCAGCGTCCAAGCGGTTCAGTTCCAGGCCTGCCTTCTGACTGCGGGCCCCTCCTCTGCCAAGATGGCCCCCAGAGTGAGTGAGAGTGGGTTTCGTGAGTTAAAGTACCTACACAAGGTTGACCCCAGGGCTGACTTCAAAATACCGCGCAGCCTACAGACCCCTCGATAACTCCGGGATGTTAGAGCAACTCCAGGTGCACACAGGACAGGTTGCTGGCTCTTGGTCACTACTCCAGGGGTTAAGGGGGACAGCCCATGCCCTCCTTCACTGCCTCTCTGGTTGCTCTCTACCTCCCACCTTCTGCTGTTCATCCCTTTTGCTCCTGTGTGGCCTCTGGTTTGACGCTTCCTCTCTTGCTCCACCGGTTTCTGCGTCTTCCTAAAATTCCCCAAGACAGAATCTGATAGCAAAGATTAATCAGTCCCTGTTGGGCAAAATAATTCCCACCAAGCCTTATTGTCAACCAGCCACACACACTGATGGGTGATCATAGCTGGGTGCTCACCTATGGTCCAATGCATTCCTTCACTGAGCAAATATTTATTAAGCCCCTTCCAGGGTGGCAGGGTCGGTGACAAAAGGCAGGTCACTGATGCAGCCGAGATCTCTCACGGGTACTGTGATGCCACGTGCAACCTTATCTTGGCTTCAATACATGTTTACGTGTAAAGAAACAGAACTCAGGGTAAAACGAAACAAGAACCATTTCTTATTATTTTTGGCCTACATCCATTCAGACCTGCTTTGTGGGGCTAATTCTTCCAGCTTCTGAAATCTCCTAGGTCCTGTGACTTTTCTGGTTATTTTTAGGTGATTGAAAATGTCCTCTGGTCACTTCTTATCTTCCCTTGAGCCTCATTTCAGCAACTTAACTGTGTGGTGTCATGCATGCATGCTGAGTCTCTTCAGTCGTGTCCAGCTCTTTGCGATGCCATGGACTGCAATCCGCCAGGCTCCTCTGTCCATGGGATTCTCCAGGCAAGAATACTGGATTGGGTTGCCATGCTCTCCTCCAGGAGTTCTTCTGGACCCAGGGATCAAACCTGAGTCTCTTATGTCTCCTGCATTGGCAGACAGGTTCTTTACCCCTCGTGCCACCTGGGGCACCACGTGCTGTGTGCTGTGCTTAGTCACTCAGTCATGTCCGACTCTCTGCGATCCCGTGGACTGCAGCCCGCCAGGCTCCTCTGTCCCTGGGGTTTCTCCAGGCAAGAATACTGGAGTGGGTCGCCGTGCCCTCCTTCATGGGATCTTCCCAACCCAGGGATCGAACCCAGGTCTCCCGCATTGCGGGCAGATTCTTTATCATCTGACATGAGATAATTGCAAATCTGTTCAGAGCATGTGTTCTCTCTCCTCTGGTTCAGGTGGGCTGAGTGCGCCACATGGGTGAGAAGGAGAGAAACAGGCAGGGTTCCTCTCCAGGCTTTGTCGCTTCCCCAGGCTTCCGTTGTCTTTTCTGGCTCAGTAACCATGGTTTCTGCCCTCTGCCCTCTGTCCCAAATCGGAAGAGGGGAAGTAAACAGGATGGACTGGCAGGAGAAGCCTGCCTTGTCTTGGGCTGTCTGACTGGATCCTGGCGTTTCCTGGGCTGGGCGGGTGATAAAAGCTGATGCCTCTTCTCCTAGGAGTCCTGGGCAGGACAGACACTCTGAATCCTGAGATCTGTAGCTGCACTTTCTGGACGTGTGCAAAGGGCCCGTCCCTCTGGCTCCCCGTGCCCAGCTGCCGCTTCTATGCCTCAGCATCGCTGGGCAAAGCCCCAGCCAAGCAGCTGCGCCAGGTGGTCCTCCTAACAAGCAAGTTAAGGAACTGGCACAGCATCACCAGCCCTGGACCAAGATTCTTTAAAAAAAAAAAACCAAAACCCCACAACTTCCAAACCAAGGACCAAACCCTAGAGAGTAACTTCTTTAAGAACCCATTTCTTCTGGTGTAAAAGGTGTAAAGGTTTTTAAACTGTATGTTTTTAAAATTTTATTTATTTTATAATGTAATTGTTTAACTTTTCACACCTAAAAATAGCATCACCCTTAACGGCTCACATCTTTTGCACAGGAAATACCCTTGCCTCCTCATTTGTCCGCATGAGCAGGGAAAGCTCCCTTAGAACAGCTGAACTCGTGAGTCCATGTCTTCCTAAAAGAAACCCAGATGTCTCTTTCCCAATACCTTTGACTGGACTCAAGGAAAAGTTCTCCTTTCTGTTGGCAAGATTGAGTATATGTGGAAGTACAGCATGGGAGAGAATTAGGGGTGGTGGTAAGATGGCCAGGCCTCCATGAGACCATCTCTCCATGTTTCTTTTCCCTAGATGTGGAACAGGCAAGACCAGGTGTGACTTCTGACCCTGAGAGTTGGTGTAAAAGTCTTTCTAGCCCTGATGGGGAGATAGAGCAGGAAGGCTGAGTATAGTCTGGAACAAAGCAAGATTGGATGCTGAGAGATCTGGGTTCTAGTCTCCACTTGGTGACTATTTTCTGTGTCTCTAGTTTCAGATTCCTAACCTTTCTTTTTTTTTTTTTAAGTTAATTGGAGGATGGATAAATGCAGAGTTGGTTTCTGCCAAGCAACAATATGAAGCAGCTATAGGTATACATATGTTCCCTCCTTTGTGAACCTCCCTCCCACCTCCTACTCTTCTAGGTTGTCACAGAGCACCAGGTTGAGTTCCCCAAAATATTTATTTATTTGGCTCTGCTAGGTCTTATTTGCGGCATGTGAACTCTTAGTTGCAACCTGTGGGATCTAGTTCCCTGACTAGGGATTGAACCCAGGCCCCCTACATTGGGAGCATGGAGTCTTAGCCACTGGACCACCAGGGAAGTCCTGATTCCTCACCTATCAAACAGATACATTTACAGTCAAATTTCAGAAGGCTTTTGTAAGAAAAGAGTTTGATGTGTAAGTCCTTTGTACACTCTAAAATAGGAAGCAAGTAGTAATATCGTTAGTCATCCAACAGATTCACCATTTGTTAAAACTTGATTATGAATTTGACATGATTTTGGCCACCGTGGAGGGGAATGCAGAGTTGGCTGTTACTATTTCTGAGAGCCGATTCTCAGAAGTGTCTCCTGCTGGGGTCCTGGTGGGGGTCTCTGGGCAGCGGTGAAATTAGGTACCTGGGCAGGGTGCGTGCAGGGGCCCAGGCTGAGGAAGGGGGTGCCAAGAGGGGAAGAGGGGGCCCACAGGTGCCCTCATGCCTGCAAAGGGTGGACTCGGGGAGTGTTTGTGTGTGGAAAGTATTGCTCACCAACCTTTGTGGCTGCTCAGGATTTCGGTTCAGGTTAGAACCAGAAAATGCTCAAACTAAAAGGGCCCTGAGATAGAATCTTTCTTGACCCTCCCTCATTTTGAGGCCCCTGAGGACTGAATGACTTGTTCAGAGTTTCGCAGTGAATTGGAAGCAGAGCCGTTTCAGAACGGATGACCCACACGTTTCCAGTCCTCCGTCTACATGCTTCCCTCCCTGCTGCAATCCCCTGCAGGCCATCCTCCACCCTCTTCCTCCTTGAGGTGGGCGCGTTTGGCAACCATCCGAGCTTTCCATCAGGAGCCAGGAAAGAGCAGTATTGCCTTCCCATGGATCTGGAGCTCTGGAGTCTTACATTTCAGAACAAGGGACCCCAACATCTGCACCCGTGCTTCTGAGAACAGGCACCTATTTTCTCCTCATTCGGTGAGGTTCTCAAGTGTTCATTACAGCAGAGTGTCCATTAAAAAAATAGTAGCCTCAATGAGGTCATGGTCATTTCACGGCACACCTGTCAGACCATCAGCCTGCTTTTATTACTGTCTTAAGAGGTATCCAGTGCATCCCAAGCCCTTGGCCCCCTGCAGTATTTCGTTTTTCTCATCAGAATTTTCATAAGTCTGCTGTTCATATGCATTTGTAGGTTATTCTTCCTGTAGGTCATTATGGTACAAAAAATGCAAAAAAAAAAAAAGTCATCAGAGTGGCTGCACCATAGGTTAGTTTGAAGCTGGGGACGCTGACTTTACCTGATTGTTCCTTCATTTTAGTCATCTTTTTAGGTTTTGACCCCCAGCGCATAATTAACTTGGCTTTCTCCGCATAGTCTTTCCTAGCCTAAGATCAGACAGACCAACACAGTTTCCCCCCTCACTTTACCTCCCTCGCTGAGCAGGGGGTAGGAGCACCCTAGTTATGGATAAGCCAATGCTTTCAGTGTCTTCGTTACTCTTCTGAAATGAAACCCTACATAAATAATCCATCCCCTACAGATTTCCTGATTTCCTTCAGTTGGATGGTCTGCTACTTGGTCTTGGCAGTTACTTCACTTTTAATTAAGTTTATTTCCTTCTTTGTCTTGTCTTATTCAAGACTGGTCTGATTTAGAAATGTAAGGTGCTGGACATTATTTATATAATTATTATTTTTGTTATTTTATTTGCTTATTTGGCTGTGTCAGGCCTTAGTTGTGGCACGTGGATCTTCATTGTGTCACGCGGGGCCCAGGCTTAGTTGCCCTGAGGCATGTGGGATCTTAGTGCTCCTAGGAGGTGTCGAACCCACATTTACTGCATTGCAAGGCAGATACTTAGCCACTGGACTGCCAGGAAAGCCCCATCAGACTTTATTTTAGATAGAGTGCCAGAAGAATTTCCAGTTGCACAATGGGTTAGGGTAGCAACTAAGAATCACAAGAAACACATCTTGTGTCACCAAATCCCATCATGGAGAAGGAAATGGCAACCCACTCCAGTATTCTTGCTTGGCAATCCTCTGGAACCGAGGAGTCTTGTGGGCTACCATTTGCGGGGTCACAAACAGTCGGACACAACTGAGTGATTAAGCACCACATTCTGAAGCCACATATTTGGCAGGGAATAGAAATATGATTGGAAAAAAAAAATAGTAGGATAATAATATCTAGAGAAATTGGGTGGTGGACGTCTGGTGGGAAAACTCTGAAAACAAGGCCTAGACAGCCCCCCTCCCCCCCCCCCCCACACTGGTAATGGATAATTTGGTAGCATGGATTTTTATTGTTGTGCTCCACAATTTTTTACAAAAACACATGGGATGGAACCATTTGAAATACTTTTATAACAGCCAAGATTCTGACACTGATGTCCTCCTCCACCGTGAAACGTGTCGGCAGGCTCTTCGTTCCGTGTGTTGCCATTTTGATGTGGTCTGTCTCTAGGGGGATAGTGGGGTACCCTCTGAGTGGCATAGTAAGGTGGTTTTGGAGGAGAATGGCATGCTGATTCAAAACAGGATTAGTAATCACAGGACTGCTGGTTCTGTGCTCATTTTAAAAACAGCCGTGTTATCTACTTTTACATGGTTGGTTAGATTCTGAATTTTTAAAATTAATTTTTATTGGAATATATTTGCTTTACAATGTTGTGTTAGTTTCTGCTGTATAGAAAAGTGAATCGCTTATAAGACATACATAAGTGCCCTCTCTTTGGGGTGTCCTTCCCATTTAGGTCACCACAGGGCACTGAATAGAGTTCCCTGTGTGGTACAATAGGTTCTCATTTGTTACCTATTTCATATATAGTACCAGTGTGTATATGTGTTAATCCCAGTCTCCTAATCCATCCCACCCCTTCCCCTTACCCCCATACATTGGTTCTCTACGTTTGTGTGTCTATTTACAGTTTGCAAATAGGTTCATCTGTATCATTTTTCTTGATTGCATATATATGCATTGACATACAGTATTTGTTTTTCTCTGACTGACTTTGTGTGATAGTCTCTAGGTCCATTCACATCTCTACAAATAACCCAATCTGTTCCTTTTCATGGCCGAGTAATATTCCATCACATATATATACCACATCGTCTTTACCCATTCCTCTCTTGATGGACACTTAGGTTGCTTCCTAGATTCTGAATTTTAATGGTCGAAGAAAGGAAACTTACAGGCCTTTATTGCCAAGTGGGTATCATTCCTCCATCCCATTTACCCACATTCAGGATTGAGGTGCAAAATATCTAAACACCCTGACAGCATGGGCACCGGCCAGTCAGAATGGATGCAGTCTGCAAACAGCCCTTGTAAACTTCCGGGGATTTATCACCTGAACACTGACCCCACCCTGGGTAGTGCACTCTGCTCTGTCATAGATGAGCTTGGGTGCAAAGCCTGCAAGAGACACATGAAGAGGGGTGACTGTCTTTAGGTAGACTCAGATGCTGCCTGGAGCCGTCTGTGGGCGTGCAATCAGGTAACAGTGAACAACAGCACAACTAGCTTTAAGAGGCCCTTTAGCAGTGTTATTGGTCACATTTGCCCCTGGAGAGCTGGTCTGACGTTGGTTGTGTCATTGAGTTGCTTGTTTTAGTGGGAGTACAGGGTGTTCCCTCCTCCCTCTTGCCCTGTTTTTAGACATTTTTGGAGAAGTAGCCTGGAACACATTTGGAGACCAGGACAAGTCCCCCCATCCCCCGCATTTCAAAGGGTAGCAGATAATTCCCCTGGGACTGGCAGACACCTGGGCAGCACCTCGTCACACTGCTCAGAACTCGAGTGGTGCGTCCACAAGGCAGGTCGGGAGACTAGGCCCATTTACACAGCACAAACGGAGGTGTTCACACAGCCAAGTCACAGCCCAGGCCATTTGGCTTCTCGAAGGGAAGTATTTGCTGTTCTAACCCTACGCTGTCTCTTGCAAGACCTTCCACCAGCAGTCCTCTGACAAGTGTTTTAGATGTCCGGGACACTGTTTTCTTTTTTCAGAATTTCATTAATATATATAGTTGATTTACAGCGTGTCAGTTACTTCTGTACAGCAAAGAGATTCAATTATACACACACATATATACACACACACATTCTTTTTCATGTTCTTTTCCATTGTGGTTCATTACAGGATATTGAATACAGTTCACTATGCTATACAGTAGGACCTTATTTAGTCATTCTGTATAGAAGAGTTTGCATCTCCTAGCCCCTACCTCCCAGTGCACCCATCTCCTACTACCCTCCTCCTAGACAACCACCAGTTTATTCTCTATGTGGACTTCTTTTTCTTAATTCCAGTTATTGCAGGAACCAAAGAACCATGATGGCTACCTTGTTGAAACTTTGGAGCAAGTGTCGATCATGAGTGTGTTTTTCTGGCCCCTCTGACCTGGAAACACTGAAAGGGATTAGCCAACATACAGCTCAAGGAATTGAATTCTGATAAAAGTATAAAAGCTTTAATAGAGAGAAACTTCTGATCTCTTGCTAGACTCGAGCTCAAAAGAAAGAAAGTGACTCTGAGTTGGATGTCTTTTTAAACCAGAAGGGAATGGCTAAGCGGGCTCTAACAGCTTGGTGAACAGGACATCTGTGTGTGTGCTAAGCTGTGTTCGACTCTTTGCAACCCCATGGACCGTAGCCGGCCAGGTTCCTCTGTCCATGGAATTCTCCAGGCAAGCATGCTGGAGTGGGTTGCCATTGCCTTCTCCAGGGGGTCTTCCTGGGATCAAACCCAATCTCCTGTCTCCTGCATGGCAGGTGGATTCTTTACCCTGAGCCGTCGGTGAACATGGCACATGTGTCTTTTTCTTGCTAAGTAAGTACCGAGGGTCAAGAGTTCTGGGCAAGTCCCTGAGGGCAGTGAGGATGGCTCTGCTGTGTGCTGTGAGGGTAGGATCGGCTGAGGAGGTGAGTCGTAGGTTCAAGATAGAAATGTTGACGGTGTAACATGCAGGCAGAGGGGAAAAGCCCCTATGAGCAAAGAATCAGTTCAGTTCAGTTCAGTTCAGTCGCTCAGTCGTGTCCGACTCTTTGCAACCGCATGAATCGAAGCACGCCAGGCCTCCCTGTCCATCACCAACTCCCAGAGTTCACTAAAACTCATGTCCATTGAGTCAGTGATGCCATCCAGCCATTTCATCCTCTGTCGGCCCCTTCTCCTCCTGCCCCCAATCCCTCTCAGCATCAGAGTCTTTTCCAATGAGTCAACTCTTCACATGAGGTAGCAAAAGTATTGGAGTTTCAGCTTTAGCATCAGTCCTTCCAATGAACACCCAGGGCTGATCTCCCTCAGAATGAACTGGTTGGATCTCCTTGCAGTCCAAGGGACTCTCAAGAGTCTTCTCCAACACCACAGTTCAAAAGCATCAATTCTTCGGAGCTCAGCTTTCTTCACAGTCCAACTCTCACATCCATACATGACCACAGGAAAAACCATAGCCTTGACTAGACGGACCTTTGTTGGCAAAGTAATATCTCTACTTTTTAATATGCTGTCTAGATTGGTCATAATTTTTCTTCCAAGGAGTAAGTGTCTTTTAATTTCATGGATGCAATCACCATCTGCAGTGATTTTTGGAGCGCCCAAAAATAAAGTCTGACACTGTTTCCACTGTTTCCCTATCTATATCCCATGAAGTTATGGGACCAGATGTCATGATCTTTGTTTTCTGAATGTTGAGCTTTAAGCCAACTTTTACACTCTCCTCTTTCACTTTCATCAAGAGGCTTTTTAGTTCCTCTTCACTTTCTGCCATAAGGATGGTGTCATCTGCATATCTGAGGTTATTGATATTTCTCCCAGCAATCTTGATTCCAGCTTGTGCTTCTTCCAGCCCAGCGTTTCTATGATGTACTCTGCATATAAGTTAAATAAGCAGGGTGACAGTATATAGCCTTGATGTACTCCTTTTCCTATCTGGAACCAGTCTGTTGTTCCCTGTCCAGTTCTAACTGTTGCTTCCTGACCTGCATATAGGTTTCTCAAGAGGCAGGTCAGGTGGTCTGGTCTCTTTCAGAATTTTCCACAGTTTACTGTGATCCACAGTCAAAGGCTTTGGCATAGTCAATAAAGCACGAATAGATGTTTTTTTGGAACTCTCTTGCTTTTTCAGTGATCGGATGTTGGCAATTTGATCTCTGGTTCCTCTGCCTTTTGTAAAACTAGCTTGAACATCTGGAAGTTCATGGTTCACATATTGCTAAAGCCTGGCTTGGGGAATTTTGAGCATTACTTTACTAGCGAGATGAATGCAGTTGTGCGGTAGTTTGATCATTCTTTGGCATTGCCTTTTTTTGGGACTGGAATGAAAACTGACCTTTTCCAGTCCTGTGGCCACTGCTGAGTTTTCCAAATTTGCTGGCAGATTGAGTGTAGCACTTTACCTCCATAAAAAGTTATTCAACCTTTCTAGCCCTGATGCCTTGTGGACCTGCTAGTACAAAGAGTTCAAGAGACACACATGCGCCTTCATTCATTAAATAAAACTTTCTGACAAAAAAAAAAAAAAAAGCACATATGTTGTTGTTCAGTCGCCAAGTTGTGTCTGACTCTGCAACCCCATGGACTGAAGCACGCCAGGCCTCCCTGGCCCTCACCATCTCCTGGACTTTGCCCAAGTTCATGTCCATTGAATCAGTGATGCTATCCAACCATCTCATCCTCTGTCACCCTCTATCTTCATCCCAATTCCCAAGAAGGGCAGTACTAAAGAATGTTCCAACTGCTGGCCATTTGCATTCATTTTCCACGAAGCATGCACGCATAAGTAAGTGTTAGTTGCTCAGTCATGCCTGACTCTTTGCGACCCCATGGACTGCAGCTCACCAGGCTACTCTGTCCATGGGATTCTCTAGGCAAGGATACTGAAGTGGGTTGCCATTTGCTTCTCCCGGGGATCTTCCCAACCCAGGGATCGAACCCAGGTCTCCTGCACTGCAGGCAGATTCTTTACCAACTAAGCTACAAGGGAAGCCCATATATGGCTAGTTTAATATATAGAGATTACTTACCTCATTGTAATTATATTTTGAGGTTTTTTTTTTAAGTAAAAAAATTCTCCAGCTTTATTGAGGTATAATTGACAAATACTGTGTGCCTACTGGGTGTACAATTTGATGTTCTGGTACACATGTGCCTTATGGGATGGTCACCAGTTGAGCTGATTAACTTACCCATTTTCTGACATACTTACCTCTTTTTTGTGGTGAGAACACTAAAGATCTCCTGTCTTAGCAAATTTCAAGCGTGCTACGTGGTACTGTTACCTACAGTCACACGGCTATACATTAGATTTCCACAGTATATTCGTCTTGCGTGACTGCAGCTCTGTACCCCTTGACCTGTATCTCCCCATTTCCCCTCCCCCAACCCCTGGCAACCCTGCTACCCTCTGCTGCTATGAGTTTTGACTGTTTTAGATTCCACATATAAGTGAGGCCGTAGAGCATTTGTCTTTGGCTTACTTCACTTTGTTTCATATCCCCCCGCTTCAGCCATGTTATCGCAAGAGGCAGGATTTCTTTTTTAAAGCTGACTGATGTTCCCTTATCTACGTACACCGCGCTTGTCTTTATCTAGCTAGGGCATTTAGGTTGCTTCCACGCCTAGGCCATTGTCAGCAGCGCTGCAGGGAATGACGGAGTTCAAATATCTCTTCAAGATACTGATTTCATTTCCTTTGGGTATATACCCGGAAGTGGAACGGCTGGATCATATTCTATTTAAGTTCTGTTTTTAATTTTTTGAGGAGCCTCCATGCTGTTCTCCAGAGAGGCTACACCAATTTACATTCCCACCACAGTACACAAGGGTCCCCTTCCTTCCACATCCTTGCTGACACGTCCTTCTTTTCATTTTGGTGATGGCCATTCTGACAGGTGAGGTGATAGCTCTTTGAGGTTCTGGTTTGCCATGTCTTTGATGATGAATGAGGTTGAGCATCTGTTCATAGACCTGTTGGTCAACTGTGTGCCTTCTTTTGGGAAATGTCTATTTAGATATTTTGCCCACTTTAACTTGTTTTTGGCTATTGAGTTGTATGTTGTTCATTGCTCAGTTGCTCTCGTGTCTGACTCTCTGTGAGACTGCAGCACACCAGGCTTCCCTGTGCATCACCAGCTCCTGGAGCTTGCTCAAACTCATGTCCATTGAGTCAGTGATGCCACCCAACCATCTCATCCTCTGTCATCCCCTTCTCCTCCTGCCTTCAATCTTTCCCAGCATCAGAGTCTTTTCCAATGAATCAGTTCTTTATATCAGGTAGCCAGAGTATTGGAGTTTCAGCTTCAGCATCAGTCCTTCCAGTGAATATTCAGGATTGATTTCCTTTAGGATTGACTGACCGGTTTGATCTCCTTGCAGTCCAAGGGACTCTCAAGGGTCTTTGTTGCATGAGTTCCTTATGTATAGTGTTTTGGATATTAACCACTATCCACCCCTGCAGTGGTGAGGTGGGCCACTGGGCCCCAAAGCTGAGAAGTTGTGGCTGCAGGGATCCTCTTGGTGCTGAACTGCACCAGTCTGAGGAGGGGAGACACAGTTAAACACCTTCTGTAGCTTTCTATGTGGCCATCCCCAGTTTTCCCCTCCCACTGGCTTTTTACAGCTTCAGTGACAACACACTCCAGTGTTTTTTTTCCTTGGAGAATCCCATGGACAGGGGAGTGTGGAGGTTTACAGTCCATAGGGTCTCAAAGAGACATGACTGAAGTGACTTAGCACATACACACGGCTTGTTATGGCTTCTTATCTCTCCAGAGCGCTTTTCCTCAGTGAGTAGTTGTTAGATTCTTGTTTTTGAGGTGCAAGGGCTGAGGCCTCTTGGTACTCCATCTTACTGATATTTTCCAACTCAGATAATATGATTGTACACATAGAAGAATCTGAATGGGTCTTCATTGCTGAAAATTCACTTCCAGGGTGGCAGAAAACTCTATATTTTAATTTAAAAAATTTAAATGTATGCTTCTAATGGCTCTGCTTTGAGGATTTTGTCGTGCTTTGTTGGCATAATTTCAGTGTCTTCAGTTTGCCTGTGGAATGACCTTCAAATTCTTTATCCAAATGTTTGTAGCATCTGCACATTTGACTTTGATGTACTTTTCTGGTCAGTGACACTAACATCTCTATTTATGCATCCATTCATCCAGTGCACCTATTAATATCTATCAATATATTGATATATTTATATCAATAGCTGAGATATAGATAGATGTGATGGGTGGATGAATGTATGGATATCCTCATGCTCATGATCAACTTGAAAATTTCCAGTGACTCACACTAGGAAGCATCCACTGACTCTCCCCGCTCCCCTCCTCCCCTGCCCTGTGTGGGAGCATCTCCCAGTCTCATAATGGACTATGAGCTCCATTTTATGGGCGAGAAAGTCTCATCCAGGAAGTTAAGTGAGGCTGCAAAGTTTACCATGGCAGAGCTGGGGCTTGAGCTCAGGTCTCTCTGGTTCCCAATCCCGCCGGCTCTCCACAGCTCCTCACGCTCCCAGCACGTCTCAGTTGAAACAAGGCGTCCTAGGAACCGATCTCTTCTCTACAGTCATGTTCACAGCAGGGAGGGTAGCAAGCTCTCGGGACCACATGGAAGTAGTTCTGGCATGGAGAGAGGAAGGCTGGACTGGTGGTAATCCCGAAGCCCTCGCGGCTGCAGCTGGGATCTTTGCTCTGAATGCCAACAGAGACTCTCTCCTTGACGATACTGTACTCAGCCTCCCTGAAATCTTTTTCAAGTAAGCATAACTTTGGGGCTTCTGTGTTTGTCTCTGCATCGTCCAATTTTAGCAAGAATCTTGTGACATCAGTTTAACCAGAATCCCCACTCTTGACATGTGATCCCTTATCCCCGAGGTGAGGTCTGCTCACCTGGCCTGCCTTCTGCAAGAATCCTGCTAGGTCGGATCAGCCAGAAGCCCCCCTTCCCCCTGCTGTTTCTTAGTAATTTTCCATCCACTGCCCTGCCCCTGTTTCTTGTCTGTAAACCCTCACTTTCCCATGCAGCTCCCCGCTCCTATGCTGGTCCCTACGCCCATCGCGATGGTCCTTGAATAGACAGCCTTCCTGTGCATTCACAAGTGTCTCTGGGTCTTTTCTCTGACAATATTGACAGGTTTATAAACCACAGTGCGGATGTTCCACCGGCAGGAAGAAACAGCTGCCAAAGTCGAAAATCGAGAGCCGGACAGAGGCCCCTTCCTGTGTGTGTGGAAAAACCACGAGCTCTGCAGTCAGAGAGGATATTGGAGGCCAGAGAGGGAAGAAGCTGGCGAGAGAAACGAGGTGACGAGAGAAACACGCAGGCAAGAGTCAGAACGTGACAAGGAGCTGAGAGACGGTGGAGGTGTTGCTGCAGGAGAAGGGATGTAAGGGTCTGGCCTGGGTGGGGAGGGCCCTGTCTGTATCAGAGACAGGATAGCCTGAACCTCACCATTGCCCTCTCCCAGCGCACCCACTGCTGGCTTCCCTGAACAGAGCATCCATTTCCTGTAGCTGCTGTCGTGACCATAGGCTGGTTGACTTGAAAATGACCCAGATGTACTCTCCCTCAGTTTAGGAGGGGCCTGCGTGTGTGCTCAGTAGCTCAGTTATGCCTGACTCCTGCATTTGGTGAAAGATTCTTTACCACCGCACCACCCGGGAAGCCCTCTCTAGGTTTTGGAGGCCAGAAGGTCAGCCAGGGTGCTGGCAGGCCACGCTCCCTCTGTAGGCTCTAGAGGCGGCTCCGTCCTGGCCTCTCCCAAATTCTCGCAGCCCTGGGTGTTCCTGAGCCTGTGGCTGCCTCACTTCTGTCTCTGCCCCCAGCCGCCCCTTCTCCCTGTGTTTCTTATAAGGACAGCTGATGTTGGCTTTCGGGTCCAGCCCTACAAAATCTAGGATGCTCTCATCTTGAGATCTTTAACTTAATTAAAGAGATGTGCCAAGACCCCTTTTCCAGATGAGGTCATGCTGGCAGGTACTGGGGGACATATCTTTTGAGGGATCACTGTTCACACACTGACATACACTCCTTACTCAACTTGCCCGACAGCTCCTTTTGACCCTGAATATACAAAGGAAATGTGGGAAGTGAGCCTGTAAATCTCAGGGGTTTACAGTCTAGAAACAGAGGCAAAGCAGATGCTTTTAGAGCTTGATGGAAAATGGTGAGTGTGTTGGAGACGTGGAGAGAAATCCAGTGGAATGGAAGCTTAAAGGGGCAAGAGATACACCAGCTTGGGTTGGCGGCCAGCAAGGAAAAGGAGGCTCCTCTTGGCAGACCTGAGCGACAGGAGGACATGAACTCGTGGGGTGGGGACAATCTGGGCAGAAAAACTAGCCTCAGGGAGGCCCAGAGGCAGGAAGCAATGGGGGTTCACAGGCAGAGCTAAGAACCATCTGGAGTGATGGGAGTACAGATGAGTGGAGGGCAGAGGCAAGAGGGGATGGTAGAGAGGGTGTCTGGGGACAGGATAGGGCGCCTTGAATGGGGTTTAACCAGGGAAGCCTGCACACCATTATGAATATAAGGGCACGGTATAAAAACCTTGATTTCTGAAGACAGTACTTTCATATTTCATAAATAGTACAAATTATTTTTTTCATAAACAGTAAAAAATTATTTTAAGCTATTTGAGATGCAGTAGAGGCAGAAAGAGGCCTTTCTGGAGCTTCCTTTAACTAACTAAACGCAGACACTTCAGAGAAGTGAGAACCACCATAGATTCCTTCTTTGGTGTGTGTCTGATCCCAGGAGTGAGACAAAGAGTAAACCCACCTCCGCAAACTCTCATCTCCTGAAACCTATTTGCTCTTTCCATTGGAGACTTTTCCTTTTCCTCCCTGTCCCCTGGCAAGTTAGCTATTAAGCCCCAAATCATAACCACTGTTTTGAGTGCCTCATCACGGAGCTCTCCCACATGTACACACATTATACGCGTAGATAAAAGTACGCTTCTCTTGCTCATTGGGCTTTTGTCAACTTAATTCACAGGCCCTTGGGCACAGAACATAAGAGGGTAGAGGAAAAGTTATTCCCACCCTACAGTTTATATATTGTACATGTGAATTAAAATGTGGACAGACTTAAGATGGGAACACTGGTTCACAGACTATTAAATAATCCAGGCACGATTAGCAGGGGAGAGAGGAGAGATACGTATGTATTTGGAGAGACCGCAGAGGCAGATTCAAACGGATTTTGTAGAAGGGAGAGAGGGAGGGAGGTTAGAAAGGGAGAGCAGATAGCTGACAAGAACTCTGTGCCTCTGAGCCTGGATGACTAGGTCCATGATGGTGCTGTTATTAGAATTAGGAAGTAAGAGATAGAAATATCTTAAGAAAACAGGACATGTTAATGGAACCTGCGTGAAGTCTGGCAGAGAGCCTAAACTGGAGATGAGGATTGAGATGATTGCATTGAGGATCCTTAAAGGCATGGGATAAGAGAAAACTATGTTAAACAAAAATGCGGGGAGGGGCCTCAGAGGTGATTTGGGGAAGAAGGAGGGAGTGACGCCAGCTAGAGGTGGGGAGTTAATCAAAGGTGGAGGTGATGAAAGAGGGAAGGTCAGAACATCCATGGGGCTGGAGATTAAACAGTTCATATTAAACTGCATATCAAAAGTTGCAGAGAGGTAGATAAGGATTGAGCACATTCCATAAGAACAGGAAAGAAGGCTGTCATTGGAGGAAGCAGTGTCAGGAGAGAGGTTAGGAGGCAGAGCTGAATTCGGGTGTTGGAGATCATTCTTTCAAAGAATCTTATTGGAGGGAAGAGCATCCCAGGTGCTGAGAACAGGAAGTGCAGAGGCCCTGAGGCAGAACTACGTCCAGCGTGATGGGGAGACCACTATGACTGAAGTCGCTGGAGCAAAGTTGAGAGTGGAAAACTAAAGACCTGATCCCACAGGTCCTTGGAAGACTGTGTAGGGAATTTGGAATAAAGTATGTTGGAAAGTGAGTGGAAAAAGAAATCTCGTAGGAAAGAGAAAGAGACATATAATACCAATAACTTCAGGGTTATCTGAGCCTCTCTTCTGGTTGAGGATTTTGAATGATTCTCAAAATTTAAAACCACCTCAATGATAGCTAAACAGATGATAATCCAAACAGAACCAAGTTGGGGGTGAGGGGGATGAGTAGGGAATTAAAACTATGAAGAGGCATCTTTCTTTTATTCCATTTTTATGTATCCATCTCTTTGTCATAAAGTCATAACATTTTATCAAAATATACAAACAACACAGATACTTCAAACAGGTATAGCTAGAATTCTTATTAAATAAGATCACTGTGAATAGCATGCATGGGTGTTTATCCTGAAAGATGTCTCTCTCAAGAGACTTAGGAGTCATCAAAACATCAGTAATGGTATCATAAAGGAATGGGATTTCTTTGCCCTAGAAGAATTACACATTTCATTTTTTTCTCCTGTTCTAATGTGAGGATGATAATGAGAAACTGCCACTGATACTGAAATCAGCTGAGAATGGATGGGTGGGAAAGTTTTATTGGCAGGAGTAAAATGATTCTATGACTAAATCTTCATTGGATTCTAATTTCTATGTTGACAAGATAACAAGAGTAGGGGTCGAGTCAACCTTTGATATCAATGACACCAACACTCTCCACCTTCCTTTCTCCCATGAATTTCCTCGCTAATCAGAATGAATGGATTTGTAAATCTTAACTTATAAGCTACGTTTATTATGAAGAGTTCCTGTAAGACCCTATTCAGGGCTTCCCCCACCCCTTCCCCCTTACACTTGCACAGGTGTGAACAGAATGAAATGGGTTAATGGTGACTTGTCTGTGGCTGAATGGAATCCAGTGCTACGCCAGGCCATGTGCTGTCTTCGGTCTTGAGAGGTTCAGATTATGCTTCTTGAGTCAACACGTAGGTCATGGACCAGTAGCTGGTGCCCAGGTGAAGAGTCATAACTCAGAGCAGAGCTCAGTTTTCAGATCTTTCACAGCATGGAGATCCATCTTCAAGTAAATAGCTACAGTGAGTAAGAAACTAACTTCAAGACTGGCCACAGTCATCAGTGAAGCAGAGCTAGTTTCTGCTACAGACAAAGCTGCTGAGGAGCTCCCAGGGGCTCAGCCTCTATGGGTGAGTGTTTCTTTTCTTTTCCAAGTTGAAAAGGAAACCAAGGAGTGTCCGCTTGAACCAGTTCACAGAGGGAAGAGGGCAAATCCTCCGGAGAGGCGAGGTCAGGATATCAGCTTCTCCATCCCTGGGTTCATGAAGGAAAAGTTCCGGAACATGTTCTGGTCCATGCTGTTGATCAGCGCCCTGTCTGCGAATGACAGCCGGGGCTTCTCATTCAGGAACTCCTTGTCGAAATTGCTGCAGTCGTATGGCGATTTCTGGATCAGAGTTTAAGTGGTGGGGAGAAAAAGAGAAGATCAGCCACTGAACTCGTTATCTTTGTTTTCACCATCAAGGCTATACTCTGCATGTGAAAAAGCTGGCATCTGCAAATAAACTAAAGTAACACAGCTGATCATATGGGAGTTTTATTGACCGTCTCTCAGACCCCAGATCATCAGTGTTATCAACAGTATAATAAATGCATACAGAGGGATTCTATGAGTTACACATTCAAATAAGTTTACGTGAGGCAGGATTGGCAACCTTCGGGAAAATGGTCAGCCCCAGTCTGACCTCTGATTTTTTAATCTACAGGTGACCCTGGGTGGAGAAGTAGTGGGAGGTAGGGGTTGGGGTTGGGAGTGGAGGAGGGGAGGAGTTTTGCAGATTACACATTCCTGTTCTGTCAACATCCTTCCCTACTGTTCATCCCCTTACCCACAGTCATCTTATTTTTAAGTCATTTTATTTAATTTTTTATTAAAACATTGTATTGCTGTATAACTGATTTACAATGTGTTAGTTTCAAGTGTATAGCAAAGTGAATCAGTTATATATATATATAAAAACATAAAATACTACTCTCTTTTTAGATTCCTCATAAGGACCTACTGTATAGCACAGAGAACTCTACTCTTTAATGGCCTGAATGGGAAAAGAATCCCATGCTAATTTTACTATTAAACCTCTTGGGCTGTCTTCCACAGACAAGACAGATTAAGATGACCTCCCTTCACGCCACCCGATCTACTGGTGCCCATGACCAAAAACAGACCTTTTCACAAATACGGCTCAGTATGGTGTGCGCTTCCACTTTCTAAGATTAACAGCAACCATTACGCAATCTCACCCTTATACGAGCATGACTTAGAGTCAGCCCTTCCACTCTTAAGGGGCCCCCAGAGCTGCTGAGGTCAACAGTTCTCTGGCCTTTGCCCACAAACAGCTGCTTAGACTGCAGGTCACGGAAATGCCTTCCTATGGGAAGCATCTGGAATCATCCCACAAGGAAGGAGTAGATCAAAGGTCCGATTTTTTTGTGCAGAAAACATCAAGTCCATCATAGTCTCTCATGGAAGCCGAGACAAACGACATTGCCCTGATGAGCTGGAACAAGGCAGAAATTACTCTCTAAATTATTAACCTGTGTATTAGAAATGGTGCTGTTACAAATAAGAAGACTGCTCGGGGCCAGCCCTGTAGGACCCTTGGAAAATGTTGAGAATAACTAACTCTTCCTGGCTCGGGGACACACTGCCCTGACTGGCCATCCACCACCACAAGTAATGACAGAAGACAATTTCTAGAGTGGATGCAGTGTTTTGAAATCCACAAGCCTGTGCCACCTGGTGCAAAGATGGCTCATATTCGCCCAGGTCACTGCTATCTTATTCTCAGAATCACCAGGAATGAGGGTAGAGCTGGCAAACGCACCACTTTGCTTTACTCTTAAAAAAAAACTGTGATAAATATGTCTATCCCAATCTCCCAGTCTACCCCACTCTCCCCACCCCCTTGAAATCATTATATGTTTGCTCTCTACAAATACATGGGTCTGTGTTTCTGCTTGCAAATAGGTTCAGCTGCACATTGTTGTAAATTCCACATATTTGTGTTAATATACAACGTTTTGTTTTTCTGGCTTCACTCTATGATATAGTCTCTAGTTCCATCCATGTCTCTGCAAATGACACAATTTTGCTCCTTTTTATGGCTGAGTAACATTCCATTGTATATACATACTACTGGGGAGTTTGTGTTTAACAGGGACAGAGTTTCAGTTGAGGAAGGTGCAAAACTCAGGAGGGTGGATGATGGTGAGGGTTGCACAACCTTGTGAATGTCCTTAGCGCCACTGAACAGTGAAATGTGGTTAAAATAGTATGTTTTTATATTATGTGACTTTTAACCATGATAAAAAAATTAAAAATTGTGGTAAAATGCACATAACAGGAAAGTGACCACCCTGCTGCTGCTGTTGCTGCTAAGTCACTCAGTCGTGTCCGACTCTGTGTGACCCCACAGACGGCAGCCCACCAGGCTCCCCCGCCCCTGGGAGCAGCGTCCCACTGGAGTGGGTTGCCATTTCCTTCTCCGATGCATGAAAGCGCAAAGTGAAAGTGAAGTTGCTCAGTCGTAATTGTTCAGGTGCATTCATATGTTCCGTCACATACCATCTACCTTCAGAAGATATTTTATCTCAACTTTGCTTCATTTACAGTGACCCAGGAAGTTCTGCCCTTGCTCAGGAAGGTTGGTGACTCTTGCCAGTGGGAATTTAGAGACCTGTCTTTTTCTAAGCACCACCTTACTTCTTACATGAAAAAAACATCTACCAATTACCATTAGGGTCTGTAGTTACATGACCAGATGACACGTGTCAGGGAAAATTTCACAAATATCACAGAACACATGGCTCCAAAATTCCTGTTAAAGGAGGCAGGGTTTATGCTCAGGTTTGGGTCACACAGACTTGACCCTGAAAGCCTGAATGCATCCGTGCAAAGCTCCACATTGCATCTCAGGGTTACCTGTCCACACACATATTCGGTCTAAGGCCTGTGTACTCAGTGATCCATTCTTCACGCAGCTGCATTTGCGAACACAGTAAATGAGTTACATCCCCCTCCCCAGCCCCATAGCCTGATTATGGTTAAAGAAGATTTTCTTCCAAGAACAGCACCCCAGAGGGTGGATGGGGAGTCAGGGTCCAGGCAGCCTGGGTGTGATGTGAGGACGGTGCTGGCAGGACCTCAGGGTCCCGGGGGCCCCTTACCACTTTAGGTCTGAATGGTGGGTCGATCTCCTTCCTTTCCAACTCTTCCCAATTGATCTCCCGAAACAAGGGGTGCTGACGGATGTCTCCCCTCACCCCCAGCCGCTTCTCAGGCTCTCTTACGAAGAGCTGAAAGGGAGCAGAAGGAGAGCAATTACTTCTCATGGGATGAACCAGGCTTCTCAGATGCAAGGAGCCTAGACCTCAAGGCTTGACTCCACTAGGAGAGGGGTTTGGCTCTTGCCACCTGATTTCAGAGCCTTCTTTTTCAACTGTCTTAAACTATCGACTCAAGTCAAACTAGTGGCAACAGGTCTACTGAATATTCCAGAGTCTGAGCTTTGCTCTAGAAATGCTGTTTTTTAAATTATCTAGACCTCGATAGAAATCAGCTTTGCCCTATGTTATTCATGAGGCCGCCAGCAAGTCACAGAGGCTCTGAGTCAGGTTCCTCATCAGTAAGGTGAGTGAATCCTCCTTACAGGTCTGTTCTGTGGGTTACAAACACACACACACACACGCAGGTGTGCGCTAATTCCTGGTCTGCAAAACACACCAGCAGAGGGTAACTGACCAGCGTGTGTGTTTGTTGTTTGACTGCCATCAACCGAGTTGGATTTCTTACAAAGCTGCTTTCTTAGGGTCACACTCATGCTCTAAGGAAAAGCTTAGCCTCATGTTGTTATAATTAAATGCTTCAGGGAATCAGGTTAGAAGTATAACAGCTGCCTGAGGCCAAGTGTGCACACACTAGTTTTCTGTTCATTCCCCCAGTAACATGGGGAGTTTGTTCCAAGAGGATCATGAGAAAGAGTTTTCTGAGCCTAGCAGATATACCTGTGAAAGGTAAAAAGAAAATTAGAAGATAAAAGGAATAATGAGAAGGTAATATGATCTCCAGCTTCAGGACTCCAAATCCTTTCTAGTTTTGCACAGATGAGTAAATTATCATCTCGGCCCTGCAGCTGATCCTCCCCACCCTGGTCCTGAAGATGCCCGTTGACCTTGCGGGCAGTCATCATCTCTGCCACAGGGGAGGCTGCACCAGAGGAATAAATGCTTACAGAGAAAGGTTTGATTTCGTCCATAAAAGCTGTCACAAGTGTGGTTTACATTTGTAGGGAAAAGCACATCTCTTACATAAACGGCCAGGATGCAGCTGGAGTTTGTTTAAACGTATTCGACTGTCTGGGCAAGAAAGCAGTGCTGGGACGCTGCGGATGGCCCCCTCCCCTCGACCCCCAGGCTTCGCATCTGCCACTGGAATCTCCCCTCCAACCTCAGTCCCTCCTCAGACGGCTCTTTCTACTAAAGGGAGAGGCGTTTCTGTCTGGGATCAATAGTGTTTCATCATCTTCCAAACAGACAGGACATCCTGGACGAATAAATGAGGAAGAAAGGGGCGTGTCTCTGACCACCGTCAACTGGACAGCCGTGTTCCCGCTGTAATTCTTTAAACCTTAAAGAAGACATTCCCCACAAGTTTTAAAGTTTACTTTTCCTTTAGTTATTACAAAACATTGGCTGTACTCCCCATGCTGAATAATACATCCTTCTAGCCCATCTTGCACCTAAGAGTTTGTGCCTCCCCTCCCAACCCTGTGTTACCCCACCCTCCTCCCCGCTGGTAACCACCAGCTCTCTGTGTTGGTGGGTCTGCTGCTTTTTCGCTATATTCACTAGTTTGCTATACTTTTAAGATTCCACATGTAAGTGATATAGTATTTACCTTTCTGTGAAAGTGTTAGTCGCTCAAGACCTGTCCAACTCTTTGTGACAAGGTCTGACTTATTTTCGCTTAGCATAACGCCCTCTAAGTCCATTCATGTCGTTGCAAATGACAAAACTTCATTCTTCCATATGGCTAAACAGTATTACATTGGATGTGTGTGTGTGTGTATGTATTACATTGTGTGTGTATATATGTATGTGCATATATATACATACATACGTATATAAAACATCTTTATTCATTTGTCATTAATGAAGTCTCAGGTGTTGCTTCCACATCTTTGCTATTATAAATATTTTTAGTTTTTTGAGGAACCTCCATGCTGTTTTCCATAATGGCTGCACCAATTTACATTCTCACCAACAGTGCAGGAGAGCTTCCTCTTCTCTACTTCCTCACCAACATTTTTTATTTGTTGTCTTTTTGCAACAGACGTTCTGACAGATAGGAGGTGACATCTCATGGTTTTGATTTGTGTTTCCTTGATGATTAATGATGTTGAACATCTTTTCATGTGCCTCTTGACCATCCTTATTTCTTCTTTGGAAAAGGTCTTCTGCCCATTTTAATTTTGTTATTTTTTATTTTTTTCATTTCTTTTTTTAATATAAATTTATTTTAACTGGAGGCTAATTACTTTACAATATTGTGTTTGATTTGCCGTACATGAACATGAATCTGCCACGGGTATACACGTGTTCCCCATCCTGATGCCCCCTCCCACCTCCCTCCCTGGACCATCCCTCTGGGTCATCCCAGTGCACCTGCCTCATGCGTCAAACCTGGACTGGCGATTCCTTTCACATATGATGTTATACATGTTTCAATGCCATTCTCCCAAATCATCCCACCCTCGCCCTCTCCCACAGAGTCCATAAGACTGTTCTATACACCTGTGTCTCTTTTGCCATCTTGCGTACAGGGTTATCATTACCATCTTTCTAAATTCCATATACATGCGTTAGTATACTGTATTGGAGTTTTTCTTTCTGGCTTACTTCACTCTGTATCATAGGCTCCAGTTTCCATCCACCTCATTAGAACTGGTTCAAATGTATTCATTTTAATGGCTGAGTAATATGGTACAGGCACAAAGACAGGAGTACAGATCAATGGAACAAAACAGAAAGCCCAGAGATAAATTCTGCCCATTTTTAAATTGGGCTGTTTTTCTTTTGATGTTGAATTGTGTGAGTTGTTTCCGTATGCTGGCTATTAACCCCTCGCTGACCATACCGTCTGCAAACGTTCCCTCTCCCTCGTAGTCTGTCTTCTGGTTTTTTCAGTGGCCCCCTTTCCAGCTGTAACTCTCGCTGGGGCACAGCCTCTCCTGACGTGCGTTTGTTCCGCGCACTACATGCATCCATGCCCTTGCCGGACTAGAGGGTGGAGCCGGGTGCAGACACCACTGCAGTTACAGAGGCCAGTGAATGCTCTGCCCACCTTTCTCAGAGGGTCCATTACTTCTGGGTCTCACAACATTAGGTATAACTCCCTAGAGGGAGTTTCTCTCAAAATGATTCATTAGTATACCTTTGATTTTTACAGAAAAGGGAGCTCAAGGATGTGAGGGCTGTTGGATTAAAATCATAGAGCAAAAGAGATGCAGAGATGAAACTAGAGGCCATTCTTACAATCAGCACATCGCAAAATGGAAACCAGTTTTTATCAGCCCAGCTCCTAGAACCTGGGAGATCTTCCCACAGAGCAAGGACATGGACATTCTACTTGCTCACATGAGAAAGAATGAGCCCAGATTCCTCCACGTGGATTTAAAACCTCTTTCAACAACTGGTTCTTTTTCTTCCCCTTCTTTATCCTTAATTGTCTTTGTTTCTGCTCTACTCAACAAGAAAATTCACTTTCTACATTCACAGTAAATCTTCCCCCTGCCACTGAAACTCTGCAGGTGATTTTTTTTTTTTTTAAGCGGAGGAGGGTATTTGCTAGAATTTAGCTTTAGATTTAGTTTTGTTTTTAAACTTTTTATTTTGAAATAATTATAGGGCCTCAGTCTGCTGTAACAAAACGCCCCAGACTGGGAGGCTTAAACAGCAGACATTTGTTTCTGGTGGTTCTGAGGGTGGGAAGTCCAGGAGGTGCTGACATGGTCAGTTTCCGGTAAGACCTCTCGTCCTGGCCTGGAGGCAGCCATCGTCTTGCCACGGGCTCACGTGGCCTTTCCTTGGCGCACATAAGGAGGGAGCGATCTCTTTTCTCTCCCTCTTTTTGTAAGGACACTAATCCCACCTTGAGGACCCCACCCTCGTGACCCCATCTAAACCTAATTGCCCCTCAAAGGCCTCACGACCTATAACGTCACTTTGTGAGTTCGAGGGCTGAAACATGTGAGGCTCTGGGAGCACGCAAACATTCAGATCATACACGTAGATTCACAGGAAGTTGCGAAGAGAGTAGAGGCGGGTCCTGCACGCCTTTGCCTGGTCTCCCCGAGCGCGTCCATCGTAATACGACGACGGTGCAGGAGGCCGACACGCACACAATGTATGCGCCTCGTCCTGCGCGCTGCATCACACGCGGAGGTCTGGGCGGCCATGAAGACGGACGGGATACAGGACTGCTGCACCACCACAAAGATCTCCCGTGGGGCTCCCCTTGATGGTCACTCCCCTGCCGCCGCGATCCCTAACCCCCGGGAGCCACTAATCCGGTTTACAACTCACAGTGTTGGCCTTTCAAGAATGTTACAGACGTGGGCTCATACAGTACGTGACCTACAGAGACTGACTTTTTCTTCTTTTCACTTTAATGTCCTTTGCTTATTTGGTGACTCAATAGCTCTGTCCTTTTAATTGCTGAGTAATTAAAAGATGGAAACTTGATGTTAGTAAGTAAAAGGCCCATGCCCTTGCTCTAGATAGTTCTCCCAGGTTCTAGGAGCTGAGCTGATAAAATTAGTTTCCATCTTGCACTTTTCATCGCATCTTTCCTCCTCCAACAGGAAGCAATCCTTTCCTCCTCCTCAATCTTCCTCTCCTTGGAAACCACCCGACCCTGGTGTCTTTCTGTGGACTTACTCCCATCATCTCCACCTGGTCTGGGTTACATCCTCACTGTGTCCTTGCCAGGGCGTCTCCTCTGCTGAGCTGGGAGGAACTGGGTTTGGAGGCACAGGTGTTCAGCTTTATGGAAAAGGTAGCTGCAATGTTAGCTTCAGACCCCCCAAGCCTTTTCCTCGCTTTCTTTTTCTAGTGAGTTCTGACAGTCCAGGCCTTTGGAGGGCAGCCTTCATGCTATGGATTGAACCGTGTCCCTTCAAAATCCGTGTATGAATCCCTAGCCCCTAGTGTGGGTGAACTGGGAGTAAGGAGATGCTTAAGGATAATGAGCTCATGAGGGTGGAGCTGATCTGATAGGCGAGTCCTTGTAAGAGGAGGTGTCAGAGTCGTCTGGGAGAACACAGTGCCTGCAGGCAGGAGGGTTCTCACCAGAAACCCCCCCGTCAGGCCCAGACCTTGGATTCCCAAGCCTTCAGAAATGTAAGTAAATTTCTGCTGTTTAATTCGCCTAGTCTATGGTGTTTTGTTACAGCAGCTGGAACCAACTAACATACCTCAATTAACTCCTTCCAAGAGCCAGGGTGTAAAATAAATGTACCAACTGTCATAGTGCCTGAAGCTGCCATTATGGAAAAGCAAAATTGTTTACATTCAATGCTTGTAACTAATTTTTACTGTTGTCATCTTTTTTTAAAATTGGTTAATTTTGAAATTAGCTTTCACTTTATAGATGTGTTGTTCAGTCATTAAAAGGGAACTTGATTGGTCTTTTGGGGAGTTTTCTAAGTTTACTGCCTGTTTGGATCCATCAGAAAGCGCAAGCTGAAGGTGTACCGGTTCAGATTTTTAAATACCATCAACCTTGGGCTGGGGCTCCTCTGGGGGCTCTGTCAGCACTTCAGAGTCAAGACCTTGATTCCTCATGGAGAACTCCACAGCCGCCTCTACATATGAAACATCCTAGTCCAGCTAACAGTCGGATGAGAGGCTGAAGTGTATTACGCAGTATAAATTTAATTCTGAGCAGTTCTTCATGAGAAAAAAGGAGACTGGTGAAAAAAAGATAGGCCGGATAATCTTCTAAGTTTGGATTTAAAACCACTGATAACATCTGATGTGGAAAGATCCTATTCTCGTCCCCTTTTCATTATAAGAAGAGCAGAGCTAAAAATTATTTCCCTAAGTGACTTTTTATTTTAGCTAGCTGATATGAGTTGTCAGGAATCAAAACTCTGTTTTGTTCAAAACACCTGCATTTGCAGTTCTTCTTAGATCTGCTGGCTCTTGGTTAACACTTGTGGGTCTTTTTGATCCACATAGTCGCTGGAACAGCTCAGTAAATGTAGGTGCTTATCATGATATGTAATTAGCATGTTGTATGAGCATGAGTTTCTTTCTTTTTTTACAACTTACTACAATCACACTGTACTGGTGTTCTGCATCTTCAAAAGAGGAGAACTTGAAGTTTAAATCTGCAGTTGGCGTTCCCATGCAGTGTGTGTCTGTGCAATGGACTGATTCCCTGGGCTCTCCTGGTGCATGGTTAGTGATCTTGGAGTCTGTAGCACTGGGTTCTGGTTCTTTTTTTCTCTGAAGTAATCTCCTTTCTTACTTTTGTTTGCCTTTGGCTGTGCTGGGCCTTCATTGCAGGCTCTTCTCTGGCTGCAGTGAGTGGGGTGCTCTCTAGCTGTGCTGCGGCGGCTTCTCTTGCTGCGGCCATGGGCTCACGGGCTCAGTAGCTGTGCTGCATGGGCTCAGTAGCTGTGCTGCATGAGCTCAGCTGCTCCACAGTATGTGGGATCCTCCAGACCAGGACTCGAACCTGTGTCTCCTGCATTGGCAGGCAGATTCTTTACCGCTGAGCCACCAGGGAAGCCTGCCAAGGCTTAAGTCTGGTCTATCGCAGGTGAGGTCTGACTCCTACTTTGATAGTAAATTCTGGAGATCGCTGCTAAGATGATAAGAGCCTGCAGTATCAAGGGTTCCGGGTGAAAAATACATCAGTGTCTCCTGTGGACTCGCGTCAGGAATGTGGCAGGAGGGCTGGCCTGCGTCCATCTGGACAGCCCCTGGACTCTGCTCAGCAGGAGTCTCACCCACATGGAGTGTTGCTGGCTTAAGGTTTCATACAGAAGTTGGGTTGAGGGATGAATTCAGCAGCCTGAGTCTCAAGGGCTTCATTGCAAATTGTCTCCAATTACAGGCATTTCCAAGACACCTGGTAGAATCCCATACAAAGCCTTGGCTTTATCTTTTTTTTTTTTTTTTGGCCATGTCATGTGGCTTGTGGGATCTTAGTTCCCTGACCAGGGATTGAACCTGGGCTCTCTGCATTGTGAATGCACCGAGTCCTAAGTACTGGGCCACCAGGGAACTTCCAAAGTCTTAGCTTTAAAACCCGTCAGATTCAAAGAGCAGGCAGCCCCCAGGCATACAAGAGCAGTTGTTTCTCTTCATAATCTCTCTGCCCTCTTGCTGTGTTCGGTCTGAAGCAGAAACCCAAGAGTTGGAGACGAAGGGAAAGCGCACACAGTTGGTCCTCTGTGACCACACTCTCTTCTCCAGAAGTGAGCAGCTGCCAGCCGTGAACCTGGCTGGAGGAAAGGGAGCTGGAAGTCTTTGCTCTCAAGTTAGGACTGATGTAATGACTTATATCTTGGCCAGGACAGCTTTAATTTCTCAGCAGAGACAGTGTTTTCTGACTTAGGAGTGACAAGAACTTTTTCTTTTATCTAAGAATGAGCAGAAAGCCACACATCTTACCCACATCTTCATCCAGGGTAAGGGGGAGACTTTTAATTACGTTTCAGGATCAGCGTTATAATTTGATATCTGTACACATTACAGAGTGATCACCACTGAGGTCTCATTACCACCCATCAGCACAAGAGTTGATCCGCCTTCATCTGTTTTTGCCCAGTCCCCTAACCCTCTTCTCTTCTGGTAATCACGCATCTGTTCTTTGTATCCATGAGCTTGTTTTTATTTCATTGTGCTTGTTTGTTTCCTTAGATTTCACGTGAGTGAAAGCACATGGTACTTGTCTTTCTCTGACTGACTTATTTCACTACCTAGAACGCCCCCTAGATCCATCCATGGTGTTGTAAATGGCAATATTTCATCTTCATGGCTGAGTAATACTCCATTATACGCATCTCACACACAGCATAGCTTCCCCTGTTCATCCATGGATAAATGTTTAGGTTGCTTCCGTATCTTGGCTATTGTAAACGATGCTGCAGTGAACACAGGGGTGCATATATATTTCCCAATTAGTGTTTCCATGTCACTCGAATGAATAACCAAAGTGGAAGACCATATGAGTGCATGGCAGTTCTATTCCTAACTTTTTGATGAATCTCCATACTGTTTTCCACAGTGTACCTATCGATTTACATTCCCAACAACAGTGCATGAGGTTCCCTTTTCTGCACATCCTCATCAGTACTTATTTCTTGCCTTCTTGATAACAGCCATTCGGACAGGTACGAGATGACAGCTCCTTGTAGTTTTGACTTGCGTTTCCTTGGTGAGCGATGTTAAGCGTCTTTTCATGTGCATATTAGCTACCTGTATGTCTTTGAGAAACCGTTTATTCAGATCCTCCTTTGCCCATTTAAAAATTGGGTTGTTTGTTGTTAAGCTGTATGATTTCTTTATGTATTCTGGATATTAATCCCTTATTAGACATATGATTTGCAAGTATCTTCTCCCATTCAAAGTTTTCATTTTGATGATTTCGTCTGCTGTGCAGAAGCTTTTTAGTTTGATGCTGTGGCATATTATTCTTTTTGCTTTTGTTTCCCTTGCTTATAGAGCCAGATCCCCCAAAATATCGCTAAGACTGATGTCGATGAAGTCTGTTTTCTTCTAGGAATTTTACAGTTTCAGGTGGACAGAATAGACTGTATAGGGATTGTTGCTGGAGATTTCTTTTGTAAATTATGCATGTGAGGGTCTATCTTACACTCATTTTGATAGCTCATGTTCATCCTATTGGTGCCTCATTTAAAATAGACGGCAACCATCCCCTTTAAGGCTGGCTCAGAACAATTATTGTTTATTATGTAGTGGGTTGGTCAAAAGTTTATTCCAGTCTTTCCATAACATCTTACGATCAGAAAACCTAGTGCTAATCTTACAAAAGTCTCCTTGACTTCACTTCTTACCTTCACTAAAAGGTCCTTCGCCTCCTTCTCGAGCCATCGCGGGTAAAAGGGATTGTCCATGCGGATGGAGTGGAAAAGCTCCTCTTCATCCTGCCCGTGGAAAGGGGACTGACCTACTAGCATCTCGTAGAGGAGGACACCGAAGGACCACCAGTCCACAGAGTGGTTGTACTTCTGACCCAGGAGGATCTGTGTGACCAGGAGGCAAAGACACAGAGAATAAAAATGAGGTTGACTCAAACCTTGCGTGGATTTTTCAAAGCCACCCAGGATATAACTCACGAGGACAGAGTGCGGTTTTAGCAAAGATGACACTGAAAACGATTTTTGAGAAGTTAATGATTGGGTAGAAATGAGTGGGCAGTGCCCAAACTAAGCAAATATTTTTGAGATCAACCTCTTTTTTCCCCCACCTAAGTGAAACAGCGAAATTGTACCATCACCCTTCATCTGCCCATCTGAGACGGGAGCATGTGGGTGACAGATTTAGCCCAGGAGAGCTGGTGTGTATCTATGCCCTTCGGTGCCTCTAAACCAAACCCACGCATTTTATGGACTTTCTGTTAAGCGCTGGAGCTTCCCTGATCGCTTGTTGGGTAAAGAATCTGCCTGTAACGCAGGAGACACAGGAGACACGAGTTCAGTCCTTGAGTTGGGAGGATCCCCTGGAGGAGGAAATGGCAACCCACTCCAGTATTCTTACCGGGAGAATCCCATGGACAGAGGACCCTGGTGGGCTACAGTCCAAAGATTCACAAAGAGTTGAACATGAGTGAGTGACCTAGCAACCTAAGCAAATGGTCCTGCGTCTTTACATAAAGTTTTTGTAGCTAACCAAGCAGCCAAGGAGGTTGACCAAGTCCACCCCTTAAACCTAAGCAGTCATGGTTACGAAGAGTCAAATTTTGTGACTATGCCGAGACAGACTAGGACAACAAGCTGATAGATATTTGCAAAAAATAAAGATCAAGTTGCAAACAGAATTTTTCAATCTGCCACTGACTTCCAGGATAAAAATGCCATCTACTGGCCTTAATATTTGAACACCAAAGTTAATCTTAAAGTTCAAAAAATAACCTTAAGGAACAGTGTAAAAGTGGACCTAGGGAGAATGATAAAATAAAAATGAGCACACACAGCACAATCTTAGTTCGGGGGCCTTTGCCTCAAGTGGGGACTGGTTCAGGTGCAATTTCCAGGACGTGCCACAAGGGGGAGCCCAGGGCAACCAGAAGCTGCTCTGAGCATCACATCCTGGTACGCAACTTCATTTCTGTTGGATTAACGAAAAGAAATGTGGAAGACAGGAGACAGTTAAGGTGGGAATTCAGTCTGCCAGGGCTAGGTGATAACGAGTTTCAGTCTTAAGTTAGGAGAAAGAGGCACAATGCCAACTCAGTTATTCATGGTATGAACAGAAAATCTGCAAACGTCTGTGATGGGTACTGGGCGTTTCCCCCTACGTTGTGTGTTACTGACAAGAACGTCTGGGGTAGGTCCTCTTATCCCTGTTTAACAAAGGACAGTGACTGGACCCTGGGAGGGTCTTCACGTCTTCCTTAAGGTCTCCTGATTAGTCAAGAGCTATGTTCTGAACCCTGGTCTTTGGGGATCTTACTATACAACGTTCCTTTTCCATTATAATGTTGTCTCCAGGATTGAAACTTTGCTCTAACTTGGTCATGCTCAAACTAGTCTATATTTTTAAAGAAACTGGTGGAGAAACACTGGCTGGAGCGGCCCCTTCTGAATCTCAGACCCTGATTCCTTCTTTTGGCCATGCTGTCTTTTGTCCTGTGCCCCCCCCCCCATGTTTGCTCGAAATAATACAGGTAATCATAATGTTACCACTTCATGTCAGAGTCCCTCTTTCTCTCTTCGAGTAAAGGAGAGCTGCAATTCCATCTGCCTTGTGGAGCTAGTAATGTGAGGTCTGTACATGGCTCACCAGGTGATGTACACAGCAGAGGAAGTGTTCTTAGAAAACCAAGTGCCCTCCAGTGCCCCCACAGCATGACTCCTCCCTTCTCCAGGGAGCACCTTCTCTGTATTAAAATTCCTGACTAAGTGGCTGGTAGATGTTAGAAAGTAGGGTGTCTCCTTATTTTACTGTTTTCCTATTCTTTGTCAAAATGAGTGTAGACCTCCAATTATACGTCAGACCCTCGGTCTTACAGCAGTGACAGGGGACAAGGGAGGTTTTGAGAAGACCCCAGGAGGCATGGACTGCTGGGACTGTTCCCTGGTTTGCAGGAGCACAGTCAGCTTTTTCACGCATCATTCCTGACACTGCACTGAGTGCCTTAACTTCTTGTGTTTTGGGATCTCCGCCCATATCTTTGGGGTCCCCGGGGGAGAGTGAGTGAGATGAAGGGAAAACTTCACCAAGGCCCGTGCACGGCGTGTGTGGAGCTTTGGAAAATGGGTAGGGTTTTGACGGAAAACGGGGAAGCTAGGGAGTGTTCTTGTGTAAAAGAGGCCCAGAGGTGGGGGAATCCAGCACAGGCTGAGAGACGGGCATTTGAGGTGCAGGGCTGGGTGTGGACATTCAGGGAACAGGTGACAGATGCTCTGAGTGGTGGGGGAGGAGCCTAGACGTCGAGGTGGATAAACTGTGGTCCTTAACGGTGCAAAATTCAGTTTACTGGCAAATCGATTACATGTGCGCTGCGGGGGCCACAGAGGAGGAAACAACTGCTTAGTGTAAGAAGCCAGGAGCATCTTCAGGGAGAGGATGACCCTGGAGGTGGGGGCTATCAGACCCAGGATCCCAAGTGCCCGGTTCAGGGCCACAGGAGAGGAGGGAAGCTGGGCTTCTCAGGACATACGATTAGGGACCTTCGCTCGGGGTTTCGGCTTGTACCAGACGATAATGGGGACCTCCTGAAGATGCTCAAACTCGTGGCATGACAGGTTTCCCCACTGGAAAGGAAATCTGGTGATGCGGTGGAGGAGGGGCCCTCGGTTCAAGGCACTCCAGGGGTCACCTAGACGGGGCCACACGATGTAGATGAAGAGACGAGAATCTGCATTTTTGCGAGTTTAAGAAAATTGAGGGACATCTGAGCCCTGGTTTAGAGACCCGAACAAGGACTAGGTTTCCTGAGAGGGGAACAGGAAGCCTCATCTCAGGAGGAGCTGCTGGTGTATCGGCCAGGGCATCCGTTTCCAGCGCGTCGTGAGGTGTGTCTGTTACGACGACTTACTGTCCTAAGGTGTGGATTCACCTGTGTCGTAGGCCTGGTTAAGGGGATGGCTGGGTTCTGTTTGAACTAAGCTCATTTTCACAACAGGGCGGGTCCTTAAAAAGTTACCTGCAAAGAGGCTTGGGATGAAGACCACGCTAAGTAATGTAAAGCCAAAGAGGGCAGTGCAGGGGCCTTACTCCTCGTCCCAGCTCCTTGTCACTTTATCATCAGGCTGAAAATGATCATCTCATTAGTTATAGTAGGAAGCTGGCTAAATCAGGTGTATCAAAAACACTGTTGTAAATTCTGGACTTACATCCACTGTTCTTAACCATGAACCTTGCCTTATACCTTGCGGCATCTATCTTACACTGCGTCTTTGTGAGGGCTCTTTTCTAGCTATGAGCCACTAAAACCAGAAACTGAAAGAAACTAACCATCTGAACGCAGAGTTCCTAAGAATAGCAAGGAGAGATAAGAAAGTCACCCTGAGGGATCAATGCAAAGAAATAGAGGAAAACAGCAGAATGGGAAAGACGAGATCTCTTCAGGAAAATTAGAGATACCAAGGGAACATTTCATGCAAAGATGGGCTCGATAAAGGACAGAAATGGTATAGACCTAACATAAACAGAAGACATTAAGAAGAGGTGGCAAGAATACACAGAAGAACTGTACAAAAAAGATCTTCACGACCCAGATAATCACGATGGTGTGATCACTCACCTAGAGTCAGACATCCTGGAATATGAAGTCAAGTGGGCCTTAGGAAACATCACTATGAACAAAGCTAGTGGAGGTGATGGAATTCCAGTTGAGCTATTTCAAATCCTGAAAGATGGTGCTGCGGAAATGCTGCACTCAATATGCCAGCAAATTTGGAAACTCAGCAGTGGCCACAGGACTGGAAAAGGTCAGTTTTCATTCCAATCCCAAAGAAAGGCAATGCCAAAGAATGCTCAAACTACCACACAATTGCATTTATCTCACACACTAGCAAAATAGTGCTTAAAATTCTCCAAGCTAGGCTTCAACAGTATGTGAATTGAGAACTTCCAGATGTTCAAGCTGGTTTTAGAAAAGGCAGAGGAACCAGAGATCAAATTGCCAACATCTGCTGGATCATCAAAAAAGCAAGAGAGTTCCAGAATAACATCTATTTCTGCTTTACTGGCTATGTCAATGCCTTTGACTGTGTGGATCACCATAAACTGTGGAAAATTCTTCAAGAGATGGGAATACAAGACCACCTGACCTGCCTCCTGAGAAATCTGTATGTGGGTCAAAAAGCAATAGTTAGAACCAGGCATGAAACAGTGGAACAACATGTTTCCAAAATGGGAAAGGAGTATGTCAAGGCTGTATATTGTCACCTTGCTTATTTAATTTACATGTAGAGTATATCATGCAAAATGCCAGACTGTATGAAGCACAAGCTAGAATCAAGATTGCTGGGAGAAATATCAATAACCTCAGATATGCAGATGACAGCACCCTTACGGCAGAAACTGAAGAAGAACTAGAGTCTCTTGATGAAAGTGAAAGAGGAGAGTGAAAAAATTGGCTTAAAACTCAACATTCAAAAAACTAAGATCATGGCCTCTGGTCCCATCACTTCACGGAAGATAGATGGGGAACAATGAAAAGAGTGGGGGACTTTATTTTCTTGGGCTCCAAGATCACTGCAGGTGGTGCCTGCAGCCATGCAACTAAAAGATGCTTGCTTCTTGGAAGAAAAGCTATGACCAACCTGGACAGCATATTCAAAAGCAGAGACATGACTTTATTGACAAAGGTCCGTCTGGTCAAAGCTATGGTTTTTCCATTAGTCATGTACAGATTTGAGAATTGGACCATAAAGAAAGCTGAGTGCCGAAGAACTGATGCTTTTGAACTGTGTTGTTGGAGAAGACTCTTGAGAGTCCCTTGGACTGCAAAGAGATCCAACCAGTCCATCCTAAAGGAGATCAGTCCTGAATATTCACTGGAAGGACTGATGCTGAAGCTGAAACTCCAATACTTTGGCCGCCTGATACAAAGAACTGACTCATTGGAAAAGACTCTGATGCTGGGAAAGACTGAAGACAGGAGGAGAAGGGGACAACAGAGGATGAGGTGGTTGGATGGCATTACTAACTCTATGGACATGAGTTTGAGCAAGCTCTGGCAGATGGTGATGGACAGGGAAGCCTGTTGTGCTGCAGTCCATGGGGTCGCAAAGTCGGACACAACTGAGCGACTGAACTGAACCAGTATTTTGAGTGCCTATCACAAAGTACTAAGCCAAGATTTTAAAAATTATCGAGCCTCATGATTTTAGTAGAGCATAAAGTGTACTATGAATAGTCATAGTTATTTAAGACTATTTGCTCTTAAGTTCAGCCAAATCCTTTTCCTGCATGTTTTAGAACTTACGCTGTACTGTTGCTGCTGCTGTTGCTAAGTCGCTTCAGTCATGTCTGACTCTGTGCAACAGACGAGCTGGTGATAATGTATAATAAATACACGTAAGCTGGTGATGCATTTTTAACTGATGAAGGATGATCTAAAAGTGAAAATATGTAATGATGCACTGGCTGTTGGTGGTCCTGGAGCAGAAAACCAGGTCAAAAGGCATCACTGGGTTCCAACCAGAGGTGCCGAGATCCTGGACAGGGATTTGCTGCTGAATTTGTTTTGCCCCAGACAGGGAGGGACTGGAGAAGCTCGTATTTGATTCACAAAGGGATTCACTCTGAGCATCAAAAAAGAATCAAGGTGTGTGGCGGGGGCGGATCTTAATTCACAAGACTGGGGAGGGATGAGAATAGATGTGTGAAGTCCTGAGGTCTAAATTGAGAGGGTCTTGGCATTTGGATTTGGGAGGGTCAAGAAAGAACAGAGAGAACAGGTTTGGAACCTGCCATGTTTGAATGGCCCGTGCCAGTTAGTTGGAGATCTCAGCAGGGAAACAGACATACGGGTTTGGACAAGACGTCTGGGCGTGGCTGCAGTGATTCGAAATCACAGTCACACATCTGCTGCTCATGGAGAGTGTATGGGAGGAGAAAGGGCCAGGAGTGGAGCTGTGCGAAGACAAGCATGAGTGAAGGTGAGAGGATGAGTCTGAAGCTGCAGAGAGAAGCCAGTCTCAGATGCTAAATTCTGGAAGATGCCAAACAAAAGAGATTGAAAAGGAAGGGCTGCCCAAGATAGAGCGGGGCATAAGGCATGTGTAGATAGGGCAGTTAAAGCCACAGTCTGCTCACCAGAGGCCAAGCTCTCATTTCAAAAAGGTGCAGTCAAAACTAAATACATACATGCAGGGCAGAGTCTCCTGTTTCCCAGACTGAAGATGCTGCTGTTACTTTGGCAATGACAGGGATATGTCGCTAAATTTGTTTTGCCCTGGTAATCAGAGGCCCATCACTGTCTATCAAACAACCACTCAGCACTCACACACTTATCAACAATTCTTCATTCACTCTTTGAAAAGGTTTCTATTAGCGCACCTTAATGTGCCAAGCCTTGTGCTCCATCCTTGGATATAAAAGAAAGAATATATTGATCCATACAAGCGACAAGACGAGAAAACAGAACCGTCTACACCTTTACCAACATCACTGCCCTGGTTTTGCTATTGTACCATAGCTATTGAAGATGGAATTGGTAGGGGAAATGGTGAACGGTAGATATGAGTGATGTTTCTTTACTATTTTTGGAAGCTTCTTGTGAATTTGTAATTATTCCAAAATAAAATGTCTATAAAATGAACAAGCAGCGGTCCTTGGACTTCCTTAGCAGTCCAGAGGCTGAGACGCCCCACTCCAGTGCGGGGCGCCCAGGTTCAATCCCTGGTTGGGGAACTAGATCCCATGTGATGCAACTAAAAAAAAAAAAAAAAAAGATCCTGCATGCTTCAACTAAGATGCGGTGCAGCCAAATAAATACTTTTTAAAAAGAAGGAAACGGCCATGCTTCAACTAAGATGTGGTGCAGCCAAATAAATACTTTTTAAAAAGAAGGAAACGGCCACTGGCATTAGAGCGATCACCCAATAGTGCAGAGAGATTCAAAGACAGAAAAGCCACGATGACAAATTTATGGTGCGAGAAGAACCACGTGGCAAGGGGGTGTCTTTCTCATCTGCCCGGGTGGGCAGCTGGCATGGAATCCAGAACTGGGGGCGGGGAGGGCAGTGGGCAAAGCAGGATTGAAGGATGCCTTTTGAGCAAACGCTGCACTTCCTGGGGCTCAGAATACAAGAGCAATGGCTTGTTTCTTTTTTAAACGTTCATAGGCTCTCCCATGTGACGAAATAGCACAAGACAGAAGTATTCTCATTTTACACGAGAACGTGGGGCTCTCCAGGCTCACATGGGACACAGCCTGGAAACCACAACTTGGGCGTTTCTAGTCCCAAACGAAGCCACTGAACGCAGGTGGATGCCCCAAGAGCCTGTTTGGGGTCCACCTGGCTCTTCTCCAGTGGCTGCTTTCGGTTGGTCTGAGCAGCGTGGATATATTTTAAGGCTGGGGTGCAGGGAGCTAGGACAGGATGGACCTGCTGGGTCCTTCGCGCTTGGCGAGATGCTGCAGTCAGGGCTGGTACCACCCGCCAGGAGACACTAGCAGTGCCTTCGTGCAGCTGCGTTTGTCAAGTATTTGGATTAACAAACACACCTCCGGCACCAAAGCACTTTAAAGTCCTTTGGTTTTTCCAGGGAGGCAGCAGCAACAGTGCTGGCCTGGGGTGAGCTGAGGTTGGGAGGGGCCGGGGCGCACCCTACCTCTGGCGCGATGTAGTCGGGGGTCCCACAGAAGGTGTTGGTCCTGGCGTCTCCCAGCATGTTCTCCTTGCACATCCCGAAGTCCGCGATTTTGATGTGTCCGTCTTTGTCTAAGAGGATGTTATCCAGCTTCAGGTCCCTGGAAAAACAAAGCAGGTTCTCACTTTAATAAGGCAGTCTTGGTGACACGGGGTTGCTGTGTGAGACGGGACACGGTGGCCTCAGTGTCCCATCGGGGCTTCAAATCAAGATGGCAGAGCAGCAGAACACGCATGCGTCTTCTCCCAGCGCAGCCGGAAAGGCCGCCCGCGGGTGCTTCGCTGGCCTCCTCTCTCCTTTCAGCCCTGCATCCCCGGCATGGCTCAGGGGCTCACTGCTTCTCCCCCATGGTTTCCTCCGTGACCAGCGTCTCTGCCCAGGGCTCGATCTGTTATAGCCCCACGCAGGCAGGTAAGCTATTTCTGGGCCCAGCTCTGACAGGCTTCCCTGGTGGCTCAGACGGTAAAGCGTCTGCCTGCAATGTGGGAGACCCGGGTTCAAACCCTGGGTCGGGAAGATCCCCTGGAGAAGGAAATGGCAACCCATGCCAGTATTCTTGCCTGGAAAATCCCATGGACGGAGGAGCCTGGTAGGTTACAGTCCATGTGGTCGCAGAGTCGGACACGACTGAGCGACTTCTCTTTCCTTCACTCTGACAGAGTCTTGTATCTTCTATGCCCAGTGCAGTGCCTGGCCCATCTCAAGAGCTCCACCTGTATTTCTTGTATGAATGGCTGAGCAGGTGCCGAGATGGGGATGCTTAAAGGTCATGTGCCATCTCTGCAAAGCAGCACCCCTCAATATTAAGAGGGGCCTTCCAGAAATGAAGCCTGGTGTGTCTGGGGTCGGGTGGTACTTAGTGTTACACAACATGACACGCGTTCACTTCTATGCAGATAGGGGTGCAGATAAACCCGACTCATCAAGGAAAAGAGCAGGGGATACAGTCCTGTTCTGGTGGGTGGATGCTGCTAGCAGCTGTCCCCAGAACTGATGTCTTACATCTGGACCAGTGTGCTAACCTCCGGCACCAACGCCTCATGGGCAGTCTGAGCAGAGGCGTGGATGCTCCCACGGTACAGGAATGTGTATCTCACATTCATAGCAGTATCGGTTCTGTTTCTCCCATCCTAAACTCAAATGCCATCACGCTGTCATTAATGAGGACTACACACTTCCGATACGTCTGTCTTCTCCTTAGGCAGGCCCTCAGCTTTGTTCCTTCATTGTAATTAAACCCACTTTCATTGTGATGTGTTGCCTGTATTTAGACTTGAGGGAAATGTCAAGTTGGAGTCTAGTGAAAAAGAAAACTTTTTTCTCCCACCCATGATCACAGACCTCTCACATTCTGCCTTGGACCCTAGGCTGAGCATGTCTGTCTGAGAGTCTCCCTTGGGCACTCTTCATTAGAATCTTATTCCCTTGGAGTTTCTACGAGTTTGCTGTTCGTGTCTTTTCATGTACTGATATTTCACCTTCAAAAAAAACCCCCAAAACCCCAAACAAAGTACAAACCCAGAAAGTGACTTCCTCAGGTATCCAGTGGCTGGACTTCTATAGCTTCAGTACCCACCATGATGCTTAACAGAGGCTGTGTGTTCAGCGGGTGCTCTGCCCAAGTTACCAGGTGTAGTGGTTTAAGGTACCCCCTCCCCACCAACGATGTTTCTATCCTAACCCCCAGGACCTTATGAATGAGATCTTATTTGGAAAGAGCGTATTTGCAGATGTAACCAAGTGAAGGATCTTGAAATGACATCATCTTCGATTATCTGCTGTTGCTCACTTAGTCGTGTCTGACTCTTTGTGATCCCATGAACTGTAGCCCACCGGGCTCCTCTGTCCGTGGATTTTCCATGCAAGAATACTAGAGTGGGTAGAAAACTAGAAGGGTAGATCCCCTTCTCCAGGGAATCTTCCTGACCCAGGGATAGAACCCATGTCTCCGCACTGGCAGGAGGCCAGTGATCCACCAGGAAAGCCCTGGTTTATCTGAGTGGTCCCTAAATCCAATGTCACGTGTCCATGTGAAAGGCATACAGGGAAGAGACACAGGCAGAGGCGAAGGCTGAGGGACGATGGGAGGGACACCCCAAGCCTGGGAACCCCTGGGGCCACCAGAAACTGGGAAAGGCCAGAAGGACCCTCCCCAAGAGCTCGCAGAGGAAGTGTGGCCCCATGGACACCTTGATTCTGGACCTTGGGACTCCAGAGCTGGGAGGAGATAAACTCTGTTGGCTGAAGTCATCAAATTTGTGCTAAATCTTATGGCAACCCTTTGAAACTAATCATCAGTAGACAGAAAAGGGAAACTAATAGAATCTCCTTGTTAATTCGGGAGCCCAGTGAGTGTCAGTGAGTAAGTTTACAAGGTACCTTGTAGGCTGAAAATTTTCTGAAGGCCAATCTCAGTGTCCATGTACCTGCTAGGTGATGTCCCTCAAATTTATAATTTGAGTCATTCAAATTATTCAATGACTTCCCAGGATGTCCTACAGTCCTGTGAGTACACTGCTAAACAAATGTAGTGTTCTTTCTTAGAGGCGCGTAAGGCACTTCAGAAAACATGATTTCCCAAACAATTTATGATATTAAAGACACTCATGGACCCTCACTGTCTTTTTGTCCTGAGTGTCAGTAATTTACAAGAGATGAAGAGATAGAATGTGGAGAAGCAGCCTGCACTGGGGCATGTGGGGTTTGGTGGCATGAGGTCCCTTTCAGCTCTAAGATCTCTCTTCTCTTTGATCTTCCTAGTTTTTCCTCCCTCTTTTCCTATCCGTCCGTCCCACACAATCTAGAGGGCCTCAGTATAGGTATACTTTGGAGATATTGCAGGCATTTCATATAGAAGGAGAAAAACAAACCATGGAATCTGATCAGGGTTTTCACCATCCTGGTGATCAGATCTCAATTTCCTGAAGATTAAAGAATCACGTCAGATTTTTAACCCATCGTTTTGTAGACAGACCCCCCCCCACCCAATACAAAAGTACATCCAAAGGGTGTCAGAGAGACTGCTTAAGAAAGATGAGTGTGGAAATCTCCCCCGAGTCATCTGGTTCGGCAGGTCCAAACAGGGTGCCCACACTTGGCTGCGCCCCCGGAAGTAGAGAGGTTTCCCCAGGCGGACTTTCAGTCTACTCTGTGAGCACTGGTACGGACCATCCTGGATGGAGTGCTTCTCGACCACATTATTATTCAGTTTGCTGTCTTCAGCAATTTGTGCAGAGCGTCACCTAGCCTTTCCTAATGACTCGGGGTCCTTCCCGAGCACTGGTCACAGGAAAGCAGGTGATCCCATCCTCCTGGGCTGAGAGCTTGTCCTGCTTTCCCCCTTTATGTCGGATCCTCAGCTGTCTCTTCTCACCATGGTCACTGTGCAGGCCTCCAGCTGCTCAGCCAGCATCCTGTCTAGCTCCTTTTTTTTATAAACAAATTATCTCCCTCTCTAATCTGCAGGGAGTTGGAAACTAGATAACTAAGCCCTTGAAGATTTGTATGTTAAATGAGTTCAAGTGTGCCTGGAGAAATGGACACTGAAGTACATTAGCTTTTATCCAAGAAGGTTGTGAGATGATGGTGTACAGTAAGTTCTGGATGGATATCCGCTCAAGAAAGAGGGGACACGTGGCATCCTGGGTACGGTGACTAGGTGTAGGCATGTAGGTTTTCACAGGCGTGTTAGAGGGTTCAAGGAAGGACTTCCCTCCACCCTCACCCAGGAGGACACTCAACAGGCAGATACAGGCAAGAACGAAAAGGAGACAGACAGAAAGCAACCGTGAGATGCCAGAGAGAAAGTAACGGGAGGAAACAAGACAAAGGGAGGCGAGAGGGTGAAGAAAAGGAAAGAAAGAACAGAATGAGGTCACAGCCCCTCGGCTTTGAGATGGGAAACTTCTTCCTTGGTTGGTAAATCAGTGTCGGCGATCGCTCTGGGCGGGAAGCCTGGGTGTGGAACTTTGCGCCACAAAAGCACACTGACCGCTTCCCGTCACCTGAGCACGATGAGTAAACCACCCGGAGCAGGGAATCCCGACATCCCAGGGCTTGTTCCAAAGAGGCAGCCTACCTGTAGACAATTCCTTTGGAATGAAGAAACTGCAGACCGAGGATGATTTCGGCAGCGTAGAACCTGAGTGAAAAAATCGAGGCTCCACATGAAATGTTTAGTGGGAAAAAGGTTCCCCTTTAGACAGAGTGAGCGTGCGGCGCGTGCGGCGTTCTGCTAAATGTACATGCAGAATTTTGTTTAAATCCTAACAAAAGGAAGACCACATCCATTCTACACGCCCAGCTTCTGCCCTGAGAGAATGAACAGAGCTGATATCTAGCGCTGCTGCTTATACTGTGAACTAGAATACCCACTCCAGTACTCTTGCCTGGAGAATCCCAGGGACGGGGGAGCCTGGTGGGCGGCAGTCCATGGGGTCGCTGAGGGTCGGACATGACTGAGCGACTTCACTTTCCCTTTTCATTTTCATGCACTGGAGAAGGAAATGGCAACCCACTCCAGTGTTCTTGCCTGGAGGATCCCAGGGACGGGGGAGCCTGGTGGGCTGCCGTCTACGGGGTCGCACAGAGTCGGACACAACTGAAGTGACTTAGCAGCAGCAGCAGAATGCTTGAATTATCATTTTGGAGGGTTATGAGAATATTCAAAGACACTAAATGTAATAATAATGTAATAAATTTCCCTTTTATTTTTAAATCTACCTGGACCCCAGATTCCACATGGACCTGACTTGCTCACACGTGAAAGATGCAGTGTGAGAGGAGGAATGCATAGCGGTAGACCTCAGCGATCTCGCAGGTTCAGCTCTAGACCACTGCAGTAAAGCAGATCTTTTGCGGGGGGGGGGGGGGGGGGCGGGGGGGTTGGTTTTCCTGTGCATACAAAAGTTACATTGACACTATACTAGTTATGAGGTATGCAATAGTCTAAAAAATGCACATGCCTTAATTAAAAATACTTGCTGTGAAGTATACTTCAATAAAAATAAATGAAAAATACAGCTGAAAGATGCGAACCATCATCTGACAATGTAGAGTTGCCACAAACCTGCATTTATTGAAAAAAAAAAGGGGTATCTCAAAGCATGATAAAATGAAGTGCAATAAAAGGAGATATGCCTGTGTTAGGGGGTGATCCTGTGCTCTCCACCTTCACAGATGAGTGACTCAAAGGAGGTGAGTTTAACAAACATCACTAGTTGGATTAGCTATAAGGGAGAACTTCCTGCAAGTGTGATCTGCTGGATCTTGGAGAGGAATGCAGGAATCCCTTCCCGGGAGGCAGTGAGGAAAGACAGACAGCGTGTGTCTGTGATGCCTCCTACACTTAACAGACCTGGAGGGGGCTGGGAGAACCCTTAATAGCAGAAAAATGCCTGAAGATTTCTGTGCTGCAGAAATCCCATAAAATTATCCCCTGACACTTGGCTGATGGGTCCTGGAGACAATAAGATCAGCAGTGAGCTAACCACTGTATGTGACAAGACGGACATTTCAGACCGGATTTCTGCAGAAGCTGCTGGAAAAGTCTGTCAATGCAGCTTGACAGGAACCACTCTTGAGTGTTTGTTAGGGGTGAGTGAGAGATCGTTGAGCATTCAGCGAAGAAGGCTAGTATGTACCCACAGTTTTAGGTGGGCCTAGGGGCACAGTTTTTGAACGTCTCAGGGGTTTGATGACTCAGGACAGAGGGCCCGAGGGAGGCAGGATGCAGAGGGTTCTGTGAGCTCTGCTACAGTCCACCTAGTAAACCCACCTTGCTTGATTTGCCTGCATCCAGGGTGCGTGTGTGCATTCAGTTGCTCAGTGGTGTCTGACTCTGCGACCTCGTGGACGGTAGCCCATCAGGCTCCCCTGCCCTTGGTATTTTCCAGGCAAGAAAACTGGAGTGGGTTGCTGTTTCCTACTCCAGGGGATCTTCCTGACCCAGGGATCAAACCTGAGTCTCTTGCATCTCCTGCAGTGGCAGGTGGATTCTTCACTACTAGAGCCACCTGGGAAGCCAGCATCTAGGGTGGCTTGACGCCAGAGAAGGTGGAGATTTATTCTCGAGAGAAAGCAAAGCTTCTCCAGTTCTCCTGCCCCCAGAGCTGAATGCTTGATGCTTTACTCTGAGCTTTCCTTGAAAGGCCCCTGTGGACATCCCACCTATGACCCTTCTTCCATCTGACTTCCATTCAAGGGGCAAATCTTGCTCCTAGGTTCAGGTGACTTAGAAGGCTGATGAACTGGGGTGGTTCCTTAAACTAAGTATTTGATCTCGAGGCAGAAAAATGAAATAAAACTAACTGAATGGAAGCTTTAGGAGCTGGGAAAACAGGCGCCTCACTGGATGTGCTTCTGGGGTCGCCTTGCCCTGGAGTTTAGGTCCTCTGAGTAAAGCATGTGGGAAAAAGCAAGGTGTGGGCACAGTGGGCCCCAGTCCCCGACCAGACAAGGGGGACCCCAACCCTACGAAGGACTCTTACGTGGCTCTGCAGAGGTCGAACTTGTGGCAGCTCTGGATGTGGTACATTAAGTCTCCTCCGTTGAGATACTCCATCACAAAAAAGAGGTTCTCCTGCAGAAAGACACGACAGTCCCACTGTGAGCTTCTTTTTTTATTGGGGTATAGCTGCTTCACAACAATGTGTTTCACATGGTTTCTGCTGTACAACGTGAATCAGCTGTATGTATACCTATATCCCGTCCCCCTTGGACCTACCCACATCCCATCCCTCTAGGTCATCACCGAGCAGCAAGCTGAGCTCCCTGTGCCATGCAGCAGCTTCCCACTAGCTATCTGTTCTATGCATCATAGTGTATATATATCAGACCCAATCTCCCAGTTCATCCCACCCTTTTCTTCCTCGCTTGTGTCCGTTGGTCCATTCCCTACATCTGTGTCTCTGCTTCTGCCTTGCAAAGAAGCTCATCAGTACTAGTTTTCTAGATCCCACATAAAAGCATTCATATACAATACTTGTTTTTCTCTTTCGGGCTTACTTTTCAAAGGAATGAGTTTCATTATTTCAGAGGAAACGATTCTGTCTTGAAATCCCTTTCAAAAAGGCTGGCAACATAATTTAGTTGATCTGCAGCATTTCTGAACCCCAAGAAGTCTGGGAAGTTGGGAGGGGTGGTGAGTGTGATGCTGGATGCCTGAATGCGCTGATGCAGAGGAGCAGATGGGGGCACATGAGGGAGGGGCCGCCTGGACTTGCTCACTTGACCGTGGGATGGTCTCGGGCTCTTCAATGTGTGCTGACTGTGTACCTACTCAAGCTGACAAGGGTGGTAAAAGTGGGGCTTCTCTGGTGGCTCAAACAGTAAAGAATCTGCCTGCCAATGCAGGAGACATGGGCTGCATCCCTGACTCGGGAAGCTCCCCTAGAGGAGGAAATGCAACCCGCTCCAGTACTCTTGTCTGGGAAATCCCATGGACGGAGGAGCCTTTTGGGCTACAGTCCACGGGGTCGCACAGGACAGGACTTAGCAAATGAGTGTGCACACACGAGCACCGTGATTTTGAAAGTCCTGACAAGCCACAGAATGAGCGATTTATTCAGTGTGGGGATGGCTGGATGTCTGCACATAAATCTCCATCTGTGAACCTGACCCGGGTGATGTTTTTATTTTTTAAACAGAATTAATTACCATGACGCCCGCAAGAAGATCACGAAATAGAGGTGAGAGGGCTTCCTCCTGTTAAGTCATCTACTGTTCATGCCAATGGAGCTCGGCCTGGGGGCAAATACCTCTGTGCACCACGTCCTGACTGCCTTAACATCTAAGTCAATGCCGCCATGAGCCAAGGGCTGAGAAGCAGAATGGGTTAGGACAGAGTGGGCGGCACGATTCTGAGCTTGACAAGAGTGAATCACTTTTCCATCAGCCTTTGTCTTCTGTGTCTGAGTTGTGTGTTTTGTTCTCTTATAAAGAACTCAAGCAGGCCTGCTCAGAGTGTATTGTTTCTGATTTCAGAAAGAGTCCAAACAAAGAATTAGAATTCAATAACCTCTAGGATTTGCCCCCAAGTCCGAGCATTCAGTGACTCTTTCATTTTGCCTACTTAGCTGGCAAAAACATACCGTTTCGTCAAGTAGCTCCATGAAGAAGCGAATTTTACGAGAGGAAGGTTGCCTTACTTAGGATGCTCCCTCCAGCAGGGGTGTGGCTGAGGTTCTTGTTCATGACACAAGAAAACATTGAGCATCTTTCCATCCGATCAGTGAAGTCAGTTTTATCTTTTATTTAAAATCTTTTTTTGGCTGTGATGCACAGCTTGTGGGATTTCAGTTCCCTGATCAGGAACTGAATTTGGGCCATCAGCAGTGAGAATGCAAAGTCCTAACTGCTGGATTGTCAGGAAGTCCCTGAAGTCAGTTTTCACTGGGCTTTGCCAGTACCCTGATTATGGGCACTAAAAGAAGTGATACAGTGAAGAACCTCTGGCTAACAAGAAAGCATTTGGTACATCATTCAGTGTTTATCTCTCAGCTCCCCAGTTTGCAAATATATCTATGGAATACATGCTGTTCTGTGCCTGGCCCACAAAAGCAAGAGAGTCAGAGTTAGTTTCTGCTTTGCTGTGGTTCTCTGACAATTGAAGGCAATAATTAATGCTGATATGCTGGAAAAGACTGAAGGCAGGAGGAGAAGGGGACAACGGAGGATGAGATGGTTGGATGGCATCACTGACTCAATGGACAATGAGACTGAGCAAGCTCCGGGAGATGGTGAAGGACAGGGAAGCCTGGCGTGCTATAGTCTATGGGGTCACAGAGAGTGGGACATGACTGAGCAACTGAGCAACAACAACATGCTGTGAACAGGCTCAGGGGTAAAGAATCCTCCTGCAGTGCATTTCTGGCAGAGAGCATATTCCTGTAGAGTCATTTATTTTTTAAACGTTTTATTGGAGTATAGTTGATTTACCATGTTGTAAAGCAACAATGTTAGTTTCTGCTGCTGCTGCTAAGTCACTTCAGTCGTGTCCGACTCTGTGTGACCCCACAGATGGCAGCCCATCAGGCTCCCCCATCCCGGGGATTCTCCAGGCAAGAACACTGGAGTGGGTTGCCATTTTCTTCTCCAATGCATAAAAGTGAAAAGTGAAAGTGAAGTTGCTCAGTCGTGTCCGACTCTTCGTGACCCCATGGACCGCAGCCTACCAGGCTCCTCTGTCCATGGGATTTTCCAGGCAAGAGTACTGCAGTGGGGTGCCATAGCCTTCTCCGATGTTAGTTTCTACTGTATAGCAAAATGTAAAGTCAGTTAAATACTGAGTACATTCAAAACTTCAGAACAGTAAAGGATTCTGTGTGTTTGTGTACAAAGTACTGTATTTTCCAGAGCGTCTACAAATATCTTTCATCACTTGGCTGATAGGATGTGTTTTGTTCTCCTGCGTTTTGGGTTGACTAAAAAAGTTCATTCACGTTGACCCGTAAGATGTTATGGAAAAACCCAAATGAACTTTTTGCCCAACACAATACTCATAAAAATATGAGACCAATTTAGGGGGCCTCTAACATCTAAATTCCTTTGTATTCATCTTCTTTGTGAAATATTTATGTAAAATTTAGCTGTAAAAGTACTTTATTAGTACTTACTAGTAGAAAGGAGGAAGGCCGGTCACAGCTATATACAGTAATAGAAGTACTTAGACACTTCACTAATCTAAGAGTTGGGAAAAAAAATCATTTTTCACGTGAGAGATATGTATTCATCTCAGTGGTTTTCAAAGCCAAATCCTTGAAATCATTAAGGTCTAAATTTAGCCTAGATATTGCGCTTGAATCTCTACCTTGGTGGACCCCACCCTTGTTACTTACTCTGTTGATGCCCTGAGTGTGGACGAGAGTCAGAGTGGAGGCAAGTCCCCTTCAGAGGGCTGACTACCTCTGCAGAGATTTACATCTTTACTTCTACTTAATGCCCCCCCCCCCCAAATCAAGGCTTTGGTTTGAAATTAGAGACTGAACAAGTTACTTCCTGGACATCCACATCTCTGGGGTGGGGAGGAAGAGCACGGAGCCGGGGTCAGGGCTGCTCACGCCAGGAGCTCACAGAACCAGTGAGTGGCCCAGCCTAGGGCGGAGCTTGCATCGCTGAGGCACGCCTGCTCAGCACCTGGGCAGGGCGCACCCAGATCCCCTGTTGCTCCAGGCGCACGCCCACATCAGGGTGGTCAGGAGAACACTCAGTGTCTTAGGTATCCTTTAATTTAGAAGACTGGAGTCACTCTGAATCTGGAGAACTTAATTTATTCCTTAGTTGTTTACCAAGCCATAAGCTAACACATCCTAGGAAACAGGTTTATTTGCTTTTTTCAAAAAGAATAAGCCATCAAAGAAAGCCAAAGATAATCACGTGTACTTCTGCTATCTGAATGTTGGGTGTGTATGCGTGTGAGGGAGGCAGGGCTCCCTGCAGGCTGGCAGACTCGTTCATTACGTACGGCCTATTTATATTCCTACTGTAAGTTCTAATTAGTAAAGTTCACTGCCTTCCATAGATTCGTTAAAACGTGTCAGAAATAAAGTGCCCAGGTTTCTAATGTTTGTTCCTGCACCAGAACTTGGGGCTCAGTTGGTGTTTGCTGGCTTAATTGTCCCACAGGGTCATCTTGTAGTAACAAGTTCTCTCCTTCTGTAACATGTGCTAGCAGGGATTCAGTCCATGAATTTTAAAATTGTTTTCCGTGATACGACTGGGTCTCTACTAAGAGGAAATAGTGTAGTTAGGCTGATGGACTTTGCTCCCAAACTGCTGCCCTGCTTGACAGTTGTGTGACCTCTGGTGTCTTTGTGACCCCTGCAGGGGTGACCTCGATTTCCTTGTTTGTAAAATGGGGATAATAGTGTCTACTTTGGAAGGCTGCTATGAAGAATAAATGATCTAAAATACATAGCATGCCTAGAAATGATCTGAAATATGTAACATGCCTAGAACATGGACTCGCACACAGTAAATGCTTTATAAACACCAGTTGTTATTTATGACTATGATTACTATACATAATATACATGCATGTTGAGAAATATACATTCACAAGCACAGAAGGATTCCTGGAACTGACTGAATTTTAACATAAAAGACAAGTTTTAAGAAATACGGTTTTGATGTGAAAATGATCTACTCTGCTGAAGATTTTAAAGTTATCTTTCCCCCCGTCATTGGCAATGAGAAACTAATACTGAAAAAAGATGAAATACTCAAAAATCCTACCTCTGGGTACCTTTGAATGATATAGCTAGAAATGACTCTCTTCTTTAATGCTTTTGTGTATTCTCCACTTTTTAAAGTATATTTTGGTGTAATTACTTTTATAACTAGGGAAAATACTAATGAAATTTCCTTAAGAATTTATAAGTGAGTGAGTTTTCCATCACCTAATGTTTCCATAGTGTAGCTTCTCTGTATTTACCAAGGGGGTTTGCTATTTGATAAGGACATCTCGATTCAGTGTTTGATGTAAAGTAAGATGCTATCTTTTTTAGCTCAACTAAATTGAAACTGGCAGGCTTAGCATTATGAAGACAGCATGACCAGGCAGCACCCGATACTCCCTGATAAAATTGGAGTCATCTGATAAAAGACTTCTTACATCATTTTAATCAAAATAATACACATTTAAAAAAAGATTTTTAAAAAGAATTGATAACAGAAAGATCTAAAAGGGAAAGCCTCATTAAAGGGAAAGTTTACACTGACAATGTGAAAGAGGATTAACTGTAAGGTTAAAGTGACAGATTTAACAAAATCAGCGATGTAATTCCCATAGGACTGTGTTTGCATGTCAGTGTCCTTTGGAGGAATTACAAGACCCAGGGCTGTCAACATACCAGGGCTTACAACATGAGCTTATTCTTTAAAAGACATTTTGTGAATGAACACTCTAGAATTGGTAAAGGCGAAGTGTAAACTTACCCTAATATGATCTGGCTTCTACCTGACTTCTCCTTCGAAGGATCACATTTGTTTTGCACAGGACAATGAAAATAAAGAACTTGGGAAATTACTCAGTCATGATGACTAGCGAGTCAAGTACTGAACCAATAGGGAACAGTTGCCAAATGAGCATAATTATCAGCAAAGTGAGAACTTTTTAGCATTAGAGACTTTATGATCTTATCAAACTTGTAGTAATTTTGAGATTACACAGAAGACGTGGCAAATATCATGCAAATAAAGTCAGGAATATAGATTCCCTTTCCAGAAAAAATAAAAGGGGGAAAAGAATAATTAGTCATTTTTTTCAGGTTTTTTTCCTTCTCCCAAGGGCTAGTGAGTTAATATAGTAAACTTTATATGAGAGAAGATTTGCATGTTTGAAACAATAAGATTAGAATTCAAATATTTAATGTCCAAGTATAAGGACTTTTTTGGCAGTCCAGTGTGCTTCTAATGCAAGGGCACAGGTTCAATCCCTGGTCAGGGAACTAAGATTCCGCATGCCCCACAGGGTGGCCAAAAAGAAAAAATCCAAGTATACCAGTATGCTCTTCGGAGAATCATATGTTTTGAAGCATATGTAATAAGTGCTGTAACATCCAAGATGATAGTATAACAACATGGAAACTGGAGAACAGACCTCAGCTCAACCCTGGGGTATGTCCTATTACAGCCAGTGGCAAGTGTGGGATGGTGCACCCTGAAGAATGAAGGGCAGTTGGTCCATATCTAAAAGGAAATTCTCCAGATCAACATTTAGTCCTGTGCCACAGAGTAAGAACTCCATACATAGTCACCTTTATTATGTGTATTGTTATTATTTTGTTAGAACAAATGAAACATGTTCTATATTCCTATGTGTTCTCTCTCTCTCTCTATATATATATAGAAATATATATATATATATAGAAATATACCTTTATAACGACCAAAAAGGTACATGATGACTTTAGAATTCTTCCAAATCTCACATGCAGAAAGCATGCTACCCACTCCAACCCCTAGCCTCAACAACAGGGAGTTGCACACGTTTCCAGCTAAAAAAAGAAAACATGCTTCTTGATATCAAGGGAAAGTACTATTTACATGGAGAAATGGTAAGATGCATATGAACGCAGTTACAGAAAGGCAAACCACAGGAACAAAACCGCCTTTCCGGGTTTTATCATTTGAGAAGCCTGAGAAGGTGAAAGATAATGGCAATTAAGTAGGATTTGGTGAATCTGAAAGATATTTACGGGGGAGATTCTCTTTAAGCCTTCAAAGAAGGCAGAGTGGATTTGCAGACAAGGGGTTCTTTCCAGATGTGCTGGAAGAAGTTGCAAAAGCCTGGTGTTTTGTGGGAAGCTGGTGTCTGGGGCTTTGGGAGAATAGCTGATGCAGCAACCAACCGACAATGAGGGCATGTGAGCCTTGAGGAAACGTTACACAAATCACATCAAGGTGAGAAAACACCCGTGAGCTTAAGAGCAGGTGTGTGGAAAGGGCATGACATTTCCAACTCAGCATGCAACACACGCAGGCAGAGTTCCTGAATATTTGTGCGTTAACTGCCTATTACCATTAGTGTCTTGGGAGAGGGCGGGACCTGAGGCTAGAGTTTTGAGTACAATAGGAATCTACTATACACCCACTAAACTATTTTTTTTTTTTTTTTGTAAATTGTGAATTGAACATCTGCTGAATCAGTTTAGTTGCATAGAAAGGGCATCTGAAACACATCAGAGTGAAGGGCAATTTCTGAAATAACAGTTTTCAAGCATTCATAGTATCAAAAACTGGCAGAGTCCTGTAAAGAAAAGAGACATATGCTATATAACACAGGAGTCCAGCCTGGTGTTCTGTGATGACCTAGAGGGGTGGGAAGGGGGAGGGCAGAGAGAATCAAGAGGGAGGTGATATATCTGTATAATGATGGCTGAACTGCGTTATCGTATGGCAGGACCCAACACATCATTGTGAAGCAATTTTCCTCCAAATAAAGAATAAATAAAAAACATTAACTACTTTATGAAATAAAAAAAAAAGTTACCTATGAATGGGGACAACACAAAAAGTTAATTCTCATCTCAGTTCATGGATAAGTGTTTTTGAGGATGTGGCTTACGTGGTTTTCTTTACCTTGCTCAAACTGTGATCACTGTCAGCACTTCTAACTCAACCGGAGCGTTTATGGATTAAAGCGTTTTTGCAAGCTTTAGACAAGGGAGTTTCTGAATGAAATGCTTGCCATTAAAAACCTTCCAGCAGTCTTAATGGATTTTACCTTCAGACTATGGGAATTCTCACAGTTCGACTTTTTTTTTGTTTAAACTACCATGCTGAAGGAGTTCTTCATCTATTTCAGATAATACTCTGCAGTTCATAAGGCACTTTTCTCCACAAAGGATTCAAACTTCTTTGCAAATGCTATATATTCTTTAATGTTGTCCCTTGGAGACTAAAAGGGGAGAATTGAGGTTACAAAGAAATGTTAGGTGACTTGTTGAAAGTCACGGGAAGCTTCAGGCATCAACTCTTGCTCTGAATTCATGAGCAGAGGAATGACTGTGGCGAGGCCAGCCTTGCATGTTCTATTATGAAGGGAAAGTGAAACTCAGTTTTCTGTTTCATAAAAGAGACACTGCAAGGTAATATTGACAGAGAAGAGTCACCTGGTTCAGACAGGGTGTGTGGAAGTCGAGGGTGGTGGTGTAAGCACATGAATTAACAACAGCATTCTCACTCCTTATGTCAAACTGAGGACTCTGCATTTGGACGCCTGCAAAACAGCTGGGTGTTCACTTCCTTTCGGCCTGAAGAAGGGGGAGGGTCCTGGAGATGTGCTCTATGATCTAAAACGTCTTATAGGTGCGACATCGTAAAGCTACTGAAACTACCGTGCTAGCTAAAAAGCGCATGCGGCTTGAAAACTGTCATTTCGTCTGTAAGATCTTACAAAAACATTGGAATGTGCATTACGGCCAACCCACCCCTGAATACAGATGGGCCTTTCAGGATTCAAAGGAGACACAGATGAATGTAGACCACAGTTTACTTTTCATTTCTAAGGAACGATTATTTCCTTAAAAAACAAAACAATCCCAAAGTGTTAGATCCTGTGGAATCCCATACCAAGGTCACAGGTGCAGAGCCCGGAACCAAGATCATCTCTGGATGAGCCCTATAGTAACTGTTGCCATGAGCCCCTAATCTAAACTGGCAGCTCCCTGACCCCATATTAGGTAAAAATGCCCACCCTAACCGATCCCCTAATGCCGCCCTTCTAGCAGGAACTGTCTTTGTCTTGAGGCTATAAAAATTGGCTACTAACCCATGAAAGCATCGGTGCTCCCGTGAGCCAGCCTGCTCTGCCCGCTATGCCCTCATTATCTCTGCTCTTTGTTCTTAACAAACTCACTCCTTTCTGAATTACTCTGTGTCTGGAAGTTAATTTTTTTTAATTAAAAAAAATTGTAATTGAAGGATAACTGCTTTACAGTATTGCATTGGTTTCTACCAAACACCAACATGAATCAGCCATAGGTTTACCCATGTCCCTTCCCACTTAAACATCCCTTCCACCTCCCTCCCCAACCCTCTAGGTTGTTACACAGTCCCTGTTTGAGTTCCCCAGTCAAAGAGCAAATTCCCTTCGGCTATCTATTTTGCATGTTAGTATGTATGTTTCCATGTTATTTTCCCCATACCTCCCACTCTCTCCTTCTCCCCTGTAGCCATGTCCATAAGTCTGTTCTCAATGTCTTTATCTCCATTTGCTGCTCTGCAAATAGGTTAATCAGTACCATCTTTCTAAATTCCATATATATGCGTTAGCATACAATCATTGTTTTTCTCGTTCTGACTTACTTCACTCAGTATAATAGGTTCTAGGTTACTCTGTGTTGTGGAAATTCTTTTCCAACCTATGCTTGGACCACAACAGAGGCATCTTTTCCCTTTTTCTTTTTAAAGAGACAATAGTCCCCACATGGAGTCACCTGTGCTAAGCCCACATCACCAGCTGAGACGTAACACCTAACCTATTTGCAGTTCCGACCTTCCCCAGCGATGCAGTCTTAACTGGTCAATCTGGAACTTTCTGGTCAGTGTGAGTGAGGTCAGCTGCCTGATATAAACCCTCTCCTCCCCTAAGGGAAGGTGGTCTTGCCTGAAACAATCTGCCTTTTCCTTGACCCTCCCCAATTTCTGCCTATAAAGGCTTCCAAGCTCCTCAGAGCTCCTTTTTATTTGCTAATTGAGATGCTGCCCAATTCAGCAATCACTGAATAAAGCCAATTAGAGTCCTAAATATACTCAGCTCAATTTTGTGTTTTAACAGGTTTGGTGACGGTGACAGGATCTGAAGGAAACTTCTGACAGCTTTGAGGAGAATGAGAAACACAGGTAGGAAACCACTGACTTCTCTCTCCCGCCATTACAAAGGCTGCGGGTGAGTTCCCTCGGTTTTTGAGCTCTGCTCTTTGCATTGAGCTCCTGATGACATTTAATTGGCTTTCCAGTCCCCTGTTTGCTTGGAGCCCCTAGTTCCGTGCTGGGACCTGCTGGCGGTTTATGCTGGAGCTCCCCATGTGCTTGGAACCCCCCTGCAGACTCCCTGCTGGGAGCTGCTGGTGGCAGCTGTGGTTCTCCATTTGTGGGGTTTGCTGGTTCGGTCCTTCCCCCAGTCCCGGGTTCCATGTTGGGAACTGTTGGAGGTACGTGAGGTCTCTGTCTTGGCCACGATGCAGTGACAGCCCTTGGTTATTCCTGGTGTGTTAAGGTGCACATTCGCTTGTCTTATGTAGATGAAGGCTGCTGTTGATGGGAATTTCAGAGGCAAGAAAAGCCACAAAATTGGTGGGCATGGATCAAGCACTCAAAAGCTGCTAGAATGCTCACCACCTCACCCAGAGACTCCTGGGTGAGGACAGGATAGTCATGGAACGGCTTAGAGCGACACTGAGTCACCTGCCCACCTCGACACATCCACGCAGTGGGGTATGTGCATTGTATAAAAACCACACAAGCCCCGCAGCGCACCCCGCTTATTCACCTGTCTCTGAGAGACCCAAAAGGCTCAGCCAGAAAAAGATGGGACCTTTCAATTCTAAGAGAGTTAAGTGTAACACTTGCTTATTGTGTCAGTTTGGGGGCCAAAATATGGCTGCACAGAAAAGTGGCTGAGCTACCTTTGTGGCTGAGGGTCCTACCAGCCCTCACGGAAATGACCACAGCCATTATGGGGAAAGTTAGTTGAGATTATTTAAAAAGTACACTTGAAAATAAGACCTTCCAAATCAAACACACAGAATGGGGATACCTGTTTTAACACATTATCTACTGGGTTTTTTTTTTGCAGAAACTAACGCCTGTGGCTGGCAATTCATTATGTAAGTGAATATCAAACTACCTGCATTTGAGTAAATATCAACAACTTTTCATTTTGGACTTAATGTATTTATTTGAAATTTTGTACATGTCTTACTGGAGCATTCTAATGTTTCAGGAGAGTGGGACAGGCAGAATGTAGCAGACACTGCAGTGTAGGGGAGTATTACAGATACACTGCTTTTCACTGCACTTTCCCCTGGAAAAGCAGACTGCTGGGTGCATTTTTTTGGCAGGGGGGGTTCCTGCAGGTATTGTTTCCTCTTGAATACGTTCTTTATTTTACCTGACAGTCGACAAAGTGGATCTTTGCGTGGGGGGTGGGGGGTGGGGTGTGCTTTGGGGTGTGCTCTTTAGAAATAAGAAATTTCCCAATGCATCATTTTTTAAAATGTCAGTAATAAACTTGTGTTTGTAATATACGCAAGGTTGGAACAAAAACTTAATGGAGCCAAATGTGAATGATAATGACAATTATGTTGTATGATGAACCTCTGATCAGCTTCAAGCTCTTAACAACTCTGCACAGTGATATCGATTGTATCATGATCTAAAAACATTGATCAGCCTCTGGTCAATAATATTCAGGTAACAAAAGATGGACTAATATGTCTCCTGTTAATGATGTGTTAGCTGGCATGCAGAAGCCTTCAGAAGGCTGCAAGATGTCAAAGGAGCGTCATTAAAAATTTGTTGCAACAGGCTAATGAAATACAAAAGACACAGGAGGCACCTAAAACAGACTGTAAGATGGGCATTACCTAACTTTTACTGCTCCCTTCTGTTCCCCTTTATTTGGACACTCATTCTAGTAATCTGATCTAAATTGTCTTTCTACTCTGAAGAGAACACAAGATCATAAGCAAAAGTCCACCAAGTCAGTGGACTTGCAGACAGCCCCATGTCTACCCTCAATGGAAGACCCCCATAAAGGCCCCTCCCAGGATTGTCAAGACTGTGATTTTCTGGCAAATTGCTACATTATTCCCTTAAGCAGCTAAGGCTAACTAAAATTTAAATTAATGAGAAACAACGACCGAGTTTTGGTAGATTCCTGAGACTCTCTACTGTACACCCCACTTCAAGCCTGCATATGGGATCCCAGGAAAACTGGCAGAAGGCAGCTCAGGAGAGAATTCTTCCCTGAATTAGCTCTCCTGGATCTTTATCAATCCATGAGAAAGAGAGGAAAAGACAGTAACTTTTATATCCAATTTGGGGATACCTCTTAAGTACAAGGGATGGTTCTATACTGCAAGAAATATTTGCTGTTTGCCCCGACTAAAAACTGGTGACATATTTACAAGGATAAAAAATAGTTCAGTGATAAGAAGTTGGTCAGAAATTGGCAGTTGATACTGACAGCATCATAGAAATTTCTTCTTTTAGGCCTCTTCCCTTAAGCCAAAATAAATCTGTGTACACCCCAGAGGGAAATAAAAACCTGTCGCCTTTGTGAAAGGATTTACTAAAACATTCCAAAGGCAAACAGCTCTAACTCCAGAACATATAGATTTTTTGATATCCATTTTAGTTAGAAATCTTCTCCCTGATATACAAGGAAAAAATGAACTAAGGATAACCTAGTTGGGCTGGGGTAGATCAATGTAAGCTGTCATTTAAACTGCAACCCAATTCTTTGAGGAATTAAGAGCTACTGTCATGATCTTATAAATTTTGCAAAACTAGAAATTCAGCTCTAAAAGCTGTTCAAAATTCCACTATCCCTTCCACCAAGGCCACAGCCACCCCTATTTATCTCAAATGTATGTATTAATCGTATATCAGTTCTAATGAGATGGATGAAACTGGAGCGGATTATACAGAGTGAAGTAAGCCAGAAAGAAAAACACCAATACAGTATACTAACACATATATATGGAATTTAGAAAGATGGTAAGGATAACCCTGTATGCTAGACAGCAAAAGAGACACAGATGTATAGAACGGACTTTTGGACTCTGTGGGAGAGGGGGAGGGTGGGATGATTTGGGAGAATGGCATTGAAACATGTATAATATCATGTAAGAAATGACTTGCCAGTCTAGGTTCGATACAGGATACAGGATGCTTGGGGCTGGTGCACGGGGATGATCCAGAGAGATGATATGGGGTGGGAGGTGGGAGGGGGTTCAGGATTGGGAACTCATGTACACCTGTGGTGGATTCATGTCAATGTATGGCAAAACCAATACAGTATTGTAAAGTAAAATAAAAATAAAAATTTTGAAAAAAGAAAAATTCTGGCCTTAGGAAACCAAAGTCCTTCTTGGAGGAACCTGCATTCTATTCCCATGCCTTTGAGATGTTAATGTTATCTAACTTTTAGGGAGGTAATTCTTATCAGTAAGAAAATAAAAGGGGGAAAATCATTTGAAACTTCAGTTCAGCTGCTCAGTCATGTCTGATTCTTTATGACCCCATGCACGGAAGCACACCAGGCTTGCCTGTGCGTCACCAACTCCTGGAGCTTACTCAAACTCATGTCCATTGAGTCGGTGATGCCATCCAACCATCTCATCCTCTGTTGTCCCCTTCTCTTCCTGCCTTCAATCTTTCCTAGCATCAGGGTCTTTTCCAATGAGTCAGTTCTTTGCATTGGAGCTTTAGCTTCAGCATCAGTCCTTCCAATAAATATTCAGGACTGATTTCCTTTAGGATGGACTGGTTGGATCTCCTTGCAGTCCAAGGGACTCTCAAGAGTCTTCTCCAACACCAGTTCAAAAGCATCAATTCTTCGGTGCTCAGCTTTCCTTATGATCCAACTCACATCCATACGTGACTACTGGAAAAACCATAGCTTTGACTAGACGGACCTTTGTCAGCAAAGTAATGTCTCTGCTTTTTAACATGCTGTCTAGGTTGGTCATAACTTTTCTTCCAAGGAGTAAGCGTCTTTTAATCTCATGGCTGCAGTCACCATCTGCAGTGATTTTGCAGCCAAAAAAAGACCATCACTGTTCCCATTGTTTCTCCATCTATTTGCCATCAAGTGATGGGACTGGACGCCATGATCTTTGTTTTTTGAATGTTGAGTTTTAAGCCAGCCTTTTCACTTTCATCAAGAAGCTCCTTAGTTCCTCCTCTTCACTTTCTGCCATTTGAAACTTAGGTGAACAAAACAAAACAAAAAATCTCCTACATGCCTTCCCCACAACTTCAGTGAAAATGGGTTAGCCATCTGAGCAGATAACTTTAACTTATTTCTCTACCAGGTAAACAACTTAGATCCAGCCTCTTTTGTAAGTAGTAAATTTCTTATTGGAGAAGGCAATGTTACTGTAGCTGATTCATGTCATTAATTTTAAGATGAAAGCTATAAGGTCTCTGTACATCTCTTTATGTTCATGTGTCTGTATACATGTGTTGTATGGTTATTTTTCACCTCCTAATGGTATTACTAAAAGTGTTAAAAAAAAAAAGAGTTCCATTTAGTTGGTTTGAAGAGAATTAAGCACTTATATGAAGTTAAGTATTCCTAAATCTCCCAGAAATACACAGGCATACCTCAGCGATATTACAGGTCCAGTTTCAGACAGCTACAATAAAAACTAATATCACAATAAATCAAGTCACATGAATTTTTTAATTTCCTAGTGCATATAAGGCTTATATTTACACTATACTCTGGGCTATAAGTTGGAAAATCTCATGGACGGAGGAGCCTGGTAGGCTGCAGTCCATGGAGTCGCTAAGAGTCGGACACGACTGAGCGACTTCCCTTTCACTTTTCACTTTCATGCATTGGAGAAGGAAATGGCAACCCACTCCAGTGTCCTTGCCTGGAGAATCCCAGGGATGGGGAAGCCTGGTGAGTTGCCATCTATGGAGTTGCACAGAGTTGGACACGACTGAAGTGACTTAGCAGCAGCAGCAGCATGGGCTCTAAGTGTGCAATAGCATTATGCTTGAAAATGTATGGACCTTAATTAAAAATACTTTATTGCTAAAAAAAATGGTCACTATCTGAGGCTTCATGAAGTCATAATCTTTTTGCAGGTTGAGGGTTTTACGTCAGTGTTTGTGGCTGCAGAGTAATCAGGGTGGTGATTACTGAAGGTGGTGTAGCTATGCTAATTTCTTAAAATAAGACAGTAATGGTTTATTGATTGACTCTTCATTTCATGAATGATCTCTCCAAAGTGGGCAATTCTATTTGATAGCATTTTATGCATGGAATGTCTTTCAAAATTGGGATCAATTCTCTCAAACCCTGCCACTGCTTTATCAATTAAGTCTATATAATATTCTAAATGCTTTGTTGCATTTCAACAATCTTCACAGCATCTTTACCAGAATTAGGTTCTAAGTCAAAAAACCACTCTTTGCTCATCCACTGAAGTCAGTCCTCATTCATTAAAGTTTCATCATGAAACTGTATCAATTCAGTCACATCTTCAGGCTCTGCTTCTAATCCCACCACATCCACGTTACTTCTCCACCAAGGTCGTGAATGCCTAAAAGTCATCCATTAAGGTTGGAATCAACTTCCTTCAAACTCCCGTTGATGCTGATATTTTGATTTCTTCCCATGAATCACAAACGTCCTCAACGGCATCTAGAATGGTGAGTCCTTTCCAGAAGGTCTTCAACTGACTTTCCCAGATTCATCAGGAATGAACGTCTGTGGTGCAGAGCCTCAAAACATGTATATGTTAGAGAATAAGACTTGAGAATTGAAATCACACCTTGGTCCTTGGGCTGTAGAATGGAAGTTGTGCTAGCAGATAAGAAAACAACAGTAATTTCATTGTACGTCTCCATCAGAGTTCTTAGGAGACCACATGCATTATCAAGGAGTGGTAGTATTTTGAAAGGAATCTTTTTTTCTGAGTAGATCTCAACAGTAAACTTAAAATATTGAGTAAACCATGCTGGAAACAGAGGTGCTGTCATTCAGGCTTTGTTGTTCCATTTACAGAGCTCAGGCAGGTGGATTTAGCATAATTCTTAAGGGCTCTAGGATTTTTGGAGTGGTAAATGACCATTGCTTTTAACTTAAAGTCACAGTTGCATTCAGTTCAGTTCAGTCGCTCAGTCGTGTCTGACTCTTTGCGACCCCATGAATCGCAGCACACCAGGCCTCCCTGTCCATCACCATCTCCCAGAGTTCACTCAGACTCACGTCCATCGAGTCAGTGATGTCATCCAGCCATCTCATCCTCTGTCGTCCCCTTCTCCTCCTGCCCCCAATCCCTCCCAGCATCAGAGTCTTTTCCAATGAGTCAACTCTTCGCATGAGGTGGCCAAAGTACTGGAGCTTCAGCTTTAGCATCATTCCTTCCAAAGAAATCCCAGGGCTGATCTCCTTCAGAATGGACTGGTTGGATCTCCTTGCAGTCCAAGGGACTCTCAAGAGTCTTCTCCAACACCACAGTTCAAAAGCATCAATTCTTTGGCGCTCTCCCTTCTTCACAGTCCAACTCTCACATCCATACATGACCACAGGAAAAACCATAGCCTTGACTAGACAGACCTTAGTCAGCAAAGTAATGTCTCTGCTTTTGAATATACTATCTAGGTTGGTCATAACTTTTCTTCCAAGGAGTAAGCGTCCTTTAATTTCATGGCTGAAGTCACCATCTGCAGTGATTTTGGAGCCCTCCAGAATAAAGTCTGACACTGTTTCCACTGTTTCCCCATCTATTTCCCATGAAGTGATAGGACCGGATGCCACGATCTTCGTTTTCTGAATGTTGAGTTTTAAGCCAACTTTTTCACTCTCCTCTTTCACTTTCATCAAGAGGCTTTTTAGCTCCTCTTCGCTTTCTGCCATAAGGGTGGTGTCATCTGCATATCTGAGGTTATTGGTATGTCTCCCAGCAATCTTGATTCCAGCTTGTGTTTCTTCCAGTCCAGCATTTCTCATGATGTACTCTGCATATAAGTTAAATAAGCACGGTGACAATATACAGCCTTGACGTACTCCTTTTCCTATTTGGAACCAGTCTGTTGTTCCATGTCCAGTCCTAATTAGCACCTAACAAGAGTCGGTTTGTCCTTTGACACCAGGCACTGACTTCTCTCGGGCTATGAAAGTCCTAGATGGCATCTCCTTCCAATATAGCACTGTATCATCTGCACTGAAACTCTGCTGGGGTGGCCTCCTTTGTTAATTATCTTAGCTAGACCTTCTAGATAATTTGCAGTAGCTTCTACATCAGCACTTGCCACTTCACCTTACACTCTCATGTTACGTGCATGGCTTCCTAAACCTCACAAACCAACCTCTGCTGGCTTCAGACTTTGCTTCTGCCGCTCCCTCCCTCTCCTGGCTCTCACAGAGATGGAGCGAGCAGGGCCCTGCTCTGGGTTAGGCTTTGGCTTAAGGGAATAGTGCGGGTGATTTGAGTGATCCAGACTGTTAAACCTTCCTCCACAGCCGTCATAATGCTGTTTCACTTTCTTATCATTCCTGTGTTCACTGGAGTCGCACTTCTAACTTCCTTTATGTTCACACCCTGGGCTAAGGGTTGGTGCAAGAGGCCTATCTTTCGACCTATCTTACCTTCCACCACGCCTTCATCCCAAAGCCTAATTATTTCTAGCTTTTGACTTAGAAGTGAGTAATGTGTGTCTTTTCCTTTCACTGAACTTTAGAGGCCACTGTAGGGTTATTAACTGGTCTACTTTCAACTTCGTGCCTCAGAGACTAGGGGACCTGAAGAGAAGGGGAGAGATGGAGAAACGGCCGGTCAGAGGAGCAGTCAGAACACACTGACCGTGTGCCAGTTAACACGCTACCAATAGGGGCATGTTTGCAGAAACCAGCACCTGCGGCCAGCCATTTGCTATGTGAGTGAATATTGAAACACTTGCGTTTGAGTCAATATCAACACTTTTTTTGCACTTAACGTATCTATTGGAAACTTTGTACATGTCTTATTAAAGCATTCTGATAGTGGAGGTGATGGAATTCCAATTGAGCTATTTCAAATCCTAAAAGATGATGCTGTGAAAGTGCTTCGCTCAATATGCTGGCAAATTAGGGAAATTCAGCAGTGGCCACAGGACTGGAAAAGGTGTTTTCATTCCAATCCCAAAGAAGAGGCATGCCAAACAGTGTTCAAACTACCACACAATTGCACTCATCACACACATTAGCAAAGTAATGCTCAAAATTCTCCAAGCCAGGCTTCAACAGTACATGAACCATGAATGTCCATATGTTCAAGCCGGATTTAGAAGAGGCAGAAGAACCAGAGATCAAACTGCCAACATCCACTGGATCATAGAAAAAGCAAGAGAATTCCAGAAAAACATCTACTCCTGCTTTCTTGATTACACCAAGCCTTTGACTGTGTAGATCGCAGCAAACTATGGAAAATTCTGAAAGAGATGGGAATACCAGACCATCTTACCTGCTTCCGGAGAAATTTGTATGCAGGTCAAGAAACAACAGTTAGAATCAGGCATGGAACAACAGACTGGTTCCAAATTGGGAAACGAGTACGTCAAGGCTGTATATTGTCACCCTGCTTATTTAACTTATATGCAGAGTACATTATGCGAAATGCCAGGCTGGATGAAGCACAAACTGGAATCGAGATTTCTGGGAGAAATACCAATAACCTCAGATAGGCAGATGATGTCACCCTTATGGCAGAAAGTGAAGAGGAACTAAAGAGCCTCTTGATGAAAGTGAAAGAGGAGAGTGAAAAAGTTGGCTTAAAACTCAACATTCAGAAAACTAAGATCATGGCATCTGGTCCTATCACTTCATGGGAAATAGACAGAGAAACAATGGAACAGTGACAGACTTTTTCTGGCCTCCAAAATCACTGCAGATGGTGACTGCAGCCATGAAATTAAAAGATGCTTGCTCCTTGGAAGAAAAGCTATGACCAACCTAGAGAGTATATTAAATAGCAGAGACATTTACTTTGCTGACAAAGGTCCATCTAGTCAAAGCTGTAGTTTTCCCAGTAGTCATGTATGGATGTGAGAGTTGGACTGTGAAGAAAGCTGAGTGCCAAAGAATTGATGCTTTTGAACTGTGGTGTTGGAGAAGACTCTTGAGAGTCCCTTGGACTGTAAGGAGATCCAACCAGTCCATCCTAAAGGAGATCAGTCCTGAATATTCATTGGAATGATTGATGCTGAAGCTCCAATACTTTGGCCACCAGATGCAAAGAACTGACTCATTGGAAAAGACCCTGATGCTGGGAAAGATTGAAGGCAGGAAGAGAAGGGGACGACAGAGGATGAGATGGTTGGATGGTATCACCGACTCAATGGACATGAGTTTGAGTAAGCTCTGGGAGTAAGTGTTGGACATGGAAGCCTGGCATGCTGCAGACCATGGGTTGCAAAGAGTCAGACACGATTGAGCGACTGAAATAAACTGAATATTTTGAGTGTGTGATAGGTGCTACAGGAGGCACCTCTGTGCAAGGACAGAACACGTATTACAAACACCCTGGGCTTCACTGTGCTTTCCCCTGGAAGAGCAGACCTTACACTTTCTGGAGACATTCTTTTTAGTCCTATGGGTATTATTTCCTCTAGAATACGTTCTTTTATTTTACCTGATAGTTGGCAAGGTGGATCTTTGTGGGGGCCTCTTTTAGAAATAAGAAATTTGGTAATGCATCATTTTTGAAAGTTTTATGGTAATAGACTTGTATTTATAATAGACACAAATTTGGACCAAAAACCTAATGGAGCAAAATGTGAATGATAACAAAAACCATAAGTTTTTATAATGAATTCTTGATCAATCTTTTAAGCTCTAGCATCTGCTGTTAATTGTATCATGCTCTAAAAATATACTGATACATCTCTGGTCAATAACATTCATGTAACAAAAGATGTTTTTATACATCTCTGGTGAATGATGTGTTAAGTTTGCCATCTTACATGGGCATAGTTCATGATGCCCAAAACAATTACAACAGTAACATCAAAGACGACTGCAATGTAATAATATAAAAGTTTGAAATATTTAAGAATACAAAATGTGACACAGACATAAGTGAGAAAATGCTGTTGGAAAAATGGCTCCAACAGACTTGCTCAATGCAAGGTTGCCATAAAGCTTTAATTTATTAAAGAAAAAAATGCAGTATTTGTGAAGTTCAATAAAGCAAAGCACAATAAAGCAAAGTACACCTATAACAGAAAGTAGTCCAAATGCTTCTCAAGTTCACATGATCAGACCTAATCTTTAGTAAATAAAAGCTTGTTGAAGTTTGTTGGGTTAACTAAAATATGTGCTCTGAATTATTATCATTAAAATAATGCAAACGTACAACTTTTCTACTTGTTTTACTGGTCAAATAAGTTCATGTTATCTGTTACAAAGTTTTTCAGCAAGAAAAAAAGTCTTAGGGGGTGATGGATGACTTGTCCAATGTCTTATGAAGCTTTTGTGGGTAGTGTAAACATAATTATTGAGAACAAATGAGTCAAATTGATGTAAATAGGATAACAAGTTTTAGGTAACTTATAAAATAGTTTCCTCAAAACTTTGTGGTAATCTGAAACCCAAGTTTTGCTAATTTAAATTATGGATAGTCATTAAATGTCTAGATAATTTCCAAATAAGATAAAATACTGAAACACTAATTATTGAATACAGGTTTATCTACTTTGGGCATTTACAGACCAACTAAAGATTTTTGGGTCTATCAGTAAACTTTTGTGCCCTACTGAAATATTTACTATTAGGAAACATGTTTCAAGAAATTTTAAAAACTGTCAAGCCACAAAATAAGCTGCTAACATAAGACTTTATAGTTGCTTACTATATGATTTTCACTAAAATTAAGTATTTTTAGGGTTAAACATTATAATTAAAGCTATTAGAAATAGTAAGGGGAAATATCTCTGGGTGCAAAGATCATAGGATGTGTGATTTGACAATGGTAGGTATGAAGAATAGAGATGTATTTCTGTTGAGGAAAAAGAAGGCAATTTTGTCCTAAATGCAGAGTGGTTATTTCAGAATGGAAAGAAGGAATAAACATCGAAAACAATTGTAGAAAGTTTGTGGGAAAAAGAGTCTTGGGAGCTGAATTTTATGCGTGGGTAAGCTATCCATGATCCGAATGAATTTAAGTAAAAAAGAGTTGTAGTCAAAATTAAAATTGCTTTTTCTTAAAAGGAAAAGTTCTTTTGCACTATTGGTCTACTTCTGGTAAGCAGCTGTGAAAGGGTCTTCAAAATAAATTCTTGTGATTCCCATTATCTTTATTAAGTCTTTGATTGCTTGAGTAATTCTGAGTCTTCTCTACTAAAAGAGACATTTTAAACAATTATGCAACTTTCTTTTTTTAAACTTATTTTAATTGGAGGCTAATTACAATATTGGAATGGTTTTTGCCATACATTGACATGAATCAGCCATGGGTGTACATGTGTCCCCCATCCCCTCCCTCAGGGTCACCCCAGTGCACCAGCCCTGAGCACCCTGTCTCATGCATCAAACCTGGACTGGCAATCTATTTCACATATGGTAATAAACATGTTTCAATGCTATTCTCTCAAATCATCTCGCCTTCTCCCACAGAGTCCAACGGTCTGTTCTTTACATCTGTGTCTCCTTTGCTGTCTCACATATAGGGTCATCGTTACCATCTTTCTAATAATTACACAACTTTCTATATTTACCTGCAAAGTCTTTATCCCCTTGTTTGAATGGATAACTATTACTTCACAGTGAACTATGATCTTATTTGACCAAGTATTTTTAAACTTTGGTGTTTTTGACAAACTTCTCCCAAATCAAATTCTAAATGTAATCTTTCAAACCAACTTTGAGATTTTCCAGAGAGCCCTTGGAACATTTCAAAGGATTTGTTTTCTCTCCTTAGAAAAAGATGTTAAACTAACTAGGCTTATTTGATACAGTAAATTGTATGGGAAGCCCTGTCACATAAAAGGTAATACTAAGCTTCCTTTAGGTTGTATTTCTATAGATATATAAGTATTCACAAAATTCATATGTCCTGGGATAATGTAATCAGCCATACTTCCAGTTACCACCTTAAAATGTTTATCACAGAATAACTATTTCCTTATCAAATGAACTCTTATCAGATCTTTAACTATAGTCATTTGTAAGTCTGTCATTTACAGAGTTACTGTTTTACTCCGATGCTTTTGCAAAAGTATTTCTTCAAAAGTGCTTTATCTTTAAAGAAATTCATGGAAAGGACTCTGACAAATACAGGTTAGTGACAACTTTGGTTCATACAACTCAACTGGGTAAACATTCCCAGAACTAATAAAAAACTGGATTCAAGTAGAACAAGAATGAATAACATGAGACTGAATGAACTGAGAAGGATGATTAGAATTCCTTATTTGAGACATTGCTGGTATCTTAATATTGTTTTTCCAGATTTGAGATTGCTCTTGCGGTAACATGACCTACAACAATGAGGTAAAGTATACCATTGTAAACAAAGATGAAATGTATTCTCTGATTCTTCCAGAACACAGAAACTCTCGAGTATTCTTTTTAAAGCAAAATAGCTATTTTACATAAGTTTAGTGAGAATCTGTCGTTGCAACAGGGCACAATTGATTACATTGGTATTATTACCAAGGCATTGACAGTAATAGTATATATGAGAGAGATGTGTATAGACTCAGATATGACCAGACAGCTGAAAATAACCAAGATTCACTTTGGGGAGTCTATAAAGACCCTTGGAAAATTGGACTGGTACCAAGATTCCTGGTAACTAAACAGGCGAGTAAAAATGCCCATCACAAGCACGGAAATTGAAACTGTAATCAGAAATCTTCCAGCAAACAAAAGCCCAGGTCCAGATGGCTTCACAGCTGAATTCTACCAAAAATTTAGAGACGAGCTAACACCTATCCTACTCAAACTCTTCCAGAAAATTGCAGAGGAGGTAAACTTCCAAACTCATTCTATGAGGCCACCATCACCCTAATACCAAAACCGGGCAAAGATACTACAAAAAAAGAAAACTACAGGCCAATATCACTGATGAACATAGATGGAAAAATCCTCAACAAAATTCTAGCAGTCAGAATCCAACAAAACATTAAAAAGATCATACACCATGACCAAGTGGGCTTTATCCCAGGGATAAAAGGATTCTTCAATATCCGCAAATCAATCAATGTAATTCACCACATTAACACATTGAAAAATTAAAGCCATATGATTATCTCAATAGATGCAGAGAAGGCCTTTGACAAAATTCAACATCCATTTATGATAAAAACTCTCCAGAAAGCAGGAATAGAAGGAACATATCTCAACATAATAAAAGCTATATATGACAAACCCACAGCAAACATTATCCGCAATGGTGAAAAATTGAAAGCATTTCCCCTAAAGTCAGGAACAAGACAAGGGTGCCCACTTTCACCGCTACTATTCAACATAGTTCTGGAAGTTTTGGCCACAGCAATCAGAGCAGAAAAAGAAATAAAAGGAATCCAAATTGGAAAAGAAGAAGTAAAACTCTCACTGTTTGCAGATGACATGATCCTCTACACAGAAAACCCTAAAGACTCCACCAGAAAATTACTAGAGCTAATCAATGAATATAGTAAAGTTGCAGGATATAAAATCAACACACAGAAATCCCTTGCATTCCTATACACTAATAATGAGAAAGTAGAAAAAGAAATTAAGGAAACAATTCCATTCACCATTGCAACAAAAAGAATAAAATACTTAGGAATATATCTACCTAAAGAAACTAAAGACCTATATATAGAAAACTATAAAACACTGATGAAAGAAATCAAAGAGGACACTAATAGATGGAGAAATATACCATGCTCATGGATCAGAAGAATCAATATAGTGAAAATGAGTATACTATCCAAAGCAATCTACAGATTCAATGCAATCCCTATCAAGCTACCAGTGGTATTTTTCACAGAACTAGAACAAATAATTTCAAGATTTGTATGGAAATACAAAAAACCTCGAATAGCCAAAGCAATCTTGAGAAAGAAGAATGGAACTGGAGGAATCAACCTGCCTGACTTCAGGCTCTACTACAAAGCCACAGTCATCAAGACAGTATGGTACTGGCACAAAGACAGAAATATAGATCAATGGAACAAAATAGAAAGCCCAGAGATAAACCCACACACATATGGACACCTTATCTTTGACAAAGGAGGCAAGAATATACAATGGAGTAAAGACAATCTCTTCAACAAGTGGTGCTGAGAAAACTGGTCAACCACTTGTAAAAGAATGAAACTAGATCACTTTCTAACACCACACACAAAAATAAACTCAAAATGGATTAAAGATCTAAATGTAAGACCAGAAACTATAAAACTCCTAGAGGAGAACATAGGCAAAACACTCTCTGACATAAATCACAGCAGGATCCTCTATGATCCACCTCCCAGAATTCTGGAAATAAAAGCAAAAATGAACAAATGGGATCTAATTAAAATTAAAAGCTTCTGCACAACAAAGGAAAATATAAGCAAGGTGAAAAGACAGCCTTCTGAATGGGAGAAAATAATAGCAAATGAAGCAACTGACAAACAACTAATCTCAAAAATATATAAGAAACTTATGCAGCTCAATTCCAGAAAAATAAATGACCCAATCAAAAAATGGGCCAAAGAACTAAATAGACATTTCTCCAAAGAAGACATACGATGGCTAACAAACACATGAAAAGATGCTCAACGTCACTCATTATTAGAGAAATGCAAATCAAAACCACAATGAGGTACCACTTCACACCAGTCAGAATGGCTGCGATCCAAAAGTCTGCAAGCAATAAACGCTGGAGAGGGTGTGGAGAAAAGGGAACCCTCTTACACTGTTGGTGGGAATGCAAACTAGCACAGCCACTATGGAGAAGAGTGTGGAGATTCCTTAAAAAATTGCAAATAGAACTGCCTTATGACCCAGCAATCCCACTGCTGGGCATACACACCAAGGAAACCAGAATAGAAAGAGACACATGTACCCCAATGTTCATTGCAGCACTGTTTATAATAGCCAGGACATGGAAGCAACCTAGATGTCCATCAGCAGATGAATGGATAAGAAAGCTGTGGTACATATACACAATGGAGTAGTACTCAGCTGTTAAAAAGAATACATTTGAATCAGTTCTAATGAGGTGGATGAAACTGGAGCCGATTATACAGAGTAAAGTAAGCCAGAAAGAAAAACACCAATACAGTATACTAACACATATATATGGAATTTAGAAAGATGGTAATGATGACCCTGTATGCAAGACAGTAAAAGAGACACAAATGTGTAGAGTGGACTTTTAGACTCTGAGGGAGAGGGTGAGGGTGGGATGATTTGGGAGAATGGCATTGAAACATGTATACTATCATGTAAGAAACGAATCACCAGTCTATGTTCGATGCAGGATTGCTTGGGGCTGGTGCACGGGGATGATCCAGAGGGATGATGTGGGGTGGGAGGGGGGTTCATTATGTATGGCAAAACCAATACAGTATTATAAACTAAAATAAAGTAAGAATAAAAGTTAAAATATATATATATATGATATTATTATAGTAGGGAAAAAAAAATGACAGAAAAAAAAAAAAGGTAATTTCCTTGTAGGTCCATAGAACTCCAGGATATTTTTTTAAGACCTGAATAAGAGAGGAACTCACCCAAAGTTACAGGTATTGCAGGTAAAATTGGATTGTGAGATTTTGCCTACCTGGCTTCAGAGGCTTAAGAGTTCAACCTGAGGTTCCTTTTATAGGAAACAGTTTTTAAAAGAGTATAAATGGCTGAGCACTATTCTTGCTGCACTTATGTAATTAATCAGGTTAAGTTTAATGCAAACAAATTGGGTTTACTGTTAATGCTCTTTGGTTAAGAGAACAGTGATTACAGACAAGAAAACTGTATTTCTGTAGATATCAGAGTCTAATCCTGGGAAGTGCTTTGGAGACTTTGTAACATCCCTGTAACCTGGAGTGGATCTTGAATACTTCCAGTTCCCTCAATTGACTGGTTATGACTCTCCAAACTACTGTTTCCAATTTCCTCCCACCCTTCTGATTTGGAATCCTGAAGAACAAAGACTGCCCTTGCGTCTCCTGGCAAGGGACTATCCCAGATCTTCCTCACTAACCAGATGGGAGCCAAACTGCAGGGACTTGAACTTGGGTGTACATCTCACCTGATACTGGGTCCTGTCCACCCACTCAAGACCTCAGAGTCGAATCGGCTGGGAAGAGAAGTAGCCAACATTGAGGTGCATTGCTGGGTAGCCAAGCACGCAACCCTCTCTTCTTCAGCACCTTCCTTGACTCTGGCTTTGACTTGGAAAGAGAACACCATCCCCCGTATCTCCCAAGCTACTGCTCGGGTGTGGGGGTGGAATCCTTCAGATCGCTGGATTTCTCATCAGAAACTCTGATCTGTCCATGATGTTAGAAAGCCCTGGTCTGTTTCCCTCCCTCTATCTAACCACCCCAAACTTGGGGAACTTTCTCTTCAGGCTCTACACAAATGAGGAGACACATAGCAAGGGTAACCTCCCCCTTCCTTTGGCAGGATGCTGTGTCACTAGTCAAGACAGCCTGTGGTACCTGGATTAACACGTCTGCAGAAGCTGAAACTCAGTCACAGGAAAACACTGAGCAACCCACTTGGGCTGAAAAGGTGACTCTTTCAATGGGATCTTTTTTGTTTTTCCTTCATTAGTTTGGCTGCACTCCAACTATTGGGAATTATCCTACTTTACACAGTCACAAGAGTCTCCCTGGAATGCTGTGTTCTTTCAAAGGCTTTAAATTCATGTTTGTAGGCACTGATCCTCAGGTGAACGATCTCCCTCAACGTGGAGTTTCCAAAAAGGGAGAGGATGCCTGACTTAAAAATGGTGACCCTGAACCCTGTGGCCTGTGAATAGCACACAAAGGATCATCAAAAACCACGGGAACTTCAGGACGGGAGCTGGGAACAGTGCTAATACCTTACATTTTGATCACATCTTCCAGTTAAGCTGACGGTCTGGTCAAAAGGGGAGGGAGGTGATTGTTGATAAAAATAGTCCCCAAGTGGAATTACTCGTGCTAAGCCCACATCTCTAAATGGAGACTTAACATCTAACCTACCTGCAATTCTAACCTTCCCCAGTCTAGAACTTCCTGATCAGCACTTGTGAGGAACTGACCTTGCCTGAAACACTGTGCTTTCCTTGTCCCCACTTTCTGCCCATAAAAGTCTTCCATTTCATATAGGTCCTCAGCGCTCCTTTCTGCTTCCTAAATAGGATGCTGTTTGATTCATGAATTATTGCAAAAACATAATTAGATCTCTAAACTTACTCAGTTGAGTTTTATATTTTTAACACTTTCCAAACCCTTCCCCCACCCCTTCCCCCGCCACCTAGGGTTATCAGAGTTAGATCAGAAAAACTTTGGGTACTCGAGTTATTGAACTTTTACTCTAGTATAATGAAACAGAAGAACACTATTTTTCTGTGTATTTTTTCCCCCTGTAGGTGAACATTTAGATACTACAGAGATGACATATCACTAAGACACTTACATGGTATGAATATATAGGAATCCCATATCTGGACAAAGATGCCCTGGTAAGATTGCATGCTTTTTCCATCTCAGGGGCCTTAAGACAAAGTTCATCTTTCCTAGCTTCAGTTTTCTCATAGTTAAAATGGAATAATATCTACTTCACTGGGATTACAGAATTAAGTACATTATCTCATTTAAGGTTCCTAGGAAATTATCTGGTGCTAAATCGACTTCAATAAAGCTAGTTTGAATCATATATTTTAATCTAAAAATATGTTAGAGCAGAAATGTCTGGTTGCCTCTCTTTCTTAGGAAAAAATATTCTGGATGATGGTGTGCTCATCTTAAAGATTCAACTTTCCAGCTCTCCTTAGAGCTATAGAAGAGTCAGAGAGAGAGAGGTAAACAGCAGCTTTTTGTAAGTCTTTTGCAAAAGTGACTTGATAAAGAAGACCTAGCAGGCATGGGGTTGTTCTTTCCTCCCTGGAATGTGGCTGTGACAGCTGGGCTCCAGTAGCCATACTGGACTGAGGCGTACTCTTCAGGATGAGCACATAGTGCAGCAGATGGTTCCTGGGTCTCGGACATCAGGGAACTAACTCCTTTCGTATGAAGAGACTGACTTCTGTCTCATTTAAGTCATTGTTTCCAGTCTCTATTACTAGCAGCCAATGTAATTTCTAATTGACATACATGTCAATTCACATTTAGACAATTTCAGAGACATGGCTCCTAGTTTTTAAAATAGTTTTCTGTATCAAGAAAATAGGGCATCTAATACTAATAGCATCTTAAAATCAAGAAAGCAGACTCCTATTCTTCCAAGCTAGCTACCGAGTCCCTATAGTTTGGGTCTTGCCTCTGTTGGGGAAGCATAGAACTTAACAAACAGTAGGTCCACAAGAAACCACATTTGTTGAATTAATGGTGACTTTCCAAAGTGATTTATGAAGTGTATTTTCAAAGTTTTATGATTAATTAGTTTCTGATAGATTTTAATTTGCCAGCACAGTGAAAAGATTCCTCCCATGGACACATTGATCTACACAGAAAGCAATTCCTCCTGAAGAACTGAGGGCTGACTGAACAGCTTCTGCTCAAGAAATGATAGAGGGACCGAGACCCAGCACTACCAGGAACCTAGAGGGGTGGGTGGAGGGGATGTATGTTCACTTATGGCTAGTCACATTGTGGCACAGCAGAACCAACAAAACATTGTAAAGCAATTATCTTCCAATTAAAAAGAAAACTAGGATCCACCTCTGACACCGTGGTCTGCAGTAGGAAGGATACCCCTGAGAGGCCTGTACACAGACTTGCCCACTTTGGGACACATGGAAAGAAACAGTGATTTAAAGGACACTTGGACCGTTTACTAACCTTAAGGCATCAGCCAAACATGTGGGGGAACTGCTGGAACTCTTTCCAAATTGGAAAGGAAACAGTATAACTGTCACTATTTGCAGATCATATGATACTACACATAGAAAACCCTAAAGATACCGTGAAAAAACTATTAGAGCTGATAAATAAAGTTGCAGGATACAAAATTGATATGCAGAAATACAATGCACTTTGTACACTAATAATGAACTGTTGTAAAGAAAAAGCAAAACGATCTTGTTTACAGTTGCATCAAAAAAGAATCAAATACCTAGGGATTAACTTGAGAGGTGGAAGACCTGTATTCTGAAAACTAAAAGACATTGATGTAGGAGATTCAACATGATACAAAGAAAATGTGGAAAATACCCCGTGTTCGTGGATTGAAAGAATTAATATTGTTAAAATGTCCTTACTACTGAAAACCATCTAAAGATTTAATGCAATATCTATCATAATACCTTAGACGTTTTTTGCAGAACGAGAACAAATAATCCTAAAATTTGTATGGGATCACAAAAAAATTCAAGTAGACAAAGCAGTCTTTGACTGCTTCAAATCCTCATTGTTATAGAAGTTGAAACCAAATTCTAAACAACAAGTAAGCAGACAAAATCCAGAAGTAAGGCCCTTTTCCCAACTGACTACATTCTAAACTTACACAGAGGAAATCATTATTCATGTAAATTGCTGCTTTTTACACTCACTTGTGGCATTTGGTTATTTTGTTTGACATACAAGGTTTAAATAAATCAGGACTATTAAGTACAAAACGGGCTAGAAGGATATATTGCACAACATGGGAAATCTAAATATTTTATAATAACTATAAATAGAATGTAATCTTTGAAAATTGTGACTCACTGAATTATACACCTATAACTTTATAATACTGCACAGCATCTATACACTATCAAAAATTAAATTTAAAAATCAAGGTGTCTCAAAACAACTGAGGGTCCTTCAGGAAGTGTAATAATGTAAGCTTTGCCTCCCCTTCCCCACCATCTCTAAAAGAACTTAATTCCTTGAAATCTAGTGAGACAGTCATTTTTACATTGTACATGCACATTCTGTAACATTTTCTCTTGTGCATTTACTGCTCTGGTTTTGGAAAAGCATTCCATAGGCTTGGAATTTTAAGAGCATTTCCTGTAACAAGGAAAAATGTAAATAACCCCTGAGAATTGACAATCAGAGACAGAATTATGCCTATTTCTTAGAAAATGGACTTCATGGCAGCCTTCTCTGCAAGATATGAAAACAACAGTCAAACAAACACATAAACACAGCTAGTGGGAAGCTGCTGTACGGCACAGGGAGCTCAGCTCGGTGCTCTGTGATGTCCTGGGGCGGGGAGGGGATATATGGATACATATGGCTGATTCACTTCATTGTACAGCTGAAACTAACACAGTATTGTAAAGCAATTATATTCCAACAAAAAAACCACAGCAGGAAAAGGTGCCAAGAGAAATTTGATTTCCTAGAAGCCTGGTCTGAGGTGCATTTAGCATTTTGATAAAAGCCTCACAATATTTCAAGAGGAAAAGTGAGACTACGTAACCCCCAGGGTGCAAAGCAAATCTAGAACACAGAACAAGACAGTTGGGCAGAGTTTCTTATTTTGTCTTTCAGTAAAATATCTGCACCATCCAAGACCAACAGACATTTCTGATCTCCAGGAGGAACCGTCTAGCAGGAAATCTCTGTAACCCTCAATACCAGGAATCCTAAACTCCTTTCTGCTGTAAAAACATAAGCCTACTTAAACAGCTTATCACAATCCCTTTCTTCCTTCATGCCCTCTTATAGCCTCTACACTTCTGTTACCCAAGACCTTTACTGCCTATTCAAATCCTAATTTCTAGTTTTTCTCAGCTCTGATACTTAAAAGTCAGCATTCTGCAATTAATATTACTTACCACCGTTAGAAGTATCATTGTCACCTCTTTGAAAAAGTGTAGTTGCTTAGCCTTGTCTGACTCTTTGCAACCCCATGGACTATAGCCTACCAGGCTCCTCTGTCCATGGAATTTTCCAGGCAAGGGTACTGGAGTGGGTTCCCATTTCCTTCTCCAGAGGATCTTCCCAACCCAGGGATCGAACCTGGGTCTCCTGCATTGCAGGCAATGGTTTACCATCTAAGCCACCAGGGAAGCCACAAGAGAAGGTTTGCCTGCCGAAACCCAGGATTGAACCAGGGACCTTTAGATCTTCAGTCTAACACTCTCCCAACAGAGCTACTTCAGCTTCACAGAGTATGAAATTCTCTAGGTCAGAGACTATATTATTTCTATATCTTTCACAATGGAAACCCAGACCATGAGAAAGCACTCAGTGATCACATACTGTACTTGAAGCATTGTGAAATGGAATTGTGAAGCACTGTGAAGACTCTGAACTGAACTGAACTGAAATAGGCAATAGTAGAATAGAAATAGATAGATATTGTTCAGTTGCTCAGTCGTGTCCAACTCTTTGTGACCCCATGAATCGCAGCATGGCAGGGCTCCCTGTCCATCATCAACTCCCGGACTTCACTCAGACTCACATCCATCGAGTCAGTGATGCCATCCAGCCATCTCATCCTCTGTCATCCCCTTCTACTCCTGCCCCCAATCCCTCCCAGCATCAGAGTCTTTTCCAATGAGTCAACTCTTCACATGAGGTGGCCAAAGTATTGGAGTTTCAGCTTTAGCATCATTCCTTCCAAAGAAATCCCAGGGCTGATCTCCTTCAGAATGGACTGGTTGGATCTCCTTGCAGTCCAAGGGACTCTCAAGAGTCTTCTCCAACACCACAGTTCAAAAGCATTAATTCTTCGGTGCTCAGCTTTGTTCACAGTGCAACTCTCACATCCATACATGACCACAGGAAAAACCATAGCCTTGACTAGATGGACCTTTGTTGGCAAAGAAATGTCTCTGCTTTTGAATATGCTATCTAGATTGGTCGTAACCTTCCTTCCAAGGAGTAAGCGTCTTTTAATTTCATGGCTGCAGTCACCATCTGCAGTGATTTTGGAGCCCCCCAAAATAAAGTCTGTCACTGTTTCCACTGTTTCCCCATCTATTTCCCATGAAGTGATGGGACCAGATGCCATGATCTTCGTTTTCTGAATGTTGAACTTTAAGACAACTTTTTCACTCTTCTCTTTCACTTTCATCAAGAGGCTCTTTACTTCCTCTTCACTTTCTGCCATAAGGGTGGTGTCATCTGTATATCTGAGGTTATTGATATTTCTCCCGGCAATCTTGATTCCAGCTTGTGCTTCTTCCAGCCCAGTGTTTCTCATGATGTACCCTGCATAGAAGTTAAATAAGCAGGGTGACAATATACAGCCTTGACATACTCCTTTTCCTATTTGGAACCAGTCTGTTGTTCCATGTCCAGTTCTAACTGTTGCTTCCTGACCTGCATACAGACTTCTTAAGAGGCAGGTCAGGTGGTCTGGCATTCCCATCTCTTTCAGAATTTGCCACAGTTTATTGTGATCCACACAGTCAAAGGCTTTAGCATAGTCAATAAAGCAGAAATAGGTATTTTTCTGGAACTCTCTTGCTTTTTCCATGATCCAGCGGATGTTGGCAATTTGATCTCTGGTTCCTCTGCCATTTCTAAATCCACCTGGAACATCTGTAAGTTCACGGTTCATGTATTGCTGAAGCCTGGCTTGGAGAATTTTGAGCATGACTTTACTAGCATGTGAGATGAGTACAACTGTGCGGTAGTTTGAGCATTCTTTGGCATTGCCCTTCTTTGGGATTGGAATGAAACCTGACCTTTCCCAGTCCTGTGGCTACTGTTGAGTTTTCCAAATTTGCTGGCATACTGACTGCAGCACTTTCACAGCATCATCTTTTAAGATTTGAAATAGCTCAACTGAAATTCCATCACCTCCACTAGCTTTGTTCGTAGTGATACTTCCTAAGGCCCACTTGACTTCACATTCCAGGATGTCTGGCTCTAGGTGAGTGATCACACCATCGTGATGATCGTGGTCGTGAAGATCTTTTTTGTCCAGTTCTTCTGTGTATTCTTGCCACCTCTTCTTAATATCTTCTGCTTCTGTTAGGTCCATACCATTTCTGTCCTTGATCGGGCCCATCTTTGCATGAAGTTTTCCCTTGGTATCTCTAATCTTCTTGAAGAGATCACGAGTATTTCCCATTCTGTTGTTTTCCTCTATTTCTTTGCATTGATCGCTGAGGAAGGCTTTCTTATCTCTTCTTGCTATTCTTTGGAACTCTGCATTCAGATGCTTATATCTTTCCTTATTTTAGCTAAGTACATTTATTCATCTATTCCCTAATTAAACGCTTGAGAATCTGTTGGCAGCTGGAGAAGTGGTGATGAAATCCCTAAGTGACCATCCACATTTACTGGCTGATTCCCAGTTTCCCCACTAACACTTCTGTGGCTGGAGGCAGATGATGCTACTTATACTAAGTTAGTACATTACCATCAAGGCTTGAAATAGAACAAGAGAAAAATTTCCTCATTTTCTTTGGATCTTAACCACATAGCTCCCCATGGGTCTGCTTATTATTCTTGGCTACATATAACACAATTCTAGGCCTTACACATGGGGATAGGGTCAAGTACAGCAGAAAAATAGAAAACCATAATGTTTATACGGATGACTGATCTACAGGAATGTTCATTTCCGTGTTATTTAAATCAGAACAAAATTTAGAAATAGCCTAATGAGATAAATCACATTGCAGAAGGATATCTTCAGATGTCAGGAAATGTACAGAGTGTTAAAGTGCAAGGTACCGAGCAGGAGGTATTTACACTAACTGGTTATTTTTATTTTTATGAACCCAATGGGGGGAAATTCAGAAGGATAAACTTCAACACAGTAATGGTGACTATACCCAAGTAATGGGATATATATGATTTTCTTTAAGCATATAAGCAAATTTTCTAAAATGATCCTGAATAACTTTTAAGTTAGAAAAAAAGTGTGTGTGTGTGTGTTTTAATTTTAAAGAAAAAGCAGATCAGGAGGAACATTCTCCCAAAATAAGAGGCATTTTTGACAAAATTCACAGTTTTATCTGGCTGCTCAGTTCCTGGTAAAATATGCTCTCAAGGATGATGTTCTACTGGCCTTATAAAGGGAAATAACAGTACACACACACTTTGATCCATTTTTTCAAATTTTGTCTCCTGAAACATATGTATGGTAGATGAACAGATGTCGCACCTTTTCCCTTTCACAAAGCACTGCTTTGTTAAGCAAGTCACACGCTACTTAGAATCCTTGTTATAGAAGTTAAACTGAATTCTAAAAAGCAAGCAAGTAAAACCAGAAGTAAGGCCCTTTTCCCAGTCAACTGCATTAGAAAATGCAAGTTTCCTGCATTTTTCCAAACAAGAAAACTTGTTTCTTTCCAAACAAGTTTCTTCCCCTCTCAACAACTGTGAAAGGCTTGCTTACTTGGATGGAGGGTGGACTCAAAGAAGAAATAAACACACGGAGTGGGCGCCCCGTGTCTCCTGTTCTGCAGGAGCACCCAGACCTACTGGCTGAGGGTGTAGAGATGAAGGACCATCTGGGCAGAAGCCTTACCTTGGTCTGGAATGTGCAGAACATATGTGTTAAGAACGGATGCTCCCAGGCCAAGGAGAGGACCCTCTTCTCTACCATTGTGCACTCCACGTCATCGTCCATCAAAACCACATCTTTCTTTAAGGCTTTTATTGCGAAAAATTGATTGGTTTTCTTGAACTCTGCTAGGAAGACCTGGAAGGAAGGAGAAGCAGCAGGGTTATTTTAGAATTTGGATTGACAGTTGATAAAGAAGACTCATGATGTGCATGAGAGAGAGGTACTGGGGGAGGAAACAGAATTAATTCTCCAATCCTCCTCTATCCCCTTTATGGAGACAAACAGAGTTTTACTGGCGTGGGATGCTATTAACAGCTTCATCCACTCTACCTTTCAAAGGGTTTCACAAAATCAGATGGGTTATTCTCAGCCCCTGGAAAGACTCTATTTAAAGTGGAATCTAGGAAAATCATATAGATGAACCTATTTGCAAAGCAGAAACAGACACACAGATGTAGAGAATGAAGGCATGGACATCAAGGGGGATGGATTAGGAGGTTGGGATTGATACACACACACTACTATGGATAAAACAGATAACGAATGAGAACCCACTATATAGTTGAAGGAACGCTACCCAATGCTTGGACCGAAATGGGAAGGAAATCCAGAGAAGAGGGGATACATGTACATGTTTGGCTGATTCTACGCAACACTGTAAACCAGCTATATGCCAATACAATTTTTTTTTTTAAAGTGTCCTGTCTGCCTAGAGACCTAAGTTTATAAAAAAAAAAAAAATCAGAGAAAAATGTGTATTGAGGAAGCAGCAGCAAGCAAGGAAGAGGAAGACTTGACTGCTTTTGAAATAATCAACAAAAATGAGCATAAAACCTTATTCCACATTTTACCCACTTTTTCAAGGCCAAAAAGCATACGTGAGAAATATAACTGTCCTGATGTACTTAAAGAATGCACAGCGTTTCCTCTGATGGCACAGACACTGACATTATCTTCAAGACCTACTATGTGCCAGACATTCTGCTACAGGCTCTACACATGCTATCTAATTTTAGTACCTGTTTAATTCTTGGTTCAGAACACTCTGCAATGCAGATAGTAATAATAAAAGAAACCTAGGGTCAAAGGGTAACTGTCTCAAACTCACAGAGCTACTCAGTGGAAAATCTGACTCCAAAGCTGACTTTTTCCACTCAGTTTCAGGCATCTTATAAGACAGGACACCAGACGGCTTAGAGTGGAGGGTTGCTCCAACCTGCATTCTTGCAGATGATGCAGCCACAGGCAACTGATAGAAGTGAGTGCACGGCCTGTGGAGTCAGAAAGCCACAGCTCTGGCCTCATTTCACAGACATTTACCAGCTGTGGGAATGTGGGTTCACAAAGCAACCTCCCTGGGCTTCGGTTCCCTAATGTGGAAAAGCCATAACTATCACCACACTGCTGACTTACAGGACTGTTGTGAAAATCACACACCAGGTGGGGAAGCGACTTGCGAACTCTAAAATGCTTTCTGAATGACAGTTATTGGAATCTAAAACCAGAACGAATATGCGTAACAAAACAGAAGCAGACTCACGGATACAGAGAACAAACCAGTGGTTTCCAGTCGGGGGGAGGGCCAAGACAAGGGCATGGGATTAAGAGGTACGAACTGCTCTGTGTAAAATAAATAAGCAGCGGGGATATTTGAATCTCACGGTGAAACAGAGCCATTATTCTGTAATAACTTTAGAATCCAATCTATAAAACTACTGAATCATTATGTTACAACACATCTGCCGCTAATATAATACTGTAAATCAACTATACTTCAAAACTCCCACTCATCACTTGTTTCTTTTAGTGACTTTTGAGGAATGCTGAAGTTCATGAAGACACACCAAGAGTGGAAAATGCATGTGTCTATGTTTAAAATAATACAGTGCAGACACATAGCTTTGGGGGTAGCTGGCTTGATAGAGAGGGCAGGGCTTAGATGAGAATTCAGGCATGAAGGTGAAAGTGTGAGTCACTCAGTTGTATCCAACTCTTTGCGACCCCACAGACTGTAGCCCACCAGGCTCCTCTGTCCATGGAATTCTCCAGGTGAAAATACCAGACTCAGTAGCCATTCCCTTCTCCAGGTGATCTTCCCAACCCAGGGATCGAACCCATGTCTCCTGCCTGGCAGTCAGAATCTTTGCCATCTGAGCCATCAGGGAAATAATGTGCCTAACCCCAGAAAACATGCCATTTATTCTCCTGGGCCTAAAATCAATGGAGAGCCAAAACAGGCTACCATTTTGGTGAGGAACCATATCTATAGGGTGAAAAAAAAGAAAAACAAGAACAAGTTTTGGAGTTCAAGAAGAGGAAATATATTCTGCTTTAGGGCTCCCCTCTCTCACTGGGACCCCACAGTGCAGTCCCCTCGGGGTCCAGGGATCTGGGATTCTGATGCGGAGGAGCTTAGTCACAGAGCTGAGGCTACTGAAGCTCTCAGCTGTCCATTGGTTATTTACTAAGGCAGGTAGGTTTAACTTAAGGCTGTGTTAACCTTGTTGAAAAGTATAAATCTACCCAGAAAACAAAGAAAAACGTTTCTATAACAATTAGAAATCCTCTTTTGGTAATTGCTTCTTTCAATAAAACATTCCTCCCAACCAGCCTTAAACTAACAAGTCGAAAAGGCAATCTCCATCTCTATAATGTGCTTTCAATTTTTGGTAACAGGCTATCATGGCACATTAATTGATGCTACATTTTAATGAAGACTGGCTGTAAAACTGCCTATTGCACTCAGAATAACACCAAGTGAGCCTGCGATGGTTTGATGGTTCGTGCTATTGTGGAAACAAACTAATAGTTATTGGCTACAGTTGGCAGGGCGGAATGGGTTTTGCCAAAGGCGATTCCTTGGTATTAAACCCAACCCCTACTAGCAGTACAAAGTCATTCAGCTATGGCAAGACCTAGTTGCATTTCAGCTTGTTTATTATTAAACTGGGTAAGTTTTACAAGCCCAAGTCTGGTGAGCAGGTGCTGAGCATAATGCTGGCCTTGGTTGCACAAATTCATGGAACAGTAGTCTCTGGCTAAAATTCTCCAAGAAGTGACATCCAATATAAATAAAAAAACAACTGCTGCTGCTGCTGCTGCTGCTGCTAAGTCGCTTCAGTCGTGTCCGACTCTGTGCGACCCCATAGATGGCAGCCCACCAGGCTCCACCGTCCCTGGGATTCTCCAGGCAAGAACACTGGAGTGGGTTGCCATTTCCTTCTCCAATGCAGGAAAGTGAAAAGTGAAAGTGAGGTCACTCAGTCATGTCCAACTCTTTGCGACCCCATGGACTGCAGCCTACCAGGCTCCTCCGTCCATGGGATTTTCCAGGCAAGAGTGCTGGAGTGGGGTGCCATCATGAGATATCCTTAATAGCCAATATAACGTAAAAGCCTGTATTCCATGACATCCCTCTTTACAATCACTGTCTTGACAATCTTCTCCTCACTGATAGTTGACTATAATTTCTTAGACTATGTTTTCCTCCTCCTCCTCCTCGCCCCCCATGATAGAGAGCCCATACGTTGAGTGAGTGGCAGGAATAATTGAGAGGAGGGACTCCTCCGTGAAACTTTTCCTAAGACACTCAAGTTATGGCTGTAATTCTGGGCTGCACTGTGTCCCTTCCAGATAATTCCATGGACAGGCTCCTATGGAATCTTCCTGACCCAGTGATCAAGCCTAGGTCTCTCACATTGCAGGTAGATTCTTTACCATCTGAGCCGCCAGGGGAGCCTTAATAATTCATATGCTGAAGTCCTAAACCCCCAGCACCTGAGAGTGTGACCTTATTTGGAGACAGGGTCTTTACAGAGATGATTATGTTCAAATGAGGTCATTAGGATGGGCCCTGATGCCATCGAACTGGCATCCTCATAAGAAGAGGGAATCGGGACACAGAGCAACGGCCATGTAAGGACACAGGGAGAAGACAGCGTCTACACCCGGGAAGGAGGGAGGCCTCAGGAGGGACAGCCCTGTCCACACCTTGATCCAGGATGTCCAGCCTCCAGAACTGGGAGAGATACATTCCTGCTGTTGAAGCTGCCCCCCTCTGTGGTGTTTTATTCCAGTAGCCCTAAGCTAAGACAAGACTGAGAAAAAAATCATAAGGAAAGTAAAACCACACTCTGGGTTGAAGAAAGGAGCAAAACAACAACAAAACCACCAATGAAACAAAAATATCTATGAGACAGGAACTGGCCGGGGCACCTTCCCGCTTCGTTGGCGTCCGAAGATACCACGCTCAGAAGCTGGTGGGATGAACACCTTCAAAGTGAGACGGCTGGAGCTGTTTTCCCCAGGGAGTAGAGGCTGCTGCTCCCAAGAGCTCCCTGTGCTTAGTCGCTCAGTTGTGTCCGAGGCTGTGCGACCCCGTGGACTGTAGCCCGCCAGGCTCCTCTGTCCATGGGGATTCTCCAGGCAAGAACACTGGAGCGGGTTGCCACACCCTCCTCCAGGGGATCTTCCCAACCCAGGGATAGAACCCAGGTCTCTTGCTTTGCAGGCAGATTCTTTACCATCTGAGCCACCAGGAAGCCCCTGGGCCCCTTATAATTCAGACCCCTCTCTGCCCTCTAACAAACATCACATCACATCACAGCTCCCGCCCAGGAAGCCTCTCTCTGCACACCCATGCCTGGTTTTGGTCCCACCAGCTCAGTTCCGCTGGCCAGAGCTTTGCTTCTCAGTTTCTGTCATCTGGCCCACAGAATCCTACATACAGTATCATACCTTGCCAAAACTTCCTTTCCCCAGCATTTTGTGCAAGGTGAAGTCCTCGATTTTTAGTTTCACACGTAGAGAACTTCTTTCTTTGTTCGGCTCAGGTTCTGGACGATCGCATGCTTTCTCCATCTCTTCCAAGGGAGACTCCCAGGAGATCCCCTGAGGCTCTGAAAATGATGAGCCAGGGGTTAAAAGAAAACAAGGAACAGCGGAGCGTCTTCCTAGCTATTCTGAGAACCTGCTTTCTTTTTCATATCCTGTTCTGAAGTTTCATCTGCAACAGCTCAGAAAGGGGTTCCTGCAGGGCAAAAGGAGCACCTCCTGCCTGGAAGCCTGAAATCTGGGGGGTGGACCGTGTCTCTTTATGGGACAGACTGGGGAAAATGTCAGGTTAAGAAACATTCCAACCAGCAAAAGACCATCTGTGCAGCAGAAACAAGCACTTTTCATAATGCCAGATCACTGACATACAGGGATTTTAGCTGAACTGGAAGGAAAATTAGGGATTTTAGCTGAACTGGAGGGAAAATGACTCCCCATTGCTTGCATGGCTTACAGGCATAACGGCATCAATTTCTGTGACCTACCATGTAGGGAAGAAGAACTGGATAGTAGATCACTGAAGACCCGAATGGAATCATTCACCACAGTCTTCAGGTTAAGATGCTGCCTATTTTGATTGTCTCTGAGACATGGTTTACCCAGAGACCTTTCCCAAGTCTAATCCAAACACTTCTTTTAAAAAATTTACAGACAATTTATTCCTCACCCCATGCCAGAGAAGTTGTAGACCAACTTTCCTGGAACCTTCCTCCCACCCTCTTAGAACATTTCTTTTCTTAAAATTGAAATATACTTGACATATCACATTGTGCTAAGTTAACACGCATAACATGTTGATTGACACATTTATCTACTGTGATATCACTTGATGGCACCTCATAGTACATAATTATCCTATCCGTTTTGTGGTTGGAATTATGTGTGTGCTCAGTCATGTCCAACTCTTTGAGACTCCATGGACTGTAGCCTGCCAGGCCTCTCTGTCCATGGAATTTTCCAAGCAAGAATACTGGAGCAGGTTACCATTTCCTGTTCCAGGGGATCTTTCCCATCCAGGGACTGAAGCTGCATCTCCTGTGTCTCCTGCCTTGGCAGGAAGATTCTTTACCACTCCAGGTTTGTCTTTACCACTCTAGGTTTGTCTTTCATATTCTACATCCAAGGAAAATAAGTATTTTATAATATATGTTGAAACTATTCAGAATCACATGTATACATATAGCTGAGTCCCTCTGCTGTTCACCTGAAACTACCACAACATTAATTATTTGGCTATACCTCAATATGAAATGGTTTTGGTGTTAAAAAAATAAAAATTGAGAAAGAATCACACAGTCACAACCTCTCAAAAAGCACCTTCCAACAGGAGGCTGGATGAGCTTCCATAATATCATAAAATGTTAAGGATGTTGGCTATTCTTCCCCATTCTAATCTTAAACTTTCCAGTAAAGTTTCAAAGTACAGAATAAGATGGTCTGTGGTATTTCTACCTTAGTGCTCTATGGAGGATTCAGTTTTGTAAAACAGTCGGTCCATGGCAGGCAATAACATTCTAAAATTCTAAGGAAAAGTTTGCCATTATTTTTGAGAATATTGCCATTATTTCAGAGGAACCCCATCTTCTTACCCCCACCCCAACTTCCCACAACCCCATCCACTTCCAAAGCTTTTCTAGTGGGCTGTACTTTGGTTTTACTTCTAGAAGTAGAAGCCTCTTTGTGGGTGGCTAGGTCGGTAATTTCTAACTAGAAAAGAATCATTCATCAGGCCAGGTAAAAGGAGGCTTTAACCCAGAAAGTCTTAGAGAAAGTGTCAGTTGCTCTGTTGGGTCCGACTCTTTGTGACCCCGTGGACTGTAGCCCGCCAGGCTCCTCTGTCCATGAGCTTCTCCAGGCAAGAATACTTGGAGTGGGTGGCCATTCCCTTCTCCAGGGAAACCTTCTCCACACAGGGATCAAGCCCGGGTCTTCTGCATTCCAGGCAGATTCTTTACCTTCTGAGCCACCAGGGAAGTCCTGGCCTCAGGTTAATGAAGACGAATTACTGATGACAAGTCCACTGTGAGTAGGGATAGCTACCTTTTTTCCCTGGTCCTGGCACGTACGGCGGCTTTGCTTCACCTTTTATGGAGCACGGGAGACCAATTTCAACTGGACCTTCTCTGAAGATGTGCTCAGAATCTCTTAAGCAGCGAGCCTGGGTTACAAACAAGGAGTCAGACCACCCACCTACCCACTCACCACAGACGGGACCATGCATGCCGCTGTCCATGGTCCCGAAGCCATTTCAGATCCCTGAATATGTAGGATAACCGAACCTCTCCTCCTCCTCGGCACTCTCTTAGGATCCCGTACCCTGTGAACGTCTATTATATTTTATGCACCAGCAGAGCGTGCTCACTTCCTTCATATTTTCTGGGGGCCCACTGGTTTTTCCCACACTCCCCACTGCGCTCAGTCACAAATAGGAATCAAAGACCAATGGATGGAAAAATAGCTCAAGTAGGCAAAGCCAAGTCTTTAAGATTTTTTTTTTTTAGAGCAGACCATTTTTAAAGTCTTCCTTGAAGTTGTTACAATATTACTTCTGTTTTATGTTTTGGTTTTTCGGGGCGAGGCCTGTGGGATCCTAGCTCCCTGACCAGGGATCAAACTCACGCTTCCTGCACTGAAAGGTGAAGTCTTAACCTCTGGACCACCAGGGAAGTCCCAAAGCCAAGTCTCAAAGAGGGTTTGTTCACAGATGTGAGGATTCAGCACGCTACTGAGCGGAAAGGCAAAGCTGCCTCGGATTCAGTGTTTTGGAGGCATTTTGGAGATGATTTCAGCAAATGTTTTTCCCACCAGCTATTACATAGTCATCTTATACAGGTATAAAGCCAGCAGTGAATCCTCAATAATTTTAATGAATACATTTGTTTGTGCCCCTGCTCATTCCATGAAGAATTTAAGCTCTTACAAAGATACCCACAAGCGAAATGCATTAAACAAACATCTCAAAGTGGGGGTGTGGACTTGCAGATGAAAGCCAGGGTCAAGGCAAGAGCTTGGAAACAGATTCCAGATTTCCCCATACAGTTGTTACAAGTCCAAGAGTGAAGGGACTGAAATAGTCCTTGTTGAAACTGCGGGCACTTGTCCCCTAAAAGCCATTCCTACCTGCTGAGTGCTCTCGATCATTGCCAGCGCTTCAGCCATCAGCTTCTGGTTTATACCACAAAGGTTGGCCACCTTTGTCTGGCATCTGTGATGCACATTCATGCCACATGCTGAAAGAGAAGCAACGCCGTGAGCAAGGGTGACAGAACCAACTTCCAGACACTCTGAACACGATCTGTTTCGGGTGCAGGTACGTCCAACAGACAACTGGCAACCCCCCAGCACCATCTTCCCCACAGAGGGAGACGCTGAAGACAGATATTAGGGCGGTGCTCTTATTATGCCACCAAGCATCCACCTCTGCTTCACTGAGATACTCATGCACCTGGCAGGTGCCTTTTGGCATGATGCTGGGACACGACTCCTGCTCGAGGCTGAGCCAGAGCCTTGTTGATGGCAAGGAAGGCTGCCGCCCATTTGTGTGCACAAACTGAGCACAGTGATTGGCCTCCAAAAGGTGCTCACCAAATACAACTTTTCTTTCATCTTTCAAAATGTTATTGAAATATTTAGATGACACTTTAGCTGTCTTTACCTTTAGTTTTCACTAGGTAAACAGACCGTTCACAATAAAACAAAATAGCATTTTCTATGTAAGTAAGTATAAACCATAGATAGTTGTAAAAAAAAAAAAACCCATCAGAAGTGAAATCTTCAATACAGTGAAGATGCTACTTATAATGGCCTCTGTCCTCTGAACCCTGTCTGATTTACTTGACTCTTCCTGGCTACCAGATGCAGGCTTTATGTTGGGCGGCCCCAGCTCCCATTTCCTACCCATGACTGGAAGGGAGAGAGAGGGAGGCAGTTAGCAGGGATTGAGCATCTATCTTACTGTTTAAAAGTGTACCAGATCTAAGCTCCTCTCTGATGTGCCGTGCAGAAAGGCTCCCTGCCCACCAGGATCAAAATGTCAGAAGCCTGTTACGAACCTAGTAGGTGATAACTGAACCTCTGTGAGTGCAAACAGTTCCTCTGATGACTAATTTCATGCGAATTTCAGCAGCCAGAGGAAGGAGACAGGATCAGGATAAGAGGGGACCGTACATACTTAGGCAGGACGCTTACAGGAGAGCAAGAAGAAGAGAGAGGGAGGCAGAGACACGGGGAGACCCAGGGGAGAGAGTGGGAGGTGGAGACGCAGACAGGGGCATGAGGAGGGAGCAGACAGCACCCCGCCTCGCGGGGTTCCAGCAAGAACAGAGAATGACTCGGGGGGAAGGAAGTGGGGGGAAGAGGAGGGGAGAAGAGAAGGAGGGAAAGTAAGGAAGGCCAGAGGCCAGGAAATGAAAGAAGAGAATGGAACAGAGAAGAAAGAATGTTGAGAAATGAGGGGACAGAGCAGGGCGTGGGAGCCGTGGAATAATGCCAAGGAATCCTAGCGGGAGTTCTGAGCTCAGAGGCAGCAGCCACTGCTGGGATGAGCGTGGCCTCTGCAGGCGGGGTGATGGGCTCCAGGGAAGAAAACCCCAATGTCCAAGACCATTAGACTCAAGGTGTCATGAGGTGTGGATTTGATCATTCCTGTCCTGTTTGTCCGCTCAGAAACCCTCCAGCTACCTGTTGCCTGTGAACTCCTAAAGACACTCTACACAATGCCAGGCCACCCACCCACGGACTGTTGAGCAGGGGTAGACAGGATAGTATGTGGTGGTCCCTTGGGCAGCAGAGGTTTCTCTGGTTCAGATGAATTTTGACTACCTGTGGGTTTGCCTTCAGCAATGAGTTGAAAAACCTAATATCTCCTGCCTTCCTTAAGATGTCACTCCAGGCTCCACCAGACCTGCAGATACACGTGGGATGTGGATAAGGAGGCATCTAAGGGTGATTTTCCTGTTTAGGTCAGCCCCCTTTATCACTTAAAAGACCCAACACACATTAGCCAGTGGCATAAGTTAAAATGGGGTCACCCACAAAAAATAAAGTGGCTTCTATGTTTAATCAGTGGGCTTCCCAGGCGGCGCTAATGGTAAAGAACCCGCCTGCCAGTGCAGAGATTTAAGAGACACGGGTCTATCCCTGGGTTGGGAAGATCTCCTGGAGGAGGGCTGAGGAACCTACTGTAGTATTCTTGCCTAGAGATTCCCTTGGACAAAGGAGCCTGGCACGCACCTCTCCATGGGGTTGCAAAGAGTCAGACATAACTAAAGTGACTTAGCAAACACGCACGTTTAATCAATATCCTAGGATAAACCATAATGGAAAAGAGTGTGTAAAAAATGCATATAAAGTATGCACATTATATAATGTGTGTGTGTGTGTGTGTGTGTATAACTGAATCATTTTGCTGTATAGAAGTAATTAACAAAACAGTGTACATCAACTATACTCCAATAAAAATTTTTAAAATTGAGAATAAAATGCTCCCTGCTGAGTGGGGCACCTTTGCTTTGAACACATTATCTAGGCTCTGTCCCCTCTCAGCCCCACTCCAAAGGCAGAAGGGCTCTGATAGTCTGTGTTGGAATTTTTCCCTCCCTTCCCGCTAAGCCTGGTGAAATGGCATCTCAGTTTCTAAAGGTTATTGCCTTAGCAACCTGGGCTTTTAGAGCAAGAAAGCTGTCTGGCTTTTTCTCTGGTTAGGCTGAATAACTGGATGGGTAAAGGGGAGTGAGCTCGGGCTCTGTGGTCAGGTCACCTGGAGGAGGCCATGCTGTCAGAGCTGGGCTGCTCCCTGCGCGGGCTTCCCCGGCGGCTCAGATGGCAAACAATCTGCCTGAGTACAGGAGACCTGGGTTCAACTGCTGGGTCAGGAAGATCCCCCGGAGAAGGGAATGGCAACCCGCTCCACTCTTCTTGCCTTGGAGAATTCCATGGATAGAGGAGCCTGGTGGGCTACAATCCATGGGGTCGCAAAGAGCTGGACATGACTCAGTGATTAACACTTCCAACATTTAAACTGTGTAGCTGGGGTTCACAGCACACTCTGGGGACAGGTGTGCCAGCTTCAGTAAGCCAGAGAATTTTTCCATACAGGACTTTTCAGCAGCCCAGCAGATGTGCCAGGCTCATTCCTCGATGGGACCACAGACAGAATGGTCCTTGCTGGTTCCAGGGAGAGTGGCAGGGGCATGGCCGGAGCTGCCAGAGTCAGGAAGGGACAGGCCAGGGCAGGGGACCAGTCAGAGGAGCCTGCCGCCTCCTTGCTCCGAAGGACTGGGTGCCTCAGACAGCACCAGGCCAGGAGCCTGGACAAGGGACCTGAATGTGCACTTCTCTGGGAAATAAGACACGGGGTGGTGGAAGGTGGAAGGGAAAGAACAGCAGTGGCTTGTTATCCGAGAACTTCTCTTTCAGGACCACGGGGCTCTTCCGGGCTGGCTGAACAAGCCAGTCATCTTCATCTTCCCTCCCTCCCTCATCCTCTCATCAAAGCTGAAAATCCACCCCCCTGGAGGTTCAGTAGGTGGGGACCCCAAGCACCTTTCGTGTGGGACTCACCGTCACACTTGAGTCCTTGCCTGGCCAGGCCCCACAGCAGGGTCCCACAGTGCTCACAGAAGGTTGGGCTCTTGTAATTGTAGACCTTAAATCTGTGCGGCATATCGATTTTGAACCTCTCCTTGTGGAACTGAAAGGGAACAAGAGAGTGTGATGGTTTGTGTGTCCCTGGGTTCCCCACTTGTCATTTCTCTAGCAGAGACTTTTGCAGAATGAACAGAATAATAAAAACATTGCAGTGATGTGTATTGGAAGTCACGATTTTTACTTGTCAAGCCTTATAGTCATGTCCAGTGAAGACAGGAAGCCATTAGCTGTTCTGGGTCAAGGGCATGAGATACTCGTTTCAGGTAACCTGGAGATAGCTGAAGTCTGCCGCCTCTGGGCAGATGGGTTAATATTTCAGGAAGGAGACCAGAGTTATTCGTTTACATGGGAGTTATGTCAATGGACTTCCCTTCCTAATTTAATGTAAATTTTTCCTTTTCTCTTTCAACCTAGAACTGGTGCTTTCACCTTTGGAAGCTATTATATAATGCCTCCTCTAGAGGCATCGGTTTATCAGTGTGAGGAGCGGGGAGACTTTTCACGCTGGTTAGATATGAACAGAAGAGACAAGGCACAGAGAACAGTTCTGCCAGGTGCTGTGACGAACACGTCACCTGTGTTGCCTTTTACACGTGCAATATCTCACAATCCTCAAAATAGCTCATTTGAAGCAGCCTCTGTTAGGATTTTGATTTGATCTATGGGGAGATTAAACACTGAGAGGGCAAGACACTAGTTCTGGGTCTCAGTAACAATTGTTACTGAAGAGGAAAGTGTTTTAGGGATATTGACGCGCCTGGAAAAATTTAAGAATTGCGCATTATGAACAAGGATTAGGGAGTTGTTGGACTTCCCTGGTGGTACAGTGGATAAAAATCCACCTGCCAGTGCAGGGAACATGGGTTTGATCCCCGGTCTGGGAAGATTCCACATGCTGTGGAGCAACAAAGCCCATGCACCCCAACTACCGAAGCCTGCAAACCTAGAGACCATGCTCTGCACAAAGAAAAGCCACCACAATGAGAAGCCCTGAGCGCCGCGGCTAGAGAGTGGCCCCTGCTCTTGGAAACGAGAGAAAGCCCACACGCAGCAACAAAGACCCAGTGCCACCAAAAAAGAAAAGAATTTTTTAAAAAGTCCTTTAAAAAGGAATTCGCGGGCTGTTAAAGGCAATGTCAGGATGAAATCATCGTATTTCAGACAAAGGCGAATCTCGGTCCGTACCATAGTTTCTCGGCTGTTGATAGCTGATCCTGTGCACTTTGCTATTACTTTATCGATACACTTCTTGTGAATTGCTGCATTACATTCTGAAAAGAAATAACTACAGCTTGAGATTTTCAGAAGTTAAGGGACAGCTAAACCAAAGGAATGATGCTAGTACAACAGAAATCCTTCTCACTTACGTCGACACTGGTAGCCTTGTTTGTTCAGACCCCTGCAATAAAGCATATGTTTAAATATGCATATGGACGTTAGAGGCAACTGTAGTACCAAACACAAAAACATTTACAAGATGAACAAGCTCTCATAGCTTCCTGCTCTCACATAGCGTTTTCTGATCAGCAGCCCTCGTCTGTTATCAGCCAAGAGTGTTAATGTGTGCTCTTATTTTGACCTGCTTTGTGAAAAGCCTTAACATTCAGTAAATGAGTTCATTTCCTTTGCATTTGCATATTTCCCAAACAAACATGCAGACAAAAAAAGATGTCCCACCAGAAATGGATCACAGGCTCCTGGTGGCAAATTTCCATGTCGACACTTAAAATTTTTCACTGTCTTACTAAGTTCAGTACAGATAAGCAAAGAGATCCATATAACACTTTATTTCCTCCTTCTGAGTATCTGAGAACGTTTGCAGCTAATAAATTCTCAACCTTAAGACTGATTCTGTTAATATTCACTATTAAAAAGGAAGGAGCTCAAGTCATTAGATGAAGACAGTCGATGGAAATCCACCAAAAGTCTACCCGACCTCTGGATACCCTGGTTAAGCCAGAGGTTGTGCATCAACAAATCCTGCAAGAACCCAAAGGACTGAAGACCCCAAAAGAGGGGGGAGGCTGAAACAAGAGATAGGAGTCATTCTGAGTCTCCAGTCTACCGTAGCCTTCGCTGCTGTGGTTACTGAGGCTTGAACCAATCTCTGTTCGGGGGCTGTTTAAGACACCCAAGAGCCTTGTAAACACAGAAACCCATCAGCTCCAATGGGCAAGTGTTGCCTTCTGCAGACATTTAGTTATCACAGTTGGGTTGTCGAGCTGGTGGCAGTTTTGACTATGAAACTGTGCTTACAATAAAGATCTCTCCCTCTTCTGTCCCTCCCCACTCACCCCCAGAAGCTTCCCATTTAATTGGAAACCAAAGTTTCCTTGAAATCTTTCTTAAGGGAGCTGGATTCCTCATGCTATAGGAGCTCTATTATGAAAATATTATCTAGAATCACACCATTTGAGCCTTCTCAATCCAGGTGAGGCCACTGGAAACTCTCAGGTAGTACCTATTCCCGTACACTCCCCCAAGGTGGAACATGCCAGGCCTGGTGGATTAAGAAGATGCATCATGGGACTTCCCCGGTGGTCCAGGGTTTAAGAATCTGCCATGCAATGCAGGGGACGGGCGTTGAGTCCTTGCTCAGGGGTCTAAGATCCCACAGGCCTCAGAACAACTAAGCCTGTGCTCTGAAACCTGTGTGCCATAACTAAGACCCAACACAGCCAAATAAATAAACAACCAAAAGAAGTGACACAAGGCATAACCTGAAGCTCGGCATCACACGCGAGTTACCATACCAGACAAATTCGTGGCAGACGGAGCAAAACGTGGGCTGTGGGAAGAAGGTGGCCGTGAACTCATGGCACTTGACGTGGTGGACTTTGGCCTGCTTGATGGCTCCTCGGCGGTGATGTAGAGCGAAGAAGCCATCGGTCTCGAATTCGTTCATGTCCTTTGTGTCTGCAGGAAGAGGGCAGGGACAGTGACCTTCTGCGAAATGGCTGTCACAGCTGGGGGCGAGCAGCGCGGGGGGCGGGGGGGGACGGGGAAGGGGCAGAGATGGATGAGGAACTAGACAAGCTTTGAGACCATTAGCATCCCAAGTACTGGGTTGGGCTAAACACCTTTGGGGTTTTTTCTAAAAGATGTTATGGACATTTTGGCCAACCCAGTATTTCTAAAGTTTGGTACAGTACGAAGTGTCTTTCCTTAGTCCCATAACAGAATTATCAGACGGTGTCCTGTTCCAGGATTGGAACAACAAGGCTGGAATCTTGGCTCAATCCTTCCATCCTCTTTCACGATACTGAGCTATATCCTCTCTCAATTTTTAAAACCAGAAATTGGAACATTTAAGGTATTTATTGACCTTTCCTTGTCACTGTCAGTGATGAGTCAGCGAGAAAGGGCAGGAAGTGGCAAATACTTTGCCTGTAATTCTGAAGAATAATGTGTACTGAACAGTAAGTTAGAAACAATATATACATATTTTTTAGGTCCCAGGAAATTTTATATCTGGTTGTTTATAGACAAAAAATGTAGACAAGCAGGAGCTGGCCAGATTTCTGAAGGCAAAAAAGCTTTGGGAAGTTGTTTATGCTTTGGTTCCTGAAGCCCATGGGAATCAGATGCACCAGCCATAAAACTATACAGGTCAATGTGGAAAGGGCCGGAAATGAACACATGACTGTAATTAAAAAGTGTCTAGATAATCCTGGCTGGTACCTAGTCATCTACATCAAATCACGTTCACATTTCTTCAGTTTACCCTGGGCTCTGGGTGCTGGTGAAGGTGCTCTGAGTAGTAACTGTCCACAGTACCCACAGCTTCTAAAAGGCTGGAAGAAGTCTGAGAAATACTGGTGAGAATATTCTCCCTGGCCGAAGCCCAGGTCCCCCAGCCAAAATACACAATAGCAAGGTAGTTATGATTGACCAGTACGACGGGCCCTCCAGAGCGCATGAGAGAGTGCATGGTAAAGGAGGCGGAACACAGCTGCCATCATCACTAAAATACGGATAACAAATTGATGATTCAGTTCCTGCAACTGCGATTCCAAGTAGATTCTTGGATTACTTACTCTACTTATTTTTCAAAATACAAAAAATGGAGGTTTGGCAAGGATAAGGGGCTCCTGTTTCACAAATGAAGAGAGTTAACAATATTTAAACCCAATTGTTTCCTTTCCGGCTAAGCCATGGCAGTGGCTGGACGACACACTCGAGGCAAGTGATCCTGCCGGAGTATCTTAATTTCCCCGCCCCTTTTCATGGCCAGGCTGGAAGCACACTGGGTAGACGGGGCTGGGGGAGGGTCACGGAGGTGGAGACCCTCCTCCACCGTCCAGCCTAGTGCCAGCACTCATTTCAAGACTGAAGTCTTCTCTCCAAGAGTCCATGGGTCTGTTTTACGGAAACCCCAAACTCTCAGATAAAACGTCACTTTGCTGTACACCTGAAACTAACACAGGATTGTAACTCAACTCTACTCCAAAGAAGATAATAATCAAGCATTCCTAAGAAAGACTTCCTTACACGGCTGAGGACTTTGCCTGATACTTCAAGGATAGGCGATCTAGGTCTTTTTTTTTTAAAGGAACTGTGCTGGAAATAAAAAGGCTTGGTGAATTCGGGGTTAGATTTAGGGTCACCGAGGCAACTGCCTTCTCCTATAGGCTCTGGTTTAAGTGTAGAGATCTATTTACAACTCGGGACTGGCACAGGAGGCCATCTGTCGGGAAGCTCTGATTCATTTCTATTTTGGTGCTGATGAAATAAAAGGAAATAAAGCATAAAATTACTTTTGAACTCAGGGAGGGAGGTGAATTATTCTGGGAACTCTATCCATATTACTGTGAAAAATATACAAATATAACCATGTAACAATTACATGGTGGTGGTTTAGTTGCTAAGTTGTGTCTGACTCTTGCGACCCCAAGGACTGCAGACCACCAGGCTCCTCTGTTCGTGGGATTCTCCAGGCAAGAATACTGGCATGGGTTGCCATTTCCTTCTCTAGGAGATCTTCCCGATCCAGGAATTGAACCCAAGCAGATTCTTTACTGACTGAATAGTCAGTAAAGCTATTATAATAGTCTGGACTATATACAACTATACGTTTACAAATATAAAATAGTCTGTGTATTAGAACACTGTACATTTAAAAATATGTCAGAGACTACAGGTAAGTAATTCATTCCCTTGCTCCTTGCTATAATTCCTTTATCCTCTGATCATTTCAATCCTTATAAGAAAGTAAATGTATAAAAGCTCAGAATTTTAAAAATTCTCCTTGTAATTACTGTTTATTTCTGAAGTAATTTGGCCTTCTGTTTGTTCACTGGCTTGAATAAGCTCACTGATCTTTATATAGTTGGTTATTTATTTTATAGCAATGGTGCCTAATCTATTTGTTTAACCAATCACTTGTTTGTAGTCAATTAAGTCACACATTTCCTGGAGAGCTATGAGCGAACTGCTATGCAGGACAGTATAAAGAATTATGAGATGTTACCCCTAATTTTGAATGGGTAAGTCAGGGAGAAATGGCACTCACATGAAGAACAGACTAGGAGATAAAAACTCCCATATTTTTGGGAGGGAGGAAATGAAATTACAAAAGAGGCCATAAAGAGGCAGCTGAAAAATTAAGAGGAAAACTTGAATAATATTACATGAAGCAATACAAGAAAGAAAAGGTTTCTCAGCATTGACGGAGCAAGAGATGTCAAGGGAATTGAAGCTTAAGAAACAAACATTTGTTTTGAGGGTTCATTCTTTTGGAGAACGCCATTTAGCAGATGGATTGAAAAATGAGCCAGATTCTTTGGGTTTAAGGGTTGATAGAGTAGTGAAGGAAAAAGGAGTAATATATTAAACTGTTTCTCAAGAAACGTGTCAGGGGATGAAAGGAAAGAAGGCCTTGTAGAGAAAAAAGGTTTTAAAAAATACCTTTAAACTGACAGATTGGGATTGACATATATACACAGTTCAGTTCAGTCGCTCAGTCGTGTGCGACTCTGCGACCCCATGAATAGCAGCACACCAGGCCTCCCTGTTCTTACCAACTCCCAGAGTTCACCCAAACTCATGTCCATCGAGTCAGTGACGCCATCCAGCCATCTCATCCTCTGTCGTCCCTTCTCCTCCTGCCCCCAATCCCTCCCAGCATCAGAGTCTTTTCAAATGAGTCAACTCTTCGCATGAGGTGGCCAAAGTACTGGAGTTTCAGCTTTAGCATCATTGCGTCCAAAGAAATCCCAGGGCTGATCTCCTTCAGAATGGACTGGTTGGACCTCCTTACAGTTCAAGGGACTCTCAAGAGTCTTCTCCAACATCACAGTTCAAAAGCATCAATTCTTAGGCGCTCAGCCTTCTTTACAGTTCAACTCTCACATCCATACATGACCACTGGAAAAACCATAGCCTTGACTAGACGGACCTTTGTTGGCAAAGTAATGTCTCTGCTTTTCAATATACTACCTAGGTTGGTCATAACTTTCCTTCCAAGGAGTAAGCGTCTTTTTTCTTTCTTTTTTTATTGTTATTATTATTTTACAATATTGTATTGGTTTTGCCACACATCAACATGAATCCGCCATGGGTATACACGTGTTCCCAATCCCAAACCCCCCTCCCACCTGGCTGCAATTACCATCTGCAGTGATGTTGGAGCTCAAAAAAATAAAGTCTGACACTGTTTCCACTCTTTCCCCATCTATTTCCCATGAAGTGATGGGACCAGATGCCATGATCTTCGTTTTCTGAATGTTGAGCTTTAAGCCAACTTTTTCACTCTCCTCTTTCACTTTCACCAAAAGGCTTTTTAGTTCCTCTTCACTTTCTGCCATAAGGGTGGTATCATCCGCATATTTGAGGTTATTGATATTTCTCCCTGCAATCTTGATTCCAGCTTGTGTTTCTTCCAGCCTGGTGTTTCTCATGATGTACTCTGCATATAAGTTAAATAAGCAGGGTGACAATATACAGCCTTGACATACTCCTTTTCCTATTTGGAACCAGTCTGTTGTTCCATGTCCAGTTCTAACTGTTGCTTCCTGACCTGCATACAGGTTTCTCAAGAGGCAGGTCAGGTGGTCTGGTATTCCCATCTCTTTCAGAATTTTCCACAGTTTATTGTGATCCACACAGTCAAAGGCTTTAGCATAGTCAATAAAGCAGAAATAGATGTTTTTCTGGAACTCTCTTGCTTTTTTGATGATTCAGTGGATCTTGGCAATTTGATCTCTGGTTCCTCTGCCTTTTCTAAAACCAGCTTGAACATCTGGAAGTTCATGGTTCATGTACTGCTGAAGCCTGACTTGGAGAATTTTGAGCATTACTTTACTAGCATGTGAGATTATACAGTGGAAGTGAGAAATAGATTTAAGGGACTAGATCTGATAGACAGAGTGCTTGATGAACTATGGACAGAGATTCATGACATTGTACAGGAGACAGGGATCAAGACCATCCTCATGGAAGAGAAATGTAAAAAAGCAAAATGGCTGTCTGAGGAGGCCTTACAAATAGCTGCGAAAAGAAGAGAAGTGAAAAACAAAGGTGAAAAGGACAGATATAAGCATCTGAATGCAGAGTTCCAAAGAATAGCAAGGAGAGATGAGAAAGCCTTCCTCAGTGATCAATGCAAAGAAATAGAGGAAAACAACAGAATGGGAAAGACAAGAGATCTCTTCAAGAAAATTAGAGATACCAACGGAACATTTCATGCAAAGATGGGCTCAATAAAGGACAGAAATGGTTTGGACCTAACAGAAGCAGAAGATATTAAGAAGAGGTGGCAAGAATACACAGAAGAACTGTAAAAAAAAGATCTTCACGACCAAGATAATCACGATGGTGTGATCACTCACCTAGAGCCAGACATCCTGGAATGTGAAGCCAAGTGGGCCTTAGAAAGCATCACTACGAACAATGCTAGTGGAGGTGATGGAATTCCAGTTGAGCTGTTTCAAATCCTGAATGATGATGCTGTGAAAGTGCTGCACTCAATATGCCAGCAAATTTGGAAAACTCAGCAGTGGCCACAGGACTGGAAAAGGTCAGTTTTCATTCCAATCCCAAAGAAAGGAAATGCCAAAGAATGCTCACACTATATACACAGAACTAGGTATAAAACAGGTAACTAATGAGAACCTACTATATAGCACAGAGGGGGGAAAAAAAAGAAGTAATCCATTTGGACTGTAGCCTGCAAGGCTCCTCTGTCGAATTCTCCAGGCAAGAATACTGAAGTGGGTTGACATTCTCTTCTCCAGGGGATCTTCCTGATCCAGGGATCGAACCCAGGTCTCCTGCATCACATGCAGATTCTTTACCATTTGAGCCACCAGGACATATGTTAGGACATATGTTAAATTGTTAGCCCTAGGACATATGTTAAATTAACCTTCTGCTGTGTGACTCAGGGAACTAAAACCGGGGCTCTGTAACAACCTAGAAGGGTGGGATGGGGAGGGAGGTCAAGAGGGAAGGAACATATGTACCTACGGTTGATTCAAGTTCATGTTTGTAGAAAACAATACAATACTGTAAAGCAATCATCCTTCAATTAAAAATAAATAAAATTTAGTGTGCATTCCAATTTACATTAGGTGCAAACAAATAGTTTTTGATTGTACTTATTCATGCATTGGAGAAGGAAATGGCAAAGTTTTTGATTGTACTTATTCATGCATTGGAGAAGGAAATGGCAACCCACTCCAGTGTTCTTGCCTGGAGAATCCCAGGGACAGGGGAGCCTGGTGCGCTGCCATCTATGGGGTCGCACAGAGTCAGACACAACTGAAGCGACTTAGCAGCAGCAGCAGCAGCAGCATACAAGGTACTTAGAATAGTCTAATTCACAGAGTCAGCAAGCACACTGGTAGATGCCTGGGGCTGTGGGGTGGACGGGTGGGGAGATGGGGATGGGAGTTCATGTTTAATGGGGACAGAGCTTCAGTTTAGGAAGGTGAAAAACTCAGGAGGGTGGGTGACGGTGAGAGCTGCTCAACAATGTGAACGGGCTTGGTGTCGTCGAACTGTACCGTTAAATATGGCTGAAATAGTATATATTATGTGACTTTTAGCACAGTAAAAAGCTTTTTAAAAAATATCTATTTCAAGTTGGAGAAGATTGCATAATTACGTCAGTGAGGTGGAAACCAGAGAGAGAAGAAAAAACTGAAGATGCCAGAGAGGAAGCAGGGCTGGTGTTACAGAGCCGCCAGGGTCGACAGCCAGGACACCAAGAAGGGGGCTCCCTCAGAGGCCGAGAGCGGGAAGAGGGCTCAGGGAGCAGCAGCTGTGCCCTGAAGCACAGACGCCGGCGGAAGGCACGGGCTCTCCCAGCTCCGCCACGTTAGTAGCTTCCTCAGCAACTCAGAAGGGCTATGGGAATATTTGAGACAGTCACTGAGTGGGGACCACAGGGAAAGAAAAGGCGTTTCCAAATGCCAGAGTGAGCCCACTGAACACTTCAGCACACATGCTCTGAGCCCCTCCTAAGTACTCAGTGAAACAGGAAAATGAATGAAACAAGGCCATCTGCAGCAACACGGATGGACCCAGCGACGATCATACTAAGTGAAGTCAGACAGAGAATGTCAAATATTCCACAATATCACTTATATGTGGACACTAAAAAATGATACAAAGGAACTTATTTAAGGAACAGAAATAGACTCACAGACTTAGAAAACAAACTTGTAGCTACCAAAGGAGAACGGCATGGAGGCATAAAACAGGAATGGGCTTAACATACACACACAGACAGATACTCAACAAGGACCTACTGTACAGCTCAGGAAACTACCCAGTATTTTGTAATAACCTATAAGAGAAAAGGATATGAAAGTATATATACATATGTGTGTGTGTGGGGGGTGCATATATATATATATTCAGACATATCTGAATCACTTTGCTCTACACCTGATGCTAGCTATACTTTGAAAAAGATTGAAGAGTGGTAGCATCTGATTCATTTACACAGCATTTTGACAACAGGATATAAATGCAACAGGAAGAACTGACAGGCTGTCTGAGACACCACGCACACGGCTCGTAAATTAACTTCTATGAACGGTGTCTGTGTGTGAGATGCAAGGGAAAGTCTTCAGTGACACGTTTTTTTCCTTGCTTGTTCCTAAAAGCATTTGAGATGACTAACGTGAAGCATTACTGCTCTGTTCTTCTAGGGCTAAGGGAAGTATTTATCAGCTTCTTATTCATTTTGTATTCTGATGGTGTGACCACGTGTCATATCACACCATTTATACACAGTGTGCACACACAGCGCAACACGTTAGCAGAACCTTTGGTGCTTACAGTAAATTCCCAAATGAAAATATAGACAGACTAGAAAAGCCCCGGGCATATGCCTTCACACCACGTGAAGAATAAATGCTGGACTTCCTTGGTGATCCAGTGGTTAAGAATTTGCCTGCCAATGCAGGAGAAGGCAATGGCACCCCACTCCAGTACTCTTGCCTGGAAAATCCCATGGATGGAGGAGCCTGGTAGGCTGCAGTCCATGGGGTCGCTAAGAGTTGGACACGACTAAGCGACTTCACTTTCACTTTTCACTTTCCTGCATCGGAGAAGGAAATGGCAACCCACTCCAGTGTTCTTGCCTGGAGAATCCCAGGGACGGCAGAGCCTGGTGGGCTGCCGTCTATGGGATCACACAGAGTTGGACACGACTGAAGCAACTTAACAGCAGCAGGGAAAACAGGTTTGATCCCTGGTCTGGGAATATTGCACACGCGGCGGGGCAACTAAGCCCGTGCACCACAACTGCTGAGCCCACACTCTAGAGCCTGTGAGCCACGGCTGCTGAGCGCATGCACCCTAGAGCCGGAGCTCTGCAGCAGGGGAGCCACCTCAAGGAGAAGCCTGCCCACCTCCACAAGAGAAAGCCTGAGCACAGCCGTGAAGACCCAGTGCAGCCAAAAATGAGATCTTTCAAAAGCAAATACTATACATGTTTTATATTTCTGTGTGTATCTGGTCCCACAGAGTGTATATTCAAGTCACGCTCGAGCATCATTGGAAATTTTAAGGAAATTCCTTGTGATTCCATTTTCTTTGCTTTCGAAAAAGTGAACTAAGTTGCAAAGGAGAAGAGACATGCCCACCTTATCCCCAAATAGGAATAAGAAACGTCACTTGCCACTCATTTCCAGAAAGTATCTCGCGTTCATCAGCATTCGGCCTTGAGGTTTCAGCTCTAACTGGTGGAAGGAAGAAAAGAAACATGGGTCAGAGCGTGAGGCAAGCGCTGAGCTGAACGACATCCCAGCTGAGGAGCTGGGTGAGGCAGGAGATTTCCAGCCCAGCTCTGTTCCTTTTCATCTTGCTCACTCATGCTATCATCAAAATAGCACGGCATCCACAAATGTAACCTTTCTTTTATCGAAACACCTCAGCAGCTCATGAATTTGATTTGGAGATCAAAACTTCCTTAAGGCCATGTCCGACTTTCTGCGGCCTGATGGACTGCTGCCTGCCAGGCTCCTCTGTCCATGGAATCTCCCAAGCAAGAATACTGGAGTGGGTTGCCATTTCCTCCTCCAGGACCTCTTCCTGACCCAGCATCTCCTGAGTTGCAGGCGATTCTTTACTGCTGAGCCAACAGGGCCTCTAGGTTAATAGGGGTATTAAATGGGAGTGACCTTTTACTTTCACATGGAGAACCTGCTTCCTTTGGAAAGTGCCAGACCATCTGCTAAGGGAACTTTTAATTAGATTGGTCAAGGAAGGGATTAAGAATGTATATATTTCAGTATGATTATGTAGAAGGGACCAGACAGAGTGACCTGTTAAGGGATGATGCAGATTACGTGATGTGACGTAAGGGACACATGGCAAAGCTGAGAAGACCTGACTAACCACTAATAATATAACTAAACTGCAACACAGCACTGTTCACATGCTAAAAAGAAACAAGAAAAAAGGTGAACTGAAGCCCATTGCTGATCATTATATCTGTGGGTAACTAGAATAACTGAAACATAGCAAGAAGGGTCTAGTTGAACTCAGGACTGAATATGAATCATGGTTAAATAATTCAAAGTCATGGTGATCTTGTACCTTCCACCAGACCTTTAAAGATACTGGAGAAACTGACATAATAGCAATGCCCATGGTACAGCATCACTACTGTTAGACTTTTATGATGTGACAAGCTTCTACCACTTGCTTAACTACACAGTCCCATGAAAGCTTAAATTTGTTCTTGTTCAGTTGCTAAGTTGTGTCTGACTCTTAAATGGCTTAAATAGATTAGTGAAAAGAGAAGGGCCTTTGACATCAAGTACATATACCATTATTCTCTGGTTTACGGAATAATAAATAGTGGAGGCAAAAAATAAAAATCGAAGAATGAGGGATAGGGGCTCATTCCCAGAGGAAGTGGGAAAAACTGGTACCAGGTGACTGCAATGCTATCAATATTCAGGAATTAGTGGTGATAGAAGAAATTAAATCAGTGAGCTGCTGAAAAAACAGCCTCCACAGAAAGTCAGATTCCATCACATTTATGAGTGAGTGGGGGATAACCACACCAACAGGGAAAACCCTGGGAAAGCAAAAACAAAATATCAATGTTTGGAAACTACATGGTGACTGTGGAGGTAAGAGGCAATTCTGAGAAAATCTTTTTTTTTTTTTTTTAACAGAGAAACTAATTTTAAGAAAGCAGAGTTTAACAGAAGCAAGGGAAACTAAGTCCAAAGCAATTTGTTGATGCTTAAACATGATAAATAAAAGTGAACTAGGAAATAACCTTGAACATAATAAAGGCAAAAAATATAAGAAGGTTGCCAGTAGTTAAATGTGGATCCAAGGGCTTCAGTTCAGTCGCTCAGTCGTGTCCGACTCTCTGTGACCGCACCAACTGCAGCACGCCAGGCCTCTCCGTCCATCACCAACTCCCAGAGTTTACCCAAACCCATGTCCATCGAGTTGGTGATGCCATCCAACCATCCTATCCTCTGTCGTCCCCTTCTCCTCCTGCCCTCAATCTTTCCCAGCATCAGGGTCTTTTCCAATGAGTCAGCTCTTCGCACCAGGTGGCCAAAGTACTGGAATTTCAGCTTCAACATCAATCCTTCCAAAGAACACCCAGGGCTTATCTCCTTTAGATTGGACTGGTTGGATCTCCTTGCAGTCCAAGGGACTCTCAAGAGTCTTCTCCAACACCACAGTTCAAAAGCAACAATTCTTTAGCGCTCAGCTTTCTTTATAGTCCAAATCTCACATCCATACATAACTGCTGGAAAAACCGTAGCCTTGACCAGACGGACCTTGTTGACAAAGTAATATCTCTGCTTTTTAATATGCTGTCTAGGTTGGAAGGATATCCTATCCTTCCAAGGATCCGAGGGCTTATGTCTCAATAATCCCAATATGTAAAAAATATGGAAAGTCTGACAAGAATAAATTTTTAAAAATGTCTTGGCAAGAAAGCAAATGCAACTTTAAGAGGTATAAATAGAAAAACAACTTGTTTGTCAAGAATGCATAATAAAAGAATTTAAAAAAATAGTTATCCCTTTATTCACTGAAAAGGAAATCTATAGTATGCTACTTTAAAAATTAGAGATTTGGTGACTCTTCCCTTTTAAAAAAATGAGGCAGAAAGTGGAAAATAAATGGGACTGGGAGAAAAACAGAGGAAGATTTTCTCTAGTTTCTCTCTTCTTTCTCTGAGCCTGGTCAAATGCTCTATGACTCAGAGGTATCTGCAGCCGCACCCTCTCCCCCAACAGGTCTGTGTAAACTTTTACCACTAAGTCACATGCCTGTGACATTACCCACTTATTTATCCACTTCCCATTTTTTGCACAACCAGCTACCTAAGAGGAATTCTGTTTCTGTGATCTCTCACCAGGCTGAATGAGTTCAGAGACACCCTGAACTAAATTATCTAAATACATCTAAGCATGGGGGACTTTAAGAAAAAAGCCTTGACATATCGTTATCTTTAAAGATTACTTTAGTGATGCAAGCAAAGATAGATATACTTTCCTAAAAAGTACCCCTCTCTCTTGCTCTCTTTTTTTAAGGTAAAAAATATACAATTGACACGAAAATCTGTTTTAGGCTTATATTTTTCCCATTTTGAAACCTGGCATTTGAAAATCTTTTGGCTGGAGTTCTTAAGAATCTGAGTTATAAGAAGCATGAAGCTGAAAGGTAAGAGTCTCCTCCTTTGCATAAAGGATGCAGACATTTGAAAACACGTTTTGGGTTTCAGCTCTTACAAAAGCAGCTTTTACTCATATGTTTTCTTTAATTTTTATACCCCAGACATTTTCACAGGAATTTTTATGCTTTCATAGTTTACTTCTCCCTTTAACTTATAACTATTTTGGTAACAAATGTTTAGAATCGAAGTTTTCAAAAATCTGCGTGGTAACATGAGTTGTGTATAATGTACTTTTTAGAGCAAAGTAAGCTAACCCTGAATATTCATTGGAAGGACTGAAGCTGCAGCTCCAATACTTTGGTCACCTGATGCGAAGAGCCCACTCACTGGGAAAGACCCTGATGCTGGGAAAGATTGAAGGCAAAAGGAGAAGGGGGTGGCAGAGGATAAGATGGTTGGATAACATCACTGATTCAAGGGACATGAGTTTGAGCAAACTCTGGGAGATAGTGGAGGACAGGGGAGCCTGGCCTGCTGCAGTCCATGGGATCACTAAGAGTCAAATACGACTGAACACTAAATAATAAGCTAAGCAAACACATTATGACTAGAAAAAATTATAGGGATTGAGATATTAAATGGATCTTTGCTCTCTTCTTACTTATCTATCCACCATCCTAAGACAGTTTATCAAGGTATCATGTACGTATCTAGATATCTCGATATTCACGTGATATCTTGATACACAGATCACAGGTAGGTTCCCACGATATGAAAATTTTGTGGTATTTCCAAGCTGACTTTAACAGTTATAGATCAGTAACAGTTCTTCACACCCTGAGAGACCTTATTTCCTTTACCCAAGAATCAAAGAAATGTGAGTATGCTAGTATGTTCCACAGTCCACAATGAATCCTCATCGTCACAAGTCAAGTCACCAGTGAGTCAGTGGTAGGGAGTTGGTTTCCCCGAGGCCTTCAGGATGTCAACCCTCAGGATGACACTGAAATTTTGTACCAGTCATCAGCTGCGATGGTGTCTATCACTTCATGGAACATACACATAAATGAAGCCCATGCCCTGGCTACTTACCCATATTTCTGTCTTCCCGTTGTTTTTCCTGCATCTCTCGGCCAGGGAGTAGAGCTCCACGGTGGTCTCGGATATCAGGTCCACGTTTTTGCCCTTCACGATGATCTGCATCACTCGCCCCTTGTTGATGTGGGCGTCGAAAGTGCTGTCCCAGGGCGGGTACATGGTTGGCTTTTTCTGGATGTACATCTGCCCATTCTCTAGGAATGGAAAGATATGTGCTCATTACGCTTTCAGCCTGTTCTGGGAAATAATTCCCCCACTCCCTCTGCTCTCGAGGACTGTATAAGTCTTTTGGGAGGACGACAATAACACATACAATTAGAATTAGAGACACTCAGAGAATGAACTCATGGTTACCAGGGAGGAAGGATGAGGGCGGAAGGGATAGTTAGGGAGTTGGGGATGGACACGCACACACTGCTATATCTAAAATGCGTAACCAACAAAGTCCTACTGTATAGCACAGGAAACTCTGCTCAGTATTAGGTAGCTGCATGGATGGAAGAGGGATTTGGGGGAGAATGGATACATGTATACATGCATGGTTGAATCGCTCTGGTGTGCACCTGAAATTATCACAACATTGTTAACTGACTATACGCCAATAAAAAAAATAGTAAAAAAAAAAAAAAGAATTAGAGATAAAATAGGACAAAATGAGATGGTTCCAAGGTCTACATGCAAGGTAACCTGGATAATTTATGCAAATAAATCTGGCATCTTCACTGGCAATGCTCTTTTCCTATTCATCAGTTGCTTCTTTTGAAGTCTGAACATCTGAGCAAATATAAATAACCCAGCAGCTAACCCTGGTATGTTTGGTAGAGGACAGTGACCTAGATACCCCCCTCTTTTTTTTTAACAGGTTATATACTTTTATGCCTTTGGGGATCCTTCTGTGTTAATGTATTAACGGTGGACACATAACTGTTCAATTTCACTGGTATCTAGTAAAAAAAACAAAAAAGATAAAACTACTGTGTGTTGATTTGAAAAAGACAGTGACTTAATTTCAGGCTTATACTGAGTGTTCTTTTAGAAAGATATTTTAAAATTTTCCACTCAACATAAATACCTTTAATAGGCAAAACCTTTAAAATACCATGAACCATTATTTTCTTCTCAAAATGAGGATACATTTTAACATAAACCATGCACCCTAAGCGAAAACTAACAAGTATCTCAGAGAGGTGGAGGTCTTCATCCCCGGAGTCAGTAAAGCAGGCTGCAGAAGGCCTGCAAATGGTTAGTGACAGGAACCAAGGGCAGGATGATGAAGTTTAAGGGAACCATCCCAGAACCACCAGGGAAAGTGATTACTAGTGGGATTCAGCAGTGTTGCTCTATCCTCCATCCACACTGGATTCTCTGTAGCATTTATGCCCTAGTCGTTGCAGGAGCAGAAAACTGCAGCTGTATTTCAGGGTTTCTTTCTTGTGACCCTAAGCACATGAAGCGACAGTCCGAGCAGAGATTTATCAGAGAAGTTGATAAAGCAAAAAGAAAACGCCACTGAAAGCAGGGAAACAAAGCAGTTCTAACTCTTGACGCATGATGCTGAAAGAGAACAGGCATCAGGCATTTGCTAAATTATTCTTTGGGAGGTATACAAGGATTTGAATAAGCTGAAACCTCACACTGTAGGTAAACCTGGCTGTGAGAGGTATAAACTCTAGCAATGTTGAACATGGAATTGGAAGGGGAATATTTTTATGGTTTTTTTAATAGAAATTTAACTCAGGATTAGACTTAAAAAAAAAAAGCCATGGCAATATTAGTGATCAGAGTAATGTTTTACTTCCACAGGCTTCAAGCTACCTCTCAAAATTCCTTTGTCTTCTTCCAACCATTATCTTTCAGCACACCCAGGAAACGGACAGAAATTCCCATAGCAAGGCATTTTTCACACTTTCATTCAGTAGACTGTCATCATTTATAAAGAGAACAAGAACTCAAGATCCTGTCTATTTACAGTGGGGTTTACTATTTTCAAAGGCTCCTAGACTGACAGCACTTGTGTCCTATTTGCTCCTGTTCTTTGCTTTATGTAAAATGCAGCCTTAACATCCCAAACACGGAAACCTGCTAAAACGCTACAGAAGTAATGTTTTAAATACCATGTTCAGAGAGATTTCTTCTCAGGACAAAACTAAAACAAAATGAAAAAACAAAAACTTCCACACTCCACAGGCTAACCTTTCAGAAAAACAAACTTCTTTTCCAACATGTCCTCTTGATTCATGTGGCTGATTAGACCAAGTTCAAAGGTAAGGCCAAAACAAGAAATAGATACTTTAAAAAAGGCTCCCAGGAGGCAAATGTCAGTGAGACCTGTGGATGTAAAGGGAACCAGATCCAAGGGACCCATTAAGTCAAAAAGCAGCTTTGAAAAACTCAGACATTGCACACTTCAAAGATTTCAGTGACATTTGAAAGGTTTTAGATTGGGAGCAAGTGCCATTCTCACTGTTAATAAACAGGAGAGAGATCTGGGCAGAAGGGAACTCAAGATGATCAGTCAGTCTCCTCCGCTTTGATGTGCTCCTGGGGCTGGAAGGCAGAAGCCAGTTGAGCACAGAGAAGTCTTTTAAGGGAAAGAAAAGCCAGCATCCAGGATTGGAAACCCCAGGGTTCTGTGCTGGAGGTCATCACCTGCAGAATCAGGTTCCTCTTGCACCCGGGAACGTCACTTAATTTTTCTTTTTTAAGACTACCTTCTCTCTCCATCTTTCTCTCCAGTCTCTCTCTATCTTTCTCTCCAGCCCCAATTCTCTCCCCGCACAACCCTGCTTTGATGTCTTCACTTCACATGACTTACTATGTGATCTTTCTGTTTTTTGCTTATCTTCTATTAGGAGAGGAACTCTGAAGGAAAGGAATGTCTTCTGGCCCAGTATACAGTAGGTGCTCCATAAATACTTTCTCTGTAAATGCACTGTAGTGGCTCCTAATCTTTCCTGTGACTGCATCAGTGGCAATCAGACTTCCCTACAAAGTGTCATCTGCTAAAACCAGAAACTGTGTGTAGAGAGGTAGGGAAAGGCAGGGAGGCTGGGAATACCATGAGATATAAACTTCATCCTGCTTTTTATTTTTTCCTTTTCTTTCTGTTTTTAGAAAGTCCATGAGAACTTTAAAACACAGAGGCAGGGACCAGACAGGGTAGGAGCAGTTTAAGTGATCATGAAGATATTCTAGACAGAAAAGGATTACCTCATTTTTCCTGAGTGACACTGTTTATTCACATTATCATTTCTAATGTGCTTCAGGAAATAAATTGGTTAAAATATTATCAAATTTTCTTTAAGACATTTTAGCAGTCACTTCATTAGACAATTTAGCTTTATGTTCATTCATTCTTCCAAATGGAAGAAGTATTCCAAATGTCCATTCAATACTCATTTTTTGTCTGTTCACTTATTACAATGTACAGTGATGTTAATTGCTATTTCATTTAGAAAAATTCCTTGACTCCATGGTACTACCATGCTCAAATGTGCACACAAGTTACATTGCTGAACCAGTAATTTAGACAAGTCAGAGTAGGATGATTTTAATGGAAAGATCTAAACCCATGAAGGAATCCTGGAAGACTGTCATGCTTTCCTCCTTTCCAAGAAATTTTCATGAATATTTAAATCTGACAAAATTCTTTAACTCACCTGGGGTCTTAGTAAAGGAAGGCTTCTGAAATTTGAACCCTAATTGCTAATCCTATACGTTTTGTACTATTTATCTGAACTTGGTCAAAGAAGCAGTAAATATCTTCGGCGTTAAGTCTAAGACTATGGAATATTACTCAGCCATAAAAAGGAATGCATTTGAGTCGGTTTTCATGAGGTGGATGAACCTAGAACCTTGATCCTGTTATACAGAGTGAAGTCAGTCAGAAAGAAGAACACCAATACATTAATGCATATATATATGGAATCTAGAAAAATGGTACTGATGAACTTATATTCAGGGCAGGAATAAACCTGCAGATACAGAAAACAGACTTTGGACACAGTAGGGGAAGGAGAGGGTGTCACAAATTGAGAGCATGGCATTGAAACATATACGTTACCATATGTGGAACAGCTAGCTAGTGGGAAGCTGCTGTATAACGCAGGGAGCGCAGCTTGGTGCTCTGAGACAGCCTGGAGGGGTGGGAGGGCGGTCCAGAGGGAGGGGACATATGTATACTTAAGACTGATTCGTGCTATTGTATAGCAGCCGCCAACACAATATTCTAAAGTAAGTATCCTCCAACTGAAACTTTTCAAAATGCAGGACGATGCAACCTTTATCTATAATCACAGAAAACAATCAGAAAATACTGGACCGTGTTCCACTCTAGCTCATTAAAGTAGGTTTCTGGATTTTTCCTTCGTTAACTCCGCACATAATGTCCTCAACTCTTTCCTCCTTTCCTTCGTTTATGTGGAAAATGGGACCATGACCTAGAACATAAGGCAGGCGACCGGGTCCAGTTCAGAGGCCGTTGCTAAGCCCATGAGCCTCTCAGGAAGCACTTGGCTTCTCTGGGCATCGTTTCCTGAGCTGGAAAGTCAGGTTGAGTCAGGCGACCTTGAAGACCCTGGAAGGCCTTGCTTCCCAGTTCACTGCAGGGGCTTCCTCTTCCCCCGCCCCTCACGCCCAGCACCCACTCAAGCTTACCTGATTCAACATACTCTTTGACAAGCACGGCACAGTAAGGGTTAACCGCCTCACCCTGGCAGGACTGGCAGGACCCACAGTCGAAGTTGGACAAACCAATTCGGAGAAACGGTGACATGATGCTCACTCCCTGCAAAGCAACAGAAGACAACAGCTGTTTGAAGACTGTAAAATATATTATTTTGGGTGTTGCATCCCTCTTAACCAGTGCTTTATCTCTGAAAGCCAGAGCCTCAAGTGGCTTGACTATCTGTTCAAACAAATGTTTTACTTCCCCTTCTGCACGGTGCATTATTGGGCTCACCCCAAACCGCAGGCTGATGTGCCAGAGAGAGCGGCGTCCTGGACTAAGGTTATTTAACCTTGTCACTTAGACCTCAGTCCCACTCCCAACTGAATGGAGTTATATTTAATAGTTGCAGAGAGACACAAAAGCATTCCAACACTTCATTTCTTCTATTAGCCAAGTAGGTACCCAGGAAACAACACAGTAATAAGAAAATGAGTTTATAAACAGCGAGTCTATTTTAGTCTCAGCAGTTAAATATGACACTGTGAAATTCTTACATGGGCTATTTGTGTGTGTGATGGAATGGGCTCTGGGCGTTTATTTAGCAGCTGATCTGTTTACTTTAGACACAGACACAGATATATATATATATATATCTGTGTCTGCGTGTGTGTGTATGTATTTAAAGAGCTTTTGAACAGTTTGAACCACTTAAAAACCCTAAATCACTGACCACCATGAAATAGCAACTTCATTGTGGAAAAAGAAAGAAAGGACTTTGTAAAAGTCACAGATCTAATAATTACACTTTCCAGGAGATGTTAGTGAAAATCATCTTCGTGTTGGCTACAGAATCGGGGATCCTAGTCTGATTTTTCATCTACTGTTCTTTCCTTTGTTTGACCATTTACTTCAACTGAAGCTCCCTCCTTTACCTACTTTTACATGACGCTCCATGAATCTGAAACTATTACCCAGCATCAATAATTAGTGATAAAATTACACTCTTGCTTCGTGTCTCTTGAACAGATTTCACCTCATGAATTTTCCAAAACATTCTTAAGGCAGCCAAAGGGAATGTGCACTGGCCAAAAAATTCATTTGGGTTTTTCTGTAAGAGGTTATAGGAACTTTTTGACCAACCCAGTATCAAGAAGAAAGCATTGGCCATCTTTCTTATCTTTGTGGAAAAGAACAAAACTACTCAGAATAACAGGCTCCCAGAGGCCATGATCGATGACCCAGCTGGGAATCTCGAAGCCGTCATCTGAAGCCAGCAGAGCCACGGAAGATCGCCAGTCCTCTGGGCCTCTGGAATGCTGCTGGCCTTTAGGTTTCTTGTTTGTTTGTTTGTTTTTAACCAACAGGGAGACATGTCAGGGGCCCTTGACAGCTGCTGTTAATTTCATGGAGATTAAGAGAGCCCCAATTTCCTGCAGTTCAGCAGGTTTAAATAAAAGAGATGGTCACAGAATCATCCCGATTTGTCTCATGTTCCTCTGAAACACATTCCCATGAATCAGCAGTGAGATGACTTCCAGGTCTGTCTTTAGGGAGCCCCCTTACCCTCTGAGCTTAGAACTCTTGGGTAGAAGCCTAAGAGATGAGAATTCTCCAGAGAAAACTTGAGACCCCCTCCCCACCCGCCTCTCCCCCCGGGGTTCCTGGGTCATGTAGATCTTTCAGACAAATTTATATTCTTCCACGGATCAAGCCAAGAACTGGCATCATTTATGGGACTGTTTACCACATGTGGACTTTTTGGAGATTTCCTCCAAACAAGCTGAAGGTAAGCAATTCATTCGGACTGGAGCCCGGAGGGATCAGTGACCCGTAATGTCTGAGTTATAAGCACTCTGACCTTTCCTGACGATGCGTCACTTTGCTATTTCCAGGCTGGGCTCAGAATTAGGCAACAGCACTCAACGAGCACCTGGGAAAATCTGTCTGGGGAACAGACAGAAGGCTGTAGGGTCTGCAGGGGCTCTATCACAGCAAGGAAGTGAGCTGCAGTGAAACCCCCTCCTCCCGCAGGGCTGGCGTAGACATCACCCGATGTCCTATCCACAAGCGATCCAGGCTCCCTCGCCAGTCTGCCTGCCCTATCCCCTCACACGTGGACATTCTGCCCATCTGCCCAACGCATCCATCTATCTGGCAGCAAAGCCAACGCCTCTCGTTCTAAAGGCCTGGTCCCAGGGACGGCATCTGGCATTTAGAAAGCAGAACTGGCATTTATGTGCTTTACCTCACACGTCGTTCAGTAGAGCCTCAAGCTCAGGGGTGCCTTTTTAAGGCAAAAGGTAGCATTTTATTCCTGAGCTACTCAGAATCTTCTCTCCTTCTGTATAGCGTCCTGGCTATTGTAAGTGGTGCTGCTATGATCAATGGGAACCTAGGGTGTCACACAGAGTGAAGTCACAGAAACAAATATAATGCATAGATACATGCAATCTAGAAAAATGGCATGTGAAAGCGAAAGGTGCTCAGCCGTGTCTGACTCTGTGACCCCATGGAATTCTCCAGGCCAGAATGCTGGAGTGGGTAGCTGTTCCCTTCTCCAGGGGATCTTCCCAACCCAGGGATCAAACCCAGGTATCCCACACTGCAGGCAGATTCTTTGCCAGCTGAGTCACAAGGGAAGCCCAAGAATACTGAAGTGGACAGCCTATCCCCTCTCCAGCGGATCTTCCCAACCCAGGAATCTTCCCAACCCAGGAATCAAACTGGGGTCTCCTGCATTGCAGGTGGATTCTTTACCTACTGAGTTATCAGGAAGCCCCAGAAAAATGGTATAGATGATCTTACTTGCAAAGCAGAAATAGAGACACAAACGTGGAGAACTAATATATGGTTACTAAGGGGAAAGGGAGGGTGGGAGGAACTGGGAGACTGTGATTAACATAGACTGCTGATACTCTGTATAAAATAGGGAACTGATGAGAAGCTACTGGGCAGCACCGGGAACTCTGCTCAGTCCTCCGTGGTGCTCTGAATGGAAAGGAAATCCAAAAGGGAGGGGATACATGTATACACAGAGCTGCTTCATTTAGCTGTACAGTAGAAACTAACACAACACTATAAAGCAACTATACCCCAATAAAAATTGATTAAAAAACAGTAATAGGCGATTATCATGAAATGAAGAAAATACGTAAAGTTAGTAAAACTCTCCTTACCTGAGGCAAATTGCATTCAGTATTTTGATGGATTTTCTCTAGTCTATTTTAATTAATTGGTTTTGTGTTTTTGTTTTATATTCCGTGCTCCCACTGTTTGTATGAGATTATATCTGACTTTTAATTTAACATTTTATCATGAAGATTGTCCAAGTTACTATGCCATCTTCCTAAGCATCCTTTTAATTCTTGCATGATATCCCATTGAGGGACAGCTCCATTATCTGCTTTATTAAAGTCTTACAGTTACATACAGAGATTGTGTCCAGTTATTCCATAATAGAAATTAGCTGATAAGCACCTTTTACAATTTTTTTTTTTAAATTTAGGAAGACTGCATCAGACTAGGTCACTAGAGAACTCCAATATTACTAGATCAAATGATATTACTATTTGTAAGAGATTACTATTTAAAGAAAATAACAAAAGGGGAAAATATCTATAGTAAATGTAACAGAAAATAAGTGATCATCATTCTTATATAATAAGTATACACAAATGTGTAGGAAAAAATACCCCAAACCACTACCCATGACCCAACTAAATAAGTGACAATGTCACAAATATATAAAATACAAAAAACATAGTTGTAACTAGTTTGTAGGAAAATTTCCAGCCTTGTGAGCAATTCAAGAAATGCAAAAACAAAGCAAGATATTATATAATTGCATTTATGTGACATTCTTGAAAAGATAAGCTACATGGGAAAAAAACATCAGCAGTTTGCAGACAGGATGTGATTATAAAGGAATGGCATGAGCGGGTTAGGGGGGACGGTCTAACTGTTTTATAGCCTAGTTGTGGTGGCAGTCACAGAAATCTAGACATAAATACACAGAATGATTCACCCAAAATAAATGTCAATTTTTCCACATGGTAACTTAAGAAACAAAATAAAGATATATGTGACTAGCATTTCAAGGCATAGATTATAAATTCAGAGGTTATATAAAGAATATATATTAGGAAATGGAGAATCCATATAATAAAATACTGAATTAAAATCTGAAGTAACCAAGAATAGCCTCAATTTACTAAAGGTGGTCAGAGTCTTAAAAAAAAAAAAAAAGAACATCTTTCACTCTGTAACATTTAAACGCTCCTGAAATTTTGCATTTTGGTGCAAATAGCTGAAAAAAAGTAACATTAGCATTTAACAATGCATTTTCTTTGAGGTATATTAATATTCAATTCAAGCTATAATAATAAAATAACTAAAATACTTAAAATATAAAATAAAACAATAACATTACTTTACCTGGGCAATTAGCAAATATTTTTTGAAGTGCTCTTACCTAACACTGGCAAGGACAACATGCATCAAATGCTATCTCATCTGTTGTGAGCATAAATTTCCACAGTCCTGTTGAACACACACACACACATGCATGTATGTATATGTATATATGTAAATCTCAAGAGCCAAGAAGATATGTAATAAGCACATGAAGATGAAATTAACACGAAAGATTTTTGTGGGGTGACTTGTGCTCAGAGCGGATGGTAAGGGAGAAGGGGGATTCCAAGGAGAATTACTCTTGTACAGAAATACAGACACTGGAATCTCACCCATCAGGACTGGCCTCTCCCAGTCTCTCTACGGAGTGTACGTTTCATAATCTCTTTACTGACAGTCACAGTGACCTTGCCTTTTACAACAGAGAGTGTGTGCATGAGAGTGACTGGCCGTGACTTCCCTGGGGGACCAGTGGTTAAGAATCCGCCTGCCAGTGCAGGGGAAATGGGTTCAATCCCTGGTCTGGGGAGACTCCACATGCCACAGGGCAACTAAGCCTGCGCACCACCGAGCCTGCATGACCTGGCGCCCATGCTCTGCAACAGGAGAGGCCACTGCAACGAGAAGCCGGTGCGCCACAACTAGAGAAAGCCCACGCACAGCAATGGAGACCCAGAGCAGCCAAAAATAAATGATAAAATTACATTTAAAAAAAAGTGACTGGCCAGCCCAGGCTGTCCTGGTAGCCCAGGGCAGGACACTCTGCAGACCATTCGTCTGAGGACTCCCCTGGACAGCTCCCGGAGACCCTTGACCTACCAGGTCTGCAGGGAACTCACTGTCTTGCCTTTGGAATCTGCCCAGGGATTGGTGCCAAGACTCCTGGCCTAGCACCCCGCCTAGACATCCCCCTTTCTCTCATCTGCCACAACCAACTTTCTCTTCTCCTTCCCCTCCTCCTCTCTCTCCTTCCCTGGGACCTCCATTCTGCATCATCCCTCGTTAGACCCAATGTAGCAGCTTACTGTCTTTCTCCAGCCTTGTCACCTCTCACTTCCAGCCGGATCTCCACACTGCAGCCGCGAGGACCTTCCTTAAGATCACGCAGCGCTCCCGCTGCTTCTCCCGCGTGTCATACTGCTTCGTGGCTCTAGGCGCTTCACAACCCCGCCCCTCTCCCTGGACCGCTTTCCTAGTCCCCTCTGTCCTCCACCTGCCCCTCCCCCACTTCCTCATCTTCCAAGCTCCTGCTCAGTCTTTACCTCCTTGCAAACCCCTTCTTCCCTCACCTCCATCCCCCCTGGCACCTCACATCTTGGTGGGATTTACTCAGCCTCCCGTGGTCCCTGGGTACCCTGTGAGACACACCTGTCATAGCAGTTCAGCTCTCCTCTGCCATTTCAAAAGTCTGAGTGGTGCCGATCCCGTAACTCCCATTCTCTTTGTCTTCAGCTCTCAGCCTCCAAATCAGGGGGACACAGAAGGGCCCCACCAGGATTTCTCCAACATAATCCTTAGAGAGGGTGGGGTATACTTATATCCTCAGAAGAGGGGTGGGACTCAATCTGTGGAAGTCCCTCTGGTTAAATCAGTGTATCTAGCAAAAGCCTTCCAGAGAGAGTGCATGTGGGTGCCTTCCTCAATAGACCCTAGCTGTGATAAATGGTTTCCTCTATTACCACATTCCTTTGGGGAATGCGGGTTGGGGAGGAGACCAGTGCTCACACGATCATATTGCCCCATAATGCTTCATTTGATTGATTCGTTCACGTTTGTCTTCTCAAACAAGACTTTGGGCTCTGAGGGCGGAGACCAGGTCTTAATTAACCATCTACATACCTCTGAGGATTAATCCCGCTCTCTGATACTGAGCAGATGCTCACTGCCTTCTTGCTAAGGAACTTAATTTTCCAAAGCAACATTTTACATCCCCTCTTAATCTTCATGCATTTCTTTTACCTGCAGGGGTATTCTATGGTCTGATTAGGTGGCAGCCAGTTACAGAGGAAATCAATTCAAAGGAAACGTGCCAGGAGTCGTTACAGGCAGAGAATCGATGCCATTATGAGCTCAACGGCAGCAGTTATTTAACTTCTCTAAGTCTGTCTTCTCGTTTGGAAAATGGTGATAATGTTGTTACTTGTTTCCAAGAGTGAAGAGGATGAAATGGGAAAACACAGGGAGGCATTGAGAGCAGGGCTGGCACACAGTCAACTCTCAGAAAAAGTTATTATTATTGCAGCTCTGAAATACTTCCTAGTGTAGTTTATGAGCATTATTAGTGTGTACCAGAAAAGGGTAGAAAGTAAATGGAAATGGTCTTTTAGGAGCGTTATCTGGGCTGAATTATGTGACCTTCTTCTGCACCCTGCCACTGAGCTCTCATAAAGCCCTTCAGGTATCTCTTCTAAAGCACTTATTTTCCCCTAATGGAGTAATCATGATGCCAGCACTCGTCACGACGAACTAGCAGTGTGTCCATCCAGCCTTCTGCGCTTTAGCTAGCCCAGCTGTGAAATATCGTCATAATGTGTACTTTAAACCTGTGGAGGATCTTTACTCTTACAGCTCAATGTTTTCCCCTTTAACTACGATCTCATTCCTCTTGGGCAGGTAGATGGGCAAGTCTCAGAGGTGTGCTTGAGGTTATATCCGTCAAGTATCAAATGGAGAATTCTGGTCTCTTGACTGCCTGGTGCTGCCTGACCTACTTACCTAGACTGACTCACCTGCCACAATGCAAACCCACCAAATACTTTCATGCTGACCTGAAGGATTGCCACCACATAACGAAAGTGGCTTGGGGGAAAGTCCATGGAATAGGAAGCGGGAGAAGTTCTCTAAATGCTTGTCAGCAAAAACGTGTCGAGACTTCACTTCCTCTGCAGCAAGTCAAGTAAGAATGAACATACTTCTTGATTTTACAAAAATCTGGACAGCAGTTGTATTGCTACAGGTTAGCTGGAGGAGCCTTAAGGACAGACGGAGAGTCTCACAGAAACACCAAAACCTTAACATGTATCAACAGAAGAGAAAGCACAAGCGAATCAATAGCAAGCTTGAGAATGAGAAAAAAATTCAGTGGGTTCCCAATCCATCAGCTCAGCTGAAATTTGGTAAATGTCAGGCAAATTCTGGCAAATGAAGATACACCTACCGCTCTCACATTTCTTTATGAGACACAGAGGCAGCCTGAGCAAACAGAACACATCCCTTCACCTGCCAAAAAATGAAGAAATAAAACAAACACTGAAATTTAGGGAAAAGCACCTGTGTGGCATTATTACTATTCTGACACTAGTTTGAATGTGTGATATGGACAGACAGCCCCATGAAAGCCCTGCTCTGACCAAATTGCACGAATATTCAATTGTCTCTGTCCAATTGACTCAGCCCGTTTTCTGAACACACCCCAACAATCCATCTCATTGGCTCTGTTTATACCTTCCTTCCAGGTGTGTGCTCCATCACCTGCACTCAGGCACATCCTTCAACCTTTCTCCTCTTTTAAGGACCTCACCTCTGCCCTTCCAGAGGTGGGCAGAGGAAGGGATCCAGAGATCCCTTCTTGCTTCCCACAAGAAGAGGAGTGATTTACCCAAAGGATAAACTACAGGAATAACCAATGTTTGCCTAGTCCAGCTCCCTCCTCTCTTTTCGGGGATCTGCCAGTTTTCAGAGACTGTGTTTCTCTACTCTCCTCTGCTGTGCCATAAGCAGGGCAGGATTATCCTGCCAGTCCTAGGAGGCCAGCCATCGTCCAGCACTGCCTATGACCCTGTGAACAACCACCAACCTATCTGCTTGGATGCTTTGGCCATATCTACCAATCCAGCCTTTTATCACTCATCAAGTTGATTTTTTCTTCTTCTTCTCCATCTCTCATGCTGCTAAGTCGCTTCAGTCGTGTCCAACCCTGTGCGACCCCATAGACGGCAGCCCACCAGGCTCCCCGGTCCCTGGGATTCTCCAGGCAAGAATGCTGGAGTGGGTTGCCATTGCCTTCTCCAATGCATGAAAGTGAAAAGTGAAAGTGAAGTCTCTCCATCGTGTCCGACTCAGCGACCCCATGGACTGCAGCCCACCAGGCTCCTCCGTCCATGGGATTTTCCAGGCAAGAGTACTGGAGTGGGGTGCCATTGTCTATTTGATACAAGCACATGCCTCGAGGGTTATTTATTGGGTCTTCTACAATGCACAAAATTTTGCGAAAAGCTTTCCACAGCTTGTATTATTCAGCCTTCTCATCAAGCCCACGAGGTAGGTATAATTAGCTCCATTCTACAGATTAGAAAGCTGAGGCCTGAGTGGGTAAGCTGAAGGTCAGATAGTTCATGAGCAACAGAACCTGGATTCCAGCTTTGCTTGCTCAGTGCCTCCACCCAAATTAGTCAATGATTCCTTGTTAGAAAATCACTTCAAGGTTAGGTCAGGGAGGAAGTGAAAGCCTGGAGAGTTCCCCATAGATTGTTTCCATCTGCTCAACCAGCCCCTAATTAGAAAGGGCCCACAACAGCTGTCAGACAAGCTTTCCCAGCAGCCTCCTGGATGCCTGCTCGCTCAGTCACCTCGGCGACTAATTTGACATTTCTTTTTGCTGGAGCCTGTGGTCTAATGACCTGTCCTTCTACTCCTTGGCTATAACTTGAAGGGTTAAAGGGTGGGTAGTGGGGCGCTAGCAGTAAAGACCCTGCCTGCCGATGCAGGAAATGCAAGAGATGTGGGTTTGGTCCCTGGGTCAGGAAGATCCCCTGAAGGAGGGCATGGCAACCCATGCCAGGATTCTTGCCTAGAGAATCCCATGGACAGAGGAGCCTGGTGGTCTAGTCTGTAGGATCGCAAAAAGTCAAACACGTCTGGAGCAACTTAGCGCACACACAAACAATATAAAGGAATTGAAGTTTCTTGTCAGAACTTAAGCTCTTTTGGAAGTGAGGTCAAAGCTGCTGAGCTGGATGATTTTCCCATGGGGTCAGAAGCGTGTACTGTCCGCCTCTGCGTCTTCTCCATCCCTGCTGTTACTGGTGGCTGGCTGGTACCGGTTATGATTCCTGGAGCCAGAGTCCAGAGCAAGACGCACTGCTTTGTATAAACTCGGTCTCCTTGGCATTCCTTCCTGTCCATTGCAGGGTGACCACTCACTGAGCCCACAGATGCTGCCTCATATGGAAAGCGGATTTAAGGATGGGTCTGTTTATTTAGGTCAAATTTTCCTCCTAAAAGACACTCTTGGGACTTCCCAAGTGGTCCAACGATTAAGACTGCTTCTACTGCAGGGGGCGCGGGTTCAATTACTGGTCAGGGAACTAAGATCCTCCACACTGCGTGGTGCAGCCCAAAATTAAAAAAAAGAACAAAGACACTTCACCACACAGACAAAGGTAATGATGTGAGGTGATGGATATGTGAATTAAATTGACTGTGGTGATTATTTCACTGTATCAAGTTTAATCAAGTCATACATCTTAAATACATATCCAATTTTGAATTGTCAATTATACCTCAATAAAGCTGGTGGAAGAGAGGTGAGTTTCTCAGTGATTCTACCATCTTATCAACCCAGTAGCTCTAATGACACACACAGAATGCTGTGGGATCTTCCTAGTGTACCAGAGGAAGAGTTCTTCCACCTGCTGGATGCTCAGGCAGGAAAAACATCCCACCTGAATGCAAGACATCCAATCAGAGCCAGGGCTCAGGGCTCGGTCAAAGAACATCTCGACTGAGATGGTCAAGGTGAAGCCCCTGGCCGCAGCGTCCCTTTTCCTTGACATGACTGTGTGCCACGAGGGAGGGGGGGACACAGTAAGAGCCCACAGGAGTGTCAACAAGACAGCCATGGTATAAAATCCAGCTTTCCTCAGCCACACAGTCTTACACAAGGGACCTCATCTCTGTGTGACAACCTTTCCATTTCTGCAACATGAAGAAAATAGCAGACTTGCTTCATAGAGTTGTCATAAAGATTAAATGAATCAACCGTTAAATGAAATGCTTACAACAGTGGTGGGAAAGGTAGCTATTATATCACATAGAACTTTCCCGAAGCATCCTTGGAAATTCTCCCTGATGAAAGCAGTGGCTGATGATAACTCACTCAGTGGATTATCTGACCTGTCCTAGAACTCACCTAAACTACTGGCCGCTTTTTTTTTTTTTTTTTTTTTTTTGCCATCAATATTTGCAAACCTGCCTACTAGGTATAAAGCCCTGTGCTGGACAGAAACACATAACAGGGTCTAAACGAGTCCTGGGACCTCAGCATGGAGTAGCCCACTTCTGCCTAGAAGGGATTAGAGAAGGGACTGGACTTCACTTTCTCACCTTTCATCCTGCGAGTAAAATGACGTGGCCAGTTAATGCAGACTCAGCATCAAGAGACAAAGCAAGAGATGGCAAAGTGGGCTGTTGCTCCTGCGTACGGCAAGAGCAAAACACCCCTGTCTGCCCAGTGCCTCAAACACCACACCCCACTTCCTTCCCCGGGTGTGTGACAATTTTCAAAGAAAATACAGTACTTGTTAGTATCACCACAGCAGGCGGAAACAGCGATGTTCAGTCCAAAGATGAACTAGCAGTTCTGTAAAGAATAACCTACCCAGAGCCCTGCGTGCGCGGGCAGACCAGCAGTGCTGGGGGAGTAACCGCCGCAGACCAGGAGACAGGATGGCCAAGGGCGGGGCCAGGAGGAGGAGGCAGGGTGGGGCTCTGATGATGGAGGGTGGATGTGTGAGCCACCCACCCCTTCTTGTGGCCCACAAATGTCCCCACCTTAGAAATGACCGGGTTGTAAAAGCATGTTTGTGATCGGAGCTTAGACTCCATGGAAACTGAAATTAAATACTCTTTAGGTGCTGAGACAAGCCTTGATCCGCCCATTCATCTGTTCATTCAGAATGAAGTCAAGATTCTGACACTAAGCACCCTTCTGTCACTGTCCTGGCTTAGGAGGTCTGCCCCTGGTTTTCCCTCCTGTGACCTCTCAGATTTACTGTGGGTTAAATAGCCCCATATGAGGTCTATATTCTCAATTTAAAAACCACAGAATACTTTGATTCTCAGAACACACTAGCTGACTGGGTGAGACCATCTGTATTCTTGGCTGCAACTGCAGTGGACACCCACCACCTGGGAGATGGGAACCCCCAAGCCCAGCAGTTCTCAAAGTGGGATCCTGGAAGACCCTCAGCATCCAAACCAGCAAGGCGGCAGGGCAGGCTTTAGAAATGCAAACCCTCCATCCCCACCTGGACTCACCGAATTAGAAATTTGGGGAGTGGGTTCCTCCATGAAACCCTCCACTGACCCGCTGCATATTTAGCCTCTGGAAGCATCAGGCTAGAGCAAATGCCTCCAGGCCAGGCTGTGTCTCTCTCATCTCTATTTGCTTGGTGTCCAGCACAGCGATTCGAAATCAATGATTCTCAATCAGGGCAGCCTTGCCTCTAGGGGACATTTGGCAATGTCTGGGGACATTGCTGGTTGTCACATATGGCTGGAGAGGGTGGGGCTGGCAACTGGTAGGCTGAGGCCAGAGATACTGCAAACAAACCTACAACACATAGGACAGCTGCCCACAACAAACACATCAATGGTGCTGAGGCTGAAAAGCTCTGTTCTACATATTAAATAAATGTATACTAAACGTGGAGATGCCAAGAGAATCCTCTCTCTTCATTCCTCCCTGCCTCTTATCCCTTCCTCTTCTTGAGTGAATTCTAGCCCCACAACGAGAAGGGACTATGATGGCTTGGGAGAATGGGTCTCTCTCTTTCCCACACCACCTCATTTGTAGCACTAGTAACACAGTCGGAGAAGGCAATGGCACCCCACCCCAGTGCTCTTTCCTGGAAAATCCCATGGACGGAGGAGCCTGGTGGGTGCAGTCCATTGGGTCGCTGAGAGTTGGACACGACTCAGTGACTTCACTTTCTCTTCCATGCATTGGAGAAGGAAATGGCAACCCACTCCAGTGTTCTTGCCTGGAGAATCCCAGGGACGGGGGAGCCTGGTGGGCTGCCGTCTATGTGGTCGCACAGAGTCGGACACAACTGAAGCGACTTAGCAGCAGCAGTAACACAGTAACTGACATGTAACACAACTCACTACAAGTGTTTCAACTACATAAATGGATACATTGGTTATGAGTGAAAATGAATCAATCTGTAAACAAATCAGTGGATCTGTCCATTTTTTTTTCTTTTTGAGAGCTGAAAGGGCTCTTAGTGATCAAGTAGTCCACCCACTCCTATAAAAGATGAGGAAATTCAGCCTCAGAAAAATTAAGGCAAGTGATCAGATCTGCCTGATCAGTGGAAGAAGTGTCACTAGGGTCCAGGTCTCCTAGATCATTGTGCTTTTATTGTAGATATCACTCCAAGAAAAATGGATTTGAACGAGTGTTTGGATTTCTCCTGCACAAAACATTATACCGCTTACACAGAAAGACTGTTCACACCACCAAATGCCAGTCCTTCAGCCTTAATATCTGGAATGCATCCTAATTTTGCTGATTTGGGACAGTACAGCGGCTTCACGTGCAGTAGCCAAGCATTCAGTGAGTGAGTGAAGCTAGCTAACCGCTGATTATTCACATTCCAAAGAAGTCCGGGGGAGCGGGGGTGCTTTCCTGTATTCATCATACACAAAGAAAATAGGAAGAGATTAAAAGCTTTGTTTCTTTGAAGAAAAAAGAAATGGTAAGAAGTAAAAGCAGCACTTGATGATGAGACAGAGCTCTTTCAAATGCCAAGCTCTGACTTTCCTTGGTGAGTCTTCAGTGAGCTATCAAGATTATTTTGTGATCAGAGCTATTGTGAGAAATGCATTTCAGCCTATTCTTACAGACAACAATCTTAAGAGAACAGCACGGCAGTTCACGACTGTTATTGTTCTTCAGAGCAGAAGGCACGGCGTGAATAAGTGTCTTCATTTTGACAAAGAATCCACTACAAATTAGTGGCAAATAATATGCATAGAGCACTGATAGCTTATACAGAGCTTTTTAAAGATGAGGTTGAGAGAGAGGTTGCTGGTCTTGAAAGATACTGGAAACTGTTTTTTTTTTTTTTTTAATTGGTCCTTCATCTCACTTTGAGAAGCATTGCTCTCTGGTACCTATTTGTTACACAAAACTTGGGAAAATGCAATCTCCTTTAGTATTCTATTTATCTTTTTTATATTTCCCCTTTGAATATAAGCTCTATGATTTTAGGAGTAATGTCTAGTTTTTGTTTTTAATAGCCTTCAGTTTTTTTTTTTTTTAAGCAGCCTTATATTCATAGCAAAATTCAGCAGAGAGGACAGAGATTTCCCAAGCACCCGCTGCCTGCCCTGTGCACAGCCTCCCGCATGACCAGCATTCTCCCACCTAGACGGTACATTTGTTACTTACCTGGGTATGCCACCATCACCCAGAGTGCTGAGTTTACATGAGGGTTCACTCTCGGTGGTATCAGGCTGTGCATTTGAACAAATATGTAATGACATGGGTACATGTCAGATAGGCATGACAGGTACAAGTCTGTCCTTCTTGTATCAGACTAAACGGTTTCCCTGCTCTAAAGACCCTGTGCTCCACCCGTCCGTCCTCCTCCTCCAGCCCTGACAGATACGACAATAAAGACGCAGTAACAGGAACAGCACGGTGCTGCAAGCACAAGAGCTGGGCAGATCACCAGAGGAGACAGAGTGGCTTGAAGCAGGTCTACAAACTTATGAAAGCACATGTACAATGACGGCAGAAAAATCTGGGAAAAAGGAAAGATTGTTGAACACATGGGCTGTGCCCCTCAGCTAAACCTGCAAGAAAGCTGACATCAAAATAAAATTTAGATACACTGATGACATTAATGTAGAAATAAAGACCTCTAAAACTACTAAAGGTATGAGGTATGTAGAATAATGATTATATCCTTTTAGAACTAGGAAGGATTCTCAAATATGATATCACAGACAAGCTTCATACAGAAACACACTTCTATCCTGTTTTAGCTAAAAAGGTACAAGTGTTAACCATTAAAGACAAATCACAATGCGGGAGACATGATTATAAAATAGGTAGTGAAATATTTGACAAACAAATACGTGAAAGCTCTTAAATATCAATAAAAGGTCAAGCCTAATAATTAAATACTATTTGCCCAATTAAAAAATAGACAAAGGCTAAGAGCATACATTTTACAAAATGATTATAAAGGCCAAAGAAAACCATGAAAAAAGTTTAGTTTCACTAGAAAGTAAAGAAATGTAAATTAGTCAGGTCCATAATAATCCTTTCTCTACAATTCCAAAATACAAAAAGCTCTGAAAATAGGAAAAAATGCTTCTACAGTGGAAACTAATTTTTTTCTTCCTTACAGTAAAATTGTAATCATTGAATATACAAGAAGAAAAGAAAATATGAAATCATCAATTTGCCAACCTAGTGCAAACTAATTTTGTAGCAAAATCTGATGTGGACTACTCATGGTCTATTTAATCCCACTGAACATAACTGTTAATACCTTATCCCCCCACATACACACACACACATAAAGCCTACTGGGAATATTTTGTACTAAATAGTTATAATTTATTACCTTTATAGAACACAAATTGTAAAACAGATTTAGCTATAATAGTTTGGATAGGGGACCTGTACAATCTTTATGGAAGAAAATATGTATTAAATGACTGAAATGACAAGGCAAGTATATGAAGGTATATAAACAAGAATGCCCATTGCAGCATGGCCTACTAAAACTGGGAATAGCCTCACTGTCAAAAAATAAGCTATTATTTAAATATATTATGAGAAATAAATACAGTGGAATATTTTACAACCAGTAGACTGTTATTCACTTAATTTACAGGCTATAATTGAAATAGAGATGTGCTAACCTTAGTGTATAATTAGACTCTCATTAAAAAAAATAAATTTGCATGTATAAATTTTAATGGGAAAAACTCTGGGCCAAAACACACTCTCTGGGTGGACTGAATTTTAGGTGATTCTAAATGGTTATTTTTGAGAGGTTTACAATACTAATTTTAAAAAATGATCCTGTATAACAAAGAGGGGAAAATGCTTTTCATACATCAACTCATTTTTCACACTTAACCATTTTGGGCCACAGGATGGGCATTATAGAGAAGTTCCCATTATAGGCAAGGGAGAACCAGAGAAGTGGAGACTTCTATTGAGGCTGTAGAACTTGTGAGTGACAGGGCCTAAGCCCTCTGATTCCAGCACTGCAAGACCACTGGACGCCTGGCCCCAGGCTACCACCTGGCACACATTCAGATCCTGAGCTTCAATAACATTTGGGATTTTAACAAGTCACTCTTTTTAATATCAATTCACTGGGAGGTCTGCATGTGGAAAGTGCTGGGAGGCAGTTCTTAGACACCGAAGCCTTTTGATTTCAAGAATCCTCCAATCCTTATCAGAGGGATTCCCAATTTAGGAAACAGCAGTGGCCCATGACTTCATTAATAGGTAGCTTTGTTGTTCAGTCGCTCGGTCGTATCTGACTCATTGCGACCCCATGGACTGCAGCACACCAGGCTTCCCTGTCCTTCAGTATCTCTCAGAGTTTGCTCAAACTCAGGTCACTGAGTCAATGATGCCATCCAGTCATCTCATCCTCTGTCACCCTCTTCTCCTCACAGGTAGTTTACTGCTGCTGCTGCAAAGGCGCTTCAGTCGTGTCTGACTCTGTGTGACCCCATAGACAGCAGCCCACCAGGCTCCGCCATCCCTGGGCTTCTCCAGGCAAGAACACTGGAGTGGGTTGCCATTTCCTTCTCCAATGCATGAAAGTGAAAAGTCGAAGTGAAGTCACTCAGTCATGTCCGACTCTTCGTGACCCCATGGACTGCAGCCCACCAGGCTCCTCCACCCATGGGATTCTCCAGGCAAGAGTGCTGGAGTGGGCTGCCACGGCACAGGTAGTTTAGGTCAGCATATATTATTTTTCCATAGCAATGTTACCCACGGTGTTGAATGGACGGATGCACGTCTGAAAGTACCGAATGGTACCGTGAAACCACCTGCAATGGGTTTGTAACAGGTTTCCTAGGAACTGCCCCCTAAAGTCTCATGTGGGGTTTCAGGAACACACCCCAGGACAGAGGACTCAGAGAACACAAAATTGTTGGGAGTAGTGGGATCGGATCAATTCCTCTCCCAGCTCCAGGTCACTTGCAGGGCTCCCAGGGCCAAGGCAGTGAGAAGACAGACCTGGGGGGAAGGGCTCTGGGGAGGTGGGCAGGAGTGGGGTAGCTGCGCCCACAGGTGATGCTGAGCATGGAGAGCAGGGGTGAAGCAGGAAAACGTGGCAGATGGCAACAGAAGGCACTGGGGGACGGAGACGCAGGTGCAGCTGGAGAGTGATGCCAGGGCAGGTGAACCAGGAGCAGAAGGAGCACGCAACCGGTGCGCTCCCACAGAGGGCATCTGAAGCTGGGGGCAGCCTGGGGCACCACCTCACCACCTGCACACTTTCTTGCAGTTGGATGTGGTCAAGAGCCAGTGAGCTTAACTGATGAACGGCTTCCAGGTTGGGCCCACCTGCCTCCTGCCCCTGGCTAGAACCACCTTGACGATGCCTTTGATCACCTGAGCCTAGAGGCCCTGGTGGGAGAGGACCAGAGGCCTGTGACAGCAGGCAGACACACAGACGACCAGACACCACACTTCACAAGATGAGGAAGAAATGAATAAAGAACTGATGAGAGCTTCCTGAATGACAGGAGGACTGTCCTAATAATGAAAGAGAATTGCCTTAGTCTATCTAAAAACTTCTCCCCGCTCCTCCTTCCTGCCCCTGCTCCCCACATGGACCAGTCAAGTCTCCCTGTCCTGCTAACAAGGGGCAAAAGAGAGGATGTTGACAATGGTAACCAAATTGTGCATCTGGCCTCAATGTCCTGCACTCATCCCACACGTGACAGTGCAAAACGCGCCAGAACCATCCTCTGCACACAGATTTTCCTGAGGTTTAAAAATCTGAAAATCAGATGTGTCTGCCTGGGTAACAGTTCAACAAAGTCTGGGAGAGAAAGTGGAAGCAAAGGTGTCAGGTACCCTGTCCCTCTGTCCTGCCCTTGGGCCGCGTGAGGGAAAACGCTGAACTCAGGGCACCAACTTTCCCTCCTCGGGACAAAACCTACACTATCTTGGAATAACACACGGCCCCTAATTCTCAGCATCTCCCAACCTGATCTCTCAGAGTGAAGTGAGTCCTGCTCAGGTTGCAGTGGGAACAAGTCAGTGAGGCCTAAGGGACAGAGCAAGACAAGGGCAGATGTGCGTGGGTTCCCAGGCGTGGACCAGCGGAAGTACCAGAAGATGACCTAGCGCTCTCCCTGATCTTCGCTGTGAACACGTGATTGGCTGGAGAAAGTGGGAGATTCTTTTCTTTTGTTCCTGTTTAAAACTAACATTTCATTTTGTTCTAAACAGAACACAGAATAAGCTATTTTGTTAGCTGGTGCCTCAGTTTTCCTCTTAGGGAAATCAATGAGAAGAAGGAACAGCAAAATCTGACCATAATTAGAAGTCCTTTTCAGATATGCTTCATGCCATGGTCTTGTAACACATCCAAGGTGGTACCCTCATCCATATTTTATGGGTAGTGAAACAGGCTCAGAGAGGCAAGAATATGCACTCAAGGTTGCATAGCTAATAGTGGAGAAGCAGGGACCAGACTCCAGCGCCATAGTGCTACCCTGAGAACTCACTACTGAGGTGTTCTCTTCCTTTCTGGGGTCTGTCCTGAAAGCACATGGAGCTCTTTTGGATCTCCTATATGCCAAGCTCTGTCCTTTAAGTAATTATTTTTTAATTATGCCAAATGCCTTTTCATAAAAGCTGGATGAAGCACAAACTGGAATCAAGATTACCAGGAGAAATAACAATAACCTCAGATATGCAGATGACACCATCCTCATGGCAGGGAGTGAAGAGGAACTGAAGAGTCTCTTGATGAAAGTAAAAGAGGGGAGTGAAAAAGTTGGCTTAAAGCTCAACATTCAGAAAACAAAGATCATGGCATCCGGTCCCATCATTTCATGGCAAATAGATGGGGAAACAGTAGAAATAGTGGCAGACTTTATTTTGGGGGCTCCAAAATCACTGCAGATGGTGACTGCAGCCATGAAATAAAAAAGATGCTTCTCCTTGGAAGAAAAGTTATGACCAACTTAGATAGCATATTAAAAAGTAGAGACATTACTTTGTCAACAAAGGTCCATCTAGTCAAGGCTATGGTTTTATGAGTGGTCGTGTATGGATGTAAGAGTTGTAAAGAAAGCTGAGTGCTGAAGAATTGATGCTTTTGAAATGTGGAATTGGAGAAGACTCTTGAGAGTCCCTTGGACTGCAAGGAGATCCAACCAGTCCATCCTAAAGGAGATCAGACCTGAATGTTCATTGGGACGACTGATGTTGAAGCTGAAACTCCAATACTTTGGCCATCTGATGCGAAGAGCTGACTCATTGGAAAAGACCCTGATGCTGGGAAAGATTGAAGGCGGAGGAGAAGGGGATAACAGAGGATGAGATGATTGGATGGCATCACTGACTCAATGGACAGGAGTTTCAGCAAACTCCGGGAGTTGGTGAAGGACAGGGAAGCCTGGCATGCTGCAATCCATGGGGTCACAAAGAGTCTGACATAACTGAGCAACTGAACTGAACTGAATGTCAAATGCAGTTCTTGGGTGCAATCTCAAAAATGACAGAATGATCTCTGTTTGTTTCCAAGGCAAACCATTTAACATCATCCAAGTCTATGCCCCAACCAGTAATGCTGAAGAAGCTGCAGTTGAACGGTTCTATGAAAACCTACAAGACCTTCTAGAACTAACACCCGAAAAAGATGTCCTTTTCATTACAGGGGACTGGAATGCAAAAGTAGGAAGTCAAGAGATACTTGGAGTAACAGGCAAATTTGGCCTTGCAATACAAAATGAAGCAGGGCAAAGGCTAACAGAGGTTTGCCAAGAGAACACACTGGTCATAGCAAACACCTTCTTCCAACAACACAAGAGAAGACTCTACACATGGACATCACCAGATGGTCAATACTGAAACCAGACTGATTATATTCTTTGCAGCCAAAGATGGAGAAGCTCTATACAGCCAGTAAAAACAAGACTGGGAGCTGACTGTGGCTCAGATCATGAACTCCTTACTGCCAAATTCAGACTTACATTGAAGAAAGAGAAAACCACTAGACCATTCAGGTATGACCTAAATCAAATCCCTTATGATTATACAGTGGAAGTGACACATTGAAGGGATTAGATCTGATAGAGTGCCTGAAGAACTATGGACAGAGGTTCATAACATTGTATAGGAGGCAGGGATCAAGACCATCCCCAAGAAAAAGAAATACAAAAGGCCAAATGGTTGTCTGAGGAGGCCTTACAAATAGCTGAGGGAAGAAGAGAAGCTAAAGGCAAAGGAGAAAAGGAAAGATAAATCCATTTGAATGCAGAGTTCCAAAGAATAGCAAGGAGAGATAAGAAAGCCTTCCTCAGTGATTAACGCAAAGAAATAGAGGAAAACAATAGAATGGGAAAGATAAGAGATCTCTTCAAGAAAATTAGAGATACTAAGGGAACATTGCATGCAAAGATGGGCTCGATAAAGGACAGAAATGGTATGGACCTAACAGAAGCAGAAGATATGAAGAAGAGGTGGCAAGAATACAGAGAAGAACTGTACAAAAAAGATCTTCATGACCCAGATAATCACGATGGTGTGATCACTCACCTAGAGCCAGACATCTTGGAATGTGAAGTCAAGTGGGTCTTAGGAAACATCACTATGAACAAAGCTAGTGGAGGTGATGGAATTCCAGTGGAGCTATTTCAAATCCTAAATGATGATGCTGTGAAAGTGCTTCACTCAATATGCCAGCAAATTTGGAAAACTCAGCAGTGGCCACAGGACTGGAAAAGGTCAGTTTTCATTCCAATCCCAAAGAAAGGCAATGCCAAAGAATGTTCAAGGTACTGCACAATTGCACTCAGCTCACACACTAGCAAAGTAACGGTCAAAATTCTCTAAGCCAGCCTTCAACAGTACATGAACCATGAACTTCCACATGTTCAAGGTGGATTTAGAAAAGGCAGAGGAACCAGAGATCAAATTGCCAACATCCGTTGGATCATTAAAAAAGAGAGTTCCAGAAAAACATCTATTTCTGCTTTCTTGACTATGCCAAAGCCGTTGACTGTGTGGATTACCACAAACTATGGAAAATTCTGAAAGAGATGGGAATACCAGACCACCTGTTCTGCCTCTTGAGAAATCTTTATGCAGGTCAAGAAGAAACAGTCAGAACTGGACATGGAACAATAGACTGATTCCAAATCAGGAAAGGAACCTGTCAAGGCTGTATATTGTCACCCTGCTTATTTAACTTCTATGCAGAGTACATCATGCTAAAGGTGGGCTGGATGAAGCACATGCTGGAATCAAGATTGCTAGGAGAAATATCAGTAACCTCAGATATGTAGCTGACACCACCCTTATGGCAGAAAGTGGAGAGGAACTAAAAAGCCTCTTGATCAAAGTGAAAAAGTTGGCTTAAAGCTCAACATTCAGAAAACGAAGATCATGGCATCTGGTCCCATCATTTCATGTCAAATAGATGGGGAAACAATGGAAACAGTGACAGACTTTACTTTTTTGGGGCTCCAAAATCACTGCAGATGGTGACTGCAGCCATGAAATTAAAAGAAGCTTGATCCTTGGAAGAAAAGTTATGACCAACCTAGACAGCATATTAAAAAGCAGAGACATTACTTTGCCAACAAAGGTCCATCTAATCAAAGCTATGGTTTTTCCAGTAGTCATGTATAGATGTGAGAGTTAAGAAAGCTGAGCACCAAAGAATTGATGCTTTTGAACTGTGGTGTTGGAGAAGACTCTTGAGAGTCCCTTGGACTGCAAGGAGATCTAACCAGTCCATTCTAAAGGAAATCAGTCCTGAATATTCATTGGAAGGACTGTGCTAAAGCTGAAACTCCAATACTTTGGCTGCCTAACACGAAGAACTGACTCTTCAGAAAAGACCCTGATGCTGGGAAAGACTGAAGGCAGGAGGAGAAGGGGACGACAGAGGATGAGATGGTTGGATGGCATCACTGACTCGATGGACAGGAGTTTCAGCAAACTCTGGGAGTTGGTGAAGGACAGGGAAGCCTGGCATGCTGCAGTCCATGGGGTCGCAAAGAGTCAGACACAACTGAGCAACTGAACTGAAATTAAATTGGATGACTTATGTTGACACCTTTGTCAAGAACCCTTTGCAGGGACTTCTCTGGTAGTCCAGCAGCTTAGACTCCTTCCTTCCTACTGCAGGGGGCCCAGGTTCAATCTCTGATCAGGGAACCAGATGCCACCTGCTGCAACTAAATTTATGTGCCACAATTAAAGATCCCGAATGCCACAACTTAGACCAAGTGCAGCCAAAGAAATAAATATTAAAAATAATTTTTTTAAATCCAGTGCTGGCTTAAAAAAAAATAACAAATTGGGTTTCCACTGAGTTCTGTGCAGCTGGTCTTTATTGAAGACCCACAATTATTAAAAGGTACTATTCATCCCATTCTTCTCTGGGGCTCTCAAAAGATACTTGCACCTCAGTTGCTCCCCACAATGAGGCTACCCTTCTTGCTTTTGCAGACTCGGGTCAGGAAAGGCTGAAGCAACAGTGCCTTTTTCTGGTTCCTCGTCCACGGTGCCACCCCTCCTTGCACTTCCTCCTCTGGGTCCTCTGCCATCCAGGACTTTCTCGCTGGTGATGGAACAGGAATAAAAGCCAAGTGATAGAACAGGACATCTGGCCTCAGGGCAAAGAGGAAGGAAGAGAGGAAGCAGGGGGTTTGGTTTCCCTGCCACATCTCTCTAGGGGAGGAATGTACACATTGCCTCCAGGAGCAGAGAGGATGGACCACAGTTCCACCAGCCTCCCCTGGGCTCTGCCTTCAGTTTCTGCCTGAATCGCCCCTTGTCTCACCCTAGTGCTAACTCTCTGAAGCGAGAGATGCTTCTCTAGAGTGATGGTCCACCGTGCTACACGCCAGCATCCAAATTCGGGCTGCCATGACTGAGGCCCTGGGATGGATGACTTTGGGGCTACAGGAAGCCTAGCCCAACCTGTCTCCACTGATTCCTTGCTGGGCTTTCGGTAAATCAAGGAAGCCAAGCTGGATCTGACTGGAGATAGAAGCAATCTAACAGGAATTACCTCTTAGCAGAGAGAGAAGAAACATCTTATAAGAGCTGCTCCATTAGGAAATATTAAACCAAGTTTTGAGCTTCCTGTTGCCAATTACAAATTGGCCCATTGGCTTCCCTGTCGGCCCAGTGGTTAAAGAATCCACCTGCCAACACAGGAAATACAGGTTCCAATCCCGCTGGAGGAAGACATGGCAAGTAATCCAGTCCAGTATTCTTGTCTGAAATGGATTTTTCAGGCAAGAGGAGCTTGGCGAGCTACAGTCCATGGGACTGCAAAGAGTTGGGCATGACTGAGGAACTAAACACAACAACATCCACCTCTACAAGGATTAAATCATGTGCTGTTGCAGCTGCTGATTTTCAGCACTCCCTGAAAAGAGTAGGATGGAGAGCAAAAATGAGATACTGTGCTCAGCGGAAAACTAGCAGGAGATGTCTTCAGATAGCTAGACATTTTCAGGAGCTGAGTTTTTAAGACTATCTTGTATCTCCTCAGATCTAGAAAAGCACTAAAATCCTTCATGGTGATAACTGCTCCTTGTGACCAGCAGAAACCTGCAAAAAATATATGCTTGATTGCATGTATTTCTCTTTCACCAAAATCACATTTATACTGACCTTCCTCCTGCTTTTCTAGAGCAGTTTCACAGAGCTATATGAAATGCTGTCTCCCACGCTATAGTCCTTATTTTGTTCCAAATAAAAATTGACTCGCAACTCTCATGCCATGCAATTTTTCAAAAATCAACACTGTCTACAGTTCACATGACTGGGTTTGAAAAGCACAGGAAATGGTTCCTTCTGCTTTCTGAAAAACCTGGGTGGCACTGAAACAGCTAGGAAATGTCCTTGCTTAGTTAGCAGTGATGTCATGGTGATGTTGCTGAGTTGACATGGTCCAAAAATACAGTTCTCTCCCCACCACTATGCAAAATCTGAGTTGGAGTCAGGTTCAGATTCTCCTAGTTCAAGTTGTAAGTTGCCGACTTTTAACTATTTCCAAACGACTTGAAAGGTAAGTTGTTGTTGATTCAGTTGCCAAGTCATGTCCAACTCTTCGTGACCCCATGGACTGCAGCACACCAGGCTTCCCTGTCCCTCACCATCTCCCAGAGTTTGCCCAAGTTCACGTCCATTTAATCAGTGATGCCATCCAACCATCTCATCCTCTGTTGCCTTCTTCTCCTCTGCCTTCAAGGGAACTACTTTTGGGTTATTTTTAATAATTTCAATTAGTCAAGTGACATGGCTAAGTATCAAGCTATGGTCCTCTGGTACTGGGGAAGAAATATTAGTGAATTTAATCATTAGAGCCCCAGTTTCCTTTCTGTTGATCCAAATTATTTTGTTTTACTATAACTTCAGGACTCATCAGTGAATGAAAGTAACATACATTAGAACTTGGAGGATGTTGACTTTTCTGAATTTATATACATTGGCTCTTCTAAGTCTTCACTAAGGTCATTTATTTCTACAAATACTGTTGACTAGGACACAAGACTTGTATGACCTGCCACTTAAGGTGCCTCTTTCTTGAATTTGAAAGGAATTGCTGTTAGTTGTTATTCATATCTTTAACAGGAGTGTTATGAGACATCCTGTTAATATTTTATTAACATAAAAATGTTCTCTCACTTTCTGAGTATTTCACCTGCCTGCTAACTCTCTAAACATGGAATTAGGTGAGTTTGGCATGAAGTTTATGCTAAGTCCTTCTGATTACCACTTTTTTTAAACAACTCAACAGAAAATGTCCTGCTTTATTACAAGCCTCTTTCTCTCTTTTAAATGAAGATTAGAAAATTGCTAGTTAGGACTCTTTTCAATGACCCTACTTACACTGATCTACATGTTAAAATAACCTTCAAGCTTTCTCTTTTCCATGTGAAATAACAGCTTCTCTTCATTCTTTCCCCCCAAATAGTCATATTCAAATGATTTCCCCCTACTCTTTAAAGAATATTTGATTTCTATATGAACTTATAAAAATGTTGAACTCAAGGGCATTTCTGAATGATTAAGTTTAAGGTCCAGCAAAGATACTACATCTTTTCAACATGTTCATATGCTTGACTCTCAATCAGAGCCAGGAGATTGGACCGGGCAAGGGGACCACGGTTCTAACTGTGGCCAGCTCTTGGGTTCTCACTAAGAATGAAGAGGCCAGTGCAAAGTTCAAGGGGATAAACTCAGAGGAAATCTCTTCCTTTCTGTGGGCCTCAGCTTCTCTGCCTGTAAAGTGAGGGAGCAGAGATTCGGCTCTCTGGGCTGTTTGCCAGCCCAGCACCCTAGAGTGTGTGATGACTTCCCAGCTTGCTAGCTTCACCTGCCACCCTGCTGAAGCCAGTGCATTTACAGACAGACACCTGCCATCCTGGAGAAATACCCACTGCTGTTTGATATTATGGGAATAACCTATAATCTGTATGATCCGTTCAATCATTACATTCACACAATCAATACTCATGGAGCATGGATCATAGTACTTCATCCTCAAAATACTTGCATTTTAGTGGAAGCAATAAAACGTGAAAATAAAAATATTGAATATCAAGCCAATAGAGAATACTGACCCCTGATAGAAACCACGGGATCAATAACCTGGCATCTCTAACTTCAGGGTTAACAGCTCTCATTCTAAGACAAGAGCAGTGTCTGAGTGTAAGTTGGCAACAGGGTTGTCTGTTATGCTTCCCACCCGTTTTTAGATGTTCAGCTGCAGCATGTAGAGACACATGCGAGAAAGTTGCCATACAATCCAGCTATCCCACCCCTGAGCATACACCCAGCGGAAACTACAGTTCAAAATATACATGTACCCTATGTTCACAGCAGTACTATTCACAATAGCCAAGATAAGGAAACAGCTGAAGTGCCCACCAGCAGATGAATGGATGAAAAAGATGAATGGATAAAGGTACACACACACACATGTTGTTGTTTAGACACTAAGTCATGCCCAACTCTTTGGCAACCCCATGGACCATAGCCCACCAGGCTCCTCTGTCCATGGGGTTCCCTAGGGAAGAACACTGGAGTGGGTTGCCATTTCCTTCTCCAGGGAATCTTCCTGACCCAGGGATCGAACCTGGGTCTCCTGTATTGGCAAGCTCTTTACCACTGAGCCACCACAGAAGGCCTAAATGCACAATGTAATATCACTCAGCCATCAAAAACAGTGAAATAACATCTGCAGCAACACGGATGGACCGAGAGATTACCACCCTAAGCGAAGTGAGTCAGAAAGAGAAGGACAAATACCAAATGATATCACTTGTATGTGGAATCTAAAATATGATACAGATCAACGTATCAGTGAAACAAAAACAGGCTCACAGGTACAGAGAACAGACTTGTGGTTGCCAAGGGAGGGTAGAGGAGGGGCAGATTGGGAGTTTGGAATTAGCAGAGGCAACCCTTTATATACAGGATGGATAAACCACAAGGTCCTACTGTGGAGCACAAGGAACTATATTCAATATCCTTTGACAAAGCATAATGGAAAAGAATATGCAGAATATACCTGTGACTGATTCATGTTGATATATGGCAAAAACCATTACAATATTGTAATTATCCTCCAATTAAAATAAATTAATTTTAAAAGAATATACATACATGTACATATTAATATATATGTATAACTGAATTGCTTTGCAGAGGAAGTTAACGTTGTAAATCAACTCCACGTCAAAATTTTTTATAAAAGAAAACATCAGGAGATTAGCTTCATGTCGAAGAATTTGATGTTACAAGGTCACTTGTCTGCTTTGTGCTTCAAATTCCTCATCTAAAAATAATGGAGGTGATGAAGGCATAGCTTACTGAGGGATTCCTAAGATCCCGCTGGACAAATACATAACCCATAAGATGTAAGGTATTCAAAGTCAAATTCACACTTTTTTCATTGTTACTGCCAAAAACAATAAAATAAAAAATTTTTAAGGTTTTTTTTTTTTAGCCTCAGTGCAGAAGATCCCAAAGTTAGTAGGAAACCCACTGCCAACACGTCCTTTCCCTATGCAGAGTTCCATCTGTGTTGTGCTGAGAAAGTCTTGGGTTCAGAAGTCAGTTCTTCTCCCCAGGAGAGCACAGCCCTTTACACACCCGGCAGGGAGGCAGCCAGTTTCTGGCTCTGTCCTTTGAAAGTTGTTCCTTCCATATAGCAGTGCCCACGTTTCTGTGTGCTCAGTAATTGGTGTGCACACATCCTGCTGTGTTTGGTTTTAAAAAGAAAAGAAGAAAAAGTCACACAGGAGGAGCCCAGGCATCTTAAAGGCTTGTCAGCCTGGCACGTGCTTCCTGCCACTTTCTGCTGAGCCCTCCATCCTGTCTTTCTCTCCCCAAACGGAGGAGGAAAATGACATGGGGCAGCCCAGTGCTGGGAAGAGGGGAGAGAGGAAAAAGTCAGAACTGGGTCTGCCATGACTAAACTCACCAAGTTCATTCTCAGAATAAGACTGCACACATCATGTTAAGGGCAACAGTAGCTTCTGCCACTCTTATCTATTAGAGAGAAACTAACCGCTGTTTTGTGGTTACATAAGAAAAGCAAACACACACCTCCAGAAACTTAAAACACTGTCATTGATGATGAAATAAACTCACTCCTAACGGAGCAGGTTTCCACCGTGTGCCCGGCACGGCTGCTCTCCAGACAAACACACACCAGTGCTGGAATGAAGACCAGCTTGGCCAGAGATCTGGGAGGTGCCAGGGTCTTTCCACTCGTGGCCCTCCTGACTCTTTTTTTTTTTAAAGAAACTTTTATTGGAGGGTAGTTGATTTACAATATTGCGTTAGTTTCAGCAGTACAACAAAGTGCATCAGTTATCCACACACACACACACCCACTCTATCTTAGATTCTTTCCCGATGTGGGCCACTGCAGATTCTGAGTACAGTCCCCTGTGCTATGCAGTAGGGCCTCATTAGTTAGCTTCAAGTGCACCCTTCCTGATAGAGGAGAGAGAGCTTGTTTGTCTTCGTGTAGGCGGCTGTCAAGACTGGAAACCAGCATGCCAGTCCTCCCCATTATGGGAAAGGGAGTCATCTCTAGCCCTGAAGGCTACCGTTTTTCACACGCTTTGCAGGTTGTTTCAAAGCAAGTTTCCATTTTTCCCTCAGGGGAGTAAAACTGATTATACCATTTATTACTTTGCCTTCCTACAGTAAATCAAACACCCCATTAATACAGTCTACCCTTCATCCCTGATTAACCTGAGATGTATTTAAAATTCTGTAAGGAAGTAAGAGATAGAAATGTAGCTTGGGAAAATATATTTTGGTGAAATGTTTGCTATATATTGAGACTATCTTAAGTCTTCAATGGACGTGTTAAGTGTGTGACAGATTTTTACAATGGAAATGTGAGTTAGACACATTAGGACTGGTTACTATTGATTGTGTGCTACTCAGTGCTTTATACCCACCTAAAAAAACGCCCAAAGCATAAAAAGGGAAAAAATGGTGCCATCTGCAGAGACGTGGATGAACCTAGAGACCGTCACACAGACTGAAGTCAGGAACAGAAAAACAAATATTGTCTATCAACACATATATGTGGGATCCAGAAAAATGGTACAGATGATCTCATTTGCAAAGTAGAAACAAAGTCACAGGTGCCGAGAACAAACTTACAGTTGCCGAGGGGTGGGATGAACCGGGAGACTGGAATTGACATGTGAACACTACTGATCTTATGTATAAATAACTATTTATTACGTCTATTATAACAGATAATGAGAACCTATGTATTGTCCAGGGAACTCTACTCAGTGCTCTGTGCTGACCTAAATGGGAAGGAAATCCAAAAAAGAAGGTATCTATGTACATATATAGCTGACTTACTTTTCTAGACAGCAGAAACACAACATCGTAAAACAACTATATTCCAATAAAAATAAGTAAATACAAGTAATATGTGAAATGCAAAAAAAAAAAAATGCCCACAGAAGCTCTGTAAGATAGAAATCATCATCTCTAGTTACAGATGAAGAAACTAGTTAAACATCTCACATGAGGATTTGCAGCTGAAAAAGAAAAGGAGCCAGGATTCAGCATCTGCGTGCCCCAGGCAACCAGAGGGTCTATTCTTAAAGGTGTGTGCCCCCAGACAACCTGTTTTTGACTATTTAAATTATTTTACGTACCCTCCAATTAATCAAATGTGCTTAAAACAAATTATTTATTCTGACATTTCACTACTTTGGTTTCCCTCGTGGTTCAGATGGTAAAGAATCTGCCAGCAGTTTGGGAGATCCGGATTCGATCCCTGGAGCAGGAAGATGCCCTGGAGAAGGGAATGGCAACCCACTCCAGTATTCTTGCCTGGAGGTATTCTTGCATGGACAGAGGAGCTTGGCGGGCTACAGTCCATGGAGTCACAAAGAGTCGGACATGACTGAGCGACTACCATTTCACTAATTTACAATTACTTTCCTTCCAGTCAGAAGTACAAAGGAGTCACAATGTATGTTTTGGAAGAAAGGGTAACAGCAAAAATGTCAGTATCAAGTTAATATCTGTCTTTATCAACATGTGCAGGACAGATCTAAAGATGTGAGGCACTTCTGGGCCCCTACCTGCCCCACCCACGACCAGGGCACCTGGCACTCCTCTGTCTCCAAAGCCGCCTAATTAATTGCTAACCTACTCTATCCTCTGGGAAGGCCCTGAGTAACTGCTGAGGATGAGATCCCAGGAAGAATGTGTTTGTTTGTATAACACTATGTTTCACCTTTTCTTTATTTTCAGACAGACCCCCAAGTCTGTAAGTCCTACAAATTACTCTGCTCTCTGGGTTTAGTTTAGCATAAACAAAGCATTTCTTTCTTTCCAGTCAATTACGGGGTTGGTCTCCCTGAGCTCCGTTGTGTTCAATTCTATCCATCAAACATGCAGAAGCCTAATCTGTGACACAGACGACACCTTTCCTTTCAGAAGACTGAGAAAGCTCTATTATTTCAGGTGACTAGTAAAATACTCACAAACTTTTACCAGTTACCTAATTTTTCTTAAGAGACAATACAATAGACATTTTCTACATTGCTTTCTCAGTCTAGACAAGGCAAGATTCTTTTAAGGACAGATTTCCAAAAATTTGACTTTTCCCCCTGAGCATACTTCTATTATAAATTGAGGGTAGAGTCATTAACTCATAGAAAAACATTCTCAGGACAAACAATTTATGTGTTAAGCTACTATTTGGGGAGAGCTTCAGAGAGAGAGGTTTGGAGCAAATAATGGGGGTAAATCAATGCAAAAGACGTTAAACTGATTGTCATAGTCCCAGTTTTAAGCTTCACTCCTGCACTGATTTGGCATCTATTCCAGAAAGATTGTGGATGGCCGGATGTCTCCTCCGAAATCAACCCCACTCAAAATTCTCCCACGGACTTGCCTCTCTAATGACACATCGTCAGCTTAAGTACCAACTTGCCCATCTATCAAGGACCACAACACACTGGTAACAGCAACCAGTGACACTATAATTAACTCCCTAGTGATTAATTCTTATTGACTCAGGCCAAAGGAGGATTACAAATTAAGATAACTGGAAACTGGGTCTTGACTTGCAATTTGATTCTTCCTGCTCGTCTTCAATACCTGCATTGATCAACATTCTCTCTTACCTTAAAAGAGATCCAATCCAACTAACGTATCAAATCAGCTTTGTTTTCCTGAGTGACACGTCTGCTACTTTTTCACTCACGTTATTGATGCCCAGGTGGTAGGGGTTGTTGGGGGAAAGGAGCAGGAGAGAGTGAAACAGACAATCGCTGTTACCACACTGGGAACAGACCTCTAAATTACTGAAGCAGGAGCTTCTCCAATTCAGTTCAACACGATGATAATGACTATGCTGTTACTAATGCGTGACACAAGGAACTAGGGAAATGAGAGAAGTGTATTCCTTCTACCTGGTCCTCATGACATTTATAATTTAGAAAGGGAAGAGAAGGAAATGATTATGTATGGGCCAAAGCTCTGTGCTAGGCACTGGCCATCATTCTTCCTGTTCTCATTAAATCCGCACATCAACCTTTGAAGAATGGGCTACTGATCCCATTTTACAGAAGAGAAAGTTGAAGCCTAAAAAAGTTAGAGTATTATTCAACCCCATGTCAGAATACCCTTCCTTTTTTATTGAAGTATTTCCTTTCTTTTTAAGGCCCAATAATACTCATTGTACATGTCACATCATGTTCATCCTTTCACCTGTCAGTTGCATGATGAATGGAAACAGTTGTTTCCACCTGTTGGATATTGCAAATAATGCTGCTATGAACTTCGGTGAGCAAATATCTTCTTAAGATGCTGCTTTCAATTCTTTTGAATGAATACCCACAAGGGTGACTATTAGATTACACTGTAATTCTAGTCTTAATTGTTTTGAGGACCTGTCATATTTTTTTCCATAGTGGCTGTGCCATTCAACAGTCTCAACAACAGAGTACAAGGGTTCTAATTTCTCTACATCCTCACCAAAACTTGTTGGATTTTTCAAACTAGCCATCCTAATGGGTGTGAGGTGATATCTCATTGTGGTATTAATTTGCAGTGATATTGAGTATCTTTCCATACACATCTTGGTCATTTATATATCATCTTTGGAAAATGGCTACTCATGTCCTTTGTTGATTTTTTAAGTTGGACTCTGTTTTTTGTTGTTGTTGTGTTGTATATAGCTATTAGTTTTAAAATTGTACTATAAAACATTTCAGGTGTACAAAATATAAAAAATAACTTGATGAATACCCAATACCTACAATCCAACCTAAAACAGAAAACCTAACCAATATATTTGAAGCTTCCAATATCCTTCTCCTGACTGAATTCCCTTTCATACTCTCACCAAGAGAACTACTATCCAGATGCCAGAGTTTCTTATTCCCTTCATTTTTATACATGTAATAAATATTTATATATCTATTTCTATTCTACTATTGCCTATTTCAGTTCAGTTCAGCTCAGTTGCTCAGTCATGTCCAACTCTTTGCGACCCCATGAATTGCAGCATGCAAGGCCTCCCTGTCCATCACCAACTCCCAGAGTTTACTCAAACTCATGTCCATCAAGTCAGTGATGCCATCCAGCCATTTCCTCCTCTGTCGTCCCCTTCTCCTCCTGCCCCCGATCCCTCCCAGCATCAAAGTCTTTTCCAATGAGTCAACTCTTCACATGAGGTGGCCAAAGTACTGGAGTTTCAGCTTCAGCATCACTCCTTCCAAAGAAATCCCAGGGCTGATCTCCTTTAGAATGGACTGGTTGGATCTCCTCGCAGTCCAAGGGACTCTCAAGAGTCTTCTCCAACACCACAGTTCAAAAACATCAATTCTTCAGTGCTCAGCTTTCTTCATAGTCCAACTCTCCCATCCATACATGACCACTGGAAAAACCATAGCCTTGACGAGACAGACCTTTGTTGGCAAAGTAATGTCTCTGCTTTTTAATATGCTATCTAGGTTGGTCATAACTTTCCTTCTAAGGAGTAAGCGTCTTTTAATTCCATGACTGTTTAACTGACTTTAAAACCCAATATATAAACAGTTATTTACATTCTTCTGCAACTCCATTTATATTTGTGAGATTCATTTTTCTTGGTACATGTAATCTCAAATATTCATTTTATTCACTCTATAGCTGTGGTTCTCAAACTTTTTGGTCTTAGGATTCCTTTACATTTTAAAAAAAATTACTGAGGCTACTGAAGAGCTTTGGTTTAAGTGGATTCAGTTAATCAATATTTGCCATATCAGAAAACAATGCTGAAAAAAATCAGCAGTGGCCACAAGACTGGAAAAGGTCAATTTTCATTCTAATCCTAAAGAAAGGCAATGTCTATCAATGTTTAAATTACCATACAATTGAACTCATTTCACACACTAGTAAAATTAGGCTCAAAATCCTTCAAGTTAGGCTTTAGCAATACATGAACCAAGAATTTTCAGATGTACAAGCTGGATTTAGAAAAGGCAGAGGAACCAGAGATCAAATTGCCAACATCTGTTGGATCACAGAAAAAGCAAGGGAATTAAAAAAAAAATATCTACTTCTGCTTCATTGACTATGCTAAAGCATTTGACTGTGTGGATCACAACAAACTGGGGAAAATTCTTCAAGAGATGGGAGTACCAGATCACCTTATCTGCCTCCTGAGAAATCTGTATGCAGGACAAGAAGCAGCAATTAGAACTGGACGTGAAACAACAGGTTCAAAATTGAAAGGGAGTACATCAAGGCTGTATATTGTCACCCTGCTTATTTAACTTATATGCAGGGTACATCATGTGAAATGCCGGGGTGGTTGAAACACAAGCTGGAATCCAGACTGCTGGGAGAAATATCAACAACCTCAGATATGCAGATGATACCACTTTAATAGCAGAAAGTGAAGAGGAACTAAAGAGCCTCTTGATGAAAGTGAAAGAGGAGAATGAAAAAGCTGGCTTAAAACTCAACATTCAAAAAATGAAGATCATGGCATCTAGTCCCATCACTACATGGCAAATAGATGGGGAAACAATGGGAACAGTGACAGATTTTATTTTCTTGGCTTCCAAAATCACTTTGGACAGTGACTGTAGCCGTGAAATTAAAAGACACTTGCTCCTGGGAAGAAAAGCTATGACAAACCTAGATAGTGTATTTAAAAGCAGAGAAATCACTTTGCTGACAAAGGTCTGTCTAGTCAAAGCTATGGTTTTTCCAGTAGTCATGTATGAATGTGAGAGTTGGACCATAAAGAAGGCTGAGCACCAAAGAATTGATGCTTTCCAATTGTGGTGCTGGAGATGACTCTTGAGAGTCCCTTGGCCAGCAAGGAGATCAAACCAATCAATCCTAGAGGAAATCAACCTTGAATATTCACTGGAAGGACTGATGCTGAAGCTGAAGCTCTGATACTCTGGCCATCTGATGCCAAGAGCCCACTCGTTGGAAAAGACCCTGATGCTGGGAAAGATTGAAGGCAGGAGAAGGGGACGACAGAGGATAAGATGGTTGGATGGCATCACTGATTCAATGGACATGAGTTTGGGCAAACTCAGGGAGATAGTGAAGGATGGGGAAGTATGGTGTGCTGCAGTCCGGGGCGGGGGGGGCGGGGTTGCAAAGAGTCAGATATGACCTGACAACTGAACAATGAAGAACAACAATTTAAAACAATAAAACCCATTATATAAAGTTAACATAAGAACATATTTTATGATTAAATAATCTTACTTTTTCAACACAAAAGGCAATGAGAAAAGTGGTTCTGTTTTACACTTTTGTAAATCTCCTTCATGTCTGGCTTAATAGAAGACAGCTGGCTTCTTATTCTTATTTCTGCATTCAGTCTGTTGCTATCATAACACATGGCCTCTGGAAAACTCCACCATACAGAATGAGAGAGAAAAGGTGAAAAAGGTCTTAGTCGTGCTGTGAAATGAGTTTTGATCTGGAAATACCCTGAAATAAGTCAGCAGGATCTCTAAGGATCTCTGGACCACACTTGAAAATCACTGCTCCTTAGAATTTCACTGAAATAAATATACTGCAATCTTTTTTTATCTATTCTTCTGCCAATGTTCAATTTTTTTTTTATTTTCTTAATCATATTGTTGTGAACATTCTTGCAGATATCTGCTTTGCCACAGGTTTCTACAAAATATGCACAAAGTAGCAGAACCACCGCATTTTGGTGTATACACATCTTCGACTCTTGCCTGGAAAATCCCATGGACGGAGGAGCCTGGTGGGCTACAGTCCATGGGGTCACTAAGAGTTGGACATGACTGAGCGACTTACTTTCGCTTTCCACTTTCATGCATTGGAGAAGGGAATGGCAACCCACTCCAGTGTTCTTGCCTGGAGAATCCCAAGGATGGGGGAGCCTGATGGGCTGCTGTCTATGGGGTCGCAAAGAGTCGGACACAACTGAAGCGACTTAGCAGCAGCAGCAGCAGCATCTTCGACTACAGTATAGTTGTTGTCAAACTGCTCTCTCAAATGTACAATCTATAAATGTGTCACTAGTTTCCAGCACCTAAAACTTTAACCAAGATTATGTCTGGGAGGCAGGAAATGTGATGATAATTTTTTTAAAATCTGAGAGATAACTAATAGTATGGAACTGTATCCTATATCTGGAGAAAGCCCTCCAGAACAAACAGATGTCTGTTAGAGATAGAATTAGCAAAAACCACAGCCTCAAAGACAAACTCTGGCAGAGCTCCTTCAAGTAATTCTAGGGAAGAAACACACCTATTTCACTCTCGTCTCTTCAACACCCAATTCAACCATCTGTTGTTGAATGCAGCTGTGTGACCTCAGGCCAAGTTGCTTTATCTCCTTGCAGCCAAAGTCCTCATCTGTAAAATGGTGATCATTCATGATTCTATGGATTAAAACACATTAACTTCAAAAGGATGACAGTGCGCCTGGGATATGTGATTTACACATAAAGCAACAAAAGCCAGTAAGCCTGATGTGAAGAGCTAATCCATTAGGAAAGATCCTGATGCTGGGAAAGACTGGGGGCAGGAGGAGAAGGGGGTGACAGAGGATGAGATGGTTAACGGCATCACCAACTCAACAGACATGCTGTTGCTGCTGCTAAGTCGCTTCAGTCGTGTCCGACTTTGTGCAACTCCACAGACGTCAGCCCATCAGGCTCCCCCATCCCTGGGATTCTCCAGGCAAGAACACTGGAGTGGGTTGCCATTTCCTTCTCCAATGCATGAAAATGAAAAGTGAAAGTAAGTCGCTCAGTCATGTCCGACTTTTAGAGACCCCATGGACTTCAGCCTACCAGGCTCCTCCATCCATGGGATTTTCCAGGCAAGAGTACTGGAGTGGGGTGCCATTGCCTTCTCCACAACGGACATGAGTTTGAGCAAATTCCAGGAGATGGTGAAGGACAGGGAAGCCTGGTGTGCTGCAGTCCATGGGGTTGCAAAGAGTCAGACATGACTTTGCCACTGCAAAACAACACCACCACAATTTCTGAAGAGGAAAAAGTCCACACCAGCAGCTTTAGGAGAGAAGTGAGGCTCTGAGCCAGGAATGAAAGGATGCTGGGATTGGATGAGAGGAGGTGAGATGGGGGTAGGCAAATGATATGAAAATAGTTCCCCTTTTGATAGCCTGGTCAGCAATATTTAGAGGCAGTGGCTAGCTTCAGGGCCTGGGGAAATGCTGTGGCTGATGCCACTTCCCTTGAGAGCCCTAAATTTAGAAGGAACCTGCTATGGCCACATCCACTGTGTGCTGCTATGGGGAGAGGAACACCTGGGATTTTGTCAACTTTTGCTGGAAGATGACTGCCGTATAAGGCATTTCTTCTAACGCATCACATTCAAATTTACTGGGAAGAAAGATTATTTCCATTAAAAATAACTTACTCCAAAGCTATCATGGTTTATTTGAGCCGCTTCTTGAGAAGTGAAAATCAGTTCCTGTCACCTCTAACTGACATATAAAGCAGGGTGGTTATTTATTTGCATATCTTAGTAGAAAAACCTCTCATTTGTCTAAGTGATGCATATATTAGCTATTTTTAGGAACTCCTAGTGCAGAAAACATCAATTCAGATGAATAAAGCAATCCTCTGAAACAGATTGCTAAACAGAAAAATATTTACCAAACAGCAATTCTATGCTATCATTTAGATGGGAGAAAAATATATTGCTTTTGACATGCACAAAACTGCAGTGTCCAGGTTTGTACATGTCAAAAAAAAATCATCAAAGTAGAATTTATGGGGTTCCCAAGTAAATGTGAGTTACTTTAAGGATAACGCAGTATACCATCTTTATAACATTAATGCTTTATAAGTGGCTTTTAAAAACAGAGAATGGTTTAAGACGGACCTCCATCAATGGAACATTACAGTTAGAATTATTACCTTCCTGTTCTTCTTTCTTATTTTACGGATTATGCTTTAAAACAACAAATAATATGAAATAGATAAAACAAGCAAATGCAGAGACAGAAGATAGGGTGGTGATTACCAGTGGCTAAGGGGAGAAATTTTGTCCAGAATCTCTGCTTGGGGTGATGAGAAAGTTCTGGCGTGATGGCTGTATAACATGATACAGCTAATGGATGCCACTAACTCTACACCTAAAAATGGTTGAAATGGTGAAAATTAAGCTGTGTGTGCTTTTAGCATAATAAAAAGCAACAAGTAATCTAAGCATTTATTACTGAATTCACTAACGATATTTTCACAAAATTTCATTCCTGGTCCATTTCCTTTCGTTTGCTAAGCAGGCTGTCACACACCTTTTCTCCTTATTCTCTAAAACCATAACTCTGTCTTCTCCACCTTCAGCAGATGAAACTATTTCACGAGAAGATGGAAGCCTCAAGGCATAAACTTGTTCAACTTCCTTCCCTCTGGTCCAACTTACCTCTTCTCCACCTGTTCTCCCCCAGCTGTGCCCTATGTATGATCACATTCCAGGGCCACATCCCTGGAAACTCTTCTTCTCCTTGACCCCCCCAACTCCCACCATCCTTGTGATCTCACCCCCTCTCCAACCCAGGAGCGACAGAGGAGGAGATGGTTGGATAGCATCATCGACTCAATGGACATGAGTTTGAGCAAACTCCTCAGAGACAGTGGAGGGAAGCTTGGCATGCTGCAGTCCACGGGGTCGCAAAGATTCGGACAAGGATGAGTGACTGAACAACCACAACTGACTCACAAATGCGCTCGTATTCCCCATCCCTGACAGCCTGTGACTTGGCTTCTGCAGATGTGGCTGCGTCTGCCCTCCCCCAGCAGCAAGCGTCCCTTCCCACCACCAGGCAGCTTCTCTACCCTTTCCCTCTGTCCTCTGTACCCACCGCTCTGCTGACCCGGCTCTCCCCAAGGGCACCGATGACGCCAATTTCCAGATCCAGCGGCTCATTCTTAATCTTCTTCCTCCACACTACACAGCGCTGCTGACAGTGCTTCCCCCTCTGCCTGCCCTTTCATCTCTTTGGTCACTCTTTCAGCTACTCTTAGTTCAGCTTTCTTTACCTAAACTTCTGAAACACATCCAGGTTTCAACTTGAGTCCTTTCTGGCTAATCACACCCACATTGGTGGCCTCAGTGATCCTCTACTTAGTGATAACTTCAAAAAGACATTCTTCTTGAACTACACTTGCGCGCCTTTAGTCCTATAGTTTCAGCTACATGCTGGATCGCTCCACGCGTCTTGCTCAAGCACAGCCAGAACAAATACGGGTTCTGCCTTTTCTTCAATGCTCATGCCCCTCTGCTCTCTCCTGCCCTGCTCAATGGAATTACCATCTACTGACTCTTCCAAGCTAGAAATATTGGAATCAGCTGTGAGTACTCCTTGCTTTTTGCCTCTTACATCCAACTGTGCAACAAGACCCACCAGTTTTATCCCATTGTTTCTTTTGTATTTGATCCTATTCTCCAATCCTTTTGACTTCCCTGGTGGCTCAGACCGTAAAGCGTCTGCCTACAATGTGGGAGACCTAGGTTCGATCCCTGGGTCAGGAAGATCCTCTGGAGAAGGAAACGACAACCCACTCCAGTACTCTAGCCTGGAAAATCCCACGGAGGGAGGAGCATGGTAGGCTATAGTCCATGGGGCCACAAAGAGTCAGACACAACTGAGGGACTTCTCTTTCTCTCTTTTCTTTCTTTCTTTCTTTCTTTCTTTCTTTCTCCCTCCAATCCTTTAGCTTGACAACTTCAGACCTTTTCCCTAGATCATTACAGCAGGTTCCTAATTAGTACCAACCTCCTTGTCTTTGCATGCAGTCTATTCATCCTTCACCTTAGCCATAAAAGCTGCCTTTCCAAAATCTCTTCAATGTTGAAAAACGTAAAACTTCTCTCTGCCTACGGTATGAAGCCCAGACTCAAAAACCACACAATTTCTTCATTATGGACAAACTTCCAAACTTTAAGGAAACTGACCTTTGGCTAAAGATATCAATTAAACCAGGCATTTAAAAATATTTTGGTTTCTTAAAATGTGTTCCTCTAAATAGTTTTGTCTCAGAGAAACTTAAGCAAAACAAATCTTCCCTCACACAACTAGTAAGATGAAAACAGAACCTATAATGTTAGTTAAGAAAAAAAAAAAAGCTTAGTAAACACTGAGAGGAGATATATGCAGAAACCCACAACTGATTTAATTTGCAAAACCACAGCTTTAACTCAACTAAAGTAAAGATAACTTAGATAAAATACAACCAGAAAACTGAGATAAAAGAAATGGGGTAAATAAATTAAGCTGATGATTTAGCAAGCAAGTGTCATGGGTGTATGGCATGAGAAAGCGCTTTGGACAAAGAAAGGTGATGGGTTGACTCCAGAGAGCCCCTGGGAGCAGAAATTCTTAGGGGAACCCCTGCTTGCTGGAAGAGGATCATTTCTTGGACCATGTCCATTTCATTTGTATGGTCATTTAGTTTCAGGAGAAAAATAAGATTTTATAGGTTGATGTTCAATTTTTGAGGTTGGAGTGGGAGACCACTGGTATTTATTAAGGCTCCTCTGCAGCCAGAATTAAGCAGTGGAAGTCACGAAAACTTCTACTTTCTCGACTCCCACCACCAACCAGCTGTGATACCCTGAATATCTCATCTAAGCCCCAGTTTCCTGGCCTTTAAAAGGAAGGGTCTAGATATACAGAACAGATTTGTGGACATAGCAGGGGAAGGAGAAGGAGGGACGGATTGAGAGAGCACCATTAACATGTATACACTACCATGTGTAAAATAGATAGCTAGTGGGGAACTGTCGTATAACACAGGTCGCTCAGCTCGATGCTCTGTGATGACCTAACGGGGTAGGATGGGGGGTGAGGGTCGGAGGTAGGTCGGAGGAGGGTCGGGAGGGGATCTATGCATACTTGCAGCGGATTCAAACTGTTGCACAGCAGAAGCTAACGTAACATTGTAAGGCACTTATCCTCCAATTAAAATTAAAAATAAATTTAAAAAATGAAGAATCTAAAGAGAAAAACATCTGTCCTTGCTAAAATTCTGTACTTCACTATTTTTATCTCAATATTATTAAGATCAGGAAATGCTAAGTATATTTATCCTTAGGGGAAACAAGAGGAGACAGACTATTTCCAAAGTGACTAGTGGTATTTCTTTTCCAGCAAATTAGACAGTACCAAGTGCATTCTCAGGGCATCCCTGGTGGCTCAGACGGTAAAGAATCTGCCTGCAATGCAGGAGACCTGGATTCGATCCTTGGGTCAGGAAGATCTCCTGGAGAAAGGCATGTACCCACTCCAGTATTCTCACCTGGAAAATTCCATGGACAGAGGAGCCTGGCAGGCTACAGTCCATTGGGTCACAGAGTCAGACACTACTGAGCACCTAACACACACACACACACACGTGCTTTCTCAGGCACAATGACACACACACACACACACACACACACGCGTGCTTTCTCAGGCACAATGAAGCATGCTCCCTCCAATATGTGGATGTTAAAATAAAGAAAGGAAGTGACAGATTGGGGGCTTGGGCTGCAAGGGTGGGAAGTAATTAGACAGCCCTTTGGTTTCCTTCTACTCATTTGCCTGTGTGCTAAAACAGCAGCAAGAGGCATTAAAAAGTTCTGGATGTTTTGGAAAGGTAGAGGCCCTCTTCACTAATCGGAATCATGATAGTCAGAATCCATATATCTATTTAGATAACAAATAAGTAATGACAACATAAGTCCCAGGCATGTACCAGCTTAAGAAAAAAAAAAAAAACAAAAAACCCAGTGGTGACAAAGGAGTCAGGGCAGGCCTCATGGACGAACAGAGAAAATAAGGGTTATGCATCACCTGGACCCAGGGGAGGACAGAACAGGACTTTTCTGTGTCACTGCTGACCTGTCTGCACCTTTCTTTTCTTTATACCCATGGGGTTTTTTTTTTGGTAATTTTTTATTGGAAGATAATTGCTTTGCAATATTGTGCTGGTTTCTGCCATACCTCCACATGAAGCAGCCACAGAAATACCTATGTCCTCCCCTCCTGAACCTCCCTCCCATCTCCCAGCCCTCTAGGTTGTCACACGGCACTGGGCTGAGCTCCCTGGGTCGCACAGCCAATTCCCACCGGCTAGCTCTGTTTCCACGCTACTCTCTCAATTCGTCCCACCCTCTCCCTCCTACACTGTCTCTGCCAGTCTGCTCTCTATGTCTGCATCTCCACTGCTGCCCTGCACACACATGCGCTAATACACAATATTTGTCCTTCTCTTTCTGACTCACTTCACTTTGGACCATAGGCTCTAGGTTTATTTGCCTCATTAGGACGGACTCAAATGTGTTCTTTTTTAAAGCTGAGTAACAGCCCATTGTATATATGCACCACAATTTCTGTATCCATTCGTCTGGCTGAGTAACAGTCCACTGTATACGTGCACCACAATTCCCGTATCCATTCATCTGTCGATGCACATCTAGGCTGTTTCCGTGTCCCAGCTACTGTAAGCAGAGCTGCACTGGACACTGGGGTACATGTGCCTCTTTCCGCTGTGGTTTTCTCAGGGCACATGCCCAGTAGTGGGATTACTGTGTCATACGCTTACCCATGATTTTATGGCAGTGAGCACATAGCAGATATTTTTCCTTTCCCTCCCACTCCATAGAAAGCAAGCACTTAGTAATCTAAGAACAGGCCAGGTTCCAGAAATTTCTAATTTTTCATTCTTTTTACTGTAACTTCACAGCACTGTCGTGAGCTAGATGATCTTACTTACTGTTTTTTGTTTGATTTTTAATGCCTTTCTCCTTCATGAGGGTTAGGACTTCGGCTCTCTTTTCTCCCCTGTATTCCCAACACCACCTCCATCACTGACAATGATCAATGAAGGGCTGGATCAATTACTATCTGTGGACTGAATAATTCCCTGCTTGTTCCAAGTCATAAAAGTTCCCATTTTCTCTAAGTTACTGATTAAGCCACTCTAACGTGTGAAGGTGATCTGAGTGCTACTTGCATTTTTCAGAGGACCTGTTTGTCTTAAATTTCTAGCTGGCAGAATTCTGGTACCGGGAAGAAATGAGGACTTTCAGGTGGTCACTGGAGGGTATTTTGAGATCAGGTGGGAAGGAGCAGTCCAAAGACAGCCACCCTTTGATTTGCCAGAATGTCTACTCCAAGGAAAAACAAATCCCTCTGTACTGTTCACAGACTCCTCCTTCCCTCTATGGGCAAACCCATAAATCTCCAAGTGCTGGCCCAGGAGGGTTGCACAGGGTCAGAAGCGTAAGGGTCCATAAGGGTCAGAAAGATAAGGCTAAAACAGAAGCCCCAGAAAGCAGAGGTACGCTCTGTTTCTGCCCCGAAGACAATGCATCATGGGCATTCTGCATCTCAGTGGTTATTACAATTTTTTCTGTTTATTCGTTTTCAGGACTAACATTTATATTCCACCTCTGAAAACTATCCATTTGCTCAAATATGAAACACCTATGATATTTCTAGTTGTTATTTTGCAAGCCAAGCAGAAAAATAATAAAGTACAGAGCTTTGAGATTTAAAAATAATTATTCTTTGGAAAATATTGGCAAAACAAGTGTTTTCTTGAATAAGGATATCGCTTTGAACTTTCTGGAATCTTGGGCTTCAGAACTTGTCAAATAACAACAATCAATAAATAACAGACATAAAAGGGATCAGAAACAATTTGAATCTTACCAGTGATTTCATAGATACACAAACATACTGACTTAAAAGCAGATTACAGTTACCTCAGGCATATATTGAGAAACAATATAAATATGTCTCACAGCATAAAAATATATCATCCCTCTCATTTCCAGAATTGCCTTACAAAGTCAAATTTCAAACTTCAAAGTTATTACCAAAGGAGATTAATCTGGCTGCATTTCTCGCTCATTTTTAATTAAACACACTTTCTTCTGAACAGCTCTTTGCAAGTTACAGTAGTCAGCATATACAAGTGTGTGTATGTGTGCCCACAGATGATATACTTTGCCATTTTAAAATGTGCCCCAAACCATAACTGATATAAGGAGGGAAGGAAGTCTCGTAACTCATTTCTTAGAATTAACACTACTGTCCGGTAATATTTTTTTAAAACAATGAGTCAGTAGATACAGTATATTGCCTAACTCAGGCTAAGCCAAGTGGAGCATCAGGGACACAGATTACAGCATCAAGCTGCCCGGGTTCAAATCTGAGCTCTGCCGTTTAGTAGCTCTGTGACTTTGAACAAGCTGTTTAACTCTTTCCTCATCTGCAAAATGGGGACAATAAGACGACCCACTCAAGTAGGTTAACAGATGTAAGCTGATCAGAGCAGTACCTGGATGCAGAAAAAGCTCGATCCAAGTTAGTTGTAACTATTAGTCTTGAGTTTATCCATTCAACAGTCAAAGGAATGACGATCATGTTTGCTTCTTCCACCACTTAGCAGAAAACATTTTCTCACAATGATTACTTCCTTTAGAGTTGTTTTGTCAAAAAGCAGCTCTGCTCGTTCAAGGTGGGCCTTCCCGCTCCCTCCCCCGAGTCACACCACTTCCCCTGAAGCTCGTCACCAGCCTCAAGTGCAACAGTCCTCAGTTTCACTTTCAGGTTATGCAGTCAGTGTGGCTGGGGAGGCGAGCTAGTCACTTAACAGGCACCCAAGTGAAGTAAGCACCGGCTCATCACTGCTTTGCCCAACTTCTCCCCTGCCCTCTTGGCCAGGCAGTCACCTGTGGAGAAGGTGCGCGGAGGAGGGCTGAGGTTCTGTACTGTTTGGCATCCGGGTGCCCCGCCTTTTCATGGCAGGTCTGGGATGCCCTCATGGGGTGCTGCTCCTGTATCTCCGTGAATGCACACGGCCAGGTCTGAAGCCAGCTTCCTCCCTGCCGCTTCCTTCTTAATCGTGACACTGAGCTCTAGCTGACCCTTCTGTTTCAGCTGCTAAGCTCGCGTCTCACGCTCTGTGTGTCTGGCCTGTCCTCCCTCTCTCCCTGCACGGTGGTGGTTCTGCGTCCACCCCTTTGGCTCCGTCACACGGCTTACTTTCACAGCTCCGACCTCCTCCTCATCACACCCGCCTTCTTCCTGTTTGGGGTTTTCTGGTCTTCCCTCCAGGCACCCCCCTGCTCTACCCAGTGTGGAGATCACACCAATGTCCTAGCTATGTACTGAGCACCTGCTGAGTGGGGGACGAGCCCAGGGCTAGACTGGAGAGACAGACCTGGATCCCTGCCCTCAAGGAGCTCACAGTGTGGTCAGGGTGGAGGGGGTGTTGTTACTGCCGAGGCAGCTTCCGGAACAGGAAGCCGGGGCGCTCACTCAGGGGGGAAAGGATGTTTTAATTAGAGCAGGGGGTGGGGGCGCCTTCGGACAGAGGTGGTGATGTCTGAGGGGTCGGCCGAGTGAGGATGCGAGGGGCAGAAGGGCATCTCTAGCGTGTGGTCCCCCACGGAGCTACGCTAACCAAGAGGCATGGAAGGAAAAGGTGGTGCTCAGGCCCTTGGGAGAGGGAGACTGGAGAGGCAGGCAGGGGACCGGCGAGCAGTGTCAAGGGCCTGGATCTTTTCTACAGGTGACGTGGGGCAAGGGAGAGAATGGCAATCCCATTTTTGTCTGCGTCACTCTTCTGCCACCAGTGAGACTAGAGGTTCCGTCTCAGAAAAGAAATGTGAGGTGGTGAAATATTATCCTATCACAGCCTAAATACGTGTGTTTCCAAGGGTAGCTGCCAGAGCACCTCCCATTCCAAAGCTCTCCTGCGATGCTCCTTGGCCCAGCCCCCTCCCTGTCATCACGGCGGACTTGGGACTGGCTTTGACCAGGAGATCTCGGCAGAAGTGATACTCCGTGGCTTCTTAGTTTGGCCCTTAAGAGATTTGAGCCTTTGTCCATGGCAGATATTTACTGTGAGGATCTAAGCACCATGAAAAGAAGTCCAACGTGGCTGCACAGAGAGAAAGAGAAGGAGCCGAGGGTTCCAGCCTTCTAGCCAAACCCGCCGAGTGTCATCTGTTGCTGCTTAATAGCTCAGTCACATCCAACTCTTTGTGACCCTATGGACTGTAGCCCACCAGGCTCCTCTGTCCATGGGATTTCCCAGGCAAGAATATTACAGTGAGTATTCTCAAGAATTGCCATTCTCCACCTTGCCCCATGTCACTCAAGAATATGAGCGTGAGTTGCTATTTCTTTCTCCAGTGGATTTTCCTGAGCCAGGGATCAAACCCACGTCTCCCGTATTGGCAGGTAGATTCTTTACCACTGAGCCACCAAGGAAGTCCATTTAATACACTGGGTTGGCCAAAAAGTCCATTTGGGCTTTTCTGTAAAATGGTATCAGTTCAGTTCAGTTCAGTCGCTCAGTCGTGTCCGACTCTTTGCGACCCCATGAATTGCAGCACGCCAGGCCTCCCTGTCCATCACCAACTCCCGGAGTTCACTCAGACTCACGTCCATCGAGTCAGTGATGCCATCCAGCCATCTCATCCTCGTTCGTCCCCTTCTCCTCCTGCCCCCAACCCCTCCCAGCATCAGAGTCTTTTCCAATGAGCCAACTCTTCGCATGAGGTGGCCAAAGTACTGGAGTTATGATATAGAGAAACCTCAACACATTTTTTGGCCAACCCAATATGAGCAATTCCATCTCAGATCTGTGCACAGCTTCAGAAGAGACCCCATGTGAATCCATGATCAGCAGAGCCAGCCCCAAATTCCTGAGCCACAGAATCACGAGCAGATCAAACGGTGTTGTTTTAAGCCACAAAGTATTGCGGATGTTTGCTACCCAGCGACTTCTATCCAAAGCAATATTCTAGGTCAAATAAATATTAATAGTACACTGGGGTCTTAACAAGTTCAGGACAGCAGCACTGACCCACTCACCACCAGCATGGGTTAAGCTGTACTTCACTTAATTACTTACCACCAACTCTTAACTTCAAACCTACATCACACTTAACTGATTAGTGCTCAAGCTTTTAAAAAAGTGGTTCTTAGAAAATGTAATCCTGTTTCCATCTCACAAAAAACTAAGAGAATGCAGTGTGTGGATTAAAATTCCCTGGAATTCAGCCTGAACTTTCCTATTGATAGTTTTCAGACAAACATCCAAACAAACATGTGTCTCACTTTTGGACTTGCAGAATGTTTGACAGTTCTTTATATTTTGCTTTCTTAGCTGTACTGCCAAGTGTCTTGAGACAAACCAGTACTGGAATAAATGGTGTGATCTCTCTCTCTGGGTCTAGATATTTAGACCCAGAGGTCTATACTATTTTTTCCACCAGAAAATATCTACCATATTTTTCCAGAAGAAAATGACTTTGAATATTTATTTTTTCACATTACTATGTTTTAAAAGATTTTTTTAACGTGGATCATTTTTTAAGTCTTTACTGAATTTGTTTCATTATTGCTTCCATTATGTTTGGTTTTTTTGGCCATGAGGCATGTGGGATCTCAGGTCTCTGACCAGGGATGGGATCTGTACCTCCTGCATTGGAAAGTGAAGTCTTAACCATGGGATGGCCTAGGAAGTCCCCTGATTTTGTATATTTAATGAAGATATATTCTCTCTGTTCTGAGTACCTCTAACCTGTTCTCAAACGAGAAGGGCTTGCCCTTCTTCCTTTCAATTGAAATAATAAAATTCAAATACTGAATTGGCATTTCTCTCTACTAGTTTCACCTATGGGACACTATTAATGGATTAAGTTTGCCTTCCTCAAAATTTCTAAAATTATCTGCTAGCTTATGCTTAGCAATACTGGCAATTTGGGGTCAAGCAAGTTGCTGAAGCTCCAGGATTTTGGTGATCTGATGTGAACAGATGACTCACTGGCAAAGTCCCTGATGCTGGGAAAGATTGAGGGCAGAAGAAGGGGGCGTCAGAGGATGAGATGGCTGGATGGCATCACCGACACAATGAACATGACCTTGGGCAAACTCTGGGAGATGGTGAGGGACAAGGACCCCTGGCGTGCTGCAGGCCACGGGGTTGCAAAGAGTGGGACACAAGTGGGTGACTGAACAACAATAACAATGTTGCGTTTATTTTATTTTAATAAGTAACACAAAGACTTTCCTACTGCTCACATGGCTTTCTTTCCAAAAGTGCTTTCATCAAATACCCCAAGTGTATTATAACTAATAACAGATCTCAGGGCCCAGGAACTTAAAAAGAATCCCAGCAGTAAACTCCTTTTCACTGGAACAGAGGAAGGTGAGAGTACTTTGTGCTGCACTTTTGGCAAATATTTAAGCCGCTTCTGCGTCAGAACTTGGAATTCTGCAACTGATCGCTCCCTGAATTATTTCAAAATCGTAAGGACTTTAACTCTCCAGGATTGCTGTGGTACCCTAGCCCATGCATCGTACCACTGAAGCCCATAAGGTGAGCCTGTGCTGTGCCGCAAGAGAAATCAATGCAATAAGCCCAAGTTCTGCGACAAAGAGTAGCCCCCACTAGCCACCAACTAGAGAAAGCCTGCACACAGCAACGAAGACCCAGTGTAGCCAAAGATAAATAAGTAAATAAATATTTTTTAAAAAGAAGCAATGCAATTCAATCATTTAAAAATACATGATAATTTATTTTTCTTCTCCAATGACTGATGCAGAAGAACAGAGTTTCCACTCTTAGAGCAGAGAAGATGCTATCTGGCTGCTATTCCTCATGAGCTTATCTTCCAGAAACAAAGTCCACTGAGGAAATCAAGGTGTTCTTTTTGAAGAATCAGCATTTTGAGAAGACCTGGCTGTTAGCAGACTTCTTGTGCTACCATCACCACTAACACAGGAGAAGGAAAGATGTGCTATTGCCCTTTTTTTTTTCACAGGTAGCTTTAATTTGCAAAATTTAAAATGAGAGCAGAATGATTTCAGTGTTTGGGTGACTGCTCTCCTGTTTACTGGTGAAGAGGTACATGTTCCAACCATTGATAATACAGTAAGTTCCCTACATACAAACCTTCAAGTTGCGAACTTTCAAAGATGCCAACATGCATTCACATGTCCAGTCATGTAAGTTAGTTCACATGTCTGGCATACTTTTCAAGGTACCGTAATGTAAGATTTAAAATGTTTTATTTTTTGTATTTGTTATCTATGTATTATTTGTGTTAAAAGTATTATAAACCTATTACAATACAGTTACTATAGAGCTGATAAAGAAGGTTGGGCACCAAAGAACTGACGCTTTTGAGGTGTTGGAGAAGACTCTTGAGGGTCCCTTGGACTGCAAGGAGATCAAATCAGTCAATCCTAAAGGAAATCAACCCTGAATATTCATTGGAAGGACTAACGCTGAAGCTCCAATATTCTGGCCACCTCATGCAAAAAGCCAACTCATTAGAAAAGACCCTGATGCTGGGAAAGACTGAAGGCAGGAAAGGAAGGAGGTGACAGAGGATGAGATGGTTGGATGGCATCACTGACTCAACAGACATGAGTTTGAGCAAGGTCTGGGAGATGGTGAAGGACAGAGGAGACTGGTGCACTGCAGTCCATGGGGTCACAAAGAGTAGGACAGGATGTAACTACTGAACAACAACAACATACAGCCAATTGTGTTATTTGGGTGCCTAGGCTAACTTTGTTGGACTTATGAACAAATTAGATTTATGAATGCACACTCAGAACAGAACTCACTCATATGTAGGGGACATAATATACTCTGTATTCTACACCCAGGCTAATGACTGGGTTAACTATCGCTGGGAGCCATGACATGTATTTGATACTGCACCACCCAGGTGCCTGGGGGAAATCCTGGTGTGAGTGGACTGTGTAGATCTCAAAAGACACCCTCCCCGAACAGCTACAAAATATTAGGATTAGGAGGGATTCTAGAGACCCCCTCATCCAACTCGCTCATCTTATGGTCAACATGGCCAATCAGGTCAGAGAAGACTGGTCTCCTACCCCCAATTCTGTGATCTTTCCATCTGCCTTCATTGTCAGACAGCTCAGGAAGACTGCATGACGGTGGAAAAGCTGGACCAAGGCAGGGGGAAAGTTGCTCCAAGATCCTATAGCCTCTCTCCAGTCTCTGCTATGGAAAAGGATGATCTAATCTGGATTCTTAATACCCTTGCGTGCCAACTCCCATGTGTCTTCATTCATTGCAAGGGACCTGGGAAGCAAGGTGGATGGCTGGGGAGGGGAGAGAGGCAGCAGGTGCCCTGGTATAGAGTCTGGCCAAACAGAAGTCAAGGCACCGAAGTCTAATAACGTACTCGGCCCCAGGCACCACTTCTCAGTCATACCCCTAACATCCACCTTAAGCACATGGGCAAATGTTACAGTGCTCAGAGCTCTTAGTACTAATAAGCAGGTCCTAAAAAACATGACATTTGTAATTAGCCTCCTTCATGCTGGCAAGAGAAAAATAAAATCTATTCTCTGATGAGATGTCCTATCTTCCGCAAATGAAGATGAAGTCTGAGCTCTGTGCTGAGAGTTTAAGAAGAGAAGGAAATAGAAGACCTGGTGTATGTCCTTGGTGTATGTCAATCCTAAAGGAAATCAACCCTTAATATTCATTGGAAGGACTGATGCTGAAACTGAAGCTCCAATACTTTGGCCACCTGATACAAAGAGCTGACTCACTGGAAAAGACCCTGATGCTGAGAAAGATTGAGGGCAGGAAGAGAAAGGGACAACAGAGGATGAGACGGTTGGATGGCATCACCAACTCGATGGACGTGAGTTTGAGCAAACTCTGGGAGATAGTGAAGGACAGGGAAGCCTGGTGTGGTACAGTCTATGGGGTTGCAAAAAGTCAGACACAACTTAGCAACTGAACAACAACAAGGTCACTGACCAAGCTTTCTCAGGAGATAATAACTGAATTACAGTATCATTATTGGGACTTCCCTCGCAGTCCAGTGGCTAAGACTCCCTGCTCCCGATTCAGAGGATCCCTGAATCGAATTCAGTTCGATCCCTGGTCAGGGAACTAAATCCCACCTACCTCAACTATGAGTTTAAATGCTGCAACTAAAGATTCCGCATGTCACAACTAATACCCAGCATGCTGCTGCTGCTGCTAAGTAGCATCAGTCGTGTCCAACTCTGTGCGACCCCATGGACGGCAGCTCACCAGGCTCCCCCATCCTTGGGATTCTCCAGGCAAGAACACTGGAGTGGGTTGCCAGTTCCTTCTCCAATGCATGAAAGTGAGAAGTGAAAATGAAGTCGCTCAGTCGTGTCCTACTCTTAGCGACCCCCTGGCAGCCTACCAGGCTCCTCCGTCCACGGGATTTTCCAGGCAAAAGTACTGGAGTGGGTTGCCATTGTCTTCTCCGACCCAGCATAGCCAAATATATAAACATGAGAAAAAAATATTTTTATTGAGCTCTGTTTGTGAGTCAGATAGAATCACAAATCCCCAGAGACACGAGAAAGCAGAAGAAGGAGAGGAAACACATCACAAGCTACACAGAAACGATGTCACAGGAAAGGACTCTCTCCCGGATAATTGCCAAATGGACCCTGATGGAGAAGAGGCTCCATGAACAAGGTGAGGAATGCACCCGGGTACCACCTGATCTTCTCACTTCCCAGAGGAAAGCAGAGTGCTTGGGGTGGAGACTCCGTTGAGCTCTGGAGGGCAGGGATGCTGAACCTCACATAATTAAAGGCATCTCCCTTGTTTGGCAGACAAAGATGAGCATAACTCCTCAGTTGCCCTGGTGTGACTGCCACCCACCCCACCCTCTCCGCCCCGAGGTTGGAACCGTCCCAGTGGAACACACACAGCATTTCCCCCAAAACATGATGGCATCCATGCAGAAGTGTACTGTAAAAATTGCCTCCAAAATCCCACTGAGGTGACATGGGCTTTTGAGGTATAAGCCCAAACCCTAAGCTCCTGTCTTAACATTGTTTTAGCCATGGCTTACTAGCTGTTGGGAACCCATGCGAGTGCTCATTTTATTACTGCTGGGATTTATTTTTAATCTTCTTTCAAAGTGTATGTGTTTTTCTCCTCTGGTTTCATACTTTTGGTTATTCTACCTTTCAGTAAGTCCCCTAAAGCAGGGGCCCCCGACCTCTGGGCCGCAGACCTCTGTCAGATCAGTGGCGTTAGATTAGAAATAAAGGACACGAAAAATGTCATGCTCTCGAATCATGCTGAAACCATCCACCTGACTTCCTGATCCGTGGAAAAACTGTCTTCCACAAAACCAATCACGGGTGCCAAAATGGTTGGGGACCGTTGCCCTACAGAATTTATGACTCTTTATTTCAGTTCAGTCGTTCAGTCGTGTCCGACTCTTTGTGATCCCATGAACCGCAGCACAGCAGGCCTCCCTGTCCATCACCAACTCCCGGAGTTTACCCAGACTCATGGCCATTAAGTCGGTGATGCCATCCAACCATTTCCTCCTCTGTCATCCCCTTCTCCTCCTGCCTTCAATCTTTCCCAGCATCAGGGTCTTTTCAAATGAGTCAGTTCTTCACATCAGGTGGCCAAAATACTGGAGTTTCAGCTTCAGCAGCAGTCCTTCCAATGAACACCCGGAAGTGATCTCCTTTAGGACTCTTAGATGATCATAGTCGCAAAGCAGAAGCAGAACCAGAGATGAAGGGAAGAAGTGTAAGGATGCCAAGGCAGGCGTAGGGGTGGGATGAACTGAGAGATTGGGACTGACACGCATGGTTGCTGCTCAGTTGCTGAGTTGTGTCAGACTCTCTGACATTCACATACACTACTGTGTATGAAACAGATGACTACTGAGAATCTGCTGGGCAGCGCAGGGAACTCTACTCAAGTTGGTGGCCTGAATGGGAAAGAAACCCCAAAAGAGGGGATACATGTGTATGTGTAGCTGAATCACTTTGCTGTACAGCAGAAACTAACACAGCATTATATAGCGTCTATACTCTGATAAAAATATTTTCTAAAACAAATTTATTACTCTTTTCTTTAAAGACATTTTTCTTTGAATGCTCTCAATTATTTAATCTTTGGCAGGCCTTTATCATCCTAACTCTTGAATTTCATCCTTCACTTTTGACCTTTTATATCTTTTTACCTTTCTTAATGAAGTTTAAGATCATGATGGTTTTGTTCTGAAAGATCCTAAAAACATCACTTTATTACATTTTAATCTCTTTTATCCTTTGATATTTTCTTTTTACTAAAATAATTTTGAGCTCTCTGTGTATCTGCATTCCATGTTTACCCCCTGCCTCATCCATTTGCTTGTAGGGGGAAATTTTGGAATATCTCAGTATTACTTTTTAGTTCCTTATCATTCCTAACTCGGTCTCTTTTCCTCTCATTACTGGCATTTCTCAGCAAGGTGAGAAACTGGGAGGGTGATGGGGGAGAAAAGTCCACCACAGCAATGGGGAGACAGAGTTTCTCCCTTGTAAGAAGTTGTCTTTAAGCATGTAAAATGTTTTCTGTCACCTTCAACTCTGAACTTCTAGTAGAATGTATCTAGGTAATTCTAGAAACCCACAGGCAAAACCTGCTGAATTGATGATCCCACTTGTGCAGACATTTTTATTTTCTGCACCAAAATCATTGCAGATGGTGACTGCAGCCATGAAATTAAAAGATGCTTGCTCCTTGGAAGGAAAGCTGTGACAAACCTAGACAGCATATTAAAAAGCAGAGACATCACTGGTGACAAGGTCCGAATAGTTAAAGCTGTGGTTTTTCCAATAGTCATGTCTGGACATGAGAGTTGGACCATAAGGAAGGCTGAGCACCAAAGAACTGATGCTTTCAAACTGTGGTGCTGGAGAAGACTCTTGAGAGTCCCTTGGACGGCAAGAGATCAAACCAGCAAATTCTAAAAGAAAGCAACCCTGAATATTCATTGGAGATGAGGGCAGCAGAAAATGAGATGGTTAGACAGCATCACTGACTCAATGGACATGAGTCTGAGCAAACTCCAGAAGATGGTGAAGGACAGGGAAACCTGGTGTGCTGCAGTCCATGGGGTCACAAAGAGTCAGACACCACTTAGCAACTGAATAACATCCATGTTAGAGTCCAGGTTTCATTCCAAATAACACTGGGTAGCCACTGCAGAGTTTAACGCAAGGAGTGACAAGCTCAGATCTGGGTTCTACAAGGATCCTCCAAGCTGCACAGTGGAGAACAACCCACAGTAACAGAGACCAGGGAGGAGGTTCTGGCGGTGATCCAGAAGGGAAATGGTGGTGACCTGATTCGGGGCGGGAAAGGTGGGTGGAATGAAAGATACATAGGGGTGTGCGTCTACCAGAACTTGGCTTGAGGTGAAATGAGGAGGCGAGGAGTCACGGAAAACATCCAGATTTCTGCTCGTGCAAGAAGAGGTGAGACAGCGCCACAGACAGGAAAGGAAGGAGGTTATCTTGTGGGAAGAGAAAGGGGAAGACTGTGCAAGCAGTCTGAGGCACGTGGTACTAGATGCACCCATTCAGCAGCCAGCCGCAAAAGGACTCTGGAGAGGTCACTGTTAGGGAGTGGTCAGCAAGGGGATGGCTATTCAGGTCAGTGAGCACGAGGTTACCCACAGAGTGAGAATCCAGAGGAACATCAACCTTCCATGGGAAAGGAGGGACAGCAGGAGCTTGCAAAGCAGAAGAGGGGAAGGAAGGAGAATGGGAAGCAGGGGTGGGATGAGGGTGTTGCTCCGAGAATGCAGAGGTGGTCAGTACACCACCTGCTGCAGAGAAGTCAAGGAAGAAAGGAGTGGAATTGAGCAAGAGTCAGCAAAAGGGAGGGCTTCCCTGATGGCTCAGTGGTAAAGAATCTGCCTGTTAATCTCTGGTCCAGGAAGATCCCCTGGAGGAGGAAATGGCAACTCACTCCAGTATTCTTGCCTAGAAAAACCCATGGACAGGGGAGCCTGATGGGCTACAGTCCATGGGACTGCAAAGAGTCAGACACGACTTAGCGGCTGAACAACAATAAAGCAAAAGGAAGCATGAATGTGTTACATCCCAGAGGCAACAGAGCCAGATGTCTGGCCGTGGCAGGCAGTGAGGACAGAGCAGCAGGAGCGGGGGACAATTTAAGCAGGCTGGCTGTGAAGAGGATGAAGGAGAAGGCCATGGCTGGAGGAAGGTGCAGAAGGATGGCCTTCTTCTTCCAAGAAGGAAGGGGCTTCAGCGTGCTTGTGCAGTGAGGTGGGACCAGGCGGGGTAAGGAAAATACAGATGCAGAAAGAGATAATCAAGAGAATGAGATTCCTCCTCCTTCCACAGAGGAAGAAGAAATGGAATCCAGAGCATCAGTGGAGAAATGAACCTTAGACAGTGAGGCTTCTGGTTTTTTATCATAAAAAGGGGAAGGAAGGGAGGGTGATCCAGAGCTGGGCATGGAGCCCTGTCATCACAGGGTGAGGTTGTTTCCATCAGGGAAACTCCCGTTCTCTCAGCGAAGCAGGCTGAGGGGATGGTGGCGGCAGGAGACGGTCTGAAATGGCTGCTGTTTTCTACAGGGGCAGGGAGTTGACTGGGCAAAGTCTGAGGGAGGGCCTGGCTGACGCTGGAAATCACAGAGGCCCGACGCCACGAATTTGCAGAGTTGCATGATTCTGTCCACTAGAAGCGCAGCAGCCTCTGGCTCCACACTGGGAGGAGATGGGACTCCGCTGTGGACCCGGGGACCCCAGTTTTGGAAAGAAAAGCACATCAGCTCATGTGGCTCCACCCAAGCTGCTGCTCCCAGCCTGAGTCGGGGTGGGGGGGGAGCTTCAAGGGGAGGGCAGAGGGGCTGTTTTCATCTTTGTTGACTTCAGGCCCCACAATCTCTGGTCTGTTGAATCAATACTATTTTTTTCTAGGCGATTTTTTTTTTTTCCTTAAGAAGCTGACAGGGCACATCCCAAAGTCCGTATTCCTCTTAACAAACGTGTAATCTGATTATAAGACTCTCCCCCTGAGATGACATCTTCCCCCATCAGCCAACTGATGAACAAACTTTGGGAATATAACCCACAGAGGCAGAAAAAGGAGCTTAAATTGGGAGCCAAGAGATCAGAGTTCACAGCTAGTCATTTGTTGTGGGACCCTTGATGAAGATTCTTGGCCTCGACCCGCCTCAGCATCTCTATAAACTGTGGATGAGCCACTCAACAGGCAGGACTTGAGGAGAAAATGTCTCACATACCCCAGACACGTGGCGTGATGCCCACTCAACCAACAGCACTTTCCTCTGCCTCCCTCCAGGCCAGAGAGTGTATGATTCTACAACTTAAAGGAACGCTACAGAAAACTAAAGGTCATAGGTCTAGGATGATCAGAAGACACATGTCCCAAACTCGACGATCTCAAATCTCATGAATTATTTACTCTGGCTATGTGAAATGCATGCTGGTCTTTCTGTTCCATTTCATGTCGAAAGATTTGCTGGTTGCAACACAATGCGAATCTCACCATCCAATAATGATTGTGCTTTGCAGTTTAAAAAACACTAGATGAGAGGCCCAACTCTGTATCACTGCAAACAGTACATTAGCAGACCACAGGATGGAAAAAGTTGAAAACTACCGCTCTAAAAACGCTACCACACAGCTGACATGAATTTCTCCCCAAACTGCAAGAAGGGCATGTCAGCTGACTTTCATGAAAGACTCGGCCGCTTGCTCACCTGGGCTGTGAAGAGTCATCTGACCATGAATTCTCAGCGCCTGGCTTGCTTTGGAAACTCACCCATATCTTGGCAACAGGACTCTACCGGCTGGGTGCTTATTTTAGCGTATGCCCAGTGTGAACAATGCAGAGGGCTGGGGACGGTAACAGGGCAGGCTAGCCAAGGGTGATTAAGGGGCCGCTCTCTGTACTTTCAACTAAAGAGTGGCAGTTGATGTGGTAGTGATCAACACACTTTGAGAGGGAAGCATCTAGGCTCACCCCATTCTCCTCCCTCACTGCTCTGCTCAAACCAGACAGGGTTTGTCCTTTGCCTTACTGGATGTCATGCTCACAGGCCATCCTAAAATGCAATCCCACCTTCAAAACATCCTCACCTGCACAGCAGGTCTCAGCTGCGCTGCCACTTTCTCCGGATGCCTGCCCAGACACCCCAGATCTAGTGTTCCCTTGGTACCACATGTGTGCCCAGTACAGCACGCACACACTCATTCTGCACTGCGGGTTCACTGGGGGCTCCTCAGGCACCAGTTCTGCTGTAGGTGCTGGGAAAAGGGCTCCAAGCAAAGGCCAGCCTTTTCAGAGTTTATAGTAGCAAAGAGGAAACGAATCTGCAACACAGTTGTGCACGGTAATACTACAAACTGATATAACACAGGACGAAATCATCACACTCAGAATTTCCCCTTTACCTGGTTGCATCTCACCCATGGTTACACAGCACAGTGTGTGGCTCTGAGGCTCCCAACAAAAACTTGGTGGATGAAAGCACAACCACCAACTTTCTGGTTTTCCCCACTGTCCTGGTAATTTGTCTTGTTTTGGTCACATACAAGACGACAACCTTTAATTGTCTGGAAAGGGTCTGTTCTGCACATTTAGCATCATTACAATGAATGCCACGCTTACCTGATTCTCGACAACTGCTCCTTGCTAAACCACAAGGAACTTCATGTAAGTAGGGGCAGCCCTCTCTAGAGGGCAGAAGCCCTTCTGCCCGTGGGTTCCCTAGTCCTGCAAGAGATGCTGGACTCGTTAAGTCCTCCAATTATTCTGCACTAAAAAAGGGGACATATTAACTTCATTTCCTAATTTTGTGACTATTCTCTGCTTCTGGGGGAGAATGTTCCTATTTGTAAGAAACACGCATGAAAGAACTGATAAGGTGATAGATAGGGCATCAGGTCAGCAACTTATTTAGACATCATCAGTAGGGTTGAAAGGGTAAAAGGATTTTCCCCTTTGTACTGCAATTACAGCTTTTCTGTAAGTCTGGGATGTTTCAAGGTTAAAAGAAATAAAGAGAGAGGAAAAAAATAAAAAGGGACATAAGTACAGGATGAGATAGGAAAAAAAAATGAATTCAGAAGCAGCATCAACCCATGAACCCCTGAGGTCGGGCACCAAATGGTTTGGTAAAATGTTAATTGGTTACCATCTCACACCCATTAGGATGGCAACAATCAACAAAGAGAAAGTAAGGAGCTTGGGCGCGGATGGGAGACACTGAAACCCTCCTGCACTGTTGGTGGAAATGCAACCTGGTGCAGTCGCCATGGAAAACAGTGTTGCAGCTCCTCAAAAAACTAAACACAGAATTATCATCTAATCCAGCAATTCCACTTCTGGGTATACAGCCACAAGTATTTAGAGCAGAGATCTGAAGTGGTATTTTTACACTCATATTCACAGCCGCCTTATTCGTAAGCCAAAACGTGGAAGCAACCCAAACAACTAGGAACAGATGAATGGATAGACAAAATGTGGTAGACACATTGTGGGAGATACTGTTGTTGCTCAGTTGCTCAATCATGTCCAGCTCTGGTGACCCAGGCTTCCCTGTCCTTCACCATCTCCTGGAGTTTGCTCAAACTCCTGTCCATTGAACCCATGGTAGATAAAATGGAATGTTATTCAGCCTTTGAGAAGAAAGGAAATTCTGACACAGGCTAGAACACAGATGAACCTGAAGGACATAGTTTAGTAAAACAAGCAACTCGCAAAAAGACAAATCCTGTGTGATCCCATTTATACAAAGGAGCTAGAGGAGCCAAATTCAGAGATAGAAGATAGAACCAAGGGCTGAAGGAAGGGGGAATGGGGAGTGAATTGTTTAATGGGTAGATAGTTTCCGTTTTGCAAGATGAAGAGAGCTCTGGAGATGGATGGTGGTGATGGCTGCATGACAGCGTGAATGTGCTCAGTGCCACTGACCTGTTTAAAATTTTAAAATGATTAAGATGGCAGATTTTGTCAGGTGTATTTTTATCGCAATTTACAAAATTTAATTGGTAGGTTATCCAGCTCTGTGGTTTTTGGCAAGGCTTGGCAATTACACAGGCCTGATTCTAACAGTTATCAGCTGTTAAGAACTGTGCAAGTGACTCAACCTCCCTCAGCCTCCATTTCCCCAACTGCAAAATGCGAATGCCAACAAGGATAATGACAACAATGGTGATAATGATGGTGATATCAAATTTATAAAAACTTTGCAAAGATTGAATGAGACTAATATTTACCAAATACAAGTAAAATTATGTGCCATATAATATCTGGCCCATAAATTATAAGTACTAATACATCAATAAATCATGTCTTACTGCTTTTGTTGGCTCTGATTACCATGAATAGGATTAGCTTAATTCAAAGTTATAATTTTTTTAAAAGCTATATAAATGAGCTTATTTACAAAACAGAAACAGACTCACAGATTTCAAAAACAAACTTATGGTTACCAAAGGGGAAATGCTGGGGGTGGGGTGGAGGGATACATTAGGAGCTTGGGATTAACATACACATACTAATATATAAAAAATAATCAACAACGATGTACTGTATAACACAGGGAACTAGACTCAATACCCTGTATTACCTATATCGGAAAAGAATCTGGAAAAGGATAGACACATGTACATGTATAACTGAACCACTTTGCTTTACCCCTGAAACTAGCACAACACTGTCAACCAACAATACACCAAGCAAAAAATTTTTTGAACCAAACAAGGAAAAAAATCAAAAGGTAACATCGGCCTGTAGAGTATGTACTGCCAGACTGAGTGGCTTTGAATATCTGCTAATTTAATCCCAGAGCAGAAATCTATGATTCCAGGCGTTGGCTCTGCTAGTCCTAATTTCAGAAACTTCTGGTTCTCATTTTGTCTCAAGGATAGCCTCAGATGACAGAGCAATGTGAATAATCGTGTACAAATGGTTGACAGGTTAAAATAATGAAAGAGGTTTCCATCATTGCAAGGAAACACCTCATAATTAATCTTTTTGCCTCAACATCATGTTTTTCTATGACTTGCTCCTGATTTCTGCCTTGACAGCTAGAACAGGTATTAAAAAGCAAAGCTGGATGCATGACTGCTTGAAAATGAGAAGCTTAAACTTCCAAACTAATCGACAGAAACAGAAAGAATGAGTTTAACATTATGTATGTTGTCACAAGACTAATTCCCTTGCTTATAATTACAATCTGATTTTGGGCAACAAACTTATATAAATATGAACTCACATGGTACATCTGTGTTCTCTCGGCCTTTTTATCATATAACCATTTTTTTTTATTTTAATAAAATGATTTGTGAAAATTACTTGGGGAAAATGATAAAAGATTGAACCCTATAAAAAGGATGTCATCTGAAATCAAAAATATCCTTATTAACAGTTATATTAGACGACTACATCAACCATACTTTTAGAGGCAAACAACACAATCAGTAACTCCAAAGCAAATGCATTCAGAACAGGTAGTACTAACTCCAATTCCTATTTTAAAAAGAAGGCAAATGTCCTGTCATCAAATTCCACATTGTAAGGAGATTTTGTGGAGCTTTACTCCTGAATGCCAGTTACAGATTTGTACTATAAGGCCACACACTTGGAAAAAATCCTGGACCTAGTCCACATGGAATTTCAGGTAACACACCAGACTCACTACACAGAAGAATTGCCTCTTTTCCATAGAAGAGAGGGAATATATTACAACTGCAAGAGGGACCTTTATAGAAATAGTCAGAGAGGAACAGGCTATTCCAGGGAGCACCGCCCCCCAACCCCCTGCAGGACCTGCTACAAACAAGAGAAAGCTCATTTCAGTGTTGAAAGGCACCTTTGAGATCTGAAGAAGAACCAAGGTGTGACTAACTGAACAGTATCTCTGCGTAAATGAAAGGCCAGGGGCACCTCAACAAAAGAAAGTTCTAGGCACTGGCCTATGTATCTTTCAAACAGACAATAGGGAATTTCTGCAGAAGGGAGAAGGATCTGGTAGGACAAAGAAGCTTGCCCATGAGCCATCTGCCATCCCAAGCAACCGCTGCACAAGACGGTGGCGGAAGTGAACACGACACGGCGGAGGGTGGTGACGAGAGTCCTCCCTGGAAGCTTACATTTTAAAAGCTTACAAGAAAAATCACAGAGGGCCGAAACAAAGGCTGGCGATGGGGACAGGTTGCTCGTGAAATCAGAGAAAAGTTTATGAGAGAGTGGGGGGAAAAAACCCAAACAAACCAACTTAATTTGACTTAATTGCTAACTTGGAGGAGTTCCACAGCTGAGGCTTTGAAGGTTTTAGAAGCTCTTCCTATGCCGCATGTTTAAATATATGTACGTTCAATCGACATGAGAAAGACTAAGAAGAGTCTGCCGCAGACACCTGCTTCAGACAATAGTGCTGATCTCCGAGGGATTCTAAACAGCCTCGCACCAACTTCAGAAGTAATTTGCAACCAAATTAGTAAATGTCATCCTCCTTCCCAGGAGACACAGCATTTTTTAAAAAAGATTAAAGCACTGGCCGTGAGACTGCCATTTTACAAGAGTTAAAAGATAAATTCGGGGGGAAATGAAGATGGTAATTCACAGGATTGGGGTGTGGGGCGGGAGTGGAGCACCACCATTTTACTAATAGGGCTTGTTTATCAAATTTCCCCACCAGGAAAAGACGGACAGCTTCTAGAGAACAACGTAAGGGGAGCAACAACCAGACCTGTGTTCAGAAAGGGACCTGCACGCTCTCCCTACCTGGGGGTGGACCATTCCATGGACGAGGAGAGAGGCGCCTTCTCATTCTCCCCCGCCCGTGTCACCAGTCCCCTCCTGGTCAGTTCGGTCCACCACTGAATCATCTTTTATCAGCACCGCTCTGAGCAGGACAAGCCCAGAGACAAAGCTTTCTCCTTGCAGAAACCCCAGCATCTCCCAGGTGAGCCTGCCCGCAGGGAACGCCGTCCTTAGCGTGAAAGGTCCATTTCACACTGATAACCCGAGCACTTTAGAACCGAATAAAATATAAAGGCAGTAGCTCTAGTTTCTTGACGTGTGGCCCCCAAAGCTGAAAAACATTCTCACCCCAAGATTACAGGATTGAGCACCAGTTTTTTGTTTTCTGACATCTATCAAAACCGGCCTCCTCCTGCCCCAGGCCCCTGGAAAGAAACTTGGCTTAGTTTAGAAGTGAGTGTTGGCAGCCCCGTCTGCTTCTCGAGCAAACGCCAAGAAAACTTATTTTCCTCCGTGGACAGGCTGCCACCGCATCACACACCTCTCCTTCCCAGGGCGTGCGGGAAACAGTAAACTCTCCGCCACCGTCTTCCTTCCCTCCCTCCCACCCCGCAGTTTAGGTGAGAGAAGAGCCCAGAAGGAAGCGGAGGCGCCCAGCCCCTGGCCCCGACGGCCTCCTCCGGGCCAAGGTCCGCGCATCCCCGGCGTCCCGCGCGCCACAAACCGCGGAAAGGAGACCCAAAGTTTTCGGCGCTTGTCGCCCTTTCCCAGTCCACAGTCCTGCTGCCCGCCCCGTCCCGGATCGGCTCGGAGCCCGAGCTGGGTGGCCGCCCCACTCCCCGCGCCCCTCGCAGGGCGCCCTGCCCTCCCGATCGGTCGGCGACCCGCGCGGGGACCTACCTGCCGGTGGCGGCGGTCGCAGCGCTCAGCTGGGCGGCGGCGCGGGCGCGGGCCAGGGGGCGCTCGTCACCCCGAGGCCCCGCCGCCGAGCCGGCTGCCCCGACGCCCGCCCCGGAGCCGCGGCCCGCGCACCGCCCGCCGCGCGCCGCTCTCCTCCGGGGCCCGCCCCGCGCTGCGCCCCGCGCTTCCGCTCGCAGCGGCTCCGGCCCCGAGACCTGGTCCCATCCCCGCGGCGGGGATGCTGAGCTGCGCGCGGGCAGAGGCGCCCGAGACCACGTGACTCTCCATCTAACCCAACCGAAAAGCGAAAGGAGCCTTCCCACGGGAAGGATCAAGGTCATCAGATTAAAAAAAAAAAAAAAAATTCAGCTGTTTGCCAGCCTTTCCACTAGAAAGGGCTGGTGAACCCTGTTCTTTTAAAATGCCCCATGGGAGAAAGATTTGGTGCTGGATAACCCGACCTCTGACTTTGTTTCGGCACCGTTTTCTGTTGTTGTTGTTGTTGTTGTTTTTTTGTATCGTTTCCTAAGTTGCCTTGCTTAAAATTTGACAGCCCTTGAAGCTGCAGTGTAATGTTTTACCGGTGTCGTCGTCATTGGAGGACTTTCACGCCTGGCTGGTGGTCCTGATGGTCCGGCTGAGGATAAGTGGGGTGCTTTTGTTCTGTGCTCTAGAGAATAAATTTTTCATTCACGATAGACTACTGGTTACCAGCACTGCCGGCCTGTTCCCTCTGAATTATTACGCAAAATGATTAAAATGTACTTGGTTAAAGTGCTTGTTGCTCTAATATACTAAACCCAGATTAGCTTAAGAAATAGAACAATAGTCCTTTTCTTCTTCTTTTTTTTTGAGTGGGGGGAGGGAAATTAAAAAGGTATGGAAGAGCCTCAGCTTGGATCAGCTAGCTTCTGATCACGGAAGTATAGACTGTCAGATGAAAAAGACCTCAGACTACAGCTAGTTCCAGACTTTTAAAGATGAAGAAAACCTGAGGCCCAGAAGGATCTGGTAACTTAGTTCCCATTGCTGCCTTGTGGCAGGCCGGGGCTGGGAAGTCAGATATGCTGGCTTGTTCTCCTAATCTGTATGAACCCTGCAGAGCAAACGCACACACCTTTTAAAGATAAAAATACATTCCCCGAGAAGTAGGCCCTCTCCTGCATGTATCAGTATCTAACAGCATTGAAGCCTCTTGATGAAAGTGAAAGAGGAGAGTGAAAAAGTTGACTTAAAGCTCAACATTCAGAAAACGAAGATCATGGCATCTGGTCCCATCACTCCATGGGAAATAGATGGGGAAACAGTGTCAGACTTTTATTTTTGGGGGGGCTCCAAAATCACTACAGATGGTGACTGCAGCCATGAAATTAAAAGACGCTTACTCCTTGGAAGAAAGGTTATGACCAACCTAGATAGCATATTCAAAAGCAGAGACATTACTTTGCTGACTAAGGTCCGTCTAGTCAAGGCTATGGTTTTTCCTGTGGTCATGTATGGATGGGAGAGTTGGACTGTGAAGAAGGCTGAGCAACGAAGAATTGATGTGTTTGAACTGTGGTGTTGGAGAAGATTCTTGAGAGTCCCTTGGACTGCAAGGAGATCCAACCAGTCCATTCTGAAGGAGATCAGCCCTGGGATTTCTTTGGAAGGAATGATGCTAAAGCTGAAACTCCAGTACTTTGGCCACCTCATGCAAAGAGTTGATTCATTGGAAAAGACTCTGATGCTGGGAGGGATTAGGGGCAGGAGGAGAAGGGGATGACCGAGGATGAGATGGCTGGATGGCATCACTGACTCGATGGACGTGAGTCTGAGTGAACTCCAGGAGTTGGTGATGGACAGGGAGGCCTGGCATGCTGCGATTCATGGGGTCGCAAAGAGTCAGACATGACTGAGCGACTGAACTGAACTGAACTGAACAGCATTGAATAGACCTTCAGGCCAGGATCATCCAACAGAGAGGCTGCCACCCCTGGAAGGTCATAGTCGAGAGGTGTGATAGTGGGAGAACCTCAGCTGTGTTGATGTCACCAGAGCCTGGCACACAGTAGGTGCTCATTGTATATTTGCTATTGAGATTTAGTAGGAAAATGTATCTATGGCTGAGAACGAGGTGACAGAACCAGAAAGAGGCCCGGCTTCTCTCTGCAGACTGCTGAAGAGAAACCTCCGGGTTCAAGACACCTGCCCCCTGGTTCTCTCCCAGCCATTCTTCAACACAGTTTGTTACACGGAAGTGAGATGGCAGGCCACCAGAGGCTTCGGGGCCTAGGAGACAGCAAACCCACCCATTCTTCATGGCTGGAGTTTTCATTGACCATTTGAGAAAGGGGTTAAGTATTAGGTTGGCCAGAAATTTCCATAATATGGTATAGAAAAACCCCAACGAGCTTCCTGGTCAACCCAATATAAATAGGCACTCAAGGGAAAGTCTTATGTCCTCTTAATTTAGTCAATAGTCAGTGATTTTTAAGAAGTTTCACATAGGACTTCCGTAGTGGTCCAGTGGTTAAGAATCTGCCGGCCAATGCAGGGGACACAGGTTTGATCCTTGGTCCAGGAAGATGCCACATACCATAGGGCAGCTAAGCCCCAGCACCGCAGCTGCTGAGCCTGTGCTCGAGAGCCTACTCACTGCAACTCCTGAGCCCATGCACTGCAGCTACTGAGGCCAGTGATGAGAAGCCACTTCAGGGAGAAGCCCCCACCCCCTTGTGGCAACTCGAGCCAAAATAAACAATGTTTCAAACAATAATGATGATAATCCTCACCATATGCTATCTATGTGTTAGTCACTGTGATGAGCACTTCTTTTTTTCATTATTTTTGTGATGAGCACTTTTGATGCACTATTCACATAATCCTCGTAAAAAATCTTAAGATGTAGCTATTAAATCCTCACTGTCATCATCGTTATCTCTATGTTAGGGATGAGAATAATGCAGCTTAGAAGGATTAGGCAGCTTGCCTGTGACCACACGGTTAATAAAATACCATAACCAGGATTGCAATTCAGGCCAGTTGGAAGCAGCCCCTTAGGCACTGTTGAATACTGCCTCTATTCTTTGACCATACCCTCCACTTTCCCCTTCTCTCTGGGGCAATTGGTCCCTGGAGACGTGTTCTACTCTACCATATAAGCATATAGTCCTACAATTAGAAACCCATTCATCTGAACACTGTATCTTTTAAAACAATATTCATCATGTGTCTAGAGTTTTTTTGTTTTGTTTTGTCTTGAATAGCAACTAAAGGAAAATATTCCTTCTCTGTTCTCATTCCATGTAGGTGCTAGAGATACCTGTAGACCTTTCTGATCCCAGCAAGCTAGAGCTGGCCTCTCCTTCCCTAGGCTGCAAGGCATTTCTGTTTTGTATCAGACTCTGTCTCGTCGTTTTATAGGTGGCTGCTGCTCAGAAGTTCTCCACACCTTTATTTCCTGGAAGAGGAAATTGCGTTTCCTGGAGGGGCTTACACGTGGGTGGTGAGGTTCCACTGGTTACATTAAACACACTCAAGCTTTTAGTTGGTTCTGTGCTTCTTTCCCCACTTCAGCTTCCGCTCTCAACTTTCCTGGAATCATACTGAAAATACATTGAGCGGCAGCTGCTTCCATTCCTTTTAGCTGGGAAAGAGGGGGACTCCTGCTCTGGATTCAGAGCTAAGGAATGAATGGCTTAGCTCTTGAGTCTTATCTCTGGAGACACCACACTCCATCTTCCTTCAACTTGGGATTTGTGAAAGGGTGCCTGAGACATCTCTTTGTTTTTAGTTTGGACCTGGTGGGTGATTATCTCCAGAAGAGACCAGCTCTGGCATTCTTCTGTGAAGTTGACCATCCATAAAAAGAAAATGTTCTGGGGCTTCCCTGGTGAAGAATCAGCCTACCAGTGCAGGAGATACAGGTTTGATCCCTGGTCTGGGAATATCCCAGCATGCCATGGAGCAACTAAGCCTATGCATCATAAGTTCTGAGCCTGTGCTCCACAACAAGGGAAACCACCACAATGAAAAGCCTGCACACCACAGCTGGAGAGCAGCCCCGATTGCCACAGCTAGAGGAAAGCCCGCACAGCAACAAAGACCCAGCATAGCCGAGAATAATGCATAGATGAGTAAATTTGGAAAAGAGAAAGCATTCTTATTATGAACCTTAATTTGGAGAAAGATAGTATTAGGGAAAAGAAGGATATGACCCCAAAATTTGAACAAAGGATAATTTCACAAGGACCCTTCTGCCTCTTACAGGAAGTCACCACTTGGAGGAAGCCAGTTTGGACAGTTTCTTGAGGAGTTTGTAAAGTGATCCACCTGAATTCCCTAGAAGAATTAGCATGGAGCTGTAAGACAATGATCTACCTTAATGGAAGATTTGATAAACATATTGAGTCTAGGGTAAATTTGTTCAGAAAATGTCAAAGTTATTCTAGGAGCTATGGGTCAAAGTGTGCTATGATAATGATAAGTCATTTCAGTTGTATCCAGCCCTTTGTGACCCCGTGGACTGTAGCCTGCCAGGCTCCTTTGTCCATGGGGATTCTCCAGGCAAGAATACTGGAGTGGGCTGCCATGCCCTCCTCCAGGGCATCTTCCTGATCCTGGGTTTGAACTCATGTCTCTTATGTCTCCAGCATTGGCGATCGGATTCTTTACCACTGGTGCTCCCTAGGAAGTCCTATCGGTAAAAGAGGTCTATGCCAAAACACCTATTTTATTGTACAGCACAAGGAATAGAACCATTAGTTTATAGTAATTCTGAATGAAGTGTAATCTATAAAAATTTTGAGTCACTGTGTTGGACACCTGAAAAAGAGCCAACTCATTGGAAAAGACCTTGATGTTGGGAAAGACTGAGGGCAGGAGGAGACGGGGTCAACAGAGGATGAGATCATTGGATGGTATCACCGACTCCATGGACATGAGTTTGAGCAAACGCTGGGAGGTAGTGAAGGACAAGGAAGCCTGGCATGCTGCAGTCCACGGGATCACAAAGAGTCAGACATGACTTAGCAACTGAACAATAACCCCTGAAAATAATATTATAAATCAACTATACCACAAGAAAAATAATACTACTACTAACAAAAAGTATAGTAGTAGTCATTTTTTAAGTTTGTTTTTTTTATTTTGCCATGCCATGTGGCACATGGGATCTTAGTTCCCTGACCCAGGATTGAACTTGTGCCCCCTACATTAGAAGGGGAAGTCTTAACCTCTGGACCACCAGAGAAGTCCCCTAAACAGGTGTTTTAAATCCACAGCTTGGACAAGGGAAAGGGAGATTTTTTTTTTTCCCTTTCAGTCCAAATTTAGCCATGCAATTGGGGAAGAAAAGGGATAATCAAACATTAGAAAATTTTTATTGCCACATGAGAACTCTAAACCCTGAAGCAAAAATTGGTCCTGCCCTTGGGGAGTAAGTAAACCTTGATTACTGTTGATAATAAGATTGATAGCTACTCTTCCAAACCATGAAGGGAGTGGTGAAAGGAGAATGCAAAATTTACCCTATATTAGAAAAGGAACAATGTTCACACATGCTTAGTCATGTTAAGCTCATTTTAAAATCTTTGGCAAGGTAAGGGAGGTAGGTGTGATGTCTCTATTTAAAGAAAGAGATGGGGACTTCCCTGGTTGTCCAGTGGTTCGGACTCTGCACTCCCATTGCAGGGGGCCTGGGTTCAAACCCTGGCCAGACAACTAGATCCCGTGTGCCACAGCTAAGACCTGGAACAGCCAAATAAAATTTTTTTTTTTTTTTTAAAGAAAGAGACTATGCGTGAACCTAACACAGACTAACAGTCACTATGCCTTTATGGCATGTGTTCAGGCTTGGTGCCCAGCACTTTGTTTCAATTATTTAATTTGATTCTTACAACAAATCCCTTGAGATGAGTAATATCCTCTTTGTTTCACAGAAATGACAGATGAACCTCAGAGGGCAAATAAATGACTTACCAGACTCATTGTCTGGGGTATGGTTTGACTTATAGTCTCCTGACCCCCAGAGCCTTAATTTTTGTCATCATACACAGAGATAAGAGGTAAAATTACAGCCCAATTCTGAACAGTAAAAGAATTGTGTATGTTTATGGATGTCCTGATGAATACAGCATTCTAAGAAGAGTTAACACGTGTGTGGATGGCCAGTTTGTGAATTAGAATGTATCAAAGTGCCCATTTAGTAATACAGCCATATAAAGTAAAACAAATAAAAATTTTAATCTGTAATAAAGTAGTAAATATCTAGAGCAAATCATTTCTCTTGAGCATCAATTATTATTATATCATAAAAAATGAACTGAGCATGAATGTGTTTCTTTTTTTAAAGAATTATAAAGATACAATATTGCTAACGTGTTTTGGTTTTGGCATCTAAAATCCTTGTTGTTTGTTGTTGTTTAATCATTAAGTTGTGTCTGACTATTTGTGACTCCATTGACTATAGCCCACCAGGCTCCTCTGTCCCTGGGATTTCCCAGGCAAGGATACTGGAGTGGGTTGCCATTTCCTTTTCCACAGGATCTTCAAACCCATGCCTTCTGCATTGGGAGGTGGATTTTTTTTGCCACTGGACCACGAGGGAAGCCCTCTGAAGTCTTTAGGCACCATATTTTTAAAAAGCCATCTCTGGGACTTCTCTAGTGGCAGAGTGGATAAGAATCTGCCTGCCAATGCAGGGGACACGGGTTCAGTCCCTTAGGAAGATCCTACCTGCAATGGAGCAGCTAACCCCTGCGCCACAGCTTTTGAGTCTGTGCTCTGCAGCCCGAGAGCCACAGCTACTCAGCCTGTGTGCTCCAGTCACTGAAGCTCGAGCACCTGGAGCCTGCGCTCTGCAATGAGAGAAGCCGATGGAGTGAGGAGCCTGTGCACCACTGCTAGCCGGTGACCCCACCCCCCCGGCCGCCTCCCCCCCACAACTAGAGAAAGCGACCGAAGACCCAGCGCAACAGCAGCAGCAACAAAGTCAGCCCCTGGCCATAGCGAGACTCCAATGGTAGCATAGGTATCAGATCAGATAATGAAGGGTAGCATTTTCAGTGTTGTTTTCACACGGGTACAGGTGTGAAACTTACGGTGTGTTTGTAAGATCTGAGGATAGAATTAGGGTGAAAGGAAAGATCACTTCCACAGATACATTTTGGATTTGGTGAGTTCAGCTGTATTAACAAAATGAGTACAGCCCAAATGGATGTAAAACTTTGCCTGAAATTAAAGGGATATTGACTAGACGGAGTCATCTACACACAGCACTGTTTTAATGATTCTCTTCCACCAGTGGAAAAACAACGGCAAACTGAAAGCCCAACAGACTATACGCTTTGATGAGAAATCCTCCCCAGGAAAGAGTAATAAACCTGAGAATTAATCTGTGAATCCAGGAGGGAGACACGGAGATGAAACTTTGGTCATATTTATAAATTTGATTACTACAGTTCTCCAATTGGACATAGCACAGGAGCCTTCGGATCTGAAAATCTAGCAACAAAGGCACATTGCTTTAGAGTAAACTGCCTTGTCTCTCAGTCTCCCAGTTTGAGCAAAGCAAATTATGCACCTGCCCCTCATTACTCTCTTCTCCTTCAATCCACCCTTCTCAAACACATTATTTATGGTTTTATTTCAACCACACACACACACACACACACACACACACAAATGAAGCGAGGGATTTATTTTAGACTACATGGAGTATACTGTCAGATTTCTTTGAGCTACAAAAGGCTGAGAATAAATGCCATTTAAAAGAAAGTTCTAATTATTAGTGAGGGGGAAATGTAACGTAATTTGCTTCTAGTACTTCTTGCTGATTTAATATAGTCACTGGCACAAATATTTCAAATATTCTCAAGGAAAGCATACCCTGATGGCACAGGAAAATATTGGCAATCAAGAATTTCTTCTCTCCTGACTGTACTATAGTTTCAACAATTCAATTTAAGGTCAATATTTCATGAAATGAAAATCTAATTTTTTTTCTCAGTGGTTAGAACAGTGGTCTAATGAGGCGAAATTGACCATATTTGGCTGTGCTCTGAGTCAGACGTGTGTGCTGTGTGCTTCCATTTTATCCCTCAACTCAGGCATTTCAACCCTGCAGTGTTTGTTTTTAGCCCCAAATAGTGATGCTCGAGACCAGTTATTTCTTTAAAGTTGTATTTGCTTGTATGTTCTAAGCAGATCCAAATGGATATTTCCTTTCTTTCTTCCTCCCCTTCTTTCTTCCCTCCTTCTTTCTCTCTCTCTCTCTCCCTCCCTCCCTTTCTTTTTACCTTTCTTTTCCTGCATGTTACTAGGCAGAGTCAGCAAACAAAAGAACTAAAGCCTACATTTAGGATTCAACATTCATTCAGAGAGCAGATGCTTTATCTCCATTTTACCCGTAAAACACACACATGCACACAAGTGTGCACCTTACACCTGAATTGCCCAGGACACAAATAAAATGTACTCTGATGATAAAAAGAAAATCTGTAATATTTATATAATCATATCAATAGGTTATATTTGTACGCTTATGCAACATTAAAAATAACAAAAAATAAATTAATCTTTCTACTAGTCATATTAGAACTTGATGAAGATTTGCTCAAAAATCAAAGAAATGTGGTATTTTAAATTGGAAGATAAGCTTTTCTTTCTGAACAGACTGCAAATGTCATGCATTATTTCGCAGAGTCTTCTCCTTGCTTTAAAATTAAATAAAGGAGAAGTATTGATATTACATCTTGCCAGTTTCACAAGGAAGATTGAATAGGTCAAATCTCTAAAGCACTTGGGCTTCCTGGTGGCTCAGATGGTAAAGAATCTGCCTGCAGTGCAGGAGACCTGGGTTTGATTCCCTGGATCGAGAAGATCCCCTGGGAAAGGGAATAGCTACCTAGTCCAGTATTCTTGCCTGGAGAATTTGGTCGACAGAGGAGCCTGGTGGGCTACAGTCCATGGGGTCACAAAAAGTTGGACACAACCGAATGACTAAAACACACTGTAGCATTTTACATATATCATCTTGTTTAACCCTTGTAACAATCCTATAAAATGGGTAGTGTTATTTACAATTTACAGATGAGACCATTGAGCCTCAGACAGGGTAAGGAACTTATCCAAGCTCACACAGCAAGTGAGTGGAAGAGCCAGAATCAGGACACAGGCAGCGCTCATTTCAACTTATGCCAAACCTAGAGAATTCTGGTATCTAGAGAATTTCAGCCACCAACTAAAAAGTCTAGAAATAGGGGTCATATTCTGCATGCCATTTTGAAAAATGTTTATTAGTTTTCCTGTGATAAAGTTATGCATATATTTGCATGCGCACACACATTAAGACATTAGAGAAAAGAAAAGAGAGAAAAAAAGATTACCCATAATTCCACAATCCAAACACAATAAAGATTTTGGTATATTTCCTTATATGCTTTTATCTATAATTTAGGGGATTATTTTAAGAATAACTTTTACATGTTGCCTAATTACAAAGTAATTAGGAATAGTGAATATTCATTATGGAAAATTTTAAAAATATTAAAATGTATATAAAAGAAAATTTTAAAGTTCTCATAATCTCAGAATATAAAGATGACTGTTAACCCTTTGGTATCTTATCCTAGTCAAGGCTGAGAGCAGAAATTTTGAAACTGAAGCTAAAACTCTGTGTATCACACTATTGGTAGTTCACAGTCCACAGGATCTTTTTTTAAAGTTGCTGGTTTGATTTTTACTTGATTTGCTGATGTTTTGTCAAAGAATTGCAAATAGGACTTTTAGGCAGATGACTGGAAGGCTCTTGTTGCTCTAAAAAGGACTAGCTACTTGGGTTTCTCCTAAATGACAAAAATTACACCCAAGTACCTTAACGCAGCACTCCCCAACCCTTTTGTTACCAGGGACTGGTTTTGTGGAAGACAATTTTTCAACAGACAGGGGTGGGGGGATGACCCAAGTGCATGACATTTATTATGTACTTTATTTCTGTCATTATGATGTCAGCTCCACCTCAGATCATCAGGCATTAGATCCCAGAGGCAGGGGACCCCTGCCTTGAAAAAAGAAAAATGATATTGTTCGAATCTGCCCTTGTAACTCCACAGAATGGCACTTTTTTTTTTTTTTCAAATGTAAATTGTTTTAAGTAGTTTTTACTGGCAGAAAAGAAAACCACCAACACCTGGTTTAATAATTGGATCATGTACTTCCAACCATAAGGAAAAACTTCTGGTCAGGAGAAGGCAACTGAGACTGAATTGCCAGATTAAATAAGTAACAAAGGGCTGCAGAAAATCGGATTAAATTGTAATCACACTAAAAAAAAGTTTCTCTCCAAGCAAAAAAACAAGAAAACCGTTGCTTGAGAACATGTCATGTGACCTGACCTGCCAAGGGAACTTAAAAAGACTTAAAAACTTAAGAACTTAAAGAGGGTTCTGAGTGAAACAGCAAGAGGTGCCCCCACATTCCAGCTGCTACAATGTTATCACCAAGTTTCCACCGCTCCCGAGTTTAGTGTGGACCAGAGGCAAGGAAACCAAATAATAAACTGAAAGTCTTTAAACATAGGTTCTTAAGGTTTTTCTAACCCTTCCCATGTTCCATAGAGTATCAAAGCATGAAAAAAAATTAAATAATTATCGTACATGTTTTTGTTTTCCCAAAACTCTATTTACTTACCATTTGCAGAGTAACACTTTTTTTCCGCTTGTGATTTCATTCAGATAGAATTGAGACCTCTTGCATGGCTCCAAACTTCAATCCTTCCTTTTATTTCTCAGCTAAGAAAGAAAATTTCAAAAATGCCATGTCACTTTGTAACTCTGAATATAATGACTTCATTATGTACATCACGGAGAGGATGTGGAGAAAGTGGAATTCTCCCCCAGATTAGTACAATTTTGGGAGACTGTTTGGCAGTATTAACTAAATTAAAGCTGAACATTCACAGACACCATGACCCAGGCGTTCTAGGAGCATATAGCATACAACCCATAGATATAATGGAGTGTTAGTCACTCACTGGTGTCTGACTTTTTGTGACTCCATGGACTGTAGCCTGCTAGGCTCCATGGAATTCTCCAGACAAAGGTACTGGAGTGGGTGGCCGTTCCGTTTTCCAGGGGATCTTCCCAACTCAAGGACTGAACCTGGTCTCCTGCATTGCAGGCAGATTCTTTACTGTCTGAGCCACTAGGGAAGCCCCATAGACATGTATACGCACACGCACTAAAAGATGTGTACAGCATGTTTATCACCTCTTGTTGGAAACAGCCCAAGTGTCCATCAGCTATAGAATGCATAATTAAATTGTACATCAATCACAACGTATCACATTTCACAATGCCACAGTGAAGTTTAACAAACTGTAACAAACAAGCTGTAGCATGAACAAATCTTATAATTGTCATGTTGAATGAAAGAAGCCAGGTCTAAACGAATACATACTGTGTGGCTTCATTTACGAGAAGCTCAAAAATGGGTAAAAGAAATTCATGCCATTACAAGTCAGGACAATAGTTATTACATAGTTATTACATTTGGGGAGATGGGTGATTTATGTGTGTGTGTGTGTGTGTGTGTGTGTGTGTGTGTGACTCTGCAACCCTATGGACTGTGGCCCACCAGGCTCCTCTGTCCATGGGATTCTCCAGACAAGAATACTGGAGACAAGAATACGGTTTCCATGCCTTCTTCCAGGGATCTTCAAAACCCAGGGATGAAACCAGTTCTCTTATGAATCCTGCATTGGCAGGTAGGTTCTTTACCACTAGCACCACCTGGGAAGCCTAAGCATACATACATGCATACATACATATATATATAATGGAATATATATGGACTACTATTCAACCATAAGAAAGAATGAAATCTTGCTATTTGTGACAACACGGCTGGACAACTTCAAAGGCATATGCTAAGTGACCTAAGTCAGAGAAAGACAAGTACCATGTGATCTCTCTCCTATGCGGAAACTGAAAAACGAAAAATACTAAACCCAGAGGTATAGACTGACAGTAGGGGGCGTGGAGGAAGAAGTGGTAAACTGTTTTGTTTTGTTTTCAGTTTAGAAAACTTGAATGTAAATAGGGTTTTTTAAAACCAATACCGTATTGTAAAGTAAAAATAAATAAATAATAAAAAAGTTTAAAAAGGAAAAAATAAATAAAGCCTTTGGCAGGCCCAAAAAATAAAAATAAAAGCAGAACATATTATGATCATAGTCACACAGTCCTTTGCAGCCAGAGATGGGTTTGGTGTCCCAGGTGATGGAGAATTCACCAGCCCTGGTCATGCAAACCATATGGTAGATGTCTCAGTTCTTTCTCTGTTGTTCATTGTCTCTCTGACCCTCTCTGTCTCTCTCTCTGAACTGTCCAACATGCCAACAAGTTACGCTCAAGGACACTGTGACCTCAAACAAGTCACTGATTATTTTCCGAGTCCTTTTTTCTTGTTTGATGATGGAGGGAGTTAGACAAGATGGAAGCTTTTGGACCCTCACTGCTCTGCTTCTAGGCTTCTCTTCCTCTGTGAGGTTTCTCTGACTTGATTTCACAGTAGTCTGTCTGTCTTTCTCTCTCTGTGTGTGCATGTGTTTCAGAAATTCTAGTCCTATGGAACATTGCTTTTTGGAGGTAGCATGTCTATAAAATTAAAGCATCATGAAATAACTGGCATAAAATATTTTAAAAGGCAATAAAGAATCATTTGGATAACCTCTACTTGAAGTAATTAAAGAGAAGGTTTTTAATGATAGAGATCCTGAGAGTTAATAAAGAAAATGACATAGGAGGATTGGATACTAAAAATTTGTCTGCTTGGCTTCTGAATTGTTCAACTGTACTTAATCATGCTTTTTAATTTAAGGAGCAGGCAATGTTTATTTTGAAAGATGTGTTGTTAGACTGAAGATGGATAGGCTTTCATATCCTTTGGAAAACACCCACTTTCTTATATTATCATTTTTTCACGTATTTCTTTGCTCATGAAGAACCAGTTTCATCTGTGGTTTATTATTTGGATACTAGTTATCTCATGGACTGGACCCTCCGTGTTTTTCATCAGGTACATCCTACTCAGACAGTCCATTGCGTTTCCTCAACAGCCAGATCCAGGATCCCTGTAGGAACAGAATCTTCCAAGGAGCAGCCACCCTGAGGCACCAGGCAGGCTGAGAGCAGAGAGGGGTGTGGTTTGAGAAAGTGCACAGGGCAGAAGGAAGGTCCCCGCAGCTCAGGTTCAAATGAACTGCAGGCTCCCAGCTGGCCAGCCTACCTCCAGCCTTCATCCCTCATGCAAACCTCCATCAGGATGCCTCCTGTGACAGTGGGTCAGTGAGGTCCTGGGGAGCATTCCTGGTGTTGCTGAGGAAGCCAGATAAATAGAATTTTCAAGCCATGCATTTAGAAAAGTGTAAATGTCAACATATTTGGTTTCTGACTCTTCAGCCTTCAAGAAACATCATCACCTTTGAATATTGGAGTGAGTAGCCATTCCCTTCTCCAGGGCATCTTCCTGACCCAGAGACCAGGTCTCTGCATTGCAGGCAGATTCTTTACTGTCTGAGCCACCAGGGAAGCCCCTTCTTTACCTTTAATAGCGGCTAAATCCTGATATCAAAGTCTTCCCAGGACGTTGAAAATTCCTGCTTACATAGGACTCAGTACATTTAGCAACACTTCTCTGTTTCATTTGCCTACCTTATAGGGATGAATTCATTTCAATAAAGCATGTGAAAGTTTCCCAATAAGCACTCAATACATTCCCACACCTTTCTAATAGCATCTCCTATATTAGGAAGAGAGACAGGGTGGTGTGTGCAAAGCTTATGGATTTCAGAGAAATAAAACTCCAGATGCATGCCTAGGCTTCACCGTTGGCAAGCCAGTGGATAAGGGGGAGTCCCAGCACTTCTCTGGAGCTCAATTTCCCCAGCTCTAAAATGCAGTGATGGACTAGGTAATGTGCCTTTCAGTTAAAAAACATCTGTAAGCTAGAAAATAACCTAATTCTGACAAATAGCTATACTTTTTCATTGTTGGTGGTCAGTGTTAAGTCTTTGTCTTTCACCATCTCCAGGAGCTTGCTCAAACTCATATCCATTGAGGCGATGATGCCACCCAATCATCTCATCCTCTGCCGCCCCCTTCGCCTCCTGCCCTCAATCTTTTCCAGCATCAGGGTCTTTTCCAACGAGTTTCAGCTCTTCACATCAGGTGGCCAAAGCATTGGAGCTTCATATCAGTCCTTCCAATGAATATTCAGGATCGATTTTCTTTAGAGTTGACTGGCTTGATCTCCAGGCTGTTCAAGAGACTCTCAAGAATCTTCTCCAACACCACAGTTCAAAAGCATCAATTCTTCGGGTGCTCAGCATTCTTTATGGTCCAACTCTCACATCCATACATGACCACTGGAAAAACCATAGCCTTGACTAGATGGACCTTTGTTGGCAAACTGACGTCTCTGGTTTTTAACACACTGTCTAGATTTGCCATAGCTTTTCCTCCAAGGAGCAAGTATCTTTTTATTTCGTGGCTGCAGTCACCATCTACAGTGATTTTGGAGCCCAAGAAAATAACGTCTGTCACTGTTTTTTATTTTTTTTGCTCTGGATGATTAACTGTGATTTGTATTCAGCTGAGATTGACAGACTCAAAGTTCCCTATTCAACATACTACGATTTCTTGCATCAGATGAAGCCCTCAGAAAAAAAGATGTTTTTGTCTCCAGTGACAGGTATCTGGTATACTTAAGTCTTCCATTTCGTTATTCACCTTCATGTTTTCACTCAAACACATGTGGTTTTCAAACACAGGAAAGAAAACATGGTAACCTGTGGTTATCATTTCCACCAGAAAATAGAAAAAGTATAGCTCAGAGTGTTTGCGAGGAGTTCCTTTAACAGTGAAAACTTGTGTTAGAAGAGTTTTTTTCTTGAGAAGAGCACGGTTAGTCATTGCACATTTAGAAGCTATTGGAAAATGGGGCCCGATGACATCTGTTGTCATGAAAATAGAGGTGTAGACACAGAAAGGCAGAGGTGTCCAGTGTCCTGGGCATTTTCCGTCCTCCAGGATGTTTTCAAGCAGCCACTTTTTTAATTCAAATTCTGGGAAATTGGGAGAAAATGTCTTTCTAGGTGGCCCTTCCCATTTCCCAAGGAGCTCTTGAGTGTTTCTTATCAGAGCCCATCCTGAAGCAAGTTGGTCTGCTCACAATAGCTCTCCCTCGATCTACCGTTTTATCTTCATGGTTGTTTTCAACAAGGGTTCCGCCTTCCACTGTGATCAGCTGAGTCTCATCTGAAATGAATGAACTCTTCAGTAAACGTGTAAAGAACATCAGCTAAGTTTAGGATGTGAGCCCATGTCTGAATTTCAGTGTATCAGAGGGAAATGCAAGCATAAACAACCAAAAAAAACAAAACAAAAAACCCACAAACAAGCAGACAAAAACACCTTCTGGATTTTCTGAAATGGAACCATCAAAAACTATTAGAGATGCAAGTAAGCCTTGTGCAGATTCTGTTTTCATAGGACACTTTCATAAGACACTGTCATTTTGACCTTGGAAATCCGCTTTTCAGATGTTTGGATGACTTAGCAGTGAAGGGAAACCACTCTTGACTAAGTCTCATGCCTTGTTTCAAGAAGCCATCTGCCATGGGGTCACAAAGAGTCGGACATGACTGAGCAACTGGACTGAAGTGAACTGAAAGCTGCCAGAGAAAGATGCCTAAATAGAGGAAGAAGTACATGATAACTGAAATGTTTTTCTTCTGGTTGCCTTACCCATCACAATCAAAGAATATGGTACATGCAGCTCTGTATTGCGTCAAGGGGAACAGACAGAAGTGATTTTCACATGCGCATTCAGCCTTAGAGGGAACAGAGACACAGGAGAAGAAAGCAGAGTGGGCTGTTCCACCTCTGCCAGGCTCTTATCTGCCACAGAGCGAGATGGTATCAGCAAGTATGTGTTCAGACAGGAGCACAGACGTGTGTGATGAGACCTGCATCTGTGTCAATGCAGGGCCGCCAGGGGCCCCTGCAGCCTGTCCTCGCATGATGGCTGGAAGGACCCCCTTGCCACCCACATCACATGTGCTGCTTCTTCAGCCCAGCCTTCCAGAGGCGCCGTCCTCTGACATCTGCCCCAGCCCTGCTCTCCAGGCCCCTCTGTGAGTCATCCTCACCACTCAGCCTGGCCACACTGGCCTCAGCGCGTTCCCTCCCATACCAGACAACCCTCAGCTCTGGATATCTGCACAAACTTCCTTCGGGTTTTGGTCCCAACGTCACTTTCTCAACGAGCATTTCCCTGATGGCCCTGTTTAAAATCACAGCCGTAAGAGCACCCTCCCCATCCATCCACCCACACTATTGCTGCCCTTCACCTCTCCCTAGTCCCCTTCTCGGTTTCATCTTTCTGGAACATAAACCCTAAGCCGGCAAGGATTAGTTTTTCTGTTTTGTGTTCTATCGGATCTCCAACGACATGGCACATGGAAGTCATTCAAACAAGATTTGTTATATAGATGAATTTACTAAAGGTAGCTAATCACAATACATTGTGAAATATGAAATATTTTCACACATGTTTATGTGAAAGAATGGAATGGCTGTGGATTCAACAAGTCCTTTCCTATCATAAGAAGCAGTTAATCCATTTACAAATAAGAACAAAGAACAAATGCTTTATTTTTTATGTATGTATTTCCTAACCCCACCACTTTATTGAGGTGGAGTTGACAATTAAAAATTGTATATATTTAAGGTATATACATTAACCATGAGATGGTTGGGTGATATCACTGACTCAATGAACATCAGTTTGAGCAAGCTCCAGGCAGTGGTGATGGACAGGGAAGCCTGGTGTGTTGCAGTCCATGGGGTGGTGAAGAGTTGGACATGACTGAATGACTGAGCTGAACTGAAAGGTATACTATATGATGGCTTGATATATATATATATATATACACATATATATATATACACACACACACACACACATATATATATATATATATATATATATATATATACACAATATCCTATTGGTTTTTATTTTTCTGGCTGTGCTGGGTCTTTGATGAGGCACAAGAGTTTCTCCAGCTGTGGTGCCTGGGCTTAATTACCCCATAGCATATGGGATCTTAGTTCCCAGACCAGGGATGGAATCTGTGTTCCCTGCATTGGGAGGCAGATTCTTAACCACTGGACCACCAGGGAGGTCCCTACAATATCATGTTGTTAATGATCGTCACATTGTTGTACGCTAGATCTGAAAACACTACATTGAATTAGTCCTTTCTCATCATAAGAAGTATTTAATATGTTTACAGATAAAAACAAAGAGCATATATTTTAAGTGAAATGCTTTCCCTCAGAAAATTGGAATCCAATCACCTCCATTAAAACCCAGTAATGTCAATGTTGGGATGTGAGGGGAAGAAGGATGGTAAAGGATGGTGGAATGATAGGTGGATGGAAGGTCCTCCATTGGCAAGGTCTGCAAGGTTAGTTGGAGCAGGAATACTAGAAGGAGGGATCTAGAAAGTCAGACATTGATGGTCGAGAACTGGAAGGCTTGAAGTTATTTGTAATGACAAGGTCAAGAGGAAGGCCACGGGATGCATTAGTTTAGAGGATGAGAAAATAGGAGGAGAAGGCCAAGGAACTGAGAGCACAGAAGAAGGATCACTTACAAGGATGCAGAACAAAGACAGAAATATTGTTAGAGAAATGACAGCGAGAGAGGACCTAAAAAATCCAAGGGGTTTTGGGAGAGTGTCCCAGAGTCAATGATGGATAAAGCCGAGAAGGAGGGGAAATTGGGTCAGGGTAATATATGCTGGCATAAAACTCAAACAGAGGGAGTTTGGGGGAGGCAGAAGAGAGGGTTGTTTGGAAAACAACGTGCGGAATAAGTAGAGTCTCTACCAGCCTCAAGACCCCATGGCATGAAGGATATCAAAGAGGAAAACGCAACGACTGCTTGAGAAGACCTCCAGTAAGGCGGGTCCTCCGAAGACATCCGAGGAAGTGAAAAACACATGCACAGAAGTGGTCAAGGAGTGAAGGGAACTTTCTTGTGATTGGCTGGAGTTCCAGTGGACCCAATTAGGGAAGCTTTGGAGTGGGAGAGGTTTGAACATAATCTTGGATGGTATAGATGAACTTATTTGCAAAGTAGAAACAGAAACACAGATGTAGCGAACAAGCCTAAGAGTACCCAAAGGGAAAGAGCGGGTGGCATGGACTGGGAGATAGGAATTGACGTATATACACTACTGATACCATGTATGAAATAGATAACTAATGAGCACAGACTGTATAGCCCAGGGAACTCTACTCAGTGCTCTGAGTGACCGAAATAGGAGATGAATCCAAGGAAGAGAGGATTTGTGTATACTGTGTGGCTGATTCACTTTGCCGTATCGCAGAAATTAACACTGTAAGGTAACTAGACTCCCATTAAAAATAATAATAATCTTGGAAAGAGAAATACATGCCAATGTATAACTCAAGCCCACACGTGGGCCTTATGCCTTTAATGTAGGCAATGAAAGAATGAGAGGATGAAGGTGAGTCTTGTAGATTTTGCTTCCTCAACCGGATGAATGACGGTACCCCTTGACTGTGATGGGAATGAAATTCAGAGCTCTGTTTTGGTCACATTACACTGGAAAAGCCTTAGAGATACACTTGTAATGGTCAAGCGGGCAGTTGGATAGATATATTCTTTAATGTCAAGGCAAGGTTTAAGAATATAAACTTACTCTGGGAAATATTATTGCCAAGGCTGTTGGGATTAGTGTCATCAGCTGATTATCTCATCCTCTTACCAGTAGGAAAGGTTCTTGGGAAACGCAGTCCAGGTCAGCTATGAGTGAGTGGAGGTGAGAGTCAATTTAGTACAGGGATAGGTAAGTAACCACAATTTAAGAAATTCCCAAACATCAGAGAGCTGCCAGTAGTTTTCATAAGTTTGATGCCAACCCAATGAGTTTCTACTCATTTAGTAAACTGACATGAGTCTATTTGTAGCCTCAATTCCACTTAGTGTGAATATTCAGTTATAGAATTTTGCCCCAGACCTCACAGGGGAGGGGGCACAGTATAATATATGACATATGTACCATAGTAGCTTTCCTAAAATTAAAAAAGAAAGAAAATCTGGATTCTGAAGTATCTGTCTAAAAAGTTTTGGGAAAGAATTCATAAAACTGTACCACAGGGATCTCCCTGGTGGTCCACTGGTTAAGATTTTGCCTTCCAATGCAGAGGGTGCAGGTTCAATTCCTGGTCAAGGAACTGAGATCCCACATGCCTCATGGTCAAAAAACCAAAACATAAAATGGAAGCGATATTGTAACAAATTCGATAAAAGACTTTAAAAGTGGTCCACTTATGAAACAAAACAACGACAAAACACTGTACCACAATCATGGTCAATGCTGTATCCATTGTTTATATAAGCACGTGCCTCTCTAGAGAACTAAGAAGCTTCTATTGTTGCTGTATGCACTCTCGCCCTAAGACAGGATGTTGACTACTCATTGGCTCTGTCTTTACCGCTTAAAATCCTCCATGATTTTTTTCTAGAATCAGCACAACTCACCACTTATCTGTTCTAGCCAGGGTGACCATATTTCTGGAACTCCAAATTACCATATCATTTGGCACAAGGCTAAAAAAAAAAAAAAAAAAAAAACAAAAACTAGTTAGAGCTAATTTAAGTAGAAATGACATTTATTGAAGAATTTTTTTTTTTCTTTTTAGCTCATGTGTGTTCTAGGAAGGCTGTGGAATCAAGCATGGAGACCATGTACCCAGGAAGAATGTACACATTATCCTTTAGGACTGGAGACCCTGGTACACAAACCCACAGCTTACCCTGCACCCAGGAATCTGCTGAGGGAACCTTAAGGTGGCCTGATAAATATGACTGCCTTCTCTCATCTGAGCTCTGAACAAATAAGACAAATAAGTGGCGAGAAACGGAATACTGCCTCCCATATCAGTAAACAAAGGATGTCACACTCATTGGCAATTGCAGCCACAACCAAAGGTGAGCCCTGAGGAAACTCAGGGAGGAAATAAAGAATACGTGTCGTCTAGCAGCCATCAAGATTGCCAGGAGAAATATCAGTAACCCCAGATACACAGAGGACACCGCCTTTATGGCAGGAAGCAAAGAGGAACTAAAGAGGCTCTTGATGAAGGTAAAAAGAGAAGAGTGAAGAAACTGGCCTAAAACTCAACATTCAAAACACTAAGATCATGGCCTCTGGTCCCATCACTTCATGGCAAATAGATGGGGAAACAAAGGAAACAGTGACAACTTTATTTTCTTGGGCTCCAAAATCACTGCAGATGGGGACGGCAGCCATTAAATTAAAAGACATTTGCTCCTTGGAAGAAAAGCTATCACAAATCTAGACAGTGTATTAAAAAGCAGAGACATTACTTTGCCTACAAAAGTCTGTCTAATCAAAGCTATGGTTTTCCCAGTAGTCACATATGGATGGGAGACATGGACCATAAAAAAGGCTGAGGGTCAAAGAATTGATGCTTTTGAACTGTGGTGTTGGAGAAGACTCTTGAGAGTCCCTTGGACTGCAAGGAGATCTAACCAGTCAATCCTAAAGGAAATCAATCCTGAATATTCATTGCAGGGGCTGAAGCTCCAATACTTTGGCCACCTGATGCAAAGAGCTGACCCATTAGAAAAGACACTGATTCTGGGAAAGATCAAAGGCAGGAGGAGAAGGGGACGACAGAGGATGAGACAGTTGGATGGCCGTCACCGACTCAATGAACATGAGTTTGAGCAAGCTCTGGGAGATGGTGAAGGACAGGAAAGCCTGGCGTGCTGCAGTCCACGGGGTTGCAAAGAGTCAGATGTGACTCAGTGACTAAACAACAAAGCAGGCATCAGACTGCAGCCATGCCCTAAGATGAGCCCTGAGGAAACTCAGAAGGTGAAAACCCAGGATGTGTGTGAATGTGAAGTCGCTCAGTCGTGCCTGACTCTTTGCGACCCCATGGACTGTAGCCTACCAGGCTCCTTAGTCCGTGGAATTTTCCAGACAATAGTACTGGAGTGGGTTGCCATTTCCTTCTCCAGGGGACATCTTCCCAACCCACCTGGGTCTCCCACACTGCAGGCAGACGCTTTGCCGTCTGAGCCGCCAGGAGGATACCAGCCCCAAGTAGCTGAGGAGTATATCAAAGCAATGATTTCAGCGAGCCCAGACTTTTGCATCTTCCCATACATAAAAAAGTGCTAAATTCCTTCACTTGGGATATCTGGTTTTAACTCACAAAATACTTGGGATGTTCACACTACCTGCCCTTTGTTGCAAACTTTTGTATCACCTCACTCCTCCTCTCTGAACCCCCACCTCCTCAGAGCAGTTCTCCCAAGGGTTACTTGAGATGCTCTCTCTCCTGCTTGAAGGCCTAGAAATTCCCGCCGAATAAAACATAACTCTCAACTTTTAGGTTGTGACTATTTTTAAAGTCACAAGAAAGGGGCAGAGAACCTGGAAGGATGAATATTAACCGCACTTAGAGGGAAACACGAGGAGTGGAAATTGCGTCCCCTCCCACCAAGCCTATGCACAGGGCACCGGTGCCACCAGTCTCACCAGAACAGATTCTGCAAGGTGATTTCTTCCATCTCTTTCTTGCAGATCTAAGAGTCCTGCAAGAGTGTCTGATGCGTAGCTTTGATAGGGACAGAGTAAAGGGACCAAGGAGATGATTAAATAGTTAATCCCTCTAGGGGCTTGTAAGTAGAAAAATATGGGAGACCCCTGTAAGTTAATGATTACTCAAGAAAGCAGGCTTGCTTAACCACAAAACCAAGCAGGCTTGCTTAGCAACAAAATCATGCAACAGAAACAAGAGACAGGCCCCCAGAACAATTAAACAATAGTGGCATGAGACCCACATCCTGCCCGGGGAGATCAGTTAATGATTTCTCAGGCATGCTCTCCACACACATTAGAAAACAATGATTTGTGGACCTAGCTTTACCATGTGTGAACAAGAAAATTCACCTACTCAACTTGGAGGAGGAACTGATGTTGGAAGCATGATGTCTACTCAAGGAAAAGAAGTTCTTCTCTCCCTCCCCACTTTTCCTTTGATTATAAACCTGTAGCCCACTAAGTTCCCAGGCACAGCATTTCTCACCTTCCCCTTGCAAACTTCACAAGTGTCCTATTCTAATATATCACTTCACCTCTCACTGAATTCTTTTCTGCATTGAGACACAAAGAACTGTAGTACCAGAGCTCTTCAGAGCTCTCCCCAAATGATACCCAGATAGTTTCAGATTCTTATCCTCTAGATGCTGTAGAATTTGGAAAAGCTCATTATTGGTTTCTAGGTTTCTAGCTCTTTACTGGAATGGCCCATCGGAACACCTGTAGGCATCTCAAAACTAACACTTACCTAGACCTCAGTACCCTCCTAGTCTCGCCTCCAAGTCTGACTTTCCTCCAGTACGTCTGTCTTGATTAGTTGGTTCATTACCCATCCAGGCCTCCAAGTTGGAAATTCCAGAGTGCTCTTCAGTTCCCCTGTTTCTCTTCTCTGCTTTGCTTCTTCTATTCTGGAGATCGAGTTCTGTGGGTTCTGCATTGGTCATCTTTCACACACACGCCTACTTTCCCCTTCCTCTGTGCTGTCCTGGCTCAGTCTCTTCATCCTTAGACCAGACAATAGCAAAAACTTCCCTGCTTTTAAGAAAAGCAGACATATCTTTGCCAACAAGCTTCATATAGTCAAATCTATGGGTTTTCCAGGAGTCATGTATGGATGTGAGAGCTGGACCATAAAGAAGACTGAGTGCTGAAGAGTTGATTATTTTGAGCTGTGCTGTTGGGAAAAAAGCTCTTGAGAGTCCCTTGGACAGCAAGGAGATCTAACCAGTCAGTCCTAAAGGAAATCAACCTTGAATATTCATTGGAAGGACTGATGCTGAAGCTCCAAACTTTGGCCACCTGATGCGAAGAGCTGACTCATTGGAAACAACCCTGATGCTGTGAAAGATTGAGGGCAGGAGGAGAAGGGGGCAACAGAGGATGAGATAGTTGGATGACATCACTGAATCAATGGACATGAGTTTAGCAAACTCGGAGAGATAGTGAAGGACAGGCAAGCCTGGCATGCTGCAGTCCATGGGGTCCCAAAGAGTCAAACAGGACTGGGTGAACAACAACCCAACTCTTTGACATTTGACTTTTTGGGCTAAAAATACATGTGATCATATCTCAGATAAAGCCTCCGGGAATTCCTTCAGCAGTTAGCAGCCTTTACAATCCAACTCTCACTTCCCTTCCAACCTTACCACGTGTTATTTTTCTCTATAATGAACTTTAACTAAAATCACCAATACTTACAGAGTATATATTGTGGGGATGAGCATAGTCCCTGACCTTTGAGACTTAAATTCTAGTGGGAGGAGCTAGAAAGAAGTAGGTTGCTAGTGTAGACTTTAAAAATAATTACAACCTAAAAGTTGAGCATTATGTTTTATTCGATGGAAACTTCAAGTCCAGGAGACAGTCTCTCAAGTAACTCTGAAAGAACTCCTCCAAGGAGGCGAGGGGGGAGCCAGGTTATATAGAAGTTTTGCAACAAAGGGCAGGTAGTCTGAACATCAAAAGATTATTGTTAATTAAAACCAGATATCCCAAGTTAAGGAATTTAGTGCTTTTCTAAGTACAGGAAGGTGCAAGAGGCCGGGCTTCCAGAAATCATTCATTTGCTATGCACCTCAGCTATCCGGGGCTGTGTTTTCACATCCTGAGCTTCCTCGGGACTCACCTTAGGGAGTGCCTAGAGCCTGATGGCTGCTAGAAGGCAGGTATCCTATCCTTCCTGAGTCCCCTCAGGACTCACCTGCTCACCGTCTGTGGGGGCTGCAAGTGCTGACGACTGTGATGCGTTTGTTTACTGATATGACCGGAAATATTCCATTTCTCACTAGAGGTATCAATGTACCCATATATACGGCACCTTAAACAACAGAAATGTGTCTGTCACAGTTGTGGCGACAAAGTCCAAGCTCTTGGTGTCAACAGGGCTGGTTTCTCTCCTTGGCTTGTAGGTGGCTGCTTTATCCCTGTGACTTCACATGGTCTGTGCAGAGCTATGCTAATCTCTTATCATAAGGACTCTAGTCCTATGGGATTAGAGCCCACCTTGCTGACATCATTTGACTTAATCATCTCTGTCTCCAAGTGCAAATACATTCTGAGACCCTGGAGAGCTAGGAGTTCAGCATATGAATTATCGGGAGGGGAGACACGATGAAGTCTATAACACAAGATACATTACTGTTCTATAATGCGCTCCACGGTAGCTCACCTGGTAAAGAATCTGCCTGCAATGCAGGAGACCTGGCCGATCCCTGCATCAAGAAGAGCCCATGGAGAAGGAAATGGCACACCATCACAGTATTCTTGCCTGGGAAATCCCATGGACAGAGGAGCCTAGTGGGCTGCAGTCCATGGAGTTGCAAAGAGCTGGACACGACTGAGTGACTAACGGCCTAATTGTTCCACTCTAATGTGCCTCTGGCAGGCAGAGTGAGTAGAAGTCCTTCCAAGGGGAGATGATGCTGTGAACAAGATCTGGGAGAAGAAGTAGGCTTCCTCCAAGGGGAGAAATAAACACAAATCATTCTAGAAAGAGGCAATAGCACAAAGACAAGAAACTGGGCAAGTTGACAATGTGCTTTGGAAACGTGGAGACATTCTCTTTGAATAGAGTAGCGGATGGGTGGTAGAAAGAAGGGGACATTCAGATCCAGGTGGTAACAGCAGCAGTCGCAATACTTGGCCTGACATTTGGGGAAGAAACTGCAAACTCAGTGGGACATCCTGAGAGATTGATTGCATCAGCACCCAAAGTCCTTTCTGCATAAAGGAGCTCTCTGTAGAGTCATTTACTTTGCTCACTTGGTTGTTAAATTACTTCTTGGCTCCTGCTGATGAGTTTGCAGAGAAATTCACAGATGTTGCTGATATTTTTCAACCTAGCCATGTTGGTTTTGAACAGTGACTGCTTTTGCTTTTTGTGAAGAAAATACCTGCTTGCACAGCATCCTTGGGAGGAGACAGTGTAAGGTCAAAATCTTCTGGTTGGATGCCTCAAGCCACTGATTGAAATCACATTTTGCATATGTACCTTTGCCCTCCTTTCTAACTGATGGAGACATGTCAACTCTCAGTAAATATGGTAGAATTTCATCCATTTCCAGGCTAAAACAGCTCTTGAACCTAAGGCTATCATTTTTCTGATGTGCTTTCTTGTTTTTTTTAATCTAAAAGAAAAAGTCACACCTGATAATGTCACTCTGAAGTATTTTTCCAATTGCACAAAGCTTTTTACCCCATAGAAATATAATCATAATACTGTCAAAATAAACAGGCATATTAATCAGTATTATGGGTTTTGCTAATTTTTGGAATCTTCATCAGTTGTATTATCTCTGCCTAAGGAACTTTCCAGGTGGGTCGGGGTAGAGTCCACCTGCCAATACAGGAGACACAGGTGCAATCCCTGGGTTGCACAGCTCCCCTGAAGGAGAAAGTGGCAGCTCACTCCAGTATTCTTACCTAGGAAATCCCACGAACAGAGGAGACTGGGGGGCAATGGTCCGTGGAGTTGCAAAGGAGTTGGACAGAACTTTGGGACTAAACAACACCAACGAAACCTAAATATTGAAATACTTTACTCAAAGATTAGTTGTAGAAAATGTTAGGCTGAGTTACTGGTGTAATAAAATCATAATAATCATTTACTCAAAGCTTAAATAACTGAATCTTGAAGAATGGGAAGACATAAAGGTTTTGTTTGTTTCAAAATGCTTGAAAGAAATTTTAAATCAGTGGAAAACTAGAAAGCAGATATTCCAAGTGATTTGAGTGGAATCACAAGAAACAAATAGCTTTCTGTTTATCTTCTTTGCAAATAAGAGGGAAGGAATGGAACCAAATCCATGGAGACTGACTTGCTGCTGCTGCTGCTGCTGCTGCTGCTGCTGCTGCTGCTGCTGCTAAGTCGCTTCAGTCGTGTCCGACTCTGTGCGACCCCATAGACGGCAGCCCACCAGGCTTCCCCGTCCCTGAGATTCTCCAGGCAAGAACACTAGAATGGGTCGCCATTTCCTTCTCCAATGCATGAAAGTGAAAGTGAAGTTGCTCAGTCATGTCCGACTCTTTGCGACCCCATGGCCTGCAGCCTACCAGGCTCCTCCACCCATGGGATTTTCCAGGCCAGAGTACTGGTGTGGGGTGCCATTGCCTTCTCCAGGAGACTGACTTGGCCACCCCTAAATGTACAGTAGGTTAGAATTTATGTATCCTACAGAAATATTTAGACATTTAATAGAGCTATTGAAATTCTAGCCAAGGTTCCTTTTATAGACAGAGCCTACCACTATTGCTGAATTATAGCTAGAATATTACCTAAGGCCCTATCACACAGTATGAAACTTTCAATATATTTTGCATAATATGGAAAATGAAACTTTGAAACTTTTAAAAGCTTTTATTGGTCACTTACTACAGTCATTTTATAATCATAATTCTTACAATAAACTATGAGCTGGATATTATTTCTCCCTTTTTATCATTACATAAAGAAAAATTAACAGCCAGAAAATGTGTTCAATTTGCCAAAATCCCAAGGTTAGCAAATGACTTTGGATCCAGCTTTGAAATCAAGCTTGTGTTCTGAAAACCTTCCAGGGTACAAAGAATACTTGTTGAGTTAATTAATTTTTTAGTAGAATTTAGCTGCTGTTTAGTCACTCAGTCATGTGACTCTTTGCGACCCCATGGACTGCAGGACACCAGGTTTCCCAGTCCTCCACCAGCTCCTGGAGCTTGCTCAGACTCATGTCCATCGAGTCGGTGATGCCATCCAACCATCTTGTCCTTTGTCATCGTTTTCTCCTCCTGCCCTCAACCTTTCCCAGCATCAGGGTCTTTTCTAATGAGTCAGCTCTTCACATCAGGTGGCCAAAGTATTGGAACTTCAGTTTTAGCATCAGACTCTCTAATGAATGCTCAGGATTGATTTCCTTTAGGATTGACTGGTTAGATCTCCTTGCAGTCCAAGGGACTCTCAACAGTCTTCTCCAACACCACAGTTCAAAAGCATCAGTTCTTTGGTGTTCAGCCTTTTTCATGGTCCAACTCTAACATCCATAGATAACAACTGGAAAAACCATAGCTTTAATTAGACAGACTTTTGTTGACAAAGTAATGTCTCTGCTTTTTAATATGCTGTCATAGCTTGTCATAGCTCTTCTTCCAAGGAGCAAACATCTTTTAATTCTGTGCCTGTAGTCACCATGTGCAGTGATTTTGGAGCCCAAGAAAATAAAGTCTGTCACTGTTTCCATTGTTTCCCCATCTATTTGCCATGAAGTTGGATGGGACCAGAGGCCATGATCTTAGTTTTTTGAATTTAGTAGAATGTAAAATAAAAGGAAGTAATAATAAAATAAATTTTGAAAGAGGCAGCTTAGTCCATCCTCTTATTGTGAATTTTAAAGCCCTTTTTCTGCTCCATCCTGCCTAATTATTTTATCATTTAAAGTCTTGAATATACACATATACAATGGAATATTACTCAGTCATAAAAAGAATGGATTTGAGTCAGTTCTAGTGAGGTAGATGAACCTAGAGCTTGTTATGCAGAGTGAAGTAAGTCAGAAAGACAGATATTGTATATTAATGCATATATTTGGAATCTAGAAAAAAGGCATTGATGAACGAGTTTGCAGGGAAGGAATGGAGACTAAGATACAGAGAACGGACTTGTGGGCACAATGGCAGAAGGACAGATGGGAGGAATGGAGAAAATACCATCGACATATATACACTGCCCTGTGTAAAATAGATAGCTGGTAAGAAGTTGCTATATGACAGAGGGAGCCCAGCCTGGCGCTCTGTGATGACCTAGAGGGGAGGAGGCGGGGGGCAGGGTTGGGGGGAGGCAATACATTATGATTATGGCTGATTTGAGTTGTCATACAGCAGAAACCAACACAATGTTGTAAAGCAATTTCCCCCCATTTAAAAATAAATTTAAGTAAATAAAAACTACTGTTTTTAAGTAAAAAAAAAATAAAATCTTGAATATATTATGTGGTTAAATTTTTTTAGAAGCATCTTTTCAGTCTTAGAATCTAGGGGTAATGATTTCTGTAAAAAGAGGTGGATTTGCTCAGAAAAACCCAGCAGTATCATCGAGATACCTAAGATACCTGGAAGATTCAGGCTCAAATGATAAAGTCTTCCCTCTCACTTCTGCTTTGTTCAAGCATTATTCTAAGTCCCCACGTTCATTTCTTACTCTTCCCAAGATTTGAGGGGAGGAGTTGTGTGGTTCTAGAACAGGCTGTGGTCTCTTTCTTGTGTGTGTTCTACCATTTAAGACCTCAGATATTTTCCTATGGCTCCTGGTCTAAAAGTTTCAAGCACTGCAACCAAGGAGTCAAAAAGACTCTACTGTTTGTGGAATAAGCGTCCGGATTTCTCATTCTAATCTTTATGTTTTCCCATAGTATAGAACCAACCTACATCTCCAAATTTCTTCATTAACTTCCATAAAAGTTCTCTCCCCTACACTCGCTGACTAATTCTTCCTTGACCACACCGTGTACATCCCATGCTGCATTCTTGCTTAAACAAATCCTCAGCCTGGAATTGTCTGTCCAGCCCTCGGCCTGTTCAGTCCTTTGGACATCCAACTCAATCAAGTCACACCTCTTCCCTGAGCAGCCACTCTAAAGCTAACGATCTTTTATGCCATTTATTTAGTTTGTAGAAATATGCTACTTCATATTATTAACTTTTGCCCTTAGGTCCTTTTTTTTTTATCATTTACATTTTAGTTTTGTAAGCTTGATCCCAAGACTTAGATCATATTTGGAAAATGCATACATGCAGAAGAAACACTCAGATAAGTTTGTTGATATGATGGAAAATGATGAGAATGAGCATTTGTCTTGAGTTTTAGAGATAATAAGCCATAGACGGAACTGCAAGGTAAAGCACATTGTTGGTTTCGAACCGTACATAATGACAACAACTTTTGACTGACCCTTCATTTCAGTGGAGCTGCTCTGTTACTGACTAGAGGTTAAATCATTACACAGGGTGGAGGAGAGCAGGTGTGGCAAGTACGTGCCTTAGAGTTTGACTTGACTTTACATGAATCCTTTACTCATGGCTAACCCAATAATTTAGCATGGCATTTTTTCCATGCTTGGCTTTCCTCCCAAAAGCAGAACTATAAACAAGAATCCTTATGGAAATAATTTACTTTGAGAAGTGCTTTCGGAGTCTGGGAATGGGGAGCAGAGGAGAAAGTGAGAGAGAGGGTGGGAAAGGCAACCGAAGGGTGCCTCACAGAGTCGGCTACTGTGTGGGCAGCTCAGGCTCAACCCTGAGGGCCGCCTGAGGAATGGTGCAGGATGTTCCTTGGAGTTGCCTATCCAAGACAGAAATGGAGTTCTTAGTGACTGGCTCCCAGCGCAAGGTTAAGGGTTGTCCCAGCAATTCACCCACTGGCAAGAGGGCTGGTGCCCCGCAGACTTCCCCTATCAAATGGGCAAAGGCATCCCTGGACAAAAGACGAAAGATTCACAATGTGAGGACTTCTCTGGTGGTCCAGGAGTGAAGAGTCTGCCTGCCAATGTGGGGGACACAGGTTCAGCCCCTGGTCTGGGAAGATCCTACATGCCAAGGAGCAACTAAGTCCATGCACCGTAATTACTGAGGCTGTGTGCCCTAGAACCCATGCTCTACAATAAGAGAAGCCACTGCAATGAGAAGGCCACGCATCACAGCTAGAGAGTAGGCGCCCCCGCCCCCCGCTTGCCACAACTAAAAGCCCTTGCACAGCAACAAAGATCCAGCATGGCCAAAAATAAAATAATAAAATTTTATAAACCAAAACTCCGTGGGAGCATGTTTTCACATGTGCCTATATGAAAGCTGGTGCTAGTGGTAAAGAACCCGCCTGCCAACGCAGGAGACATAAGACACAGGTTCGATTCCTGTGTCGGAAGATCCCTGAGAGGAGGGCATGGCAACCCACTCCAGTATTCTTGCCTGGAACATCCCATGGACAGAGAAGCCTGGCAGACTATAGTCCAAAGGGCTGCACAGAGTTGGACACAACTGAAGTGACTTAGCACACGTATATGAAAGTTACCAAACACGGTTGATTAATCTGGTAAAAATCTAAAAATATGTAGCTTTCCTATTTGGGTTCTCACTGGAGTCAGTTCTTATTCTGGGAAGATAGGGAAACATTGCCCTCCTTACAGGACCAGGTAAGGAAGCCAGGCCAAGGAGGGTGTTCTTGTTATGAAGAAAGATGTTATTTCCAACTAAAGTTGTTGATGCTCCCAGGAGCCCTTTGATATATTTTCAGACAGTCTCTGAATGATAACCATCTAAGAACATGAAACCTCTGAATGAGTTTTAACAGTTTATGAGAATCAATAAAATAATTGGCCTATATAGCCAGTCACAATATATATCAACTCCCCTTCAGTTCAGTTCAGTTGCTCAGTCGTGTCCGACTCTTTGCAACCCCACAAATCACAGCACGCCAGGCCTCCCTGTCCATCACCATCTCCTGGAGTTCACCCAAACTCATGTGCATCAAGTCAGTGATGCCATCCAGCCATCTCATCCTCTGTTGTCCCCTTCTCCTCCTGCCCCCAATCCCTCCCAGCATCAGGGTCTTTTCCAATGAGTCAGGTCCTCGCATCAGTTAGCCAAAGTATTGGAGTTTCAGCTTAATCATCAGTCCTTCCAATGAACACCCAGGGCTGATCTCCTTCAGAATGGACTGGTTGGATCTCCTTGTAGTCCAAGGGACTCGCAAGAGTCTTCTCCAACACCGCAGTTCAAAAGCATCAATTCTTCGGCGCTCAGCTTTCTTCACAGTCCAACTCTCACATCCATACATGACCACTGGAAAAACAATAGCCTTGACCAGACGGACCTTTGTTGGCAAAGTAATAGCTCTGCTTTTTAATATGCTATCTAGGTTAGTCATAACTTTCCTTCCAAGGAGTAAGCGTCTTTTAATTTCATGGCTGCAATCACCATCTGCAGTGATTTTGGAGCCCCCCAAAATAAAGTCTGACACTGTTTCCACTGTTTCCCCCTCTATTTCCCATGACGTGATGGGACCAGATGCCATGACCTTCATTTTCTGAAGGTTGAGCTTTAAGCCAACTTTTTCACTCTCCTCTTTCACTTTCATCAAGAGGCTTTTTAGTTCTTCTTCGCTTTCTGCCATAAGGGTGGTGTCATCTGCATATCTGAGGTTACTGATATTTCTCCTGGCAATCTTGATTCCAGCTTGTGCTTCTTCCAGCCCGGCGTTTCTCATGATGTACTCTGCATATAAGTTAAATAATCAGGGTGACAATACACAGCCTTGACGTACTCCTTTTCCCAACTCCCCTTAGTCTTAGGAAATTTTTTCTCCCAGTTACACACTACAAGCATGTGACTACTCCCTTGATCATACAAGAAAAGTTATCCAGTTGATAAATATTGTCTGCACAAGACAGAAGAGAGAAGCAGATAAATAATAAAACTGATTATTCAGAATCACATCTGTTCTCCAAGAAATAGTTAAAATCCACTGTTATACTGTAAATTATCATTAACGAGGTATTTCATGGAGAATTCCTCTCTGGGACTGTGTCTGAGATAGTAAACACAGGAAAATGTGCTAACAAATTACAAATTAATCAATAGCCCATACTAAAGAAGGAAGTTTTAATTGGAGATAGTTACATATTCAACCACACATGCTAATCTTGAAATTCTCAGAAAGTCTGAGGTCAATCACACAGTGTTTAAGATCCAGAGGATCCATGTGGTTCAGGACTGGACCTGCACAATTAAGAGAAAACTTGGATTTTTTTTTAAAAAGAATTATTCATGTTGGATTTTAACAAATGCCCAAGTTTTCTTTAAGAGTATATTTGGCTTCTAAACTAATTAGGGGGAAAAAGTGTTTCTTATGACCAAGGATTTGGGTTTGGAGGCCTAGAGGCCATTTCTCTTTAAACATATGCAGACCTCCAATATACATTGAAATAATGATAGCAAATCAGTCTTGGTGTGTGTCAAGGAAACTTTGAGCCAATGGTTTCTGGTGGGAGATATTGAAACTGCGTATGTAGCCACTTCAACTATGATTAAATAATGGCCTTTCTCTGACTTTATTGCAAAATTCTGGGGTAAGTTGATGGTTTAAATGTAGAAAAATAGTATATTTTATTTGGCTAGACCACCCGGCATGTGGGATCTTAGTTCCTTGACCAGGGATGGAACCTGTATCCCCTGCAGTGAAAGAATGGAGTCTTAACTAATGAACCACCAAGGAAGTCCCCAAAACAGTAGTTTAAAAATGCTTCTGGTTAAGTGGAAAAAGATGCAGAGACGAGAACAGTCTTAGTCGTGGGAAGACTCTTGCCCATATGAGCTGCTCCAGGCTCTTAGGGATTATTGCTCTTACAGAAATCAAATTCATCAGAAGCACATGCATTCTCAAGCTCGTTCACATATGTGCACCCCAGTTTAAATGTTTTATTATTTGATTCCCTATTAAATAATTACTCTTCATAAGTCCTCAGGGATTAATTGTGCAATTCTGGGAGCTAAAGGTAGACATAAATGAAAGTCAGAATCCCTTCATTTGCAAATGCTAGTCAGTTCTGCATAACTAAGCATTATCATGTGAAGATAGATGGAAACTTCATAAAGTAGACATTTTTCATGCAGCTGTGATCAGTGAGTTTCGAGTAGCGGAGAAAAACATCATTTGCATATGCAAATTAGTGCAGCTTGAACAATGGCTTGATTGTTGTTATTTAAATAAGGAGTAATTAATTAGCATTCATGCAACACACAGTCTTTCACATAGCTAATCATATAGATCCAAATTTCAAAATAAAAACAATGCTCCCCTTTCCAAATTCAACAGAAGCTGAGAATTCTTAAATTGAGAAGCTTATGGGAGGGAATTCCCCTCTGGTAGGACCCATTCCTTTCTCACTATTGCTTCAGCTATCTTGAATAGAGTAATCTTTTTTTGTTTTTCTTTCTGAAGTGCAGTTTGAGAACTTAAAAAAAAAGAAGATGATGATAAAAGAAACTGTGAAGAGAAACCCAAAACACAAAAAGATAACAATGGAACGCAATTCAGAGTTCAAATTTCTGAACTGACTCCTAGGTGAACTGAGGTTGAATTTCCTTCCTCACTTGCAAGACCACTGGTCCTCCTTCCTCTTAGAGTTTGCTCTGACTTCCAGCTCATTTGCCAAGAAGAGATTCTTAACATGTCTCAAACTCACCAGTGCGGCCCCTTGGCTCAGATTACTAGCACTGCACCGTTTTCCTTGACAGTAATTCACCTAGGAACCCTCAAGGGAAGTGAGCCAACACTGTGGATGGGTTTCTTCACCTGCCTTCCTAGAGCAGAGATTGGGATGCTAAAGCTCACATCTCCTAGAACTCCCTTGCCCTCAGGTTTTCTGGATATGATGTAGATCTGCTGAGCAGAAACATGTGCTTGGGATTTGAATGTGAGATGAGCAAGGAGCCTCCTTTCTGTCTGGGTAATAGCAGAGCTAGCGTGATTCTGGGTCCAGAGAGCGTGCAGGCCGCTTTTATCCCTGGGCTGGCGGCCTCCTGATGCTGGATCATGGCAGAAGCAACAATTCTCAAGGCTGCCAGATCCTGCCATATAATTTAAAAGTTGTTCCTAGAAGAAAGTACAATCCGGAGTTTGTTTCTGCAGTTTCCCTTTGATTTTGGAATGTGTTCAATAGCCTGTGATAAAGGTCTTACTTAAACTAGCCAGCTTGGAGTCTATTCTTTGCACCTGAACTTTTACCCCAATAGTACTTGGTACTCCCAGAAGAGTCAGGAAATGTGGAGATGTGATCTTATCTGATTGAATTTGAAAGCAACAAGGATGTCTTACCTACAAAAATATAAGCTGTTTTTTGTTTCTTGGGTTTTTTTATTCTGCCAGAAAGCTTAGTGGAAAAAAAAAAAATAAATGTATAGTAAGTTCAGGGTTCAAAATCTATTTTTAAGGAAAAGAGAGCCAAGGAACTTGTATGGATGCTCTGAAAACATCTCAAGTCTTATAGTCACAGGCTGATGCGTCTAGAGATCAGACGTGGCCTGCCTTCACGGGTCGCTGAATTATATCAGGGATTGTCCACTTCCAGCCCCACAGCGTCTTTTTGTGTGTGTGTGGAAATAGGACAATGCTGAGAGAGAGGAGTGGAAGGAGGATATTTAGGCAGATTCCAACTATAACGAGGGCTTCCTAGGTGGCACTAGTGGTGAAGAATCTGCTTCCCAATGCAGGAGACATGGGTTCCATGCCTGGGCCAGGAAGATCCCCTGGAGTAGGAAATGGCAACCCACTCCAGTATTCTTGCCTGGGAAATCCTATGGACACAGGAGCCTGATGGGCCAAAGTCCATGTGCCCACAAAGAGTTGGACATGACTGAGCGTGCTTGCACAGCCTTAATGAAGTGGCCTCACCTGCAGAAGACCTTCCCGCCCTGTTGCTCCATGGAATGCGCTCACTTGGGGTGACGACCTAAGAGGGGGATGACTGTTCTCTCATTGCCTCCAGGGTCCCAGTTTCTCTCCCCTGACAAGGCTGCAGTCAGGCTCCCTATGAAGACTCAGGGAGGGAATTTCAAGCCTGGCTTGGGAGAAGTCTCACCCACTCGAGGAACTGCAAAATGTCCTCATTAATATCAGCAGAAACCAGGGAAGAGAGGGTGGGAGTGAGTTCTGAAGGGCATGATGCAGGAGGGAAAGAGCACCATGTTAGATTAGGCGGCATTTATCAAACAGGTGCGCTTACTAAAGGTTCTAGATTCAGTGTGTGAGTTCCGAAGCTGCAAATGGTTTGCGTGGAGGGCTGACTAAAACAGACAGAACGAAAGGACTTTGAGACACCAGAACGCCTTGGCTTACGGCAGATGAAGGAATCAATGGATTTAAGGAGACAGATATGCAGTGGGTTTACGACGTAAAATGTGCTCACTCATCCTCTGTTCTAGTGACTCATTCCTGTTGCACCAAACTGCCACAAACTGAGCGGTTAAAACAATACAAATGTATCACACCATGGTTCTGGAAGTCAGAGGTCCTAAAGTCAAGGTGATGGCAGGACTGTGCTATGCTCCTTCCAGAGGCTCAGGGAGAGAATGTGTCCTTACCTTTTTCATCTTCCAGAGGTCACCGTATCCCTTGGTTCACGTCTCCTGCAGCGTTATGTCTTCAAATCCACCTCACACCCACCCACGTCTCTGCTCTCATCATCACAACTCCTTCCCTAACCCTGACTCGGAGAAGACAATGGCACCCCACTCCAGTCCTCCTGCCTGGAAAATCCCGTGGACGGGGGAGCCTGGCGGGCTGCCATCTATGGGGTCACACAGAGTCGAACATGACTGAAGTGACTTAGCAGCAGCAGCAGCAACCCTGAGTAGTCTCTCTCCACAAAGATGCTTGTGATTACATTGGACCCACCTGACCATCCAGAACCATCTCCCCATCTCAAAATCCTTAAACTGATCACACCTGCAAAGTCCCCTTTGGTAAGTTAGCATGTTCACATGGTCTAGGGATTAGGATGCGGACATTTCTGTTGGCAAAGATTCTACCATTCCACCAACTATGTCCAAGGGCATAGAAAGGGGGACAGAAGTTTTGTCCTTCCCCAAAACACGGAGAAGTCTCTTTTAAAAGCACTGAAGGTCAGGCTTCTGGAGGCTGGAGACAGGCAGGCACTTCTGAAAAGCACTTCCAGGCATCTACAGGGCAGTTGGAGTTTAGAGGCAGCTCCTCAATGGCCAGAGCCAAGGCGGGCAGGGCTATCTGATGTTGAGGAACCAAACCAGCTTCTCTTCCCTGGGAAAGTGCTCATCGTAAGAGATGAAGATAAGGAATAGAAGATCTAGAAACAAAAATAGTCTTTGCTGGAGATGGAGGGGCAAGGTTGTCATTTCCCAGCCCAACTTTATTGAGTGCTCAGAAGAAAGAGGATTGAAAATAACAATTAACAATCATGAACAATCCGTTGAAAAAACAAAAAGCAAAAAAAAAAAAAAACCTGGGAAAGGGTTTGTTTTTGTTGTTGTTTTGTTTGGTTTTGGCTGTGCTATGTGGCATGCAGTGGAATTGTGAAGTCATAATCACCGGACTGCCAGGAAAGCGCTCTCTTTCTCTCGTTTTTTTTTTTTTTTTTTTTTTTTTTTTTAAATTCAGGGAAATGTGATGAGAAAAGTAGCGCATACCTATCCATGGTGTCAGAATCAGCAAAGTGCCAGCAGTGGGCGGCGGAGGTCTCAGCACCATCATATTGATACTTTGCTCCATAGCAGGAGATGGAAGACAGGCTCTGAAGACTCATGGAAACTGGTACAGGGCAGACTTTCAGAAGGACCGAGATTACACTAAAGAATGAGACGAGACGATCCCCAGAGAAATATAACGACCAGCACGTGACACTGATCACTTTTCATGTGTCAGCCTAGACTAAGCTCCTTAATTGAGTCACCATTTCCTCCGCTGGTGGGGAGGAGGTAAGTGAGGCTCAGAAAATCAGGTGCTTTGTCTGGTCACTCCCCCCTGGAAAGTGAGTACCACTTCATCCTTCTGTACAAAGTTCAACCACTGTACCACATCCTACCCTATAAATGTTTCCCACAGTCCTGTACAGCTTCTGGAACTCAAGTAATGCTCAACGTGAGAAATGAGCCTTGGAAAGGTGAAACAACTTGCCAGAGATCCCCTGGGTTCTTACGACAGGAGTGGGATGAGAGTCAAGCTTTCTGACTTCCAGCCTCCTGTTATTCTGGCCACAACAGACTATTGGATTATATATTCACATACGAACTAAGTTTAGGAAATGAGATCAGCCTCGTATGTGTAATAAAACAGACCACAGCTACCCCCAGCCCAGTGACACCTGGATATGTGTTTACCTGGAGATGAGAAGCAGCAAGACCCTGTGAGCAATGTGACATGCCCCTGCTTCCCAGTCCACCAGGCCTCCGTAGCATGTCGCAAGCCAGCATCTGTGCTGTGTGATGCTAACCCAAGGGATCTGCTGCTCATTCAGCAGCACCCACTAATGCACGTGGGTGCATAAGTCTGACAATATCATATTGGAAAAACAGAACAGAGTTAAAGATGAATCCGTACAGCATGATATAACATACGAAGTTGAAAAATGTAAAGCAATGCTCTAGAGCTTTAAGAACCTCTCTAGTTTAAGTATAAAGAAATGCCTAGAGATGCTAATCCTCAAATTGAAGAGTGTGGGTGTCTTGGGTGAAGGCTGGGTGGGGGGAATGAATGCATAAAGGGATGAGATGGAAATGAAACAGTGCCTTGAATTCACGGCTGCAAATCTGATGTAGAGTTTGGCTTGTTTTTTTTAAGATTTTTGTTTTAATGTGAATCATTTATAAGGTCTTTACTGAATCTTTTGCAATATTGCTTCTGTTTTATGTTTTGAATTTCGACCAGCTCCCTGATCAGGGGTCAAACCGGCATTCCCTGTCTGGGAAGGTGAAGTCTTACCCACTGGACCCACCAGAGAAGTCCCTCCAGACAGTTTTATCCAGGGTTCCAAGAGCATTTTCAGTGCTGGGATTAGTAGGGGTGGAGAGAGGGATGGGAAATCTTGACTGTGACCCAGTCGTGTGTATATAAACTGGAAGCTTGCCCTGCCAGTTTTTCCCTCTGTTGTGCAAGGCAGGGCCAAGTGATGTCATTGGGAGGCGCAGCTGTCTCTGTCTTATGCTTTGACTAGTGCCAGGGAAAATGATCTTTGCAATCAAGGGAGGCTCCTTCCCCGAACCCAGATTCATCCCTCTACCATTTCTATACCGGGGCCACAGGCCAGATTCCACCAAATTCAAGAAACATTTTTCTTTAGAGAAATTGTGTCCTGCTGCTTGCAGCTTCGAAAAGGAATGCTGGCTTATTTCCAGGATGTTAGAAAGGCTGGTTTGCACCTCACATCTGTTACCAGGGGACACATGCGCAAAGCAAATTAATTAATTCCTAGTTACCTTTTAAAACCCACTTATGTATTTATTCATGTAGGAGCAAATATTTACTGAGTATCTACTCAGAGGCTACAGAAACAGAGGTTGAAGACACAGCTCCAGCCCCACAGGTCAGTTCAGAGACAACAGAGGTGATAAAGTGGGAACAGACGGCCATAGCCCGACACAGTGTAACCATGGAGATAAGAACAGAGGAAGATGGGAGCCCAAGAAGGATCACCTAGCACAGGAGGGCTATTCTGGGAAAGGTTCAGAAAAAAGGCCGCATGGAATGAGCCTGAAAGATCAATGGAAGGTGGCCGGGTGGAACACGGCAGCTGCAATTTGGGGCAGAGCAACAGGTGAGAAGCCAAGGGGCTGTGAGAGAGCATGGTGCATTCTGGGAAATGCCAGAGACAGATCTCGGTCCAGATGATGCAAGATGGGTCCTCATCAGGACCAAGATTGTCCTCAATTCTCCCTAGGGAAGCATGCACACAGCAAAAGCTCCTGCCTACCAGGTACCTATTACACACCGGGCATCGTACTCATAGTTTACACATATCCACCTTCAGTCTCTAGGAAGCAGTTGAGACAAGATCAGACTCTGATTTGCCTGGCTTCTCATTTGTGTTCTTTAGATTATTGCTACCCAGCATTATAAGATCCTACCTGCCTGCTGCATGGATATCATGAAGATCCAGTGATACAGTGTGGGTGAAAACATTTGGAGAACTAGGAGTCTACAAACCTCTAAGAAGAAAACTACAGTTCGTGACAATGCACTGACCATTTCTTTAGAATAACTGTTATTTGTGTTTGGCTGTGCTGGGTCTTCGTTGCTGCATGGGCTTTCCTCTAGTTGCAGTGAGCAGGGGCTGCTCTCTAGCTGTGCACTCGCTTCTCATTGCGGTGGGTTCTCTCGTGGTGGAGCATGGACTCCAGGGCTCCTGGACTCCTGGGCTCTAGAGCACAGGCTCAATAGTTGCACATTTGCCCCTCGTGCTTATTTGTGCTTATTTGCCCCTCAGCATGGGGGATCTTCCTGGGTCAGGGATTGAACCCTTGTTTCCAGCTTAGGGAGATGAATTCTTTACCACTGGGCCACCAGGGAAGCCCTGCACCGATAATTGAAGCTGTGTTTCCAGCTGCTATGAGGCCAGGGATCTGAGATAATAGAGAAAGGAAGGAGGCAACTCCCATGAAAACAGAGGGTACCCCTGCTCTCCTCCACTTATGTGCAAAATCAGCTTTAGAGCAGGGGTCCCCAATCTCCAGGATCTAACGCCTGATGATCTGAGGTGATGTAATAATAATAGAAATTAAGTGCACAATATATATAATGCACTTGAATCATCCCCCAGCCTTCCCTTCAGAGCCTAGTCTGTAGAAAAATCGTCTTCTATGAAACCCATTTCTGATGCCAAAGAAGCTGGGGAATCACTGTTAGCAGCCTTACTAGTTTGTGAGCTTCATCTTGGGGAATTCAAGCTGGTGTGACCTCCCATCCTTGCTTCTTGCGTACTGGTCCTGACATCATCTGTAGCAAAGGGCAGGGGTGGAAATTTCAGGATTTGAGAAGGATGGTTGGACTCCACACTTTCTAAATTTATATTAATAAAATAAGATTTTCCAATGAAACACAGGATTGGAAAGGAATGGATATCATTTTAGCATAACGTGACCCAGACCTTATACTGGGAGCAAGACTGTCTTCATAATTTGCAGAGTCTAGGGCAGAATAAAAAAGCAGGATCCTTTGTACAAAAATAATTTGAATTTCAAGATAGAGATAGGAGAACATTCTGTCACTTGTGTTGTCCTTCTGAGCCTGGGGCCCATGAAGCCAGTCCCATTATAAATGTTGAATTTCCCGTGTAATCTGGTGAAATGTGTTAGTAGAGATTAATTTTGTAACAAAAATGAATTGCTTGGAGGTAGTTAGGAATGGGCCGGTGAAAACCAAGAAGAAAAGAGGCAAGCTGTATGTTAATTTGGAATACCCCATCCCCTCATTCCTCTTCTCTACTTTTAGCTTGCAAACTTTCCCTTCCCTCTGCTGAGTAGATGAGTTACCTGCCTCTTTTTTTAAAAAATGCAATTAATTAATGTTAATTAAATATTGGCCACACTATAGGGGCATGTGGGATCTTAGCTCCCCAACCAGGGATCAAACCCATGTCCCCAGTAATGGAAGCACAGAGTCTCAACCACTGGATCACCAGGGAAGCCCCTTTAAGCTAAATTTTCTTGACCATTAACAAACATTGTGGCTGAGTACTTTATAAGCACTGAGTTCTCAAAACAACACTCTGTGATAGGTACTATTACTACACCCATTTTGCAGAATGGGAAGACAAAACTTAAAAGGATCAAGTTTTCATTCATCCGGGGATGGACACTTAGTTTGCTTCCATATCTAGGCTATTGGAAATAGTGCTGCTATGAACATTGGGATATATGTATCTTTTTGAATTAGTGTCATCATTTTTTTCCCCAATATATACCCAGGATTGGAACTGCTGGGTCATATGGAAGCTCTATCTTTAGTTTTTTGAGGAACCTCCATACTGTTTTCCATAGTGGCTATACCAATTTACATTCCCACCAACAGGGTAGGAGCGTTCCCTTTTCTCCGCATCCTTGCTGACATTTGTTGTTTGTAGACTTTTTGATGACAGTCATTCTGGCAGATGTGATGCTATATCTCTCGGTAGTTTTGATTTTCATTTTTCTGATGATAGCAATGTTGAATACTTTTTCATATGCCTGTGGGTCATCTCTTTGGAAACATGTCTATTCATGTCTTCTGTGTTTAGATTGGTTTCTTTATTTTCTTGATATTGTTTTATTATGAGCTATTTATAAATTTTAGATATTAACCCCTTATCAGTCATATCATTTTGGGGGCCCCCTGGTGCAAAGAGCTGACTTATTGGAAAAGACCTTGATGCTGGGAAAGACTGAAGGCAGGAGAAGGGGACGACCGAGGATGAGATGGTTGGATGGCATCACCAATTCAATGGACATGAGTTTGAGCAAGCTCCAGGAGATGGTGAAGGACAGGGAAGCCTGGAGTGCTGCAGTCCATGGGGCTGCAAACAGCAGGACACGGCTGAGCAACTGAACAACAACAAAGTCATATCATCTGCAAATATTTTCTCCCATCCAGTAGGTTGTCTTTTTGTTCCTTCGATAGCTTCCTTTATTGCAGATAAATGAATAAAGAAAGCGTGGCACAATGGAATATGACTCAGTCATTGCACAGAATGAAATTCTGCAACAATGTGAATAGACCTAGAGTATCATGCTTAGGAAAATGAGTCAAAAAGAGAAAGACAAATCTCTGTTATCATTTATATCTTAAGCCAAAAAATAGGACAAACAAGTGCATATGTTATAACAAAACAGAAACAGACTCACAGATATAGAGAAGAAACTAGTGGTTACCAGTGGGGAGAAGCAAGGAGGAGAGGGGAGATAGGGGTAGAGGATTAACAGGTACAAAGTACTATTTATAAAATAAATAAGCAACTCAGATAATATTGTACAGCACAGTGGGAAATAGCCATCATTTGGTAGTAACTTTAAGTGGAATATAATTTACAAAAATAGTGAATTACTATGGTGCACATCTGAAAATATTAACATATTATAAATCTACTACACCTCGATATTAAAAAAGAAAACATTTTTTAAAGGGTCAAATAATTTTCCTAAGGTTATGCAACTGAGAAGAAGAAGAACCAGGATCTAAAAGCTGGTGATTTATCCTTGGAGCCTACCTTTTAAACTACTAAATCTTCTTTCTAATCCTTTTAGACACGGATGGCTATCAACCATAGGGGTACATTTTGCTCATGTTTCTTCTTCTAATCTATGCCAGGAGAAGACATAATATCCATTGTCCCAAACCAGACCAAATGCCCACTGCTGTAAAGCTGAAAACGGACCCAGCGCTGTCTCAGAGAGTTAATTCCCAAGAGTCACCCACTCGCATTTTAGAACTTGCAAAAACTGGGGCAAAAAGAGAGAGACTGACTTAACTGTAGTCTCGTCTGTCAATAGGGATGAGCTTGCTTTGATTTCAAGCCATTTACAAAAGGATTTGTACACCTCATTGCAGGTGTTTCACCAAGATCTTGACTCATTGCTGCAGGTTGTATAGTTAGTGAGTTAATCTAGAAAATGATGGCAAAATGCTTAGTAATTATGTCTAACTGGGGCATTTATAGGGAACCTTTGCTGTTTAAGAAGGAGGTGATAGATGACAGTGTAGAGGGAACAGGGCTATAAAAGGCACCTATATGTCAATGTGCTTATGCCTAGTTCAATATGATGGCTTTTTAAGCTAACTATTCAAATAAATTGACGTCATTATGGAACATGAATTTAAAAGGGGTCATCACTCACTAACTGTATTTTAACATGTGATTTCATGCGTGCTCATGCTAAGTTGCTCAGTCTCGTCCGACTCTGCGACCCCATGGACTGTAGCCCACCAGGCTCCTCTGTCCATGGGATTCTCCAGGCAAGAATACTGGAGTGGGTTGCCAGGCTCTCCTCCAGGGGATCTTCCCAACCCAGAGATTGAACCCGAGTCTCCTATGTCTCCTGCATTGGCAGGTGGGTTCTTTACCACTAACACCACCTGAGAAGCCTAACATATACTTAGAAGTAACCAGTTATTGATGCCAAGGCATATAGAAAGGTGTCCAGGGAGCAAAAGCACTGAGGACGAAGGATGAGGTCTGTGACCACTCTGAAGTGTCCACTTACCCACCATCTTTCCCCACGGAGTAATAGGATTGAGAATGTCACTCTTCATACATGTGAAACACCAAACCACTGAACGGCAAAAACAATTCTGTATTTATTATATCTGGGCTTCCCAGGTGGCAAATTGGTAAAGAATCTGCCTGCCAATGCAGGAGACCCAGGTTCAACCTCTGGGTTGGGAAGATCCTCTGGAAGAGGGCCTGGCAACCCACTCTAGGATTCTTACCTGGAGAATCCCACGGTCAGAGGAGCCTGGAGGGCTGAAGTCCATGGAGTTGTAAAGAGTCAGGCACGACTGAGCACATACGCTGTTATTATATCTAGTAACAGTTCCTTTGAACACAAATGAAGAGCTTATACTCTGATGGTGTTTGTACTCTTTCCCCCCAAAAGATCATATTCAAATTTACATTACAGTTTGGATGCTTTTAATTGAAAGCATAAACTCAGAGTGTCTGGGAAAGCTCAAGACTGCAAAAATAATTTCCTATCTGCTCCAATCTACATCTGAAGATGGGATCCTTGTCTCAATTGATCAATTGTCTTCCCTCTTTTTGTAAATTTCCACTTCTCTGATGCCACTCTAGCCCCCACTCACCCCCTCCCCCAATTAAGCAAATGTGTAAAGTTGATAAAATTAGCAACATTAACATAGCATGACAAATTAAAGTTGTACTTTATTAAAACCAAGTTGAAGATGATAATGCTATGATTTCAATGTGTGCATATATATACCTTGATGTCTTATGATAACCCAATTCTTATATATCTCTTATATAAAATAGAGATACAAAAAATGGACTTCACAGAATTACTGTAAGAATTGCACAAAATCATATCTGTTAACAGTTCTTGGTGCAGAACAGTCAAAAATGGCGGGTATTATTATTAAAATTGTTATTGCTGGTGTTAAGTGTAATTTTATGTGTAATAACTGCTTACAGATTTGAATGGAATATAATAAAACCCTGACTTGTAAACATCTTCCAAACTTAGGGCTTATTTCTGTTCCACAAAACGGCTTTTGAAATTTGCTCTAAAAATTCCTGGTCATGACTCTTTCTAAATCAAACTGACTTGCCAGTTGCTTACTGAAAAGTGGGTCATCTTAAGCAAGTAAAACTAAGGGAAAGTCACAATAATATATATGGAGGATACTCCTTGCTACATTTCACTCAGTCAGCCATGCTATTGTATCAAAGAGCTAAAACGTTATGTCAGAATCAAGAAAATATTATTGGCTCATCTTCATTACCTTGGCTTCCCTTGAGATGGATTAAGTTTTGATTTTCTCGGCTTTGGATAAAATAAATGGCAGTTCCCTGAAGGTTACTGAATTGCTCACAGAGTTTTGGTGCAGTGAACACTTCTTTCCATCTGTACCACCACAAAGAGTAGATTTATAACTTCACTGTGGGTCCTGAAAATATGTTACCTTTCTACTGACATTCACCAAAACCTGATTTTGATCACACTGTAGGTCAAAGAGCAAAATGAAAAGGACAAAGATGTTAACTGTTACTTTTAAAGATCTCATCCATCAAAATAGAGGTCATCTCTTTGGATGTCTTTTTGGATGATGATATTTTGAGCCATAAAGTAATATTTAACCTTATGCTCAGACTTTTACTATGGGGCAATGGGATATTTTGACTGAACACCATCCCTAAACTTGGTGTTAGTGCCTGGATAAGTCAGTGTAGCCACCATATTAGATAAGACTTGACTAATGCAGAAATATTCAAAGTTGTATTATTAGTTCAGTTTAAGTTGCTAATTTTTCAGAATATGTCTTATAGAGACATACTGAATAAAGCACACACATACGTACCCTACCTGGCTTTCTGGTGTGTAGCTAAAATGAAACCAAAAGTCCCTGGTTGTTTTGAATCAAGTTTTCCTGTAGTAATTTCCAGTAATTTTTAAAAAATGTCTCTTTTAAGTCAAGAAAATGGGAGAAGACACATTTTGTCCTGGTCCGTATTTTTAGAAATTAACACTCCTAAACTTTTTATTCAGGAATATTTAAATCTGCAATTTCCAAACCAAGTAATAAGGTTCCATGAAAACTTTTCAGGTGATACACAGACCAGGTAGTTTAAAAAAAATCAGTTTCCAAATACTTGACTTCCAGGTATCCGTTTTCCTAAAAATGATCTGTATGACAATGTGCTTGTGAAACTCTTCTCCTTGGGCTTCTCACCTTCACAATTCTCCTTCTCTGACTTTATCAAAGACAGATCTCTCACCCACCTGGGATCTTAATGCGATGTGTTCCCCTGGGATCCAAAAACTTTTATGCCTTCAATCAAATGGTCAATTAAAATATTGGTGTCTGGAATCATGTCTTAATCAAGGTACCATAAACCCATGATAATGGTCCCTGTAGATGAAGCCAGGCACTAAAATGATATTTTGGTCCAAAGAATATTCAGAACCCAAATATATCATAGGAAATGGGATTGCCCCAGTGGTGACACTTTTTGAAATGTTATTACTTCACCGTTCCCATTCCGTGAATGTTGTCAAAGAATGCATTACTTCCAAAGAAAGAAAGAAAAGAAAGACAGCGCTAAGTCAGGTCCAACTCTTGCCACCCTATGGACTGTAGCCCACCAGGCTCTTCTGTCCTTGGGATTTTCCAAGCAAGAATACTAGAGTGGGTTGCCATTTCCTTCTCCAGGGGATCTTCCCAGCCCAGAAATTGAACCCAGGCTTCCAGCATTGCAGGCAGATTCTTTACCAAATGAGCTACGTGGGAAGCAGTTCTGTTCACTTCCAAGGGAAAATTCAAAGAGATTGAAGTAGAGAATCTGAGAGGTCTGAAGCAGAGAACCACCGTGAAAATCCTGTGGTAGCAGCACATCACTTCAATCTGGGGGAGAGCTCTCGGAAGACCTTTGTACCTCCCTTACCTGTCCATTCCTTCATCCATTTATCTTAAAATATTAGAATTTCCGAATTTGGTAAAAGGCATCTCTGCGTGTTCACCATTCTCAGTTATGGACTGATGCTGGTAAAGGACCTCATTCATCTCTGTCTTGGTCTGAGTCTCAGTTGCATGTTTGGTGTGATTTCAGGGAAGAAGCAGGAAGTAGTTCCATGTTTATTTTTTTAAAGATCATCTTTTAAAGAAAATATACTAGTTTTCTATGTTGTGTAACAAATTGCTATACAACTTAGTAGCTTAAAACAACACAAAGATATTGTCTCACAGTGTTCCTGGATCATGAGAATGGGTACAGCTTAACTGGGCTCTTTGCTTAGGGTCCCACCAGGCTGAAATGAAGCTGTTGACTGGGGCGTCTACTCTCATCTGAGGTTCAAAGTGCTCTGATTGGCTCACTGCTTGTTGGAAAAAGTCCTTTCCTCGTGATTGTATGACTGAGGTCCCCTTTCCCTGATAGCTGTTTCCAGGGACTCCTCTCAGCTCTCAGAGGTCACCCACAGTTCCTGGTCATGTTGCCACCAAAGATTATTCTAGCTCACAACATAGACATTGGTTTGCTTCCTCCAGGCCAGCAGGAGGCTGGCTACTATTGCTTCCTTTCTCTGTAAGGGCTTCCCTGATTAGATTAAACCCACCTAAGATGGTTTCCCTTTTGTTGCACTCGAAAGTGAGCTGACCTGTAACCCAGTCATGGAGCATGTCTGCTCATATTCCATATTCAAAGTTCAAGCCCATCATCAAGGAGAGGGCATCACACAAGGTGTGTACAACACAGAATGGAATCTTGGGGACCATGTGACATTTCATGTGCCCATCACAGTCCACCCTCTGTCTCTCCATCACTTATATCCCTCCCATATGTAAAATTATCCATAAGTTCCCAAGAGTCTTATCTCACCACGGCATCAGTTCAAAGTCCAGAATCTCATCTAAACATCATCAGCTCAAATCCAGAATCTAAATCAGTGCCAGGTGGAAATAAGGTCACTAGATGTAATCCATTGAGCATAACTGCTGGGCCCCAATTTCTTGCCATCTGTGGATCTGAGACACGAGTGCACAAATCACTGGCTCCTAATGTATGATGGTGGGCCAGGCACAGAATAACAGATGCAGACAGCATGGTTCAAAAGATGGGAAAATGGAAGGTGAGAACCTACCTATCTGTTAAAGGCAGTTCTGAAATCCAGCTGAGCAAATGGGCATTTCCTGATTAGATTTCAAGGACTGGGGATAATTATTCCCGGCTCACAGATCCAACTTCTGGGCTCTTGGTTCCACCCCCTGAATCCTCTTTCCTTTTTCATGAAAAGTGTCTCCCATCTGCAGTAGAGTAGCTTTAATAGCCTGCTTCCTGCCAGAAAATCTGGGGAAGCCAGCAGTCTCTTTTTATTCCTTCTTGTCTTCATCCCTCTTAACCCAAGCTGGCAACGTTTCTGATGAAACAATTTTCTTAAGAAGTTCTATGAATCTTCAGTGAACTTTACTGGATTCCATTCCGTTTGATAAAGCTATGCCTACCGATGTTGCCAGGATCATCATTTCCGTCTCAGGAGGCTGGTGAGATGGCAGAAGGACATCTCCTTAGAACACACTAGAGACCCTCTGGTTTGATGGAAGCACACCTGGTCTCTTGAAAGGACCCTTTGTATGATTGAACAGTCTAACCTTTTTGTCATTCTGAGGTTTATTCCCTCATCAGCTGATGGATATTTGGGTTGTTTACAGTTCGGAGGCTATTATTAACAAAGCTTGTATAAACACTTATTTACAAGTCTTTGTGTGGGCATATGCTTTCATTTCTCTCAAGTAAATACTAAGGAGCAGAATTGCTGGGTAATAGGGTAGAAACATTACAAGAAACTGCTAAACTTTTCCCCAAAACTTTGTATTAATTTATATACCTACCAGCAATACATTCAGTTTCCGAGTGCCCAATATTTTTAATTTTAGCCATTAAATGGGTGGGTAGTAATATCTCTTTGTGATTTAATTTGAATTTCCCCAATGACAACATGGGGCTTTCCTGGTGGCTCAGTGGTAAAGAATCAGCCTGCCAATGCAGGAGATGTAAGAGATGCAAGTTCAACCCCTGGGTCAGGAAGAGCCCCTGGAGCAGGGCATGGCAACCCACGCCAGTGTTCTTGCCTGGAGAATCCCATGGACAGAGGAGCCTGGCGGGCTACAGTCCATAGCGTTGCAAAAGAGTTGGACACTGCTGAAGCAGCTTAGCATGCACGCGCAAATGACGATTTAGTGAGTATTTTTCATATGTTTACTGGCTATTCATACAAATCCCTTTGCGAAGCGTCTCTTCATATTGCTTTGCCCATGTTTTTATTTGATTGTCTTTTAATAATTGAATTGGATATATTCTTTATATATTCCAGATATATATATACACATATATGTACATGTGCACATATATATATAAAATCTCCAGGCTCTTTTTTCAGATATAAGTATTACAAATAGTTTATCCCAGCCTGTGGTTTGTCCCTTTATATTCTTAGCTGTGTTTCTAGTGAGTTTTTAATTTTGATGAAATATAATTCATCAGCCTTTTATTTGATACTTAGTAATTTCTGTATACTGTCTAATAAATAATAGTTTATCCTCAGGTTATGAGGTAGTCTCTGATGACTTTTCTAGAAGTTTTATAGTTGTAATTTTTACAGTTAGTTCTCTAATCTACCTTGGATGAATTTTTGCATCCAGAGTGAGGTAGGCATCAAGACACATTGTATTCCATAAGGGTACCCAATTGCCCCATCACCATTTGTGAAAAGACCTACTCTTCCGTCTGTCCTGAGCCTATTGATGGTAGTGCCCTTGATTAGGAGGGTCTATGGTGCCCAGCCAGCACACATCACTCACAGGGAGCTGCACAGACATTTCACCCACTGGGGCCACTAAATATGGCTGAGCAACTCTTTGGGTCTTATGAGCAAAGGATGAACTTCAGCAAGAAACCATAGGGGACTTTGAGCAACAAGATTTTACCACTCACAAGTCCTGGAGGGTATGCTTGCTGGAGAGACCATACACTGAGGTCACAGGCAGAGATTGTGTGTGACCTGGGGCTCTGCCTTTATTAGGGTCATAAATGGAGTGTTCAGGATGTGAGAGTTCATTCTTTATTGGCTATTTTAGAGTGTAAGAGTGAGAATTAGGGTTTGAGAAGGGAGAAGTAGGGTCACTCAGGTGATCAGTTATCTAGGTGACCCAGGACTTCCTGAAAGAAGATAGTTATGAGATGTTTTAAAAGAATAAAGATCAGTTTTTTAATAAAGATGACATCAGTATGACTTTTGACACATGCTATATTCTTATGTAATGTATTGCATTTCCCAAATACTTTTTTAGACTTGGGAGTCTAATTCATACCAGAAGCAGAAAGCCCAATCTCTACCTGTGGTTCTATTTTGAACTTCATAATCAAGTACTGTCTTTTCTGTGATTAATCTGGGGCTTCCCTGGAGGGTCAGTTAAGAATTCACCTGCAATGCAAAAGACCCAGGAATAATCCCTGGGTAGGGAAGATCCCCTGGAGCAGGAAATGGCAACCCACTCTGGTACTCTTGCCTGGAAAATCCCAAGGACAGAAGAGCCTGGTGGGCTATAGTCCATGGGGTCGCAAAGAGTTGGACACAACGTAGCTACTAAACCGCATGATTGATCTTGGGGAGCTTCTTTGTTTTGGACCACTTTTCTTCTCCCGTCACACCCCTCATCACCAGTGTCTTTATCCTCACAGCATCTCCAAGTCTGTGATAGTTCTCTATGTGTTACCTGAAGACCCATTCCTCACCCTGTCAGTATTTGACCTCTGCGGGATGGGTTTCTCAGGCCCATGTCAACAGACTTTCCATTACATGCATGCTAAGTCACTTCAGTTGTATCTGACTCTCTTCAACCCCATGGACTGTAGCCTGCCAGGCTCCTCCATCCATGGGATTCTGTAGGCAAGAATACTGGAGTGAGTTGCCATTTCCTCCTCCAAGGGATCTGACCCAGGAATGGATCCCGAGTCTCCTGTGTTTCCTACATTGCAGGTGGATTCTTTATCATCTGAGCCCCTGGGGAAGCCTAAACAACAACAACAAATCAAAGTACAGTTATTTGCAGCATGGGATAATGTCTCCAGACTAGCTTGTGAACTTCAAATCTGACCATGTCTTACATGTTTAATTTAAAAAAAATTTTTTTTATAAGTTTTTTAAAAATACAGGTCCCTGGAATCTAATCCAGACTCCCTGATGACTCATTGGAGAAGTGGGACCAGGAATCTGTGCTTTTAACAACTTTCCCAGATGACTGTCAGTTAACTTCTCATTTTCATTATGGGTGTTTGGAAAGACCAGTGTGGCAAGAACTTTGAACATAAATACTATTTTCCAAAGCCTGAATTGATGGACTATTTGATTACTGCTTTTACCTCTGAGAAATGTCCGGGAACTGGAGATCAAACACTGGACTTGGTATTGAAAGCACCCAAATCCACATCAGACATTCGTGGTGCACAGAGTGGGGCCCTGGTTATCTCCTCGAAGCTATAATCTTTGAGGCTGCTTACAAAAACACTTAGTCATCCTGAGGTGTGAGTGTGTCTGTCTGACGGACAGGAAAGGGGGAAAAATTTACTCATGTCAATTAATAAAGAAGTTCTGGAAAATCTTATGTTTCCAGAAAGTAAATCAACCTGGTGACGCTACCAACCCTCTTTGTGCTGGCTTTGAACTGCTTGCAGGTCAGAGGTCGTCTGGGTGAGAAACAAGGTCACAGAACAGTATTTTCTGAATATGAATCCATTTTCAAAGTTCCTGTAAGCTTTCTCTGGGAGTCCTTGGGTTTTTCTTGTATGCTCACTAAGAGGGGGGTCGGGGGGGGAGGCTAGGTGCCCTGCAGGGGGCATTTCCCCCATCTTCCTTGGGATTATTTTAGGGGGCACAAGGCATCCAGAACAGGCATTTCTCAGATTCCTCTCAGCTGCATGCAGCCCTGTGATTTAACTCTGGTTGGGAGGTTATGCATGAACGTGACAGATATAATGTCTGGTTCTTAAGGGGAAGATCCATGCTTCACCACCCACTTTCTTTCCTATTTTTTTGGTCAGTCACTTAGATTTTTATTATTTACTTATCAAGTTTTTTGCCATATAGAAGTTAAACATTTTACATATATATCAACATATATTCTTTAATAATGTGTTTTTGTGTTTTTATATATATATATATTTGCACAGCTTGGTGCTCTGTGATGACCCAGAGGGGTGAGATGGGGGAGGGAGGTTCGAGAGGGAGGGGATATATGTACACATACAGCTGATTCAATTCATTGAACTGCAGAACCTAACACAACAGTGTAAGGCAGTTATACTCCAGTAATAAAATTTAAAAATTCCACTCACTTTCTTTTTAAAAAACTTTGATTTATACTGGAGTCTAGTTGAAAACTATGCTTATGATTATACAAAAGTATAATCATAAGTATAGTTTATACTATATATATGTATATATATATATACTGTGTATATATATAATAATGTATATATTTTATACATAACATGATTATACATTGGAAGTGAGAAATAGATTTAAGGGACTATATCTGATAGACAGAGTGCCTGATGAACTATGGATGGAGGTTTGTGACATTGTACAGGAGACAGGGATCAAGACAATCCCCATGGAAAAAAAATGCAAAAAAGCAAATTGGCTGTCTGAGGAGGACTTACAAATAGCTGTGAAAAGAAGAGAAGCAAAAAGCAAAGGAGAAAAGGAAAGATATAAGAAAGATATAAGCATCTGAATGCAGAGTTCCGAAGAATAGCAAGGAGAGATAAGAAAGCCTTCCTTGGAGATCAAGGCAAAGAAATAGAGGAAAACAACAGAATGGGAAAGACTAGAGATCTCTTCAAGAAAATCAGAGATACCAAGGGAACATTTCATGCAAAGATGGGCTCGATCAAGGACAGAAATGGTATGGACCTAACAGAAGCAGAAGATATTAAGAAGAGGTGGCAAGAATACACAGAAGAACTACAAAAAAGATCTTCACAACCCAGATAATCACAATGGTGTGATCACTCACCTATAGCCAGACATCCTGGAATGTGAAGTCAAGTGGGCCTTAGGAAGCATCACTATGAACAAAGCTAGTGGAGGTGATGGAATACCAGTTGAGCTATTTCAAATCCTGGAAGATGATGTTGTGAAAGTGCTGTACTCAATATGCCAGCAAATTTGGAAACTCAGCAGTGGCCACAGGACTGGAAAAGGACAGTTTTCATTCCAATTCCAAAGAAAGGCAATGCCAAAGAATGCTCAAACTACTGCACAATTGCACTCATCTCACAAGCTAGCAAAGTAATGCTCAAAATTCTCCAAGCCAGGCTTCAACAATACGTGAACCGTGAACTTCCAGATGTTCAGGCTGGTTTTAGAGAAGGCAGAGGAACCAGAGATCAAATTGCCAACATCTGCTGGGTCATGGAAAAAGCAAGAGAGTTCCAGAAAAACATATATTTCTGCTTTCTTGACTATGCCAAAGCCTTTGACTGTGTGGATCACAATAAACTGTGGAAAATTCTGAAAGAGATGGGAATACCAGACCACCTGACCTGCCTCTTGAGAAACCCGTATGCAGGTCAGGAAGCAACAGTGAGAACTGGACCTGGAACAACAGACTGGTTCCAAATAGGAAAAGGAGTACATCAAGGCTGTATATTGTCACCCTGCTTATTTAACTTATATGCAGAGTACATCATGAGAAATGCTGGGCTGGAAGAAACACAAGCTGGAATCAAGATTGCCAGGAGAAATATCAATCACCTCAGATATGTAGATGACACCACTCTTATGGCAGAAAGTGAAGAGGAACTAAAAAGCCTCTTGATGAAAGTGAAAGTGGAGAGTGAAAAAGTTGGCTTAAAGCTCAACATTCAGAAAACAAAGATTATGGCATCTGGTCCCATCACTTCATGGCAAATAGATGGGGAAACAGTGGAAAGAATGGCTGACTTTATTTTTCTGGGCTCCAAAATCACTGTAGATGGTGACTGCAGCCATGAAATTAAAAGATGCTTACTGCTTGGAAGGAAAGTTTTGACCAACCTAGATAGCAAATGGAAAAGCAGAGACATTACTTTGCCAACAAAGGTCCGTCTAATCAAGGCTATGGTTTTTCCAGTGGTCATGTATGGATGTGAGAGTTGGACTGTGAAGAAAGCTGAGTGCCGAAGAATTGATGCTTTTGAACAGTGGTGTTGGAGAAGACTCTTGCGAGTCCCTTGGACTGCAAGGAGATCCAACCAGTCCATCCCAAAGGAGTTCAGTCCTGGGTGTTCATTGGAAGAACTGATGCTGAAGCTGAAACTCCAATACTTTGGCCACCTCATGTGAAGAGTTTGAAAAGACCCTGATGCTGGGAGGGGTTGGGAGGAGGAGAAGCGGAGACAGAGGATGAGATGGCTGGATGGCATTACCGACTCGATGGACATTAGTCTGAGTGACCTCCGGGAGTTGGTGATGGACAGGGAGGCCTGGCGTGCTGCGATTCATGGGGTCGCAAAGAGTCGGACACGACTGAGCGACTGAACTGAACTGAACTGATAGTTGAAAAGTGAATCCGTTATATACATATGTGTGTCCATTCTTTTTCAGATTCTTTCCATTATAGCTGATCACAGAATATTGAGTAGAGTTCCCTAGGCTAGACAGCAGGTCCTTGTTGATGATCTGTTTTGTGTGTATGAGTAATCCCAAGCTCCTAGTTTATCCCCTGCCCACTTTATCTTTTTCTTCTCCGTAGGGGCTGACGTGGGGGTGTGGCCGCGTGGGTGGTGAAGTCACAGATGAATGAGCAATTGAAGGGGGGAGGCATCAGGGGCTTTGGAGCCCTTCTCAGAGCAGCTCGTGGCATCAGCCAGGATTTTGAAGGAAAAACAAAGAAACGTCTGTTCTATGCGAGCCAGTGTTACTGGGTCGCTGTTGCACATCCCACACTCACGCTCTCACGTGTGAAGATAGCACCTCAGTCATCACTGACCATCTGCTCCAGCCGTTTCTGGATGACAGAGACTCCAGGGCAGCTTACTCCAAACACAGATGCACTGGGCATGAAGGGCTTCAGCTCTGGGGGATAGAGTCCTGTTCAGAGCAGCCATCCTAGACAGGACAATCTGAGATGCTGATGACCCTCAGCATAGAGTGATACCAACCAGGGTTTCTGGCCTTTCCCAATCGATAGAAATTGACTGCACACAAGGCAAGGAATTCAGGCAAAGCGTTACTGGGGCTCCTCTGTTAGCTTCAGGAGGGAGCAAAACAAGCAACGGGTGGCCTTGCTCACTGCCCAAGGTGGGGGAGCCCTCACTGCTTACAGGGATGAGGGGACAGGTATGTCGGGGTCCTGCTGGAGGGGTGGCTCGGGTGGTTTGCCCAGCCTTTGTGGGTTCAGTAGAGGGGGACTTTCGCTTCCGACACCCGGGTTTTTGCTCCCCGCTCTTCAGAAATGGCAGTTGGATGTTTTTTTTTTTCTTTGTACCTTTTGGTCCAGAATTTGCCCCAACTGCGCATGCACAGGGCTATTTTTAGTCCCATGTAGTCTCTTTGTCTTTTGTTGCTGGAGGAGAGGTGTGTCAGGTGCAAACTTTGCAACACTGCAGCTGAGGGCCCCAGGTCCCAGCCTGTCTCAGCGGCACTGGTGAGTAAGCTTAACAAGCCCTTCTGAAACCACCTCCGATCAGTTTTCCTTCTAGAGACACTGGAAATAAAAACTGGGAGAGGCTATATATGAATGGATGCTTTTTGCAAATGTGTTCTCCCCGAAACTCCTCCTTATGTGCCCGAGATTGCTGTCTTCTCCAGAATGTCTTTTTTATCCTTAAAGTACTTCCCATTTTTTCTTGGCTTGTCTGTGTAGGAAGGAAATCAACTTCCAGATTCTGCTTGTTTGAGGTTTTAGGATCTTTTTCTTTCCTCCCTTAAGTCTTTGAAACAAACTATACTGTGCTTTGGGTCCGCCACGATGACCAGAGGAATCGTTGCTCTCAGAATTTTCTGGAGGCAATCAGGGGAAGAGAAGTGTGGTGGAGGGGAGTTCTTCTCGATGACTATCTGGGCAGCAGAGGAGAAGAAATCCCACAGTTATAAGATCCGAAGCCCGTACACCTGACATTCCTTCCTTGGTGCATCGGAGCTGTGTGGACTGCTGTACAGTAGAATGAAAACGCCTTCCTTCTCCTCGCCAAGGAACCCAACTGAGAGGGCCTTTTTACAGCTTCAGAGAGAGAATGGTGGAGGCTTATTTAATGCATGAGTGACAGATTGCAGTCGTGTCTATATAAATCATCTAAGAATCTGGGATGTTAATGAAATAACTGATTTATTATATGATTTCCGTGACATTTAATGAGCAATGTGGAAGCACATAGCATATACTTAAGACTGTTTTATAGCTACCAAATTTATTTCTCCTATTAATTCTTTCAAGCAAGGCATGATCATAGCTATATCTTTGTGTTTATATCCTAAATAATAATATTTAGGGTAATACTTTAATAAATAGCGTTTCATTTTTGCAGAATATATCAAAGTTTGCAAACATTTATTGTTTCGCTTCTATTGTACTTTATTATCAGAGAGGACCAAGTATTTTTTTTTTTTGCTGTTGTTGTACTGGATCTTAACTGCTATGGGTGGGCTTTCTCTAGTTGCATTGAGTAGGCACCGCTTTCTAGTTGTGGCTCTCAGGCTTCTCACTGAGTTGGCTTCTGTTGTTGCAGAAAACGAGCTTTAGGGCACCCAGGCTTCAGTAGTTGTGGCACATGGAATTAGTTGCCTCATGGATGTGGAATCTTAGTTCTCAGACCAGGGATCGAATCCATGTCCTCAGTGCTGGCAGGCAGATTCCTAACGACTGGGACTACCAGGAACTGGGGGAATTTGAGCTATGTGAATTGACCCATCCATTTGACCGAGGCAGAGCTTCTAGTAAATGTCTAGCCGGTGGCACTGTATTGTCCTACATGGGCAGCCTCCTCCTCCACCCATCTTACGGCCCAGGGTAACTTGATCGTCACCCATGTGGTCCTCTTCGCTCCAGACTTTGGAGTTAGTCTGGCTAAACTGGAAGGGAATTTGATGAACGCTTAGATTGGGGATTCAGCTGCAGAACAGCTCAGCTTCATCTTATCCTCTAGCTTTAGAAATCAGACCTGGCCATGTGAGCAAGTCCCATATGGCATGTTTTCCAGTGTCTGGGTCTCATTCATGCTCCCCAGATATGACTTGACTTGGTACCTCGTGTTTGATACCGAGGCTCTGCTCTTATTAGCCAGTTCTTCCAGCGGCTCATCTCTGCAGACCTCTCCTGTTGTACCACGCTCAGAGCATCCTGAATGCTTGCCTTCACCCCTGCAGGTGGGTGAGATGGAGTCCAGGCTCCTCCTGGCATTTCAAGATCACCTGTGCATGGTGTGTTGCAAGTCATTTGTAACTGATCACCAAATTCTTAGTGCTGGGGAATGGAGTGATTTTTATTTACAAAATTAAGGTGAATCTGTGGTTACTCTTTGGAAGCAGAGTTGATTTATTCTGTGTTGGTTTCAGGTGTGCAACAAAGTGGTTCAGTTCTATCATCTACCATCTATCTATCTATCTTCATTTTCAGATTCTTTTCCATTATAGATTTTTACAAGATATTGAATATAGTTCCTTGTACTAGACAGTAGCTCCTTGCGGTTGTTCTTATCATAACATGACCCTCTGGCATTATGACTGGTTCTCAAACGGGAGTAATTAGGGTGTGTGTATATATATATTTTTTACAGAGTATATATTTAAGTATCACTCTGAGAATCATGCATAAATCAGGGTAGGGACACCGGGTGCTCGATCAGTGATTTCCTCTACTGCATTTCCTTACAGTTCCGATGGCGGAAATCTGGAACTGGCTCATCGGTCCTCAAGTAGAGGGATGTGAACACAGCACTCAGAGGCACAGAGGTGCTGGATGCAGGAATGGGGAAGTGTCTCTGGGACTCACAGGTTTTTTACTTTCGCCTTGGATCTCCCTGAAGGATGAAGCTGTCACTCAGTCCAATTTGAAACCTTGTAAGTCATGAAATCACTGCCACCTAGTGTTAAACTGCTTAGTGGCGGCATGCCTGCAGCAGAACTGGAGAAGGTTCTGGGGGAGAAGACGGGCAGAAGGAAGAAGCGTTTTTATATTTTAAATACAATGTCCCAGTGTATGATATGCATCCTTCTCCAAAACACATTTACAAAAACAAGGACTTCAATATGAATATATGGGTTTTCTCTTAATTTTTTAACTAGTTTGTTTTAAATCGGAGGGTAAATGATGTACAATATTGTGTTGGTTTCTGCCATACATCAACATGAATCAGCCATAGGTATTCATGTGTCCCCTCCCTCCCACCTCCCACCCGATCCCACCCCACCGCATCCCACCCCTCTTGGAGGTCACAGAGCCCCGGTTTGAGTTCCCTGTCGTCATACAGCAAATTCCCACTGGCTATCTATATTACATATGGCACTGCATATATTTCCATATTATTGTCTCAGTTCATCCCACCCTCTCCTTCCCTCACTGTGTCCATAAGCCTGTTCTCTGTGCCTGCATCTCCATTGCTGCCCTGCAAATAGGTTTAACAGTACCATCTTTCTAGATTCCATATGCATGCATTAATATATTATATTTGCTTTTCTCTTCCTGACTTACTTCACTGTGTATAATAGGCTCTAGGTTCATTCGCCTCTTTTAAGATTTCTAATTGGAGAATAATTGCTTTACAATGTTGTTGGGTTTTTCATTTTTATCTTCTATTTTCTATCTAATCTTTACAATCAGCTTCTGGAACACTTGAAGGATGATGATAAAGACTTAGAGATACAGAAAGTAGGATGGAAACAAAAGATAATTTGAGGACAGGTCTAGGAAAGGCAATATCCAAATAACGGTCGTTTCATAAAAAAAGACAAAAAATTGAAGAAGAGATTTTCCAACAACTAATATGAGAAAATCTTCTAGAATTCTGTGATATGAGATTTTAGGTTGAAACTGTCCACAGAATGCCAAGCATGCAGACTGAAAATGAAGCAAAGCAAAAAGAGACAGTAACGCACTTCTCGTAAGTTGCAAAGAAAAGTTTCTCAAGGAAGAACATTTCCATGCAAAGCATCAAGAATCAGAATGTCTTGAGATTTCTCAACACCAGTAGATGCAGGAAGGAATGCAGAATATCTTCAACAATGGAAAAGCACAATTATGGTCCTCAAAAATGTATCCTGTCAATACAGAATATATACTTTTCTCAAGGATATATGAGCTGTCCCCTCTCAGGGCTACTCTTCAGAATCAGGAAATGTTAGTGTTGAAAAGGCACGTCACTGTTCAGGGACTTCTCCGGTGGTCCTGTGGCAAGACTTCACACTGCCAGTGCGAAGGGTGTAGGTTTAATCTCTGGTTGGGGAAATAAGATGCTGTGGGACGCCCCCCTCCCCCAGAGGAATATCTTGTTCAGTATCTTCATTGTATAGACAAAACTGAAGGGCCCTGTCACCCAGCTGGGTAAAGACACCACCAGGATGCCGTCCATTTTTCAGCTGTCTTTCCTTTCCACCTCCTCCTACAAAGTGATCCATGATGCCCGGGGCATCAGTGGCAGCGTGGAGGGAGGTTTCAGCTTGAGCTTAAACCAGGCCTGTCCCTGGTATTCAGACGTGTTTGATCACGTCCATGAGTAGAGCTTTGAACCAAGCCAGCATGGATTTGCTCGTGGGGTTTTGAAGCCTTCTTGGAGACCCTATAACAAAGGGGAGGGAGGTATGATGAACTCGACCCAGTAACCAAATCTCAGGCTTCTGAAGAAGGCCGTTTTCAGCACTGCGTGGTGTCGGCCACTCTGCTTTGCCTCTCAGGCCAGTGGAGTGAGAGAGCAGAGGTGTAAGTTAAAAGAAATAAGGAAAGCACTTCACATAAAACTACCAAAGGCATTGTAGGGCTAGCCATTTCTTCGGTATCTCCTAGGAGAATATAACAGAGAACCACCCACCTTCTAACTCACTTTATAACTTTAAAAAACTAACCTATAACTTTTCAAACATTTATTTTTAATTGAAGGATAATTACAATATTGTGTTGGTTTCTGCCATATATCAATGTGGATCAGCCATAAAAAATTAACCTATAACTTTTTATGTTTCTTGGGTTTTCCTCTAACAAATTTAGAACCTGGGCTTAGTGATTTTTAAAATGTACACCTGTGGCGGATTCATGTTGATGTATGGCAAAACCAATACAGTATTGTAAAGTAAAATAAAGTAAAAAAAAAAAAAATCCCTTCCTTTAAGATTTTTTTGAAAAGTTTAGATTTCAGAAAGAGGAATTAAGTTATATATTAGGCATAACTTTTAAACTGTAAGTTTTAAGCTCTAAGTTTGAGCTTCTGGTGGCTCAGATGGTAAAGAATCTTCCTGCAGTGGGGGAGATCTAGGTTTGATCCCTGTATTGGGAAGATCCCTGGAGAAGGGAATGGCAACCAACCCCAGTATTCTTGCCTGGAGAATCCCATGGACAGAGGAGCCTAGTGGGCTACAGTCCGTGGGATCGCCAAGAGTCAGACACAGCTGAGCAACAGACACTTTAGGTATGAGGATTGTGGCACTGAACTTTTGATTTTGGGAGTTTTGTGAGTTTTTCTCAAGTATTTTCCAAAATTTTATATTTAACTGGAGAAAAGTTGCTTTACAATGTTGTGTTGCTTTCTGCCATACATGTGAAACACCCAGAAGTGCATACATATCCCCTCCCTCTTGAACCTGCCTTCCTCCCCACCCCCATCCCAGACCTCCTGGTGGTCCAGGACATGGAAGCAGCCCAGAGGTCCAGTGATGAATGAATAAAGAAGTTGTGGTACATGTATTCAATGGAATATTACTCAGCCATAAAAAGGAACAAATCTGAATCAGTTGAACTGAGGTGATGCCTTTTCATATCATCATGGATGGCATCACCAACTCAACGGACATGAGTTTGAGTAAACTCTGGAAGTTGATGACGGACAGGGAGGCCTGGCATGCTGCAGTCCGTGGGGTCACAAAGAATCAGACATGACTGAGTGACTGAACTGAATTAACTGAGGTGGATGAACCGAGACCCTTTGTACAAAGTGAAATAAGCCAGAAAGAGAAAAACACGTATCATATATATTAATACACACATATGAAATCTAGAAAAATGGTACTGATAAACCTACTTGCAGGGCACGAATAGAGATGCAGACATAGAGAACGGATTTGTGGACACTGTGGCGGGGGGAGGAGAGAGTGGGACGAACTGAGAGTGGCATTGAAACCTACACACTGCCATGCATAAAAGAGATGGCTAGTGGGAAGCTGCTGTATAACCCAGGAGTCCAGCTCGCAGTGCTTTAAAGCAAAGGAAGCCTGCATTCCTGCGGTGGTTAAACATACTTCAAAGAAAATGCAGAGTGATTGTGTACTGATTCACAGTTCCCTGCGTCTCTATAAAGCACATGACCTTTTCTCTAACCTAAGGATTTTTTGGATCTTAGGTTTTGACCTACTTCTTTCCATCTTTTTTTGATGCATTTACTAAAAACGCTGGGGAGGGAGCACAACACCAACCAGTTGGCAGTTGCATGAGGGGAGGTGTGTTCGTTACAAGACTGTCACGAAATGTTAGCAGAAGTGGAGACCAGCAGTGTCCACGGACCTCCAGGCTCTCATGGGGCACTGCTGTCTGCCGGTTACTCCCAGGCAGCCCCAGAGGCTCTGGCAGTCAGCTTTCCAAAAGGAGCCAAGACAAGGAGTTCAAAGACCTTTGACTGGATTGTGGGCTGAGAAAAGGAGGAAAGTGGGGGTGATTCCACGTCTGATGGTGAACGCCACGTATTTCTGGTTGAGTCTGTGTCTTGTGCCTTAGTGGACCCTGCCGTGATCCATTGCTCAGCCTGGCGATTCCACTTTGGAAATTCGACTGACTGTAGGGTCAGTGCATTTCCAAAGATTTCACTTGAGGAAAATGGCTACTAACTCAGTAGATTGCATGTCCCCTCAAATCTCCCTGCATCATAAGCTCATTAGTTTACTATTCATCATCCCATAGGTCCCTGAGTTTTTACCTACTCTTGCATCAAATGTAGTAGAGTGTGAATACTGACCATATTCTCCTTCAAATTAAAAGAGAATTCTTTTCTGTTAGAGACTCTATGAACAATTACGGGGACAAGTGATAACTTGTTCATAGTATCCATGTGAGCGTGACAATATTACTACAATAGCTAACATTTATGAATAATCCCTATGTTCATGGCACTAACCTAAGCATATTAAGGGTATTAAGTGATTAATTCTCATGTTAACCCTTTAAGGGGATAGTACTTTCATCCCTATATTGTGGACAATGAAACTAAACACTGAGAAATAATATTGTGAGACAGAAAAGACAGGTCCACACTGGTAATGATTCTGCAAGTAAAAATCTGCTTTCTGTTCCATTACAGGAGAAGCTTCTATACAAGGCAAAGGTTTACAAATGACTCAACAAGCAGCAATTTCTGTAATGGTACCTGTGGGTTTTATTACATGTCATTGAGATCCTACAGAATATCTGGGTAGCTCGCCTAATCTGCAAAAATGGCACAGATATCTCTATTTTGTATCATTGTGTTGGTTAAGAAGGAAACAATGCCATCTGTTTGGCTTGTTAATTGAACTTTCTTTAGAAAGGAGATCTTTGCAAGAGTTCCATGTGACATAGTGGTTGAAGTTTGGACTCTGCAGCCAGAGTATATAGAACTGAATCACCAACTAATTGTGTAATTTAGGGTAAATTGTGCTTCATCTTTAAGAATTCAATTTTGTCTGTAAAATAGGGATGATAGCACAATTTGCTTTATACAGTCTATTTCTCCTACCCTTGGGTTAGTTGCTCAGTTGTATCTGACTCTTTGTGATGCCATGGACTACAGCCTCCCAGGCTCCTCTGTCCATGGGATTTCCCAAGTAAGAATACTGGAGTGGGTAGCCATTCCTGGACCTTTAAGGTGCATCACTGAGTAGTTTTTAGTATATTTACATGGGTGTGAAATATCACCCTTCTGTAATTCCAGGACAGTCTTATCATCCCCCTAAAAGAAACCCCGGATCCATTGGCAGTCATTCCATATTCCTCCCTCCACCCAGTCCCTGGCAACCACTGATGTAATCATCTTTGGATTTAACTGTTCTGGACATTTCATATAGTTGGAATTATGCAATATGTCATCTTTTTATTATTTATTCATTCATTTGCTCTGCTAGGTCTTGGTTGAGGCATGCAAGATCTTTGATCTTCGTTGCAACCTGTGGGATCTTTGGTTGCTACATACAAACTCAGTTGCAGCATGTGGTATCTAGTTCCCAGACCAGGGATTGAACTTGGGCTCCCTGAATTGGGAGTGCAGAGTCTTGGCCACTGGACCACCAGGGAAGTCCCTACAATATGTAATCTTCCACATCTGGCTTTATTTTCACTTAGCATTTTGTTTTCAAGATTCATCCATGTTGTGGTCATCCTTTTATCAGACTGAGGGAGTTCCTTTCTATTCCTACTTTGTTTAGTGTTTTGACCCTGAAGGAGTGTTAGAATTTTTGCATATATGGTGATGGTTATGTACTTTTCATCCTTTAGTCTATTAATATGGTGCATTACCACAGACTTCTCGCTTGCAGAATTGCTCTTGGAACCAGGGAGAAGGGCATGGAAAAGGGGGCCATTAAGATGACACACAGCGCACTGTTCTTACCAAGATTCAGCTGTTTTTCTTGAATAAAAGCTCCTCGGATTGTTGCAAACCTCTGGCTAATTTCCAGAATTCTGAAAATGATAACTTAACATTTTTTCCCTGTGTTTTTCTTGCTTTTATGGAAGAGTAGATTTTTCAAGAGGTATTTATTCCACTCTTCCTGCCAACATCCTTCATATGCTTTTGATAAAGATTGCATAAGTTAATAAATATAAGCTACTCATAAGAGTCCTCGACACACAGTATATAATTTACTATATTTAGTAAATTTATCCCGAGTTCAGGTGGGCACTAGGAAATGTCTGCTGGGCTGGAAATAGAGAAGTGTCCGCCCGCCCCAACTTGTGTTTACAGAAAACAATCAGTAACAAGCCCCTTGCATTTCAAAGAAATCAGTAACAGCCCTGGGCTTTCAGTAGGTAGAGGATAATCAGAACTCCAAACATTTACATCTTCTTCCCACACTGCCCACTGAGAAGACATTCCCACTTTCTACAAAGATTCGAGGATTCCAACCTGGCTGGCAAATCTGGTTCTTGCTCTTCATGACTTTCAATAATCTGTGCATAACTTAATGCCTTATATTTCAGAATTAAAGGGAGAAAGGAGAAAGTGTTGGTAAGATAATAAAGATTAAAAATTACAAAGAAATTGAGAGTTTGTGTTCAATCCAAGGTCACCAATCTCTGCTGTTTTTCTAAGTTGAAGATTGCCTCCCACGTATGAGAGCACTTTACAGAGTGATAAAAATGTTCCATATCTTGATTTGGGTGTTGGTTCTGTGGGTGTTTACAATTGTCAAAACTTATCAAGGGACTAGCTGTGATAGACAAAGAGCCTGATGAACTATGGACGGAGGTTCGTGGCAAGTACAGGAGACAGGGATCAAAACCATCCCCAAGAAAAAGAAATGCAGAAAAGCAAAATGACTGTCTGAGGAGGCCTTACAATTAGCTGTGAAAAAAAGAGAAGTGAAAAGCAAAGGAGAAAAGGAAATATATACCCATTGGAATGCAGAGTTTCAAAGAATAGCAAGGAAAGATAAGAAAGTCTTCCTTAGTGATCAGTGCAAAGAAATAGAGGAAAACAATAGAATGGGAAAAACTAGAGATATCTTCAAGGAAATTAGAGATACCAAGGGAACATTTCATACAAAGATGGGCACAATAAAGGACAGAAATGGTCTGGACCTAACAGAAGCAGAGATATTAAGAAGAGGTGGCAAGAATACACAGAAGAACTGTACAAAAAATATCTTCATGACCCAGATAATCACAATGGTGTGATCACTCACCTATAGCCAGACATCCTGGAATATGAAGTCAAGTGGGCCTTAGGAAGCATCACTATGAACAAAGCTAGTGGAGGTGATGGAATACCAGTTGAGCTATTTCAAATCCTAGAAGATGATGCTGTGATGTGCTGCATTCAATATGCCAGCAAATTGTGAAAACTCAGCAGTAGCCACAGGACTGGAAGAGGTCAGTTTTTATCCCAACCTCAAAGAAACGCAATGCCAAAGAATGCTCAAACTACTGCACAATTGCACTCATCTCACAAGCTAGCAAAGTAATGCTTAAAATTCTCCAAGCCAGGCTTCAACAATACGTGAACCATGAACTACCAGATGTTCAAGCTGGTTTTAAAAAAGCCAGAGGAGGAGAAGGGGTTGAGGCTGCCTGCCCAGCCAGGGAGGAGAAGGAAGCTCTCTGGGTGGCTGTGATGCCCGTTTGAGAGGATAATTGGAGGTGTCTCAGCCTAGTCTCCCTCCCCAGAAGCGGAACCCTAGAAGGGCCCAAGGCATGCCAGCTCCCCAGTCATAGCTGTGGAACCTGCACCGAGCAGAGAGGAGAAATTGACACAAATTATTTAAAAGAAGAAAAGCAACACCATTACCATAGTTGACGTCGTGTTTGTGAACCCCTCTGAGTGTCCCTCAATGTGGAGAAACTTTTCATCTTTAACCTAGATGTTTTATCATCAGTGCTGTATAGATGGAGAAGTCTAGAGGCTACTGTAAAAATAAAACTGAAAACCAGAAGCAGGTGGCTTAAATCCAAAGCCTGAAAACATTAGAGAACTCTTGAATTCAGGGAACATTAAGCAAGAGGAGCCCATCTAATGCCTTCATACCTACACCGAAACCAAGTTCCACCTAAGGGCCAACAAATTCCAAAACAAGACATACCACGCAAATTCTCCAGCAACACAGGAACACTCCCCTGAGCTTCAATATACAGGCAGCTCAAAATTATCCCAAAACCTTTGATGTCTCGTAACCCATTACGGGTCACTCCATTGCACTCCAGAGAGAAGAAACCCAGCTCCACCCACCAAAACTCCAACACAAGCCTCCCTAACCAGGAAACCTTGACAAGCCACTGATAGAACCCCACCCAAAGTGAGGAAGCTCCATAATAAAGAGAACTCCACAAATTCCCAGAATATAAAAAAGCCACCCCAAACGCAGCAATATAACCAAGATGAAGAGACAGAGGAATACTCAGCAGGTAAAGGAACAGGAGAGTTGCCCACCAAACCAAACAAAAGTGGAAGAAGTAGGGAATCTACCAGAGAAGGAATTCCGAATATTGATAGTGAAAATGATCCAAAATCTTGAAATCAAAATGGAATCACAGATAAATAGGCTAGAGACAAGGATTGAGAAGATGCAAGAAAGGTTTAACAAGGACCTAGAAGAAATAAAAAAGAGTCAAAATATAATGAATAATGCAATAAATGAGATCAGAAACACTCTGGAGGCAACAATTAGTAGAATAACGGAGGCAGAAGATAGGATTAGTGAAATAGAAGATAGAATGGTAGAAATAAATGAATCAGAGAGGAAACAAGAACAACGAATTAAAAGAAATGAGGACAATCTCAGAGACCTCCAGGACAATATGAAACGCTCCAACATTCGAATTATAGGAGTCCCAGAAGAAGAAGACAGAAAGAAAGATCATGAGAAAATCCTTGAGGAGATAATAGTTGAAAACTTCCCTAAAATGGGGAAGGAAATAATCACCCAAGTCCAAGAAACACAGAGAGTTCCAAATAGGATAAACCCAAGGCGAAACACCCCAAGACACATATTAATCAAATTAACAAAGATCAAACACAAAGAACAAATATTAAAAGCAGCAAGGGAAAAACAACAAATAACACACAAGGGGATTCCTATTAGGATAACAGCTGATCTTTCAATAGAAACTCTTCAGGCCAGGAGGGAATGGCAAGACATACTTAAAGTGATGAAAGACAATAACCTACAGCCCAGAATACTGTACCCAGCAAGGATCTCATTCAAATACGAAGGAGAAATCAAAAGCTTTACAGACAAGCAAAAGCTGAGAGAATTCAGCACCACCAAACCAGCTCTCCAACAAATTCTAAAGGATATTCTCTAGACAGGAAACACGAAAAGGGTGTATAAACTCGAACCCAAAACAATAAAGTAAATGGTAACGGGATCACACTTATCAATAATTACCTTAAACGTGAATGGGTTGAACGCCCCAACCAAAAGACAGAGACTGGCCGAATGGATACAAAAACAAGACCCCTCTATATGCTGCTTACAAGAGACCCACCTCAAAACAAGGGACACATACAGACTGAAAGTGAAGGGCTGGAAAAAGATATACCACGCAAATAGAGAACAAAAGAAAGCAGGAGTGGCAATACTCATATCCGATAAAATTGACTTTAAAACAAAGGCTGTGAAAAGAGACAAAGAAGGCCACTACATAATGATCAAAGGAACAATACAAGAAGAAGATATAACAATTATAAATATATATGCCCCCAATATAGGAGCCCCGCAATATGTAAGACAAATGCTAACAAGTATGAAAGGGGAAATCAACAATAACACAATAATAGTGGGAGACTTTAATACCCCACTCACACCTATGGACAGATCAACTAAACAGAAAATTAACAAAGAAACGCAAACTTTAAATGATACATTAGATCAGTTAGACCTAATTGATATCTATAGGACATTTCACCCCAAAACAATGAATTTCACTTTTTTTTCAAGTGCTCATGGAACCTTCTCCAGGATAGATCACATCCTGGGCCATAAATCTAAACTTGATAAATTCAAAAAAATCGAAATCATTCCAAGCATCTTTTCTGACCATAATGCATTAAGATTAGATCTCAATTACAGGAGAAAAACTATTAAAAATTCCAACATATGGAGGTTGAACAACACACTTCTGAATAACCAACAAATCACAGAAGAAATCAAAAAAGAAATCAAAATATGCATAGAAACTAATGAAAATGAAAACACAACAACCCAAAACCTGTGGGACACTATAAAAGCAGTGCTAAGAGGAAAGTTCATAGCAATACAGGCATACCTCAAGAAACAAGAAAAAAGTCAAATAAATAACCTAACTCTGCAACTAAAGCAACTAGAAAAGGAAGAGTTGGAGAACCCCAGAGTTAGTAGAAGGAAAGAAATCTTAAAAATTAGGGCAGAAATAAATGCAAAAGAAACAAAAGAGACCATAGCAAAAATCAACAAAGCCAAAAGCTGGTTCTTTGAAAGGATAAATAAAATTGACAAACCATTAGCCAGACTCATCAAGAAGCAAAGAGAGAAAAATCAAATCAATAAAATTAGAAATGAAAATGGAGAGATCACAACAGACAACACAGAAATACAAAGGATTATAAGAGACTACTATCAGCAGTTGTATGCCAATAAAATGGACAACGTGGAAGAAATGGACAAATTCTTAGAAAAGTACAATTTTCCAAAACTGAACCAGGAAAAAATAGAAAATCTTAACAGACCCATCACAAGCACAGAAATTGAAACGGTAATCAGAAATCTTCCAGCAAACAAAAGCCCAGGTCCAGACGGCTTCACAGCTGAATTCTACCAAAAATTTCGAGAAGAGCTAACACCTATCCTCCTCAAACTCTTCCAGAAAATTGCAGAGGAAGGTAAACTTCCAAACTCATTCTATGAGGCCACCATCACCCTAATACCAAAACCTGACAAAGATGTCACAAAAAAGGAAAACTACAGGCCAATATCACTGATGAACATAGATGCAAAAATCCTCAACAAAATTCTAGCAATCAGAATCCAACAACACATTAAAAAGATCATACACCATGACCAAGTGGGCTTTATCCCAGGGATGCAAGGATTCTTCAATATCCGCAAATCAATCAATGTAATTCACCACATTAACAAATTGAAAAATAAAAACCATATGATTATCTCAATAGATGCAGAGAAGGCCTTTGACAAAATTCAACATCCATTTATGATAAAAACTCTCCAGAAAGCAGGAATAGAAGGAACATACCTCAACATAATAAAAGCAATATATGACAAACCCACAGCAAACATTATCCTCAATGGTGAAAAATTGAAAGCATTTCCCCTAAAGTCAGGAACAAGACAAGGGTGTCCTCTTTCACCGCTACTATTCAACATAGTTCTGGAAGTTTTGACCACAGCAATCAGAGCAGAAAAAGAAATAAAAGGAATCCAAATTGGAAAAGAAGAAGTAAAACTCTCACTGTTTGCAGATGACATGATCCTCTACATGGAAAACCCTAAAGACTCCACCAGAAAATTACTAGAGCTAATCAATGAATATAGTAAAGTTGCAGGATATAAAATCAACACACAGAAATCCCTTGCATTCCTATACACAAATAATGAGAAAGTAGAAAAAGAAATTAAGGAAACAATTCCATTCACCATTGCAACGAAAAGAATAAAATACTTAGGAATATATCTACCTAAAGAAACTAAAGACCTATATATAGAAAACTATAAAACACTGATGAAAGAAATCAAAGAGGACACTAATAGATGGAGAAATATACCATGTTCATGGATCGGAAGAATCAATATAGTGAAAATGAGTATACTACCCAAAGCAATTTACAAATTTAATGCAATCCCTGTCAAGCTACCAGCCACATTTTTCACAGAACTAGAACAAATAATTTCAAGATTTGTATGGAAACACAAAAAACCTCGAATAGCCAAAGCAATCTTGAGAAAGAAGAATGGAACTGGAGGAATCAACTTGCCTGACTTCAGGCTCTACTACAAAGCCACAGTCATCAAGACAGTATGGTACTGGCACAAAGACAGACATATAGATCAATGGAACAAAATAGAAAGCCCAGAGATAAATCCACACACATATGGACACCTTATCTTTGACAAAGGAGGCAAGAATATACAATGGAGTAAAGACAATCTCTTTAACAAGTGGTGCTGGGAAAACTGGTCAACCACTTGTAAAAGAATGAAACTAGATCACTTTCTAACACCGCACACAAAAATAAACTCAAAATGGATTAAAGATTTAAATGTAAGATCAGAAACTATAAAACTCCTAGAGGAGAACATAGGCAAAACACTCTCAGACATAAATCACAGCAGGATCCTCTATGATCCACCTCCCAGAATTCTGGAAATAAAAGCAAAAATAAACAAATGGGATCTAATTAAAATTAAAAGCTTCTGTACAACAAAGGAAAATATAAGCAAGGTGAAAAGACAGCCTTCTGAATGGGAGAAAATAATAGCAACTGAAACAACTGACAAACAACTAATCTCAAAAATATACAAGCAACTTCTGCAGCTCAATTCCAGAAAAATAAATGACCCAATCAAAAAATGGGCCAAAGAACTAAATAGACTCTCCAAAGAAGACATACGGATGGCTAACAAACACATGAAAAGATGCTCAACATCACTCATTATTAGAGAAATGCAAATCAAAACCACAATGAGGTACCACTTCACACCAGTCAGAATGGCTGCGATCCAAAAATCTGCAAGCAATAAATGCTGGAGAGGGTGTGGAGAAAAGGGAACCCTCCTACACTGTTGGTGGGAATGCAAACTAGTACAGCCACTATGGAGAACAGTGTGGAGATTCCTTAAAAAATTGCAAATAGAACTACCTTATGACCCAACAATCCCACTTCTGGGCATACACACGGAGGAAACCAGAATTGAAAGAGACACATGTACCCCAATGTTCATTGCAGCACTGTTTATAATAGCCAGGACATGGAAACAACCTAGATGTCCATCAGCAGATGAATGGATAAGAAAGCTGTGGTACATATACACAATGGAGTATTACTCAGCCGTGAAAAAGAATTCATTTGAATCAGTTCTGATGAGATGGATGAAACTGGAGCCAATTATACAGAGTGAAGTAAGCCAGAAAGAAAAACACCAATACAGTATACTAACACATATATATGGAATTTAGGAAGATGGCAATGACGACCCTGTATGCAAGACAGGAAAAAAGACACAGATGTGTATAACGGACTTTTGGACTCAGAGGGAGAGGGAGAGGGTGGGATGATTTGGGAGAATGGGAATTCTAACTTGTATACTGTCATGTAAGAATTGAATCGCCAGTCCATGTCTGACGTAGGGTGCAGCTTGCTTGGGGCAGGTGCATGGGGATGACCCAGAGAGATGTTTTGGGGAGGGAGGTGGGAGGGGGGTTCATGTTTGGGAACGCATGTAAGAATTAAAGATTTTAAAATTTTAAAAAAAATAAAAAAAAATAAAAATAAAAATAAAAAAGCCAGAGGAACCAGAGATCAAATTGCCAACATCTGCTGGGTCATGGAAAAAGCAAGAGAGTTCCAGAAAAATATCTATTTCTGCTTTATTGACTATGCCAAAGCCTTTGACTGTGTGGCTCACAACAAACTGGAAAATTCTGAAAGAGATGGGAATACCAGACCATCTGTATGGTCTTGAGAAACCTGTATGCAGGTCAGGAAGCAACAATAAGAACTGGACGTGGAACAACAGACTGGTTCCAAATCAGGAAAGGAGTGCGTCAAGGCTGTATATTGTCACCCTGCTTATTTAACTTCTATGCAGAGTACATCATGAGAAACATTGGACTGGATGAAGCACAACCTGGGATCAAGATTGCCAGGAGAAATATCAATAACCTCACAAATGCAGATGATGCCACCGTTATGGCAGAAAGTGAAGAACTAAAGGTCCTCTTAATGAAAGTGAAAGAGGAGAGTAAAAACGTTGGCTTAAAGCTCAACATTTAGAAAACTAAGATCATGGCTTCTGGTCCCATCATTTCATGGCAAATAGATGGGGAAACAGTGGAAACAGTGACAGACTTTATTTTCTTGGGCTCCAAAATCACTGCAGATGGTGACTGCAGCCAAGAAATTAAAAGATGCTTGCTCCTTGGAGGAAAGTTATGACCAACATACACAGCATATTAAAAAACAGAGATGTTACTTTGCCCACAAAGGTCCATCTAGTCAAGGCTATGGTTTTCCAGTGGTCATGTATGGATGTGAGAACTGGACTGTAAAGAAAGCTGAGTGCCGAAGAATTGATGCTTTTGAACTGTGGTGTTGGAGAAGATTCTTGTGAATCCCTTGGACTGCAAGGAAATCCAACCAGTCCATCCTCAAGCAAATCAGTCCTGAATATTCATTGGAAGGACTAATGCTGAAGCTGAAATTCCAATACTTTGGTCACCTGATGCAAAGAACTGACTGTTTGGAAAAGACCCTGATGCTGGGAAAGATTGAAGGCGGTAGGAGAAGGGAATGACAGAGGATGAGATGGTTGGATGGGCATCACCGACTCAGTGGACATGAATTTGAATAAACTCCAGGAGTTGGTGATGGACAGGGAGGCCTGGCATGCTGCAGTCCATGGGGTCAAAAAGAGTTGGACATGACTGAGGGACTGAACTGCACTGATCAGACTGTACCTTTAAGGTCAACAGATTTCATTGTTACACATATTGCCTCAATAATAAATAAATAAATAAATAAATAAATATATCTTTCACTGTACCTCTTTGAAATTGTGAGTATTTTTAAAAACTCGGAATGCTGAAATGCCTTCTTTAAGGCCACACAGTAACTCTGTGTTGGATACAGAATAAAAACAGGGCTTTTAGACTCCTATGTCATAGGTCCAGTTCCCAAATTGTATTTCTGAACGTCTTTTCCATGAAATTGGAGTTCTGTACAAGTATCCACCAAATAAATTCTCTCTCATTATCATCTGAAGTGATTCCCTTGCTGGCTGATGACTAAGAAGAATATTGGCCATTTTAAAAGGCAGAAGTCAAAATAATTATCAATATGTTAAACTGAAGATTGGTAAACATTACTGTTAACAACCCTGAAGAAAAAGAGAGCAAATCAATTTATTAGCACTCGTTTTTTTGTCTCATGTCAATTCTTAATATTTATTTGCTTAGAATTAGTTTCTTATTTTTATTATTGTCTTTTTTTGTGCTCATTTTAATAATAAGGTACCTACACATCCATGTTTTCCTTTCAGTGTTGCCTGCTGCTCTAGAGGATCAACCGAACATTCATTATCATCTTGGTGACAGATCCTCCTTAAGGTAACAAGGGATCATCATTTAGAGTAAAAATGTAAACAGCGCCCCAGCGTCTGTGAAGAGACAATTAAAGAACATTTGGGGCATATGAGCAAGTAACAATACAGCAAAGAGTTTCCTTTCCATTTCACTTGAGGCATATATCCTAATCAGTAGTTTTGTAGGTGATATAAATATTATGAACCCAGAGTGTGTTATTTAGTATTTAGTATTCTGAGCTGTTTTTATAATAAAACATTCTTTGAGAAGGAAGATCAATTTAATTCACATATTTCTGACAACTGAAAATATATTGTACCCAGATGATATTATCTGGGTACCTAATCAACCTTATATGCTGGCGACTTGTAAATATTTTGTTAAAAAGAAATAAACGGTGTTGTTATAATTTAAAGGCATGCTTAAATCATGAAGTTTACTTTATTCCTCATCTGCCAGGTACATAGAAATATCCATTCACGACATTTTGAGGTCTCTATTTATAAAAAAAAATAAAAAGACTGAGACAGGGAGCAGTGGTAGTTCCTTGCAAAGGAGCTTACCTACAACACACGCACACTCCCCACAATTATCCATTCATCATTTTAAATAACATGATTCTGAGTCACATCCAGACTCATGTGAAGATGGACTATGTCCCAAGCCGGGCTGATGCATCTCTTCCTCGGCATATTTGCTTTGAAGCAGAGAGAGTCACTGTGGTATCTGTCTTGTGGCTGAGGCTCCAGAGGGGTTCACTGTGTTTCCTGCCATGTGATTCTGCAGAAGGAAGGAGAGAAACAAACTGGATACGCAGAGGGGAGCAGAGTGGACAGAGAAAGGGGTCTCACCTCACCCAGAGTCATGCTTCCAGTGTTTCCTGAGGTCCAGCTGCATTCCCATTCTCGGGTTCTGAAATGCATATTGACATTCTCATAATATTTTTTTCCCTTAAACCATTTTGAGGGTTTATTTTTGTAAGACAAACTTTTGGGGAAAATGTTAGTATGCATTTAGATGTATTTTAGTATATCCGAAATGTGTGCTCCAACTGGAAAGACTTGAAGACTTGTCTAAAAGCAGATGAAATTTCAGTTTATTCAGCAGGCGATGTATTTAGAATGTGATGATGGATGGAGGAGCCTGGTAGGCTGCAGTCCATGGGGTCGCTAAGAGTCAGACACTGAGCGACTTCACTTTCACACGTTGGAGAAGTAAATGGCAACCCACTCCAGTATTCTTTTTGGAGAATCCCAGGGACGAGGGAGCTTGGTGGGCTGCCGTCTATGGGGTCGCACAGAGTCGGACACGACTGAAGTGACTTAGCAGCAACAGCAGCAGCATGAACTTACCCTAATTTTTTAAATAAGCCCAATAAACAGTAAAGTGCATTAGAGGCCCTTGTCAGAGCTTGGTTGGAAAAGAAGACAGAAAAAGCACAAAGGCAGTTAAAATAGCTGTCACAGGGTAGCGGGATTTTCTTCCCTGTGGCAATTTCAAACAATAAAGTGGATGCCTGACATTTGGGAGGAAAATTCACAGGAGATGTATCTAGAAATTCTTCAAATACTCCACTCCTAGAACTCTGCTCTAAAACATACTCTTTCCAGCTTTTTTGTCAATGAAATGGAATTGATGATATCCGTTCCTGGATTTACTGTTGGGACAGAATGAGACTGTGTAGGGAATGGGGTGCAAACACGCCCGAGGGTGGTGGGGACTCCTGGAGACCCGAGGGTCTCCTGTCTCAAATCAAGGCCCTGCCGTAAGACATTTAAAATTTCCTTCGTGTATGGTTCACAAAGAACTGAAGCATGAATGTTCAATCTGCCCCATGATTTTAGCATTTAGGAAGACTCCACATGTTCTAAGCATGGGGACTGGCCCGCTTGGTGCCGTGCACTGCCTCACTCTAGGTGGGGGCATTCCCAGACCTGAGGCTGACCCGCAGGTCAGATGCGCTCGACAGGAGTCTGTCCCAGAGCACTGCACTGGGTACATCGGAGGAGGGCGTGGTTCATGGACTGGTATCCAAGAACCACTTAGAGAACCGCAGTGAAGTACGTTGAAGGGCTCAATTGTGCTACTATGTATCAGCAGGAAAATCTACGTCCTTGTGGGCTTTCCACTTATATACCTCCTTGGCTATTTTTATTTATCAACAGGTAACCGGATACCCCTTCTACCTTTGCATTCTGGAAATCAGAAATGGAGAAACTGTTTTCCGGAGTTCACTTTAAAAAATTGTTTATTTATTTGGTTGTGCTGGGTCTTAGTTGTAGCATGTGAGATCTTTCAGCTACAGTATGTGGGATCAAGTTCCCTGACCAGGGATTGAACCTGGGCCCCTTGCATTGGGAATGTGGTGTCTTAGCCACTGGAAAATCCTGGAGTTTACTTTTATAATTATAGTCTTAAGTCCTTTCTGTGTATTGAATATATGACTTTCCAAAGGATCCCATTGATGTATTTAGCTACATCCAGAACCTTGAAAATTATATGGTATGATTTTGTATCTATTTTGTACAAATATTCCATTTTATTTCATTTCTTTCTAAAAGTTCTAAGGTCAAAAGTGTTGCAAAGAGTTTGTTGTGAGGTACTCTGTTAGAGCAAAGCTAGATTTCTATTTTGGTGCCTTAATCCTTCCACAGCTGTGTGAGATCCAGTTTCCAGGAGGGGAAAAGTCACATTTAATCTTAGAGGATCATAGCTCCCCCTCCTGGAACTATGAGGTTTTAAAGTCCTGCTTTGTTTCTGTTCTTTTCCTTGCAGCTGATGCTCTGTATCTAAGTGTGTCTGACTCTTTTGCGACTCCATGGACCCGCCAGGCTCCTCTGTCCTTGGAATTCTCCAGGCAAGAATACTGGAGTGGGTTGCCATTTCCTCCTCCAGGGGATCTTCTGGACCCAGGGATCAAATTCGCATCTCCTGCACTGACAGGTGGATTCTTTACCACTGAGACACCAGGGAAGCCAATTTTCCCTCACAGAGTTAGACTCAACCCCTGTAATCACGAGGGAAAACCCTCCCGGGATTCTCAGTCTTCATCATTTAGGCCATTGCTGATGAACTCATCAGAGCCAAGAAATTTCACGGGGCATGTGGTCTCCCAGATGTCTGATCTCTGTGATGACAGAGGTGTTTTGTATCTGTGCTCTCTGATGTAATAACCAGTAGCCACTGGGAACAAGTGCACAATTAATGCTAATCAACTGAGCCAAATGAACTGATGCAACTAAGGAACTGAGCTTTTAGTTGTATTTTATTATAATTGTGCTGTGCTTAATCACTCAGCCGTGTCCGCTCTTTGCGACCCCATGGACTGTAACCCACCAGTCTCCAAGGGATTCTCCAGGCAAGAATACTGGAGTGGGCTGCTATGCCCTCCTCCAGGGGGTTAATTTCACTTTAATTATCTAGATGTGCTTTGTGACCACCAGATTAGATAGTACCATTTGGACACTAATAACTTCTCTCCAGTATTTGCTTCCTATCACCTAGAGCGTTGACATTGTAACCACACTTAGCAATTTACCTGACTGGTGGGGGCAGGAAGCTTGCACCATGCTCTGCAGAATTACCCTTTTTTCTTTCTACTGGATCACTTCCCTGCACATGCCTCTAAGGAGCTCAAGCCACAGCTGGGTGGCACCTACAGCTTAGACTTATTTTCTGCTTCATGGAGTGGATTTGCCCTGGCATCGTTCAGATAACGAGGCCAGGTCTGAACTCCTCAGGTGTTGTCACCTGTAGGAAACTACTGCCCTGGTTTGGGAGACATGCTTCAAGCACAGTTGGATCAGAGAAAACCAGTAGAATATGCAGCGGTGGGCATCTCGACTTCACTGTCGTCTTCCCAAGGTTGGTAGCAGAGACGGAAGAGATGTCACGATGATTTTAGCAGGGGTACCGACAGCGGAGTTCCTTCAGCATCCCTGTCAACAGCATCTCTAGTTGCTCCCCTGAACCAACCGGGAGAACCATATACTCTAAGGCAACCCAGTGGCCACACCGTCAGCCCCTCCTCCCAACTAGACTGTTAACCATAAGATCCCTTCAGATGAAACTTCTGGAGCTTTCTCAGGTGAGCCTGATTTGCATGAAAATGGTTCACTAGCTTTTCTCTAAATAGAAAGTCCTTCTAAAGCAGAAAGATGCAACAGATAACACGACTTTCCAGAGACATAACAATGTAAGAAGCAAGGATGTACCTGCATTTTTATGAAGCAGTGACTGATGTTCTAAAATAGACCCAAAGCCCATGATGGCAAAGACTTCCTTCCCAGGTGCTTATAACGCAATAACATCATTACTTAATATTGAAAATTGTTCTCAAACAGTTCGAATGGAAGACCTGGTGCAGAGAAGGTTTATTGCATTACATGGTATTGATCCAGTCTTATTCTGTCACACACTGAAACTGTGCATTTGACGAAACAGGTACATTGTACTGAGAGTTTCAGGGGAGCTGAGAGGTACTTTATGAACAGTTAGAAATTTCAAATTCAAACTTTTCCTTTACTCAGATGGAGAAGAAATGGGATCATTTACAGGATGAATAAAAGGAGGCAAAAAACCCCCAAAAACAGTATAAGGCTCTGGGGATTGTCATGACTAGTCTCTGACACAAGAGGGAAGCAGAAATTAACTCAAGATTCTTCTGTATTTGTTATCCAAATTATCCACACATAAGCATTCTTCACAGAGAAGGCAATGGCACCCCACTCCAGTACTCTTGCCTGGAAAATCCCATGGACGGAGGAGCCTGGTAGGCTGCAGTCTATGGGGTCGCTAAGAGTTGGACACGACTGAGTGACTTCACTTTCACTTTTCACCTTCATGCATTGGAGAAGGAAATGGCAACCCACTCCAGTGTTCTTGCCTGGAGAATCCCAGGGACAGGGGAGCCTGGTGAGCTGCTGTCTATGGGGTCACACAGAGTCGGACACGACTCAAGCGACTTAGCAGCAGCAAGCATTCTTCATATAGTAAAATGGACAAATTTAAGTAAGATGGCTCAATGCTCCCGTGATGAAAGAATTGGTTATTGTTTTAACATCAGAAAGAGGATCTACAATACCTGTTTTTGCTGCCGGGGGAGATTCTAGAAGGCAATGCACACATACTTATGAGATTAGAAGTCAAACAAATGTGGACTCATCATGGCTCAAGGTCATGGTAACTGGGTGACCTCGGGCAAATTCCAGCTGTTCTGAAATCTAGTTTCTTCACCTGTAAAACTGGGATATACTCATGCTTCCCATAACCTAGAATTGTTGCAAGAATTCCACAATATTCTGTGGGTGGGGGGCACATAAAGTTCCTATAAATGGTAGCTTCTGTATTTCTTTTTTTTTTTTTTACAAAGTTCATATTGTCCATTCTTGTGAGAATTAAACAAAAGCATTTCTCTTGAAAGGTGTTTTTTTTTTTTCTTTTGTATTGTGTACAGAAAGTGGTTGCTGTCTTCTGTCATGTGGAATGTGTGTGTGTGTGTGTGCGTGTGCGTGCGTGTTGGGGGTGTACTTCCTGTTTCTGGGGAAATTAACTTTCAACTCTCTCCCTTTCCGACACCATTGCCATCTTCACTCTTTTCTTCTCTCCTCAGCTTCTGGTAAATGAGAAGAAACCTTTCAATTTCAAGTATGAGTGTTTATATGTAACCTGAGGGCTAGGGAATCGAGGGGCATAAGTCTCTTAAAAATATAAGCTACGATTTGCATCTCAAGGAGGAAGGTGGAAAAATTTGGAAACATAGAATAAAAAGAAAGAGATCTGAAGCATTCGGAGTTTAACCAAGTTGAAAATACATTTCACAATTAAACAAAATGACCAAACCATACAGTTTTAAATGTGAAAATTTTCATGCTAAAATGAAATTTGTCCAATATTATATCAATATTATTTATGATTATCCTCCCCATTTGAGAAAGTTCTCTGTTTACGACAGAGTATAAATCAAATTTGGGCTTCCCTGGTAGCTCAGTCAGTAAAGAATTGTCCTGCAGTACAGGAGACTTGGACTCAATCCCTGAGTCGGGAAGATCCTCTGGAGAAGGAAATGGCAACCCACTCCAGTATTCTTACTTGGAGAATCCTATGGACTAAGTGAGGAGCCTGGTGGGCTACAGTCCATGGGGTCACAAAGAGTCAGACATGACTTAATGACTAAACCGCCATCAAACAAAATTGCAAAAAAATCTGCAGAGGCAATGCTTAAAATATGAAAAACAGTAATTGTTTTAAAGTACATTAAAGCCTTATTCAAACAAAAGACAACTGTGAATAATTATTTTCTCTAGTCATCAGAAGAGACTCTAGAGAGAGCCCATATTTGGCAAGAGTTGACCCTATATGCCCTCAAAGAAACACTGGTTACTTCATGTAATTGCAATGATTCATATTGAATTTGCTTAAAATTCTACCAGGAAGCTGCCTATATTCACCAAGAATTAGTGAGATTTTACTCATATTCATTTGTCCTATGACTTCCTTTGCTTCATATATTCACACATGAAAAGATAGGAAATTTCAGCAAAGAAATAAGATAAAAAATCAACTGAAGTTTTAGCATTGAAAAAATACAATAACTATAATGAAAACTTACTGAATCCCAGGGATGAGGGAGCCTGGTGGGCTGCCGTCTATGGGGTCGCACAGAGTCGGACACGACTGACGTGACTTAGCAGCAGCAGCAACTGATGGAAGGAGAATTCAAACTTCCAATCAATGAATTGGAAGGTAAAATAGAATAATTGTAATTACTCAACGTGAGAGACAGAGAAAATCAACTTAAAAAAACACACAAAAAACAGAGGAAGCTGTGTGACCACAGATCTGACATTCACGTCATCAAAGTCCTGGAAAGAGCGGTGGAGAAAGAGAGTGCTGCTGAAAAAGCATTTGAAGAAATAATGGCTTAAATGTTCCCATTTTGGAAAGAGACATAAACCTACAGATTAAACCAGCTGTGTGACTTCCAAACTGATTAAACCCAAGGGAATTCTTGCCAAGATGTAACCGAATTTCTCGAAACTAGAAACAAAGTGGAAATGAAAGCAAGGAGGGAGAAAGAGCACTTACTAATAGGAAGAAATAATTCTGACAGCAGTGAATTTCCCATCATTTTGCCAGAAGTAAGAGTGTATGAGTAGTAAGAGCATTCAGTAAATGTGGGGGGTACAAGGTAAATATACAATGCAGGTTTGGGATTCAGTCCCTGGGTGGGGAAGATCTGAGCATGCACCCACGCAGGGGTGGAAAAGAGAGCCCTGACATAAAGCTCACATCTTGTACAAGAATTAAGACAAAATGTATCATAAATGTAGAGGAAAATGTAACACTAGAGACATTTAGGAAAAAATAGGTGAAAAAAAAACTTTGGGACCTAGGGCTAAGTGAAGACTTCTCAGATACAACACACCAAAAGCACAAGCCATAAAAAGAAAAAAGAAAAAAAAAAAGGCAAGTTGGGCTTTATCACAATTAAGTCATCTGCTCTGAAAATTTCCCTGTCAACCGGTAGAAAAAACAAGCCACAGATTGAGAGAAAATTTTTCCAAATCTCATGGCTAACAGCAGTTTCATATCTAGATCTCTCAAAATAACAGTACAAACAACCCAAACAACCCAGATAGACAATGAGCAAAAGACCCAAAGTGGCATTTCATTGAAGAGGATATAAGGGTGGTAAATACGAATATGAAAAGGGTTTCAGGATGATTACCCATTAGGGAATGCAAATTTAGACCATGACGAGATATCATTAGAAACCCACTAAAAGAGCTCAAAAAATAGTGACAGCACTGAATGCTGGTGAAGATTCAGATAAACAAGATCTCTCATACGTCCACTGCTGGTGAAAATGTAAATGGCACAGCCACCTGGGAAATTCTTTGGCAGATTCTTTTTAAGATAAGCATACGCTTGGCATAAACACCACAGTTATGCTCCTGGACATTGATCTCAGAGAAGACTTACATCTATACAAAAACTTGTGAGCAAGTATTCACAGCAGTTTTATCTTTAACAGCCAACAGCTAGAAACAACCTTGATGTCTTTCCATAGGTAAAAAGCTAAATGAACGGTTTCACCCACAGGTGAGGGTGAAAGAGGAAAGCAAAAAAGCTGGCTTCAAACTCAACATTCAAAATACTAAGACCATGGCATCTAGTCCCATCACTTCATGGCAAATAGATGCGGAGAAAGTGAAAACAGTGGCAGAGTTTATTTTCTTGGGCTCCAAAATCACTGCAGACAGTGACTGCAGCAATGAAATTAAAAGGCACTTGCTCTCTGGAAGAAAAGCTATGACAAACTCAGTGTATTAAAAAGCAGAGACATCACTTTGCTGACAAAAATCCGTCTAGTCAAAGCCATTGTTTTTTCCCATAATCATGTAGGAATGTGGTAGTTGGACCATAAAGAAGGCTGAGCACCAAATAATTGATGCTTTCGAATTGCGGTGCTAGAGAAGATTCTTGAGAGTCCCTTGGACAGCAAAGAGATCAAACCAGTCAATCCTACTGGAAACCAATCCTGAATACTCATTGAAAGGACTGATGCTGAAGCTGAAGTTCCAATACTTTGGCCACTGATGTGAAGAGCTGACTCATTGGAAAAGACTGATGCTGGGAAAGACTGAGGGTGGGAGGAGAAAGGGGCAACAGAGAATGAGATGGTTGGATGGCATCACTGACTCAATGAACATGAGATTGAACAAACTCCAGGAGATAGTGAAGGACAGGAAAGCCTGGTGTGCTGTAGTCCATGGGATCTCGAAGAGTTGGACAAGACTCAGCGACTGAACACCACCACCACCCACCTCAAGAATACTGTCGAACACTAAAAGGGGATTAGCTACTGATACACACAGCATCATGGATGGGTCTCAAGGGTATTTATGCCAAATGGAAAATAGAAAACTGAAGGTCACACTCAGTATAATTCTATTTATATAACACTCAAAATGACAAAAATGTAGGGATAAAGGCCAAATTAATGGTCCCTAGGCATTAGGGATGATGTGGGTCAGGCGCGTGTGTCTGACTGTCCAAGCAGGAGGGAGGTCTTCGGGGTGATCTGATTACTCGGAATCTTGATTGTGATGGTGATGTGAATTTATACACCAGATACAACAGCCCAGAATTACACACCCACATTGTTCCAGTGTTAACTTCCTTCTTTGGAAGTTGTTCGAAGGTAATGTATGACGTCACTATTGGAAGCAACTGGATAAACAATATAGATAACCTCTATATATACTCTTTGCAACTTCCTAGGAATTTTCAATTATCTCAAAATTTTAAAAATTAAAAACAATTTTAATAGATTAGTTATTGTTTAAGAATCAGGCAGTATGTACTTATAGTGTATGCTCTTCTGTATTAAGCTATTAAAAGTATATATTTATGCCTTTATTTGACTGTGTGGGGTCTTTAGTTGAGGCATATGGGATCTAGTTTTCCCTACCAGGGATTGAATCTGGGCCCCCTTCACTGGGAGCATGGAATCTTTGCCCTGGACCGCACATGGAAACCTCTGTAAAGTTATTTTTTAATGGTACAAATATTTTTATTTGGGAAGACGGGGAGGGAGGCCCCAAAGAATGGAGCCAGGAGCTTCACCAGGAGCTTACCATGCCATCCCAGTCTCTGGGAAGAACTTTTCTAGGGGCTACATCTCAGATGAGACTTGCCACGAGGTGACAGAACGGAATAGGGCATCAGCTGCCGCAAAGCCTGCCTCACCCTACGTGGGGTGTTGGAGAAGGAATGGATTCCAGTATTTCCTGGGTGTCAGTGGTCGTGGATGCCACCTGGCTGTATTACAGGGTCTAACCAATGACCTCAAGAGCTGCTTTCTCTAGGCCCTTATCTCTTGCTTCCCAGCTTACAGCATTCAACCCAAAAGTGTTTTGGAGGGGAGCTCAGACAAGATCAAAATGAAGCGAGTGACTGGTGTCGATCTGCCTTTCATCTGATAAAACACATTTGGAGCGCCGGTGGAAGGGGCATGTGAGCTGGGGGGATGCAGAGACCCATCCAATGCAGCGTCCACTGAGCCTCACCCTTTGTCTGAGGCTCCTTGCATCTAGAGCAGAACTGGGCTTATCTTTGGGACATTCAAGTGGACCCTTGTGCTCATATAGTTTAAATAAAAAGGTCCTGGTCAGAGGGATGGGGACCGCCATCACTTAGAAAGCAGAGTTGTGTCATCTGTCAATGTCGGGTTGGTAGAGCAGTGAGAACGGTCACTCCAAATCGCTGGGCAGTCAGTCTGGATCTGGAGGGCAAACGAGGTGGAATGAATGGAGCTCCGGGGGTATCTTCCCAAGGGTGTTCCCTAGCCCTTCTCGGCACTTTATCCTGGAGATGGAAAGTGGAGCCTAATGGGGTTTGCAGGCTTTGATTGGGAATTACATTGCTTTCTAGGTAAACACACCTGGAAGGAGAAAGGGAGGCAGAGCAGACAGGACTGGCCCGGCTGTGGACTGTGACAAGACCCCACGGTTGGGTCCACTTCATGTAGGTGTCTGCAGCACAGAGGCCCGGCTGCAAGGTTGAAGGGGCTGGGGACAGTGACATAGCATGCCCCAAAAGGCTTGTTGTGATGGGGTATAACCCCTGGGGAGGCAGGAGTCTGGATGCTTCTGGACTGGCATTTGGAGCTCGAGCCCTGCTCATCTGGAGCGCTGCTCCCGAGTGCTCCCTGGGGAAACTGAGGCAGAAGACCAGTCCTAGGGGTTCCATTTCTATTTCCAGTCCATGTTCTCGTTTAGTGGCAGAGCGCATGCAATCAACACTGTTAGGGTCTGAGAAACAAAACCTTACGGGCTTTGCTTACCATCAGTTATCTTGGTTCTTAGCCATTTTTCGGTTTCCCTCTCCCTTGTGAGGGGGTTTTTTCAACAATATCAAAATGCTTCAGATAGATAGAAACATTAGCAGTCAGAATTCCCATCAAATTCCCTTTTTTCTTTCACGCAGTGGAACTCAGCGTCATCATCTAGTGTAAAAAAAATATGCTGGTCCTGCTGTTTTTGCTAATTATTTCTTCCTTCTACTGCCTGCCCCCTGCTCTAAAGGGGAGAAAGAAATGATTCTGGAAACTCTAATTGGATGGTAGGTTCTTTCCAACCCAGGCCAGAGGTAGTCATTAGTTTCAGAGACTTATGGTTCAATAAAAACTATCTGTCGCAATGCAACAAGAAGGCCTTTCTTTCAGGGAATACAATTATTTTTTTTATTCAATCCACGTTCTCTTCCAAAATATCATGTCACTAGAAATAAAAACACTTTCCTGAAACAACAAAAGAAATGGTGGGTATAGCAAGCTTTTTGCCCTGAGATTTTTGTATTCACTCTCATATTACTTAGTTGACACACACCCTATTGAGCCAAAAGCCGGAACAAATAGTCCAGAGTCAAATCTCCAATGATCTTATGCCTCCACCAAGTACTGTTTAAAGATTAGTTCCAAAAATATCAGACGCTTTGACAGAAGGCACGTGGGCTAAGTCGTTTCATTTATGCCCAACTCTGTGCGACCCTATGGACTGTAGCCTGCCAGGCTCCTCTGTCCATGGGATTCTCCAGGCAAGAATACTGGAGTGGGTTGCCATGCCCTCCTCCAGGGGATCTTCCTGACCCAGGGACTGAACCCATGTCTCTTATGTATCCTGCATTGGCAGGCAGGTTCTTTATCACTATGCACGTAAAACTCCCTCCTCTTCTTTTCTGTCATTCTTTGACTTTTTATATTATATTCAAAACTGTTTTTGTGTTGTATTGGGCTATAGCCAGTTACCAGTGTTGTGATATTCTAGGTGAACAGCAAAGAGACTCAGCCATACATAGACGTGTATCCATTCTCCCCTAAACTCCGCTCTCACCCAGGCTGCCGCATGACACTGAGCAGAGTTGCACGTGCTGTACAGGTCTTTTGTCGGTTATCCATTTTAAATATGGCAGAGCGTACATGCCGATCCCAAACTCCCTAACTATCCCTGCTTCCCATCCTTCCCACTGGCAACCATAAGTTCATTCTCTACGGAACTCATTATTATCTTGGTTTAGATGCCTGGGAACAGTCAGGATCTGTTTTGTTGCAAAAGAAATAACGGCATAGCACTATAGAATTGGGTGTTCCTGACCTTTGAAGCAGATTTATGAAACAAAGCAAGCAAAAACTGTAAATATTTAACGGCACATGTTGCCAGTTTTTGGAGCGAAAGATGATAAAATCTCTAAGGGGTCATTAGCTTGGGGATGGTCATGACCTTGCAAACTCAGCTCCATCTACTAAGTGACTACTTGGTAAATTTGTACAGAGAGTCTCCATCTGCCCGTATCTGCTCAGTGTCAATTTGATCTTACTGTGGCTATTTTGTATTCTGCTTCCGGGTTTTAAAACTTATTTTTAAAAGCACAAACAACAACAATTGCAACAAATTCCGCTCTTCTTTTTCCTCCCTCTTGTTCCTGCCTGGCACCCACCTCGTTTGGGGGCCCGTCTGCCTTGGCAATTTCTGGCACATGTGTGTTCTGCTCAATGCCGGTTTCAGGTCAGCAGATGTTGTCGTGAAAAACAAGAACTAGAAAATTAGAAAATCTCACTGCTTTGCAATGCTTATTAGCAGGAAACGGCAGCAATATGCTTTATATTTTTTTAGTAGCGGGTTCTTGTGGGCATTTTGCTCATGGACTGGTGCATTTTTAAGCTTTCTTTTTTGAATGTGTTATTTTTGTAATGGAAAAATCTTTTAATTTGGAAATCATAATGACCTTTGTATCCACTTCTCTTTAGCCTGTTCTCTGCGACAAAAGTCTGACACAGCATAGGCAAGTATACAGAAAAGCTATGGCCATTAACAACAACAACAAAAAGCTTTCAGAGAAAACACATTTTCTGAAAAGTTTTAGCTCTGCAGTTTTGAAAACATTTCGAAACTCCCCTTTGCTAAACAAAAAATTCTTTGAAAACTGGTTAATGGTCTCAAAACAGTTTCAGACAGATTTATAGGAAAAATATTTGGTTCCTACCCTATAATAATTTCTTTATAAATGAAAAGAGTGAAATGTTCTTTAAATCCAGATTCAAATAATTTCAAAAGCAGTAATCATTTTGCTCGGTAAAGGGGATGCTTAAGCGTTTAGAAGAAAGCTTGCCCCCAAAACTCATGCAATTGTGCTATCCAACTACGAATTTCTGAAAGTAAGGTGCCAACCATAAAATATGTATGATTTTTCAGTGTGAGGCTGATGTTATATAGAGCAATACAGTGTATGGACCACCTGATATCCAGGTCAGCAAAAATAGCACCCAGTTTGCAGAGCCAGCCATGGCCTCTGCCGCAGGCATCACCCCCAATCCCACGGGGTGTCTCCTTTCGTGACCCTACTCTCATTTGTCCTGTTGAACTGTAATAAAAGGAAAACAGATTCCTGGCCCTGGGAAAGTATTTCTTGTTTCTTTATCTGCATAATAAAGGGTTTGAGCTAAATTCTTTCCAAGACCCTTACCAGATATAAAATTCTGATGTTCTTATGTTGCAACATATAATTTAGGAGTTGCTCAAAGATACACGTGCTTTGGAGTGTTCAGCAAAACCTTGACACAGAAAGTCAGAATATGCGTGTGTGTATAAAATGTATATATATAAAAATAAAAATGTATTCCATATCAGTTCAGTTCAGTTGCTCAGTCGTGTCCGACTCTTTGCGACCCCATGATGGTATAGTGAAGGATGGAGAGCCTCGCGTAATGCAGTCTGTGGGATTGCAAAGAGTCAGACATGACTTAGCCAACTGTAAAAAAACAACAAAATGGCACACATATATTTTTTCATATAAAATGTATATAAATGTAAAAATATTTTGGTCTTCATAGTCCGTCTTTACTTATCATTCTGTTACTCTTGCTAGAAGCACGATACTGTGGACTAGAAATTATTTATCTTCCCTGCTGTGCTGCGCTGTACTTAGTGGCTCAGGTGTGTCCGACTCTTTGTGACCCCCATGGGCTGCAGCCCGCCAGGCTCCTCTGTCCACGGGGACTCTCCAGGCAAGAATACTGGAGTGGGTTTCCATGCCCTCCTCCAGGGGATCTTCCCAACCCAGGAATCGAACCAGGGTCTCCTGCATTGCAGGTGAATTCTTTACCAGCTGAGCCACCTGGGAAGCCTTGATCTTCCATAACTCACTGAAAATAATTTTATTAAATTTTCTATATTATTATACATATTTTGTTTATTGTTTTTAACTATATATTTGAAAATAATTTTAATTATATGTCTTTTAAAGTCACACTCTGCTTGCAGGGGCTTCCCAGGTGGTGCAGTGGTAAAGAATCCACCTGTCAACGCAGGAGAGGCAAGAGACGCAGGTCCAATCCCTGGATCGGGAAGATCCCTGGAAGAGGAAATGGCAACCCACTCCAGTATTCTTGCCTGGAGAATCCCATGGACAGAGGAGTCTAGTAAGCTACAGTCCTTGTGGAAGCTCCAATACTTTGGCCGCCTGATGTGAACAGAAAACTCATTGGAAACGACCCTGATGCAGGGAAAGACTGAGGACAGGAGGAGAAGGGGGGCAACAGAGGATGAGATGGTTGGATGGCATCACCAACTCAATGGACATGAGTTTGAGCAAACTCTGGGAGATGGAGAAGGACAGGGAAGCCTGGTGTGCTGCAGTTGATGGGATCACAAAGAGTCAGACACAACTTATCAATTGAACAGCAGCAACAACAAGTAGCTCAATGGTAAAGAATTCTGTTGCTAAAGCAGGAGACCCAGATTCAAACACGGTCAGGAAGATCCCTTGTAGAAGGAAATGGCAACCTACTCCAGTATTCTTGCCTGGAAAATTCCATAGACAGAGAAGCCTGGTGGGCTACAGTCCATAAGGTTGCAAAGGGTTGAACACAACTGAGTGACGGAACACCCACATTCCACTTACAGTTATTACGAATTATTCCCCTTGTTGTAAAATACATCCTTGAGCCTATCTTACACCCAACAGTTTGGATATATTGTGAGTGTGGTTGCTCAGTTGCCTCAGTCTTGTCTGACTCTTTGCGACCCTATGGACTGTAGCCTGCCAGGCTCCTCTGTCCATGGGACTCTCCAAGCGAGAATATTGGAATAGGTTGCCATACCCTTCTCCAGTGGATCTTCCTTACCCGGGGATCGAGCCCGTGTCTTCTGGGTCTCCTGCATTGCAGGCAGATTCTTTTACCCACTGAGCCACCTGGAAAGCCCTTGGGTATACTAAATTGTGTATATTAAATGATGTGGCTTCTATCTTTGGTGTTGTTAATGTGAATAACAACAACAGCAGCAATAATGATAGTTACTCTGTTTCTCTAACTTTGTCTTATACAAATAGGAGATCATTCTCTTGCAGATTTCTGAGGCCTCTTACAACTGTTCTTTTTTACCTGTATGTTTATTTCTCCTTTTTTTCATGGTTCTTACTCTTTATCCTATTTCTTTTCCTTTTCTTTATTTTCTCATTTGCTCTCTTTGTTTACTGGGATGTTTTCTCTTTCCTTGGTTCCTACTTCAGAGTTTGTGAAATTGGTTGTGATATCTTGCAGGGCTCTGTGGGGCTCCTGGCAGAAGGACTTTCTGTGTCCCCCGTTTCCTTGATTATAGGACACAGCCTTTATTCAGCCTTCGTGAATTCAACCTTCCCTGAATCCAAGAGTCAGATTCAAGCAGTTGGTAATTAGGGAAGGAAGGGGCTGGGAGACCAGAAGACACAGTCAAGAGCAGCCTTGGGGCAAGGTTCTGTTTTCCTGTCAAAGGATACACACAATATATTCTGCAGATACTGAACCCCCTCCCCGCCACAGGTAGGAGAATTTAATGATTAATGATGAGGTGCTGCCCACAAGCGTGTAGACTCCAGAGCACGTGGACCTGAGGCTGATGATGCTGATTCCTACTTACCTCACCACCCACCCATCAGATGACTGTCCACCATCTGATGACACTCTCTGAACAAAAACTATAAAACTTTCCACTCTTACCCAAGTTGGGACACATGGTTTTGAAGGCATTTACCCCCTTTGCCTGGCAAAGCAATAACACTACTCTTTTCTTCTTCACCCAAAACTCTGCCTCTGAGATTTGATTCAGCACCTGTGTACAAAGAAGCTAAGCTTTCAGTATCAGTTGTCCCTTGGATAGAATAGAAAATACTGTGAGAGTTCAAAAATACTGTGAGAGTTCTGGCATGTTGCGGTTTACAGAAGAACACTATTTTTCACAGTGCTAAATTACAGCCACTGAAATGGTTGGTGAATCTGTGCCATCTCCTGCTCATTTAATTAAAATGCCACCTTAATTGTGCTGGGTTACCATGCATTTTTTCCTTGCTACTCATCTGAGTGTTTATTTTCCTGTCATTTCCCCTTACAACCTCCTCTTGCAAATAGATTTGACATTTCGTGAGGATTTCATTCTGCTTGAGGCCTGATATTTACAGGAACAAAATGGTGCTTGGAGAAAAGCTTCTTGGGTTTGTAAATGAGTTTATTTATATTGTCAAATCTGGATGATCCAAGGATACCTAGTCTGGATTTGGGAAACATTTCACCTTTCACCTTTCTCTCACCCCGCAACGCTAGAGGGTTGTTGGGCCATTGAATGGGTTTGCATTTCATGAATATTCACAAGGTTCGTGTCAGGAAATGTGGGCATGGCCAAGGGGGAGGGATAATATGTCTCTTGGGTGACTCTGGGGAAAGCAGCTTGAGATTCCTTTTTTTTTTTTTTAATAATGGTGCTCTCTGGGTCTAACAGCTATTTCTGTCATTTTAATGGAACAGGCCATCACAAGCCAACAAAAATAGAAAGATAACGGGAAAATGACGAATTTGTGCTTGCACGCTCAGCTGCCCAGTTGTGTCCTACTCTTCGTTACCCCGTGGGCTGTAGCCTTCCAGGCTCCTCTGTCCATGGGATCGTCCAGGCAAGAACACTGGAGCGGGTTGCTGTGCCCTCCCCCAGGAGCTCCTCCTGACCCAGGGATCCAACCTGCGTTTCCTGCGTCTCCCGCATTGTGGTCAGGTTCTTTGCTGCTGAGCCACTGGGGAAATCCCTGGCTAATTAGATGATCCTCTGATTTTTGTAGTTCAACAGTATGAACACAGGGTAGCAATACCTAGATTAATTGTATCAGGAAAAGACCGCAAGAAATTTTGACATTCAGAAAAAAAAAATCATGAATCATTTTTCAGAATAAACTAAAATTGATGTCTACATATTCTCTTCTTATATCAGCTGCATCACTGAAAGGAATTTTAAACTGAACATTCTTAGAAAATTTCTCAGTAATACACTTGATAGTAGTGATAGATAGATGTGGACGGGGATAGTAGTGAAAGTTTAATAAAAATATATTCATTGGGATCTTCCTTTCAAAAAAAACCACGTTTTTACCTTACGCTTATTAAGAAAATGTTCCGATGCCTGGCAACTAAACAATTACTTTTGTTTTGCAGCCTTGTGATGTATGTTGGCAGACTAGTGCCATGATCACATTGAGAAAGAAAATAATCTCTCTGAGATTACAAGTATAAGGGACTTCCCTGGCGGGCCAGTGGTTAAGACTTCACCTTTCAATGTAGAGGGTGTGGGTTTGACCCCCGGTCAGGGAGCTAAGATTCCACATGCCTCAAGGCCCAAAACCAAAACATAAAACTGAAGCAATATTGTAACAAATTCAATAAACACCTAAAAATTTTTTAAAAAGGAAATAACAGGTTTAAGATGCTACCCCTCCCCACCCTCACCAAACTATGAAACTCAGAAAGTTGTAAGGAATTCTGATACAAGAGGCATACTCTTCTCCAGAGGGTACCACTTCCATCTCACCAGTACAGAGCACTTTTTCACGGTTGACTTGTACTTACGGCATAAATGTAATAGGTCCTATAACTATTGGAAACTCAAAGTCAGTATTGACTGCCAAGTTAATTTCAAAATCCCTGGTGATTCCAGGCTTCCCAGGAGGCACTAGTGGTGAGGAACCTGCCTGCCAAAGCAGGAGACTTCAGAAACCTGGGTTCAGTCCTTGGGTTGGCAAGATCCCCTGGAGGAGGGCATGGTAACCCACTCTGGTCTTCTTGCCTAGAACCCCATGGACAGAGGAGCTTGGCGGGCTACAGTCCTTGGAGTCGCAGACAGTTGGTCCCGACTGAAGGAACTTGGCACAAGGGCTCGCGCACGCTGGTGATTCCGTTGTCCTCAGAGTGCAAATTGCAGGAGCTGTTTTAACAGTGGACACCTGTGGTTTGTGTTGCTGAAACCTCCTTGGCAGCACTTTGTTGTCATTCAGATACTAAAGCTCAACTTTATGGGTCTAGAAAGGCCACCTTGCCCCGTCCCATTATCAGCTGACACCAACTGCTGTTTAAAGGTTATGGCAAATGACAAAATGGCTTCTTTTTCCATCGTTTCTGGCCTTACTAACACGTCACTCAACCTGAGCCCTCCTCCCTCTCAAAATTTCACAGAATGTTGACTGAGTGCATTGCCTGCCAGCAGGCATCCTATCCTTGTGAATTTAGCATTGTTTCTGAACCATCCCTGCATCTTGTTTCATTCTCCAATGCAGGAAGGATCCTCCTGGGTCCTCAGAGCATACAGCTTTATCACAGGAAAGGGGAAGGGGAGGTGGGGGGTAGTGCCTCTGGGAGATGCTGGTGTTCTCAGTTAATCTTGAATTGAGAGCAGTTGCCTGGGAAACAAAACCTCAAAAAAAAAAATCTCACTTTTGCATGCAGCTTCAAATCTTCAAATGACAGGATGTGCGTGTGTGTTGAAAGGAAATCCTCTAAATCGAAAGGCTCCTGAAGACCAGGTTTATGATCCGCCCAAGCCACCTCAGCACAGCATGGATACTGTCACACTGCTAATCAGATAGAACACACTTAGGTTAAAAATGGAGATGAGAAGGTTAAGATGCTCTTCTCTGGCCACATGAGTTGAAAGGCATCACAGAGCCACAGAACGGATGCTGCAATGCAGTCAGAAGCCCTGTTTTGGGAACTTACCTCTAACTGGTAATTTATATCCTATCTTAGCGTGCGAGTTTGGACTGTGTGTCACAAACATACCTGCCTCCCAGGCAAAGCTTCTTCAACTGTACAAGGGAGGGATGGTCTGGTCTTCAAGTTACCACATTTCCTTACCCCTCCTCCTAGAGCTAATAATTACCTGGGCCTGTAAGGTAATTATGACTGTTGATCAGTGTCTTTTCTCTTTTTTTTGACCAAGTCTTAGTTATGGGATGTGGGATCTTTAGTTGTGGCATGCCAGCTCTTAGTTTCAATATATTGAATCTAGTTCCCCAACTAGGGATCAATCCCAGGCCCCTGCATTGGGAGTGCAGAGTCTCAGCCACTGTGCCACCAAGAAAGCCCTTTTCAGTATCTTTCAACAAACATTTATTGAGGATTCATATCACCAGTGTAGGGTTGAAAACAAACTTCTATTACCCTTTTAGGTTCTGTCCCTGAGGACTGTGAATTAAACTCACAAACACCAGCTTACTGGGAGAAAAGATTTATTTTGTTTGCACATGGGAGCTGCATAGGAAAGAAGTAAAAACCAAAAGAAGCAGTTAGGCTTGAAAGGTTCCATACCATTTTAACAAAGGGTGATAAATGGTAGAGAAGTGACTAGACAAAGGACAAGGAATTTGGGCTTCTGGGAATAAAACATTGTGAGAAGGTAAATATATGGGGGAAAGTAGTGGAAGATAAGGGTTACTTTGTAAGATTTGCTAAGCAGACTCAAGTGTGTGTGTCTCCAGTGATAAGAGTAATTGCTGGTGCCTAAGAGCCAGGAACTTCAGCATTGCAGGTAGATTCTTAACCATCTGAGCCACCAGGGAAGGCCCAAGAGTCATTCCCCTTTACCTGGTACAGAGAGGGAGATACATTTACAAATGAAAACGTATGTCCTAATTTTAGGCAGAAAGGAAAAAGAGTATTCTTCCTGCATCTGCTGCTTCTCAATTACCTTCAATTCAAAATAATCCGTATGCCAAAGTGGTATATTTTGAGGTGCTGTCTGATTCCCTTCATTACTGTAGTGCTGGATTTTTTCTGGCCCTTCTTTGTACAGGCTATTGTGGTGACTTATTAATTGAAGTCGTTAATGACAAAACCTGATTCTTTTGCATTTAAACCATCAAAGAAGGGTACCACTGTTTCAGAGATTATGCCAGCTCAAGCATGTATTTATTAGGAATTTTTGCCTTCAGAAATACATTCAGTAGAATTACTGATTGTGCCAGAAATAATTATCATCATGAGTGAGTGTGTGTGCATGTGTGTGTATCTGCCACCAAGTATATGAACACAAAACACATATTTGGGATGGAAATGATGCTTTCCTTATAAAGGATAGTATTATGTATTTTACTCTTCAAAAGCATCCCCTAGAAACATGAAAGCCTCATTCTTGGTCTATGGGAGGGATAGACAATAACTTTGCTGGTTTTATTATATGACTTCTATAAACAGATTTTTTTTCTTGGAAAAAATAATTAACTCATTATTTTAAAAAGTAACAGTTTGCATTTTTGTAAACAGTGCATCATTTTTTTTCCCCCTTCATGTTCCCAGAGTCAAAGGCACATAAGAATGTTCTGAATTAACACCTCTGTTATATGATTTTTCCAAGAGCAGGTAGCTTCCTTCAAATGAACCTGCTTCTGATACTTTGCATTTCTTTACTTCTCATCTCCAAATGTCCAAAATCAACTCACTGCTTCAGACCTACTGCAAATGGTCCATTGCACGTAGCCTGGTTTGATGCTTCTCTCCCGTCCCTGAACTGCCACGGCAGATAACTTTTCTGTCTCTCACACGACATGTCCCTCTCTGCCATGCACATGCACCATTTATTTGTTGTATGCCTTATATTTTCCACTAGAGTGTAAGCTCCTGAAGGCCGAGTCTCAGAGACGATGTAGAGCCTTGCCCAGAGCAGTCCCCAGGAAATATCTCAAGAATAAATGAGGGTCTTCTTTAGAGGTGCAGTGGTTAAGACCACGCCTTCCGATGCAGGGGGTGGGAGTTTGAACTCTGATCAGAGAGCTAAGATCCCACATGCCTCAGGGCCAAAATACAAAGACAAAAAGCAGAAGCAATGTTGTAACAAATTCAATAAAGACTTAAAAAATGGTCCACATGAAAAAATCTTAAAAAGAATAAATGGAAAGGTAGAAGATGACACAGTGAGTTCTTGACGGTTCTTGGAAAGATTAGACACTCTGTTGATTCTGTTTGGAAACACTTTTATTCACTTATTTTCAGTTGATGTATATGCAGGGAGATGCAAGATGAGATGGTTAGATAGCATCACGGACTCAGTGGACATGAATCAGAGCAAACTCAAGGAGATAGTGAAGGACAGGGAAGCCTCGCCAGCTGCAGTCCATGGGGTTGCAAAGAGCAGGACATGACTTAGTAACTGAACAACAATGATATTCAAGGACTGTAATTTAAAATTAATAATAATATGATCAGGGACTTTCCTGGTGCTCCAGTGAAGACTTTGTGCCTCCATTGCAGGGGTCCCAGATTCAGTCCCTGGTTGGGGAACTAAGATTCCACATGCTATATAGAAGAGTTGACTCATTGGAAAAGACTCTGATGCTGGGAGGGATTGGGGGCAGGAGGAGAAGGGGATGACTGAGGGTGAGATGGCTGGATGGCATCACGGACCCGATGGACGTGAGTCTGAGTGAACTCCGGGAGATGGTGATGGACAGGGAGGCCTGGCGTGCTGCGATTCATGGGGTCGCAAAGAGTCGGACACAACTGAGCAACTGAACTGAACTGAACTGATATAGTGTGGTCAAAAATAAGGGAAAAATAATTCAATAAAAATATTTTTTGAAAAATTATCTGGTCAGAAATATAAGGAGCATAGTCAGTCCCAGGCAACATGGAAAACAGCCAACGGAAATACATAAATTGGTCAAGCATGAAATGTGAGTGGTTCCAAGACCATCCTCTGTTTTCGGTTTGCTTATTGGCTGCTCTCTGTTTCGTGAAAGAACAGAGGTTGACTGTGGTACCTGCATGCAGTGGGGAACGATCATTGCGGAACTTGGATAAAAGCTCTTTCAAAGGACCTCTTATATTTAGTTGATAAAATGGTTCTAATTTGCCACCATCAGTAGTATGATCAAGGATTACCCACACGGAACGTTTCTAGAGAGAGCTGGAGAAGACAGCAGGCCATGGAAAACAGCCAAGTGTCTGGGCATCTTCATGGATCAATGTTTTGAGCCTCCACAAAAATAACTGCTGGGAGATTCGCTGACACACGGGGAAATAAGGCTTTCATGTGAATGTGAATGGAAAGGGTAAATTTCACGATCATCTTATGGTTGCCAAGAGGAATTAGTCACTCATACGGAGTAACCTGGCTTAAAGGAAAGATTGACAAACGCCTTTTTAGGTAATAACAAAGTCTTCATGGAGATCTGAAATGAAATCTGATGAAAATAATAAAAACTGCTGAGTGCAATAACAAGAAAGTGTGAAACGTGAGTAAAATGTCTCTCATAAAAAGATGCCTAACGCTGTACTTCAATAGAATGACAATTCACTTTGTACAGAAAGCCAAGTTTCATTGCTGCTGTCAAAGGAAGTGACCAAAATATTGGTTTACCAGTTCCCTATGGGTTTTCCCAGTGGCTCAGAGGTAAAGAATCCACCTGCAATCCAAGACCCCTGGGTCAGGAAGATCTCCTAGAGGACGAAATGGCAACACACTCCGGTATTCTTGCCATGGACAGAGAAGCCTGGCAGGCTATAGTCCATGCAGTCAAAGAATCAGATGTGGTTGAGCAGGCATGTGCCAGTTCCCCACAGATCAAGAAAGCTTTTTTCCCATAAAAAAGATTCTGGCCCTGAGAAGTTGAATTTGCAAAAATTTTGCAAAAACACTTGTCCTGATGCAGGAGAGTTGAGAAATTAGAGAGGTTAAAGCTCTTAAACCCAACACACTTTCTGTTCAAAACCAGATGGGATCAACACAATCCTCTCTTCCTATCTGTGAAAAATAGTATGAGTTGCAAATTCTACCCCATGTAGGCTACTGGTGACTTATGTGTAAATATTCTTAGCTGTTGTCATGTAGAGGATGGAGGGTTCAGTAACTACAGTGAGTTTACAACCTCTAGTTTTCAGATGGGGTTGCCTTAGGGTCAGGAGGGGCTTCCCTGGTGGCACAGATGGCAAAGAACCTGCCTGCAATGAGAAAGACCTGGGTTCGATCCCTGGGTGGGGAAGATCCCCTGGAGAAGGGAATGGCTACCACTCCAGTAGTCTTGTCTGGAGAATCCCATGGACAGAGGAAGCTGGTGGGCTACAGTCCATGGGGTCACAAAGGACAGGACTGAGCAACTTTCACTTTCACTAGGGTCAGAAAGAACTCAGCTAATTGCATAAACCTAAAGTATTATACTTATGACGAAACAACCAGTCACATGTGGCTAGTGGGCATTTGAAATGCAGCTATCCAGAAGTGATATGTGCTGTAAGCAAAAAATAAGAAATTTTGAAGGCTCAGTACGAAAAAAAAAAAAAGGAAAGAAAATATCTCAACATTTTAAAATATTTGTTGCATGTTTACAATACTTTGGACATGTTGGATTATAAAATGTATTCTTAAAATTAATTTCACTTGTTTTTACAGAAACATGGGTTTCCTAGGTGTGGATTAATTTACAGGAAAACAGAAGCAGAGACAAGTTGCTGGTAGCCAGTGGGACAAACAAACACTTGGGGAGATTGAGCAGGACATCTCCCTAAAACTGAGCATTTCTATGGAGTTAGAGGAAGGCAATGGCACCCCACTCCAGTACTCTTGCCTGGAGAATCCCGTGGATGGAGGAGCCTGGTAGGCTACAGTCCATGGGGTCACTAAGAGTCGGACACGACTGAGCGATTTCACTTTCACTTTTCACTTTCATGCACTGGAGAAGGAAATGGCAACCCACTCCAGTATTCTTGCCTGGAGAATCCCAGGGACAGAGGAGCCTGTTGGGCTGTGCCCTCTCTGGGGTCGCACAGAGTCGGACACGACTGATGCGACTTAGCAGCAGTAGCAGCAGCAGAGGGTGAGAAAAGAAATGCCTAGTTCAGTACAGGGAAGATGACACAAATCTATACTGTCTCACTTGAGGTGTGGTCTCTGGCCTGATTATATAATAGGGTTAGTTCTTCATGTTGTAACTTTTCTGATGATCAGGTAATGTTTGCTAAGCACAGTGAGCTGCTTGGATGGAAGTAAGATAAATGCCTTGGAGTGTTGTCCATTGCCACGGCGACCAGCCAGCAGGTATGATTCTGTCTCTGTATCAAAACATTTCTGTTCAATATCGTGTACTTGGCAACATTTCTGTTTTTTAAACAAGTTGGGAGGAAAGCTGGAGTCTAGAATATTTATCCTGATCGGAAATAAATGAAAATAACACTTAGAAAGTACATTTTCTGGTGTGGATGGAGAGTCCTTAATGAGGTTGTTTGCTTGTGTCTGATTTCTCTGTTTTTTTTTTTTTTTTTTTTTTTTTTTACTGGGTTCATTTAATTAGAGAGAGCCTCTGAGCCTCAGAGAAGCACCACTGAAATCCTACAAAATCTCATAAAGCTGTGTAAGGCTGGGTGAGCTGTTTAAACTAAGATGCAGACTCTGTGCTTATGGTTTTCAGCCAACTTGCCTTAGTCAGTCCACGTTGCCATTGCAAGGTAGCAAAGACATCTATTTTCGTAGAGTTGTCATACGATCCAGCAATCCCACTCCTGGGCATATATCTGGACAGAACTATAACTCAAAAAGATACACGCACCCTTGCATTTCTAGTAGCACTGTTCACAACGGCCAAGATACAGAAACAACCGAAATGTCCACTGACAGCCGGCTGGATAAAATGCGGTGCATACACACAACGGAAAATTACTTAGCCATAAAGACTGAAATAATGTCATTTGCAGCAACACGGATGGACCTAGAGATTATCATACTAAGTGAAGTTGGACAGAAAGAGAAGTAAAAATCATCTCACACTTTTATGTGGAATTTAAAATATGACGCAAATGCACTTATCTATGAAGCAGAAACAGACTCACAGACATAAAGGACAGACTTGCGGCTGCTGAAGGCGAGAGGAGGGAGGGGAGGGAAGGACTGGGAGTTTATAGGATGCGAGCTATCATATATAGGACGGATAAACAACAAGGTTTTACAGTCCTAGTGGAGCACAGGGAACTAGTCAGTATCCTGTGATAAACCATAAGGGAAAAGAATATGTAAAGAATGTCCTTTTCCTATTTCTGTGGCGTACAGGAGAAATTAACATTGTAAATCAACTGCACTTTAATAAAAGACATAAAAAAAAAAAAAGACAACTCTTTTCTCACAGTTCTGGAGGTTGGAAGAGCAGGATTGAAGTGCTGGCAGGACTGGTTTCCAGTGAGGTTCCCCTGCCAGTCTTGTAGACGGCTGTGTCTCACTGCCTGCTCACATGGCTTTTGCACTGTGTGAGTGAGAATCCTCGATGTCTCTTCCTCCTCATACAAGGACGCCAGTCCTATTAGACCGGGGCCCCACTGTTATGGCCTCACGTAACCTTTTTTACCTCCCTGAAGGCCCCATCTCCAGATGCAGACATAGGAGGCTTCAACGTATGAATCTGACGAGGACCCAGTTTAGTCCATACCAGGGCTGTTCACAAACGTTCCATTTCCCCTACTGGGCATTCAGAAGGATTGCACATCTCTGCTTGCTCTCTTAGAGTTTTCTTCTTGACTTCCTTTGTTATGAAACTGAGCTCTTCCACGGCATTCCTCTGATTTTGAACTTCTCTGCCAGGTGTTTGTTTTTAGGCTTCATAGTATGATCATTGCGTGCCTGTCTGTTACCTCTTGCAGAGTGCAAATGGTCTTTTGGTTGTTTTATTTAACAACATGTGTATGCTCTCTACCTTACAAGTGCTGCTGCCGCTGCTGCTAAGTCGCTTCAGTCGTGTCCGACTCTGTGCGACCCCATAGACAGCAGCCCACCGGGCTCCCCTGACCCTGGGATTCTCTAGGCAAGAATACTGTCGTGGGTTGCCATTTCCTTCTCCAATGCATGAAAATGAAAAGTCAAAGTGAAGTCGTTCAGTCGTGTCCGACTCTTAGCGACCCATGGACTGCACCCTACTAGGCTCCTCCATCCATGGGATTTTCCGGGCAAGAGTACTGGAGTGGGGTGCCATTGCCTTCTCCTTACAAGGGCTAAATACATAAAGAACTATGTTGAATGTGACATATTAGTTATAAACTCAACTAATACCCCACTCTTTGAAATAGATATGAGTTTAGAGGTTTACGTATATATACATAAATATATAAATATTTATATTTACACATATCTTGAAGTATATAAATATTTATATTTACACACATCTTGTATTTGCAGATTCTAAGGGACCAAAAATGATCATGCTTTTCTGGATCATTCAAGGCAACACCACAATTCTGCAGAGAGGCAATTTGCAGAGCCAGCACTCTCTGAAATGCCACTCAGTAAGCCAGGAGGAACCTGTAACTTCCTTTTTCAGAAAGTCCTTGCTCTCACTCCACTCCACAAAGATGTGGCCCCATTTATCTGACATGGTATATGTTGCTCTGTCTAGAGCATCATCATTCAAATATGTCTGTTTTCTGAGTGATCCACCAGCTACAACTTGAAAGATGGGATTTTTGAAAATCAACCCTCAGGGGTAATAAGTGCAAAAACTCACCTGCTCTTGATTGAAGCACATTGGAACAAGGGTTTCCCACACTTCACAGTGCTGTACCCTGAAAAGCCAGAAGGGAAAGTCAGGTGGATAATTTCCATGTCTGTTGCTATGACAACTAACGCAGCCACTTCTGTGAGGACGAGGATGATTATGCCAAAGCAGGGATTCTCAACCTTGAGTCCCCGAGCCATGCTGCCAAGTAAACCCTCCACATCCCCCCTCAGCAACAGGAAAAACCAAATCAAGTTCACCAGAATTCCCATCCTGTTCTTTGGAAGCACCTGTAAGAGAAGCCGTAAGTGACTCACAGATTAATGCTCAGAATCAGAATAAATTGCCTTGATGCATTATTATGGCAGGAGCCATCTGGAGGGGCCATACGACTCAGTCAGGCCCAAGATCGCACTTGGGGAGCTGCTGACTTTCACAGAAAAAAATGATCACTTTCTCACTTTCTTGGGATTTAAGAGCTCTGCTGCTGCTGCTGCTGCTGCTGCTGCTAAGTCACTTCAATTGTGTCCGACCCTGTGAGACCCCATAGACGGCAGCCCACCAAGCTCCCCCGTCCCTGGGATTCTCCAGGCAAGAATACTGGAGTGGGTTGCCATTTCCTTCTCCAATGCATGAAAGTGAAAAGTCAAAGTGAAGTCACTCAGTCGTGTCCAACGCTTAGCGAACTCATGGACTGCCTCCAACATTTGGCCATGGTTGCAGAGAGAGTTTAACTTTAGGTGCTGAATTCATGTGGTTCTGCATTTTATCCTCAATGTTAGGATAAGCTTGAAGCCTGGGAATACTGCTGCTTGTGATTCTAATTGCACTGTGGTCTGAATTCTTAAAATGATGACTGAAGGATTTGAGCTTGTTGACAAAGTTCTGCTGAGAATCCATTTGGGGTTGAAATGTAATTCCTTCACTGTGTCTTGGCCCTTCATGGGCTAAAAAAGTGCCACCACTTTAATTTTATGAAGTTGGGCAGATCCTTTTTCCTCTTAAGGAAAACGCCAGTTGGAGGAGGAACAGAAGTCACGTACACAATCTGCAAAGAAATGACTTTCACTTTTACTTTGGAAACAATATTCCATTTTAAATGGAAAGGTTAAAATATCTCTGAAAATTATTTCAGTGTGTGCATGTGCGTGCATGCACACATGTGTGTATAGACAGAGAAAGACAAAACTGGAATTCTCTGGTAGGTATAAGCACAAAGAATCTGGAACTGATATTTTCTTCTGCTTTCTTTTCCTGAGGTGCCAAATTTTAGCACACAGTGCCTTGTTCCTTAATTAATGATTAAACAAATTCAATTCATGATTTAACTTAATTAAACAACTAATGAATTTGTGTATGCAAGAATCATTACTGTGTGTCTGAGGCAGGCCTCTAGGGCACAGTTGCCTAGTTCTCCACAGCTCAGGAAATTGTGTTTAGAGCTGAATTCACAACTCCTTGCTTTATAAGCCACACTCCTGCCATACAACTTACTCAATTTGGGGTTAGTTATATTCATACATCATTCTTTAAGTATAAAGATAATCTTTCTGGTACATTTCCTAAGGGGTATCTATTCAGAAATGTATTTTCAGTAGTGCAATCAGTTTTTTTTTTTTTTTTTAAAGCTGTTTAGGCTCCTCGTGGAAATACTCATAGACAACTCATGTCGGAAGGATAAAATATAATCTTGTTATATTTTTAGGTATGCTTATTTATTCTGAAAGTACGGTCACATCTCACAAATCCAACTTAAAAGGCCACTCTATGAAATAAAAAATCTGAAAATAAATAATTGTCTTTGTTTTCAAGTGGAGGCCTTGCTTGGGGCTAACTAGACACCGCTCTCTCTCCTGGGCAGAGGTGCTATTTTAGAGTAAAGGGGGAAAGTAACCACCACGTATCAGAACTTGGCATCTGTTCGGTGGTTTAACTCCGTTTGCTCATTTGTGATACTTTCTGCTTGGTTTTCAAAACCAGGACTTGGGGACTTCCCTGGTGCTCCAGGGGTTAAGAATCTGCCTTGCATGTCCAAGCATGTTATTTCATTTGTTCTAGGGTTTTTGATTCATTTCAGGTGTCCGATTACTAACAGTAGAAATGATGATGATGGCGATGGCGATGGCCTGATAATGGTGCTGCAGTCATTTCCATTAGCCTCTGAGAGATCAGACTGTCATCTGAGGTGTGTGCTGGGACAACATGTCAAATGTTACGTGGCTCGTACAGCTCCTAAGTGCCCCAGCTGCCCGCATCCTCTACAGTCCCACTCAGCCAGACGATAATGAGACATCTGTTCATGTGAGCTTGTAAATATCAAGGTTGATGCATAACACAAATGCTTCTGAAGCTCCTGTTCCTACGCATGTCAGAGGGCAGCAGCCAGCAGCTAGGTCAGGCAACAGATATTTTGTAAGGAGAACTTGTATTCCTGGGGGAGATGTAGGTGCATTTTCCTGGCAAAGCAGCCATCATGTTTCTGAACATACTCAGAGAAGGTGATGCCTTTCCCTGGGTGAGCTCAGCTCAGAACGAACAAACCAAACTAAGACACAGTGGGTACCATATATATTTTTAAACTCTCTAGAAAAACATAATCGAACCTGAAGTTTTAAGAAATCAATTGTAATCGGAGAAATCTGCCTCCACGTTGTATGATAAAACCATGCCAGAGAAGGGCTTTTGTCATTTTGTAACTGACTCTCTTTCTAGTTTGGGCCCCTTGCATTAGTTGCACTTATTTTATTAAAAGGAGAGTAGGTTTAGAAATTGTCAGTATCAAAAACTATAGGTGTAGCAACAACAGCCACTGGACAAGGCGGTCTCTCTTTGAATGGATATGTGTATATGTATGGGGCTTCCCTGGCCTCCCTGGCAGCTCAGTTGGTAAAGAATCCGCCTACAGTGCAGGAGACCCGTTTGATTCCTGGGTTGGAAAGATCACCTGGAGAAGGCATAGGCTACCCAGCAGTAAAGAATCTGCCTGCAATGTAGGAGACCTGGATTCAATCCCTGGGTTAGTAAGGTCCCCTGGAGGAAGGCATGGCAACCCACTCCAGTATTCTTGCCTGGAGAATCCCCATGGAAAGAGGAGCCTAGAAGGCTTCAATCCACAGGGCTGCAAAGAATCAGACACTGAGTGACTAAGCCCAGCACAGCACATGGGACTTCCCAGGTGGCGCTAGTGGTAATGAACCTGCCTACTAATTCAGGAGACATAAGAGACATGGGTTCCATCCCTGGATTGGGAAGATCCCCAGGAGGAGGGCCTGGCAACCCACTTGTACTACTGCCCGGAGAATCCCATGGACAGATGGCTACTATCCATGGGGTTGCAAAGAGTCAGGCATGACTGAAGCGCCTTAGCGCTCACACATGTATATCTGAATCACTTTGCTATGCACCTGAAACATTGTAAATCAACTAAATTTCAAGATAAAATAAAAAATTAAATTAAAAATTTTATAAGGTTCTCTCACTTAAAAAGAAGACAGTCTGTCTTTCTTGGTAGAACGCCAAGGATACCCTCAGACTCAGGGCGGCAGGTGTGAGAAGTTACATCCTGCGTAGCCAGCATGTCCTGCAGAAAGAAGATATTCCAGAAACAATTTGAAACCTCTTATTTAACTTCAGAAGGTGTTTCAACATCGTTCACCTCAACATGATGATCTAGTGTGAAATTAAACCCATGTATTTTATTTTATTTTAAACTTTTTGATTTTGTACTGGAGTATAGCCAGTTAACACTGGAGAATCCCAGGGACGAGGGAGCCTGGTGGGCTGCTGTCTCTGGGGTCACACAGAGTCGGACACGACTGAAGCGATTTAGCAGCATCTTAGCCAGTTAACACTGTGATAGTTTCAGGTGGACAGCAAAGGGATTCAGCCACAATATACACGCATTCTCCCCCAAGCTCCTCTCCCATCCAGGCTGCCATATAATATTGAGCAGAGTTCATGGGCTATACAGTGGGTCCTTGTTGGTTATCCATTTTAAATACAGTGGTGTGTACATGTCGATCCCAAACTCCCTGAGTATTTAAGATTTTTTTTTTCCCAGTGTGGACCATTTTTTTAAAAGTCTTTATTGAGCTTTTTACAATAATGCTTCTCTTTTATGTTTTACTTTTTTGGCCACAAAGCATGTGGGATCTTGGCTCCTTGACCAGGGATCAAACCAGTACCCCTTGCCCCTTGGGACGCAAAGTCTAAACTACTGACCTGCCAGGGAAGTCCCTAACCCCATGTATTTTTAAGTGAATAGAACAATCCACAAGTTGACAGGATGTTAGAGTGGCTATAATGGTGAAAAGAACCATGTAGAAGCCAGAGGTCTATACCACATAACATTCACACTGGCCATAAATCATTCACACAAAACATTCAGGTATATTACAGAAAACTTTTTTTTTTTTTTTTTTTTTTCAGAAATATAGCTCTGTGGTTCTCTGACTGTAAAGCCTATTATACAAATACCAGGTTTAGGTGATACTGTTTCTTTTTTAAGGACCCAGCAAGAGGCTCTAACTACAGGCTGATTTTTACTTGTAGGAAGGATGGAAGTACAATTAGCCACACACAAGGGGAAATTCAACAGCCTTTTAAGCCGAGTGTAGCTAAATTAACTTGGGACAGTGAAGACAACTCTGTTCTGAAAAATGAAGGTTTAGCAGGCAAAATGTTCCTGTTTTTCCTTCTCTTCCTATGATGTAGTTTCTTTCTTTTTTTCTATTTAGGATGTTTATTTCTTAGATATGCAGATGACACCACCCTTATGGCAGAAAGTGAAGAACTAAAGAGCCTCTTGATGAAAGTGAAAGAGGAGAGTGAAAAAGTTGGCTTAAAGCTCAACCTTCAGAAAACGAAGATCATGGTTTCTGGTCCCATCATTTCATGGCAAATAGATGGGGAAACAGTGGAAACAGTGGCTGACTTTAATTTTCTGGGCTCCAAAACCACTGCAGATGGTGATTGCAGCCATGAAATTAAAAGATGCTTACTGCTTGGAAGGAAAGTTATGACCAACCTAGATAGTATATTCAAAAGCAGAGACATTACTTTGCCAACAAAGGTCCGTGTAGTCAAGGCTATGGTTTTTCCTGTGGTCATGTATGGATGTGAGAGTTGGACTGTGAAGAAAGCTGAGCGCCGAAGAATTGATGCTTTTGAACTGTGGTGTTGGAGAAGACTCTTGAGAGTCCTTTGGACTGCAAGGACATCCAATCAGTCCATCCTAAAGGAGATCAGTCCTGGGTGTTCTTTGGAAGGAATGATGCTAAAGCTGAAACTCCAATACTTTGGCCACCTGATGCGAAGAGCTGACTTGTTCAAAAAGACCCTGATGCTGGGAAAGCTTGAGGGCAGGAGGAGAAGAGGACGACAGAGGAGGAGATGGCTGGATGCTGACTTGATGGACAATGGTTTGGGTAGACTCCAGGAGTTGGCGATGGACAGGGAGGCCTGGTGTGCTGCTGTTCATGGGGTCACAAAGAGTCGGACATGACTGAACGACTGAACTGAACTGAACCGATGTCTTCTTATGGAGATACAATAAGACTGGCATTTCACATTCATGGTTCGATGTGTTTTGATAAATACATGTACTTGTATAACTATCATCTCAATTAAGAATAGAGCACATCCATCACTCACCCTCAAATCCCCTTATGTCTCTTTGTGTCGATCCTCCATTTTTCTATCCTAAACTCTTGGCAAACAGTGCTCTGTTTCCTATCCCTACATTTGTGTCTTTTCCAGAGTGTTAGATAAACAGAATCATATGGTATTTATGTTTTCTCTTCTTCCGCTTAACATATGCTTTTGAGACTCATCCATGCTGTTTCATGTTTTCAAGATCCATTCTTTTTACATAGCTGCATACTATCTCATTAATTGGATATACCACAATCTGTTTATCCATTCACCAGTAGACGGATATTTGGGTTGTATCCTGAGTGTGAGAATGAATGTTGATGAGCTGGATAGAAACTGATCTTGAAGCCAAGACGGCAGGGCTCAGGTGCTCCTCGTGTTTCTTCAGTTTGGCAGGCGCTGGATTCTGTGCAGTGCTGCAAAAAAGCATCCTTCTTAGGCTCGCTACCACCCTGTGAGAGAGGACACCTAAATCTGCTGTTTCTTTTATACAAAAAAAAATGAACATTTCACTGACCCATTAAGAAAAATGAAGGCACAATCTTGGTTTGCATTTCATGAATTAGAAGTCCAGCGAGGGCGTGCTTCTCATTAGCATTCTACTGTTGCTTTAAAACTTTATTTTAATGAAGGATTCTTTAAAAATTAGTGCAAGAGTTCTGATTTTTAAACAAAACACCCAGACTTTTTTTAATTAATTTTTTTAAAAGAGAGATACAGGAGAAATGACTAGGAAATGTTGATGCCTGCTTCTGATAACCTGTTCATTTTTTGGATAGCTGTCCTTTGTTTTAATTTTCCAATTTCAAACAGTGCAAGGAGGGACCAAGATGGGGGTGGAGCCTCTGACTTGGGAGTCAGACTGACTAAGGTCCAATCACAGCCTCAGATCTTATCAGCTCCTTGACCTTGGGCCAGCCAGGCCCATGTCAGCTCTCATCCCACAAGACTGGGTGAGGAGAGAAAGTTGGAAAGGTCAGCGCATTTTTTAGTGTAGACAATTTAATTATGAGAAAAAAACAATCTGCTTGGTCTCTTCCTTTATAGTATTAGGCTTTCGATTTATTTTTATCCCACTGCTTTGGCTAAGATGCATGAGGCTATGTCTAAAAACTGTAGTGATGGCAAGCAAAAATCTTACCATTTAAAAGTTTAACAAGAAGATGTATTTCACTTTTCAGTACTACAGAAAGATGATTTCTTTTCATTCCTAGCTTGCTGACCGTTTTCGTCATGGATGGGTACTGAATCTTGTCAAATGCTTTTTCGGTATCAATGGAAAGGATCATGGGAATTTTCTCCTTTAGTTTGTTATCTTGCATCAATTATATTATTAATGTACGTTCCTTGCATGCCTAGGATAAACCCAACTTAGACACAAAGAGGAATGACTCGGTCATTCTTTTAATAAACCATTAGATGTAATCAGTTCATAGTTTGTTTAGGATTTTAGCATCCACGTCCAGATAGAGAGAGGCCCATTAAGTATACCAAAGACTAGTCAGCTAGCACACATAGGTGGCAATAATTAGTAGTTGCCCTATAAAAAGATATAAAAAATACTCAAAAGTTAAATGAATTTGTCACCCTCAGGAGATGCAGACTTGATTTACTGTTGTCTAGAATTGCCAGGGTGTCTCCAAGCATTCTTGGCAGAAGTGTGGTTCCCCTTTTGAAATAAATCCTCACAAAATTTCCTGTGTAGGTTACTGCAAGTCAGCTTTTGACTTCCAGTCCAGAGAAGGTCTAAAGATGATTCTGGGGTAAAGGAGCTCTCCTAAAGGCAGACAAAAAGTTAGAGTTCAGCCTGGAAATTAAAAAGATGAATGAGGAGGTTATTTTTAAAAATCTAAGAATAGACACAGACCAAGTGAACGTGGACGTAGGTATTGGAGCTTTGTAGGGTGGGGGCAGGTGGGCTGGACTTGAATTTACAACTGGGTTCAGGGACTTCTCTGTCCAGTGGTTAGGACTCTGTGCTCCCAATGCAGGAGGCCCGGGTTCGAATCCTGGTCAGGGAACTAGATCCCACGTGCTGCAACCAAAGATCTCATGTGTCCGAGGTAGGGCCTGGAGCAGCCAAATACATTAAAAAGAAAAAGCAAAAAACAAACAACTGGTTTCAGATCCTAGACCTTTCACTTCTAGGGATTCTTAAATGGGAGTTCCATAAATGGACCTCAGAGGAGACTGCAGTTCCAGAAATAACATGGAAGGTTATGTGTCTCCGAATTTTTCTGGGATTGGAATATCATTAAAGAGTGAGATGTCTCTGATTTACTTTGTGGACTTCAGGATTGTAACTCTAATCTTATGAACTTTCAGCTGCCTTGTCTATAAAGGGAGAATCATAGCCCTAATGACTTCAAAGACTAGATATGAGCTCAAATTATAAAAAGTCAAATGTAAATATCTATCTACTGAGGGATATGTTTTGAGAATAAGTAATTTCAGTGTGCAATAAAATCTTATGGGCCATTTACCCTCAAAGCAAGTTTATAAAATGTTTAACAAATATTTAGAGAAATTGAAGCATCTCAACTGTGGAAAAGTAGAGTTCTTTCATAAAATTTATATATATCTATATACACACACACATACACACACACCCAACCCCACTAATACCACCACAATAGAAAGTGAACTGGGTGGCTTCCCCAGTGGTAGAGTGATTAACACTCCTGCTCGCAATGCAAGGGGTGCAGTTTCAATCTCTGTTCAGGGAACTCAGATCCCACATGCTGCTTGGCGTGGGCAAGAAAATATATGTTTTTTAAAAAATGAACTAGGCTGGACTGACCTTATGAAATGTACCGAAAGCAAATACAGCGTTTCAGGAAGGTCTCCCGATCTGTTAGAGAGCAGAATAAGCAGGCATCCTTATTTAATGGAACAGGGGGCAGACGATGCTGACCTTGCTGTAAGCAGGGTCAGCAGGAGATAAGTTCAGTTTAGGGGGTGTAGCTGATAGTCTCCTTTTCTCTGTCTCCTTCATGCTCTCTCACTTCTTTTCTGTTTGGTCCAGGTGAAGTGGTTGCTTCAGGCTCTTTTAACTCAGAACCTCCACCCTTGAAGGGTCAGTTATTTTTCTCTCTTGTCAGATCTTTTAGATTCCTGTTGAATTGTATAAGCACTAGATCATTCCACTTTGTGATTTGGGAATATCAGATAGAGCAGTCCCCATGTGGTCTTTCATTGCATATAATAAGTTTCCCAAATGAATTCAATTATATAATCCTGAATACTCAGAGAGAACTAGCATGGTGGTGATTATTAATATACCCACTACTTGAGAATTCCCAGGTGGTCCAGTGGCTGGGACTCTATGCTTTCACTGCCAAGGACCCAGATTGGATCCTTGATTGGAAAACAAGGATCCCATTGACCCTGCGGCATGACCAAAAAATTAAATAAATAATAATATCCACTACTTTTGCATTCTTACTTTGCAATTCTTCACACAAAATTCCATTTTATAAAATAGTTTCCATTCCACTCCCCAAATAAAATTTATCATACATGTGTCAAAGTGGAGTCATTTCTCTTATTTAATTATATGACTGAACAAAGGCAAATGAATACTATGTAAATTATAAGCACAGTGATTATTTCACAAGTAAATTGTAGGGTCCAAAAAAAAAGCTGATTAGATTCAAGCCAGTGGAAAACATTTTATTAGAATGTTTTATTCCCCACCCCCCATTTTATTGTGGGGGTGGCACACAAAGTTGAAACATAATTAATATTGCATTTCTCTGGGGGGAAAGGACCTATGTATTTCCAAAAGTTAAGCGGACCTTTGTATATTTGAGTTGGGTGTGTGTGATTTGCTAGCATTTGTTGGTTTCAGTCCCTTAGTCGTGTCCAACTCTTTGCGACTCCATGGAGTACAGCACGCCAGGCTTCCCTGCCCTTTACCATCTCCCAGAGCTTGCTCAAACTCGTGTCCATTGAGTCAGTGATGCCATCCAACCAGCTTGTCCTCTATCATCCCCTTCTCCTCCTGCCTTCTATCTTTTCCAGCATCAGGGTCTTTTCTAATGAGTTGGCTGTTCGCATCAGGTGGCCAAAGTATTAACCTTTGTATCCAGTCCTTCCAATGAGTATTCAGGACAGATTTCCTTTAGGGTTGACAGGTTTGATCTCCTTGCAGTCCAAGGGACTCTCAAGAGTCTTCTCCAACACCACAGTTCAAAAGCATCAATTCTTCAGCGTTCAGCCTTCTTTATGGTCCAACTGTCACATCCATACGTGACTACTGGAAAAACCATAGCTTTGACTAGACAGACCATTGTTGTCAAAGTAATGCCTCTGCCTTTTAATATGCTGTCTAGGTTTGTCATAACTTTCCTTCCAAGGGGTAAGCGTCTTTTAATTTCATGGCTGCAGTCACCATCTGCAGTGATTTTGGAGCCCAAGAAAATAAAGTCTGCTTCCATTGTTTCTCCAACTATTTGCCATGAAGAGATGGGACCAAACTAGCATTAGGCTAAGTATTAGGCTAAGGATTTTATATAGATATGTGCTTTAGTTAATCTTCTATTATTCTTTCATTTTACAGAAAAAGAAACATTCTTAAGAGAGAGATTTTATAAATTGCCTAAAGTTTGCCTAAGAGCAAACTAGCAGACTAGCATTTAGAAGCCAAGGTCAGTTGAGTCCAGATTCTACATTCTGAGACTTTTTCTGAACACAGATACTCTAGTACAAACTCAGGTACCCAAATAAAGGATTTATGTATTAGACCGTCCAGATGCCTGACTTGCTGCAAAGGGAAACTTTAGATTAGAAACTATAGACAAAGCAAAACTAATCTTGGTCTATTTCCTTGAAACTGAGCTCTCTGTCTTCACGGAATCCAGTACCTATGTCCTTTCTTGCTCTTATTTCTGGATGAGTGGGGAAAGTCATCCAAGAGTTCACTGTAGCGTAGTTACAGGAAACACAGAGCTGGACCCTAAACAACCACCTGACCTGCCGGAGTATTCAGAAACATTTGTTCCTGCATGAAGCCACCTCAAATACTGATGGCCAGGCCTATGGATGGTTCGAGAACAAAAAGCTTGTGTCCTATGACCTTTTTTTTTTTAAGATTTTCATCAATATCAAGGAAATTTTTGTTTGTGAAACATATAGATAAAAATGTGTTCATTTCTGGATGGTAAGAACACGGGTCATGCTAAGTTACTTCATTCCTGTCTGACCCTTTGTAACCCTTTGGACCATAGCCTGCCAGGCTCCTATGTCCATGGGATTCTCCAGGCAAGAGTACTGGAATGGGTTGCCATGCCCTCCTCCAGGGAATCTTCCCCACCCAGGGAGCAAACCTGTGTCTCCTATATCTCCTGCATTGGCAGGTGCATTCTTTACCACTTGAGCCACCTAAGGGATTTTTTTTCTGTTGATTTATATTTTCTTTTTTTCCCAATTTCAAATTTTTATTTCAAATAAACATGTTGTCCAATTCTACATGAAGTGATCAACAAATTAAGACAAGCACAATTATGACCATTCTGAGACTATCCCCTTTGACAATACTTGAAGATTGGGCACCCTTCTTATCTCTGTCTTTCCCTGTGATGCCTGGCAGGGTTGAACTGAAAGATCTGAAATGTGCATTTGTTAAAGACTCTGTTCAGTCCCCATCTTGTTTTTAGCTCTATCAGGGTGGAGATCAGGATCTTAATACCTGACTGTTAGTGAAGTGTTCCAGATAAAGGTCCAATTTCTGAAGTAAGATCTTTGCTAAATGGTCACTGACAGAACTGTATTTTCTATTTTTCTAAAATTTGGGTAGTGCTTTCTTGGTGGTTCAGACGGTAAAGAATCTGCCTGTGATGCAGGAGACTGGGTTGGATCCCTGGGTTGGGAAGATTCCCTGGAAAAAGAAATGGCTACCCACTCCAGTATTCCTGCCTGGAGAATTCCACGCACAAAGGAGCCTGGCGGGCAACAATCCATGGAGTCAGAAAGTCAGACACGACTGAGTGGCTCACAATTGACTAACCATGTTATGACTCTGGAAGTTAAAAAAAATTCAACAAACAGATATTCAGGGTCTACCATGGCTCATATGTTTCACTGGGCACTGAGAAGACAAAGAGATCCAAGCCACGGGGTGTAAACTCCTGCAGGTGCTAGACCCGCTGGTCTTCTTCATCTCTCTTGACTGGCTGGCCTGGGCTGATGGTCACCACGGCCCCGTCAGTACTTGTTCTGTACGTGGATGGAGAGAGACTATCAGCAACTGAGAACTTAGTACTTTCTAGGTGCTGTGATAGAAATACATGCAGGTCAGAGTGTGTGGCTGGAGTGAAGAGTGGGAAATCCAGCTGGTGGGCAGGTGAGAGGGACTTTACTCAGGACTTGATCCCGGTACTGAGTTTTTTTTTTTAAATCACTATATTTACTTATTTTTCATTGATTGATGATTGCTTTACAATATTGGTTTGATTGCTGTCTTACATCAGCATGACTTAACCATGGGGGTACATAGGGCCCCTCCCTCTCGAATCTCCCTCCCACCTCCCACCCACTCCCGTCCATCTAGGTTATTACAGAGCCCCAGTTTGAGTTCCCTGAGTCATACAGCAAATTCCCACTGGCTATCTATTTAACATAAGTTAGTGTATAAGCTTCCACACTACTCCCTCTATTCATCTCACCCTCTCCTTTCTGAACTGAGTGTTTAAAATGTATATATATTTTGATATCTAGATTTAGAATTTTTGTTTTTTAATTGGAGGAAAATTGCTTTACAATGTTTTGTTGGTTTCTGCCATACAACAATGCAAACCAACCATGACTATATGTATATCCCCTCCCTCTAGAGCCTCCCTCTCACCCACCACCCCCATCCCATCCCTCTAAGTCGTTACAGAGCTCCAGGCATATAGCAGCTTCTCACCAGCTAGGTATTTTACACAAGATGCTGTATATATGTCAATGCTACTTTCTTCATTTGTCCCACTCTGTCCTTCCCCCTGTTTGTTCACAAATCTGTTCCCTACACCTGCGTCTCCATTCCTTCCCTGAAAATAGGTTAATTTATGGTACAATATACAATAGAATATTACCCAGCCATAAAAAAGAACAAATTTGAGTCACTTCTAGTGAGGTGGATGAACCTAGAGCCTGTGATACAGAGTGAAGTAAGTCAGAAGGAGAAAAACAAATATCGTATATTAAAGCATATATATATATGGAATCTATAATGGAGAAGGGAAAGGCAACCCACTCCGGTATCCTTGCCTGGGAAATCCCATGGACAGAGGAGTCTGGAGGGTTACAGTCCATGGGGTCGAAAAGAGTCGGACATGACTGAGCAACTAACACACACACACACACACGGAATCTAGAAAACTAGCATTGATGTCTTACACTGAAAAGTGAGTGGGACAGGAGCACGTGATACCCAGAGCGTGAGGAGCGAAGAATGTAACAAAGGAGTAGCGCGAAGCAGCATGGGCTGGCCAGCTCGGAGAAGGTGGGAAAGAGAAAAGCGAGAGACAGAAAATCCGAGGGAAAAGAAGCCTCTAGGATAGTAGGACAAAAAGTTAACTCGGAGTTTCTGCAGATGCAAAGACTAAAGATTACGTGCCCGCAAAAATCTGGATGCACAAATAAAGTGGCATGTCAATGGGGAGCAGAAGACAACCAAGGAACAGAAGAAAATACGGGAAGAAAGGTATTAAAGAGCAAATCTGAACCAGAGGCATTCTTTTAGAAACTCTAATTGAATGCTATTTCTATTTGCATAAAAACAGCACATGTTATTTTTGGGTGGTGAGAGCTTTGAGTGGTTTTAATGGACTTTAACTTACCTTTTTTTTCTAAAATAATTATGCACGATGTTGTTGTATCTTTAATAAAAATGTACTTAAAGAGGACATCAGAAGCTCACTAAATAAGATATATAGTTATACAAGGATTTAGTGACACATTTTTGAAAAGCTGGTGTAGGGATTCAATTCATTTCTCAATAAATCTTTTTAACATCTGTCTAAAGTGTTAAGTATTTAGAAAGACAGATAGATGGAAAGAGAGATAAGAAGAAAGGGAAGGAGGGAAGGGGGGAATAAATTCTCTAGATCTTGCTGTATGCAGAGACAATAGACCCCCCACCTATGGGCAGAAGCAAGTTTCAATACTTCATAAACAATTCTATCTCAACAAATATTACTTATATCTGGGTGCAGCCTTGTCACTCATTGAGAAATTACTGAAAGTATGTGTTTAGAGTCAGAAGAGAAAGACTGTCTGATGGTGTAACTAACAGGGTCTTTGAGAATCGGTTGTCAGTTAGGGTCTCACGAATAATATGTCAATCAATAACAAGCACGCATCAGCTCACTGCTAACACGGTGAATAATGATCCTCGCCTGAATGAGAGTTTACTAGCACACACTTCCCCGCTCCCCACCAGAAAAAATGACCTTCACAATACACACAGATTTCCTAAAGCATCTGAGCTATCTCCTCCCTTCTTTGGAGAAAAAAAATGGTTCAAAGCTATTGGAATTTCATCTTCAGTGTATCTGCTCTAGATTCTAACTTCATATCCTTTTCATCTTAATTACTTTAACCCATAACTACATACTGTGTCAGGAGCCAGAACCTCTTCCAACGACTTCGCATGCAGTCTCTTTGGCAAATGCAGAGCGTGTCATTTTCTGGATGAGTAACAGGCACAGAGTGCATTGCAATAGATGATTTTATGCCCCGGCTCCTTGTTTAATCAAATCAAAGCAGATATGGTTGATTACATGGACAAAAAGCTACTGAATAAACACATTTGTTCAAGAGTAACTAAGCATTAGATAATATTATGTAATGTGGAAGTAACTGCCTGGCTTAATGTTATGGTTTCCATGGCAACTACATCTGTGAAGGCTAAAGGGGTTCAGAAATATTGGTTTCTTTCAGCGTGTTAAAGGGAAAATCTACATTTAAGTGATGTTTTTGGTGTTTTTTGGAAGTCTTCCACTCATTAGAAAGTGATCTTAGGTATTAATAACTAAAAATAGTGGAACCACAATCTTAGAAAGAGGACACGTTGGCTTCGCTTTCCCTAGGTTCCTTAGGGATAGAAATGATGTTCCAGTTGGTAGAGGAAGAGAGATATGAATTTTACATGGAACCTGCTGTATTCCAAGCTTAGCTGCCCTCACATGTAGGGTCCACGTGCCATGGATGTCTTTCTCTTTTCCAAAAACAAAGACAGCGATGGAGATAACAAAAGGGAAAGTCCCAGCCAAATGATGAGCACTGCAGAGGATGGTTCCTGCAGAAAGCAGGGAAGATTAATTGTGGGAGGGAGGCGGAGAGCAGGGTGCGTTTTATATTCAGCGGGGCTCCGCAGCAGCGCTCTGGCCCCTTTATCTGCTGCAGCGGTGTGATTACCGCGAAGGGAGGAAGCAGGTGCACGGGGGACCATCAGAGCCCAGCCCTGGCATTGTCCTGATTTTAGTTATTTCATTTTAATCCCCCTGGGTCAGATGAGGATGAAGTTAAACACACAGATTCTTTTGAATTGCAAGTTACGCATTCATAAAAAGTAGAGAAATCCAATTATTTTTTATCCTGGGGTTGAAGGGGAAATCCATTTTGATGGTCAGAAGGAAGGGCTGGGAGCCAGAAGGGCTGAATTCCATATTTGTCTCACTTGCCTGGCCTCTTCAAGCTCCAATGGGCTCCAAATGGCTCAAGTGTGGTTGTTCCCCCAAAGGCTGGATTTTTAATTAAAAGAGATTTAGAGGTTTCTTCCAATCTGAAGATGTTCATTTACTATGGACCTTAACTTTTTAATTCCTCTTTAGTGATTCTTTGCTATCCCACCCCCAAGAAGATTAGTATCTTCCTAAGGTGGTGCTGGAGAAGACTGTTGAGAGTCCCCTTGGACTGCAAGGAGATCCAACCAACCCATCCTAAAGGAGACCAGTCCTGGGTGTTCATTGGAAGGACTGATGCTGAAGCTGAAACTCCAGTACTTTGGCCACCTCATGCGAAGAGTTGACTCATTGGAAAAGACCCTGATGCTGGAGGGACTGGGGGCAGGAGGAAAAGGGGATGACAGAGGATGAGATGGCTAGATGACATCACCGACTCGATGCACATGAGTCTGAGTGAACTCTGGGAGTTGGTGATGGACAGGGAGGCCTGGCGTACTGAGATTCATGGGGTCACAAAGAGCTGGACACGACTGAGCGACTGAGCTGAGTTGAAGTGAGCTGAAGGTGTGCTCACGGGGCTTCCCTGGGGGCTTGGTGGTGAAAAGCCTGCTTGCCAATGCAGAAAACCAAGATTCGACCCCTGGATCAGGAAGACCCTTGGAGAAGGAAATAGCAACAAACTCCGTTATTCTTCCCCGGAAAATCATTTAGACAGAGTAGTGTGGTGGGTTACAGTCCATGGGGTCGAAAAAGAGTCAGACATGATTCAGCAACTAAACACCAACCAACCAGTTGTACTTACAGGGCATGTGATGCCTCCATTTAATAGTTTAATGACTCTAGGAAAAGTGCATAGTTATTCTAGACTTCAGATTTCCCTACATATAAAATGAGGGTTGAAACACCTACCAGGTTGTACTATGAGGATTTGCCATTCTGTGTGAAGTATAACGCATGATATCTGTACCAAATACTCATTAATTCTTACAGTCCTTCATCATTACCATTGATCAGAAATACACCTTTTTCAGGGGATTCCCAAAGTCCATCAGATCTCCGTGTTCCCCCTCTAGGCTGCCAAGTAATACTTGACTTACATCTCAATAGAGAATACAATTAGCAAATTCACCAACACCGGATTCTATGTTATCATCATGGTGTGGGGCACACGGGTCAGAGGGCTATAGCTCTTGAGCCCAAATAGGACCATGGCTTGTTTTATTGAAACACATCCATGCTCATTCATTTTATACTTTTGTCTACAGCCTCTATGTGCTGTACATCAGAGTGAAATAATTGTGATCAAGCTTTGGGTATTTATACTTGCCCCTTTGCAGAAAATTCTTGTGATCCTTGGTATAAGGTAATTATTTCCAAATTTACATGAAAGCATTGACTTCTGTTGAATCCCTGAGTATGAGATTTATATAATTCAAATATCCCATTTCGTGTATTGTATCCCTCATGAAGCTAGAAGTTCTAGCTTGTAAATATTTTGGAAAAAAAAAATAGAACCATACATAAGTATAGGTGATGGACCTTTTTGTTGTTCTGCCAACCATTGGGGAAACTCGTTCTTTTTGTGGCAGAATGAACATGAGGCATTCATCATCCTAGCAGAGTGAGCTTAAGATCACCAGAAAGAAGTTGATAGCCTGATACATCCAGGTTTATTGATCTGAGGCAATGAGCCAGCAGGTTGCCTTAGAGGGTGTTTTGCCAAATGGAAAAAAAAAAAAAATAGAGGTATTTAGGACTCTGGGGAATGGAGGAGTCTTGATGCAATTTGAATGAAGCAGTGTTTTGATGTCAAGATAGTGTTGTGCATAGACCAACATCAGGTCTAGACTGAAAAGTGTTTCTTTGAAAACAATGAAGTTAAGGTAGATACAGAGTTTGGCACCTGTAAACCTTTTATCTGAAGTCCCGCACCTGGCTGGTAAATAGCCACTGCTTCTCTGAATCCAAGAGTAACCAGGTTTTCCAGGCAAAAGTGGGAGGCTTTACTCTTCCTGATACAATTTGCAACAGAGGGAGGCTCTGTCTGTTCATGATCTTAGAGCACAAAGTGTCTTAGTGAGTCACTCCAAGAAGGGGTTGTAATGACTCATTCAAGTTGCTGTATGTCCTTGGGAAAAATTCTGTTTCCTGTCAACTTTGTAGCTGGTTGTGTCTGTTATAACAGCCTGATGAATGGCCAGCCAGGTTTTTCCTTCCTCAGTCTGTGAACTCTTTCTTATTTTTCCATCAGGGAGGTGATGCTAGTAGATGTGAAAGGTGAGGGGAGTGCAGAAAGGAAAGTAAGAAGGAGATAAGGTGAGTCAAAGCCAGAGGAGAGGTCGATTCAAGGCAGATGGCACCCCAAAGGGAGTGTTCCTACAACCTAGCACAGAGTCTGACGTGCTGCTCCTGACTTAAAAATTAGAAGCTGATACCTGAGAGGAAGCTGATACCTGAGAGGACAGTGTTTGAGTGAAGCATCTTCAGCATCAAGATGTCAATTCAGTTCAGTCGCTCAGCCATGTCCTACTGTTTGCGACCCCGTGAACTGCAGCACGCCAGACCACCCTGTCCATCACCAACTCCTGGAATCTACCCAAACTCATGTCCATTGAGTCGGTGATGCCATCCAACCATCTCATCCTCTGTTGTCCCCTTCTCCTCCTGCCCTCAATATTTCCAAACATCAGGGTCTTTTCCAATGAGTCAGCTCTTCACATCAGGGGGGCAAGTATTGGAGTTTCAGCTTCAACATCAGTCCTTCCAATGAACACCCAGGACTGGTCTCCTTTAGAATGGACTGGTTGGATCTCCTTGCAGTCCAAGGGACTCTCAAGAGTCTTCTCCAACACCACAGTTCAAAAGCATCAATTTTTCGGTGCTCAGCTTTCTTTATAGTCCAACTCTCACATCCATACATGACCACTGGAAAAACCATAGCCTTGACTAGGCAGACCTTTGTTGGCAAAGTAATGTCTCTGCTTTTCAATATGCTATCTAGGTTGGTCATAACTTTCCTTCTAAGGAGTAAGCATCTTTTAATTTCATGGCTGCAATCACCATCTGCAGTGATTTTGGAGCCCCCAAAAATAAAGTCAGCCATTCTTTCCACTGGTTCCCCATCTATTCACCATCAAGTGATGGGACCAGATGCCATGATCTTAGTTTTCTGAATGTTGAGCTTTAAGCCAACTTTTTCAGTCTTCTTTTTCACTTTCATCAAGAGGCTTTTTAGCTCCTCTTCACTTTCTGCCATAAGGGTGGTGTCATCTGCATATCTGAGGTTATTGATATTTCTCCCGGCAATCTTCCTAATGACTCTAATAATATTAGTTACACTATCACATAGAATTTCATGATCCTCATTTTACATTGAACCAGAAAAGTGGAATGGAAGTGCTGACCGCCAACCATCAAATGTATTATGAATTCTTCCCTTAGACAGTCACAGATTAATGTCAGGGTCACAATGTCATTAACGTCAATGTCACTTCTGCATAGGAACAACTGTCTATCAGAAGCTACCTGTCTGAGTAATGACAGTGTCTCCGTGGTTTTGGAGAACGGGCTTAAGAACCTGAGAAGGACCCGACTCCTGAGTATCAATCGGGGTCTATTTTTGAATGTGTTTGTGAAGGACACGATGTCCTCAGTGCTGTGTCAGAAATGAGTCAGGAAACTAACCTTGTGACTCTGGGAACTGAAAGCATAGCAGAACACAAACAGGTTGACCCCTGGGGCTCTGTTTCCTCCAAATCACCCTTGTGGAAAGGCAGGAAGTGAAACTGGGGGAGGCAGCCCATCCTCTCTAAGCTCCCAGGCTCTTCGTCCTCTGTAGGTGGTAGTTGGGTGTCTCCCGTCTCCTGTAAGCTCGGTGGGTAGGATGGGTGGAGAGAAAGAAGCTTACCAACTTCCCCTGCTCAGAACACCTCTGCCTTTCAGATCAGAGGCTCCTTGTAGCCAGTCTGTTCTTGGCAGATCTTCGTTTCTCTGAAGCTCTTGACATTCGTGTGTTTACCTTCAGGAAGTCCTTATTTTTTTAATTTATTTTACTGATGTATAGTTGATTTATAATGTTGTATTAATTTCTCCTGCATAGCAAAGTGGCTCAATTGTACATATATACATTCATTTTCATATTTTTCCTTTATAGTCCATCGCAGGATATTAAATATAGCTCCCTGTGATATACAATATGACCTTGTTATTTATCAATCCTAAATATGATAGTTATTTTTGGAGTTTGGAGAAGGAAATGGCAATCCACTCCAGTATTCTTGCCTGGAGAAGCCCATGGACAGAGGAGCCTGGCAGGTTCCTGTCCATGGGGTCGCAAGAGTCGGACACCACTTAGCAACTAGAAAGAGAGAGAAAAATATAATAGCTTGCATCTGCTAATCCCAAACTCCCAAATTATCCCTTCCCATCCCCCTCCCCTCGTGGCAACCACAAGTCTGTCTCTATGTCTGTGAATCTATTTCTGCTTCATGAATAAGTTCATTCGTGTTATGTTTTAGATTTCGCATACAGGTGATATCATATAGTATTTGTCTCTCTTTCTCTGGCTTACTTCATGACTAATTCTTTGTGACCCCATGGACTGTAGCACATATATATGTATACATATGCATATGCATATGCATATGCATATATATACATATACATATACATATACATATACATATACATATACATATACATATACATATACATATACAGGCTTCCCTGGTAAAGAAAGGTAAAGGATAAAGAATCCAGCTGGTAAAGAATCTGCCTGCAATGCAGGAGACTCCACTCAATTCCTGAGTTGGGCAGATCACCTAGAGAAGGTTTAGGCTACCCACTCCAGTATTCTTGGCCTTCCCTGGTGGCTCAGATGGTAAAGAATCTGCCTGCAATGCGGGAGACCCGGGTTCGATCCCTGGGTTGGGAAGATCCCCTGGAGGAGGGCATGGCAACCCACTCCAGTATCCTTGCCTGGAGAATCCCCATGGACAGAGGAGACTAGTGAGCTGCAGTCAGTGGGGTTGCAAAGAGTCGGACACGACTGAGCAGCTAAGCACAGGACAGCACATAAATATATACACCGCATCTGCTTGAGCTTCCCCTGTGGCTCAGCTGGTAAAGAATCAGGCTGCAATGCGGGAGACCTGGGTTTGATCCCTGGGTTGCGAAGATCCCATGGAGAAGGGAAAGGCTATCCGCTCCAGTATTCTGGCCTAGAGAATTCCATGGATTGTACAGTCCGTGGGTCACAAAGAGATAGACACGACTGAACGACTTTTACTTTCTTTCACATCTACTTTATCCATTCATTGCTGATGGACACTTAGGTTTCTTCTATATCTTGGCTATTGTAAATAGTGCTGCTATGAATATTGAGGTGCATGTATCTTTTCAAATTGTTGAGTTTTGTCCAGATATATGCTCAAAAGTGAGATTGCTGGATAATATGGCAACTCTATTTTTTTAATTTTTTGAGGAATCGCCATACTGTTTTCCGCAGATGTGTGCAATCTATTTTTCCAATTTTTCTCCCTCTAGCTTCCACAAGTCACTACTAGTATGAGTTACCTTCAGTCTGGAATATTCTTTCCAGCCCCTGTTCCCTTCCTCTCGTCCCCCCTCAGCACCACTTCTCCATATAGCCTCCGGGTTGGCATGAACCTGTCCTGGCAGCATCTCAAGATCCTGTGGATTTTACATGAATTACCTCTACCTCCAGGCCTCCTTCTAAGGTTGATAAGAAGGCATGACAAAGGAACAGAGCTGGATGGTAGTTAAAACAGTAGAAACAGATTTAACCCAGGAACTATGACCATAGAGGAAACAGACCTCAGTACAGAACACGGGCTCAAGTCCAAGTTCAACAAGGACAGTTGGGGATTTATAGCCAAGTAGCAGTGTAGGGGTCAGGATGGAAAATTATTAAGAAGAGACATCAGGGGTAGGTGGCGGGGTTATGCTGGCTAAACAGACAACAGGATTCTTGCTGAGGGCAGCCCAGGGTGATGAGACGTCTGATCAATGAGGTCAGACATGGAGGGTGGAGGATTCTCCGTGAACTGATTTGTCCGGATTCCTGCTCAAGGTGGGCCACACAGGTCTAATAGGGATGAGGCATATTTGGGAAAAGCCCGTGAGGAGCCTGACTGACATCTGGTTAAGGAGGAAGACTTTATCACGTAGGGAACCAGTCCTCCTCCGGAAAATGCTGACCCACGGGATATCAAGAGAGATGGGCAGAGGAGACTGTGAGTTGCATGTAAAGCAGGTAACTTTACCCTGGGGAATCCAGCGCGAGCTGTTGGAAAGTGGAGAGGCTTTGAATCTCTAGCACCCTGAGTCATCTTGTTCAATGGGAGTAGTGGGGCCAGCCCTTAGAGCCCGGGTGAAGGAATCAGCTGTGATTAGAAGCAGCTGGGAGCAGAGCAAAGCCCTAGGGTCCTCAGCGGAAGGAAGAGGCAGTCTTGTGAAACAGAGTCCTGCAAGCTCAAGCTCATTGTTCGGCTAAAATAATTGTTTATAGCAGAAGACATCTATTCGGAGGAGGGAGAAAATCCTAACTGATGGAAACTAGTTAGCATCAAGCCAGGGAATAATAATGAAACCCAGGGCCAATAGCTGTGTGGTTTTCTTAGGAACCAATACTGCCAGACACACTTAATAGTTCGTTTCTTGAAAAGAAATGTGTATGTGAACTCACACACACACACACCACCTGAATGAATGGTTAAGTAGAACACAGCAGCTGTTACTTATTTGGACCTTACTAAAACACTTGATAAAAATGTCTCATGAAATTTGCCTTGCAAAACAAGTTCAAATTGGCTGGAATAGGAGGATTCTGGTACAGATTGAACTCTGCTCCAAAGCCAGAAACCATAGGCAATGGAACTGATAAATAAGCGGCAGCAGATCTAGTTGCTGGAGAGTGTTTAGCGGATGCCCCAGGGGTTACTGTGAGCACTGAGTTTATTAAAAATCTTTATCAATGAGTTGGAAGAATCCGTGAACAGGATACACGTGAATTCTGCCAGGAATACTAGGTTGGCAAGTGTTAGAGAAGGCAGGGAAGAGCAAGTCCTGGTGCAGAGGGGTCAGTGGGGAGCTTAGATGTGTGTATTGGAGGAAAAAGAAAGAAAGAAGATGGGATGCTTATTAACAAGAGGGTTTCATGAGGCTATATTCGGGAGAAGGCAAGAGCCTTAGAGACATGTAACCACTCACATTATCTTAATGACTTAAGGATTAAAAAAAAAAAAGTTAACAAGCTTGCCAGGACGTTGTAGTTTTTTTCCTTGCCACATTGTCTGTCAATGGAAGGAATGAGGGGAATTCCTCCTCAAAAATGAGGATACTTTCATCCAGTGGAACACTCTACAGCCTTTAAGATGATGTTGTTTTTCAGTCGCTAAGTCGTGTCTGACTCTTTGCAACCCCATGGGCTGTAGCCTGCCGGTCTCCTCTGTCCATGGGATTTTCCAGGCAAGAACACTGGAGTGGGTTGCTATTTCCTTCTCCAGGGGATTTTCCCAACCCAGGGCTCGAACCCAGGTCTCCTGCATTGCAGGCAGATTTTTTACCACTGAGCCACCAGGAAAGCCCCTTTAAGAAGATGGCATACCTGCAATGAACGAGGCACAAGGACATCCGCTAGAGTCGTAAGTGAGCAAGTTGCAGAAAATGATGACAAAAGTGATACAGATTTTGTTTTAAATAGATAAGTGTTGAGCATAGAAAGAGTCATACAAATCTATTAATAGTGGTTACCTCTGTGTTGCAATCAGGGGACAAGGGTGTAGGAGAAAGTCACTTCATATATTGGATGCTGATGCTGCATTTGGGAGGGAGTTACACACACACAAGTATACATTGAATGGCTTTATTAAATAGAAGGACTTTGAAAACTTAAGATGCCCTATCCAGTAAAGAGTTATTATGATCTTCCGTTGCCAGCTCTTCATATTTTGATCTTCTGTTGCCAGCTCTTCAGATCGTTGCTGTCCAGAGAGATGGAAATCAGATGAAAAATGACGTGGCCTGGCTGTGTTGAAGTGGTTGAGCTGAAGCTGGTCCAAGCCGAGCTCAGTTTCAGTTCTATTTTCTGAGAAGCTCCATGACCTTGGTGCACATCTGTCTGACACACCCAAGTAAAGCTGCTTCATCGCAGGGTGTCTTGAGCCCAGTTTGGCTCAAGATGGTGTTGAGTGTGTCGTAGTCAAACTATACACTAAAAGCTACCCGGGGCTGTTTGAGAGGTGAATCAAGAGAAACAAAGCAAGTAGAAATATCTAGGAAAGACTTCTCTGTGCTGATGAGCTGAGGGTTACTTGGAAGTTTCGCTTATTCTACCAAAGGGTTGGGTTGCAATCATCTTCCAATTGGTTGTTATCTTCAAATCTGCAAAATTGCCTCAGACATCATAGGAAAACAGACTTTGTTCACAGGACCATCATTACATTTTGTTTCCAAAATGAGCTGGAAATGCCCACAGAAAAGCTTTGTCTTGCGATAGTCTGTGTAGTTTTATTCTGTTTGGATTTCCCATCATCTGTAAAGAAAACAAACAGCTTCCTTGTGAGTAGTGTGTTTGGGGCAGTATAACGATCATCAGCTTCAGTTTCGAATTTCTTCTGCTCATCTTTCATTCAAGCCAGAGGTGCTGGAGTCTGACAGGGCCCTTTTTTCATATGTTGATCTCAATCCATAGCAACTGCCTGGTGAGTGTAAAAATCTTGTGTTTATCATTCACTAGATTTTTGTTGTGATTTTTTTTTTTCCTCTACAAGCTATTCAAGTGTTCCAGCCATAGAGCCCACATGGTCTTCTATCCCCTTGATGTTTCCTTCGTGTGGTGATGGTTTGGAGATGTTCTAAGGGTGTACCAGGATAATATACTTTCTGGAGTTACTCTAACATTCCTGCATTGATGCCTTTGCCAGCGTAAAAGACTATCCAATCTATCAACGTCTAAAAACCACTTGAAATAAATGGCCCCTTGTGTTTTGAAGTATGTGGGAAAACCCCAGGTTTCAAGTAACCATTAATAAATAATTACCCCTTTGTTAATGTATCCTGCTGATTCCACAATAAGACAGGGTTGATGGATGCCACAGCTCAGCTATGGACATGTTCATTAGCGTGTGCTTGTCTTGTATTCCCTACAGCTGTAAGCTTCCAGAGGGCACACAAGAAGTGTGCCATCTCCACATTATATAAAGAACCTGGTGAGGCTTCCCCGCTTGCTCAGTGGTCAAGGATGCAGGAGACACATGTTTGATCTCTGACATGGGGTCCCACATGCTGCTGAGCAGTTAAGTCTGTACCAAAACTGCTGAGCCCGTGCTCAGAACCCAGGAGCCACAACTGCTGAGCCCTTGTACTGAAGCTACTAAAGCCAGCTTGCCCTAGAGCCTGTGCTTTACAATAAGAGCAGCCACCTCAATGAGCAGCCTGAGCACCTCACCTGGAGAGATTGAGAGCCCCTGCTCTGCGCAACTAGAGAAAAGCCTGCAGAGAACAAAGACCCAGAATGGCCAAAAATAAATAAAATTAAAACAAAGCATTTGGTGGATTTAAAAAAATTTACAGAAGCAAAGCTTTCCCCCATAAACTTTAGCCCAGAGCTTGATCTGTAGATGGCCAATAAATCCTTGCTGAGCAACTCAGGATTTGGGGCTGGTGATATGGGAGATCCCATTCGACACAGGTAACCGGGAGACCACAACAAACAGTCCAAGAGGAGGAGCTTCTCGGTGACACTGATTGCATGTGTGGCCCAAGATACCCAGGGGTTGCGGATGAGGCATTCAGTCGTCAGTAAACAAAAGATAGGCAGCCACGTCCTCAAAACAGTGCTTAGCTCCTCTTCACAGGCATCCACTGGATGCTGAAGACATGTCAAGCCACCCAGGTGAAGGCCACCAGGAACACACCTGTGCTTAGACGAGAAGGTTAATTACCAGCTTCACGGAGAGAGACCACACCGTGGGGAGCTGGGTATCCCAGTATAAGAGGGTGTTAGAAAGAGCCTGCTCTAGGATTTGGGCTCCTGTTAGGTGATCTAGGGGAGGGTCTATAGGAACCAGTTTCGCTCTTGTTGTTGCTGGTGTTGTTCAGGTGCTCAGTTGTGTCTGACCCTTTGCAACCCCATGGACTTTAGCACACCAGGCTTCCCTGTTGTTCACTGTTTGAGTTTGCTCAAACCCATGTCCATTGAGCTGATGATGCTGTCCAGCCATCGCATCCTCTGCAGTCCCCTCCTCCTGCCCTTGCTCTTTCCCAGCACCAGGTTTGCTGTAGCCTGGGTTTTGATGTGAAGCAGTGGCACTTCTAGGAGCGGGAATCTCAATACCCGTTACCTCCAGGGAGAGCAGCTTAAAAAGCCAGGAAAAGCTGGAACTGCTCATGATGTACCAGCGACTTATTTGGAAGGATTGTGGGGTTGGCGTGTCCTGTGTGACCTAATGTGGGTGGATGTTCAGAGATGATTTATGACCAATGGGGGGGGGGGACGCATGGCTGGGCTGGAAGCATCAGGTCAGCTCATGATGAAGCCTGAGGCCAAGATGTAAGATCATCACTAGTTCCCGGTCGCAGTCGGGGTGGGGGTTGCTTGCTTTCTCAGATGTCATCAAAGAAGTCAAGAAAGGAGCTGGAGACCCCTGGCTCCCCATTTTCCTACTCGGGCTGAGGAAGTGACTTAAACCAGACAGCCGCAAACTCTGAGTCCCCTCCTCCCTTCCATCTGTAAGACGGATGGACCCTCAGGTCAAGACTGTTTGTTCCTCAGCACGCTGAAACACTCATCTCCTAGGACTGTCCTTTGTTAGGAGAGAAAAAGGTCACTTCTCTAAATGGGTTTACATGAGCTGGTAATAAGAGGACTTTAAGATGTAGGCAAGTAGGTGTACATATTTTAAAAGTGAATCACACTTATGCCAGTTCACAGAGACAAAAAGTCTGTTTTCCTTACAGCCACCCATCTATGTATCTTAAATTACTGGATGCCAAACGGGGTCATATAGCATTTCACTCGACAGCTACTTTTCAACTCTAATGTTGAATGACATGTAAAGAAATTCTGAATGGGAATATATTTGGTGAAAAGTGTTCAAGTATTTAAAATATTAGACTGTTTAAATACAGCAAACATCTGTAAATGTAGAGCATGTAACAGGCACAGAGCAAAAAAAATGTGCTCGTTGCTTCAGTTAGTCAACATGCTTTCTCCTCTTAGATCAATTACGAGGAAGGACAGACTCAATTATTCGAAAACCCTTTCTATCTAATTGTAGAAGTAAGCCATTCCCACTGTAAAAATGTTTGGAATAAGAAAAAGAAAAGAGAAATAAATAAAAATCACCACCTGGAGACAACCACTGTTCGTGATCTGGGTCTTTCATTCATTCAGCAAATACTTAGCAATACCATGTAGTAGATACAGGACTAGTGGCTGGAAGTTCAGTTCAGTTCAGTCGTTCAGTTGTGTCTGACTCTTTGCGACCCCATGAATCGCAGCACGCCAGGCCTCCCTGTCCATCACCATCTCCCAGAGTTCACTCAAACTCATGTCCATCGAGTTGGTGATGCCATCCAGCCATCTCATCCTCTGTCGTCCCCTTCTCCTCTTGCCTCCAATCCCTCCCAGCATCAGAGTCTTTTCCAATGAGTCAACTCTTCTCATGAGGTGCCCAAAGTACTGGAGTTTCAGCTTTAGCATCATTCCTTCCAAAGAACTGATCTCCCAGGACTGATCTCCTTTAGAATGGACTGGTTGGATCTCCTTGCAGTCCAAGGGACTCGCAAGAGTCTTCTCCAACACCACAGTTCAAAAGCATCAATTCTTCGGCACTCAGCTTTCTTCACAGTCCAACTCTCACATCCATACATGACCACTGGAAAAACAATAGCCTTGACTAGGCAGACCTTTGTGATATCTCGGCAAAGTGATATCTCTGCTTTTGAATATGCTGTCTAGGTTGGTCATAACTTTTCTTCCAAGGAGTAAGTGTCCTTTAATTTCATGGCTGCAATCACCATCTGCAGTGATTTTGGAGCCTCCAAAAATAAAGTCTGACACTGTTTCCACTGTTTCCCCATCTATTTCCCATGAAGTGATGGGACCAGATGCCATGAAGTGATGGGACCAGATGCCATGATCTTCATTTTCTGAATGTTGAGCTTTAAGCCAACTTTTTCACTCTCCTCTTTCACTTTCATCAAGAGGCTTTTGAGTTCCTCTTCGCTTTCTGCCATAAGGGTGGTGTCATCTGCATATCTGAGGTGATTGATATTTCTCCCAGCAATCTTGATTCCAGCTTGCTGGAAACACACAGACAAATAAAACAATCTCTGGCCTCAAGAATCTCATAGCTCCATGGGCAAGACGAGTTGAATACGTAGGGAATTACAATGTCTTTGGTGAGCGCCGTGGCAAATGTTGTCATATGGCATTATGGGAACAAGGAGGACACAACTCCCCTGCCACCCCACCCCCTGCCGTAGATGTTGGTGTGTGACAAGGTGGGGTAGAAAGGAAGCCCTCTCCAAGAGGAAGTTCTTTTTGAACAATCTGGAAATGAAGACAGAAAGAAGGAAAGAGAGAGTACACCTCTCCTTCCAAGAGTAACCAGGCGCAGGTGTTTCATGGTGGCTCTGATTCCATTGCACAGATGTCCTGTTACGGCTCTGACAAGCCTGCAAGGTCTCTCTGTTGATCAGAATTACGGATTTCCCAGGAGCACTGTTTCTATGACCCCTGTCCTTATATACTAAGCCGGTAAGTTGAAGACATATAACCATAATGGTTCATGCTGAGCTATTCAGGAAGAATATTAGGGATCTGGATATGATAACCAAGTGCCTTAGGATTCGGGATTTGTTATGTTTTTTCTAATAGAGCAGTTTGTTGAGTTGCTGGGTTGGGAGAGGAAGGGGAGACAGAAACAGCATGTGCGTGCTCGCACACACACTGAGACACACACGTGACTACTGAAGAACCCCCTCCTATCGTGTCTTAGGTCCCTTCTGTCCACCGCCCTCTTCCCCTTTTCCTAATTTTGCCTTTATAATTGCCACTGTTCATCAGGGTCCCTTCGAGGAGCCAGTCCCCAGAAGATGCCCTTTGCAGGCAGATGTTTATCGAGCTCCATTTGTCAAGGTGAAGGCAACCCCAGGGAGGCAGTGATTACAAGAGAAAACTGCAAAAGACAAGACTGCTTCTGTCCAGTCGCTCAGAAAACGTGATAAGGGGAAGAAATTTCAGCAAAACCAACCATCTCAAAGGATATTCAAACATAGCTCCCTGAAGGCCACTTGTTCTGAGTCCCACCTAATTACTATGTGGGAGTGGTTTTACTTCAGAGCGATTTCTAATGAAAAAAATAATACTGAATAAAACACCCACATGGACGACCAGGGGCAACCCAGAAGAATGCGTCTCTCATTTCTATCAAATGCAGGAAGCTGGCAGAGGTTCTCCCACTCAGCTCTGTGAGGATGGTGTGGGTTGCTTACAGTAACTTCAGCTCTGCCAACATTAGAGTCAGGTTTCCGGGAACTGAACTGATTACAGGTAGACTAGATGCTCAGAGACAACTCAGAAACCCTCCATCTCCATTCTGCAATTTCCTATCAATGCTAATGATGTGAAGACAGGACAGAAAGAAGTCAAGGGTGCCTGAGACAGAGGGAAGTAGTCAAGAGAGTGAGCAATGGTCCAGGCAGTGGAACTTGTCCTGAGATACTTGGTCAAAGGAGGCAGGGGCTGTCCATCTGTGGTTCCCAAACAGTGGTCCCTGAAATAACAGCTGCCATCACCTGAGCCCCAGAAATCCCGAGTCAGTGAGGAAGGCCCTGGCCCTAGGAAGCTGCATTCTAAAAGCTCCCTCTGTGATTCTGACGGGTTTTTTTGGTTTGGGTACCACTGAGATCTTTGGAAGACTTTGAAAGATGCTCAGAAGGAGCCCTTCCTCATCCAAGCTTGCTTCCTGTGCACCTGAAATTTTACCACCATGACGTACCCCACATAGACATCTGTTTGTTCTTGCCATCCTTCATTAAAATGCAAAGTCCCTTGCATATGTATGCCTGAGTCGCTTCTCTGTTCACCTGAAACCACCACAACATTGATAATTGACTATATCCCCAAATAAAAGTTTAAAGTCTGAAACAATTTCAAAGTCCTTAACGATGGATGGATTGGTCCTTTGGTCACTGGTCCTGGGAAAAGGGTGGGAGTCACCCGCGGCAGAGTCACCTCCAGCAGCACTCATGCTGATTTAGAAGACCCCTGCCCACCCACACACACCTGAGAATAAATTACTGGTGTTTGAAGCCATTGAGTTTTGGGATGCTTTGTTACGCTGCATCTTCACGGCGATCACTAGCTGATGCAAACGTGTTTGAATTACGGGATATGGGCTCCAAGCAACTCCTGCCACTTGCTAGCTTTGGCCACTGTTGAAGCTTTCTAAGCCACAGTGTCTGTCACAAAAGATTAAAAAAGAATAGAGGTTCAAACCCATAAAAAGTTGCTGTGTTTCTGTGAACTGAATAAAGGAGATAATGCTGGTAAAATGCTCACTCTAGCCCCTGGCTCGAGAAGCATTGTGTTATTGTCACGGTAGCACACACCTAGGGCACGGTCTCTGTGTCGGATGCTGACACACTGAGTGGCAGGTGTGTGTCTGATGACTGCTTCTGTGATGCTCAGTCTTACAAGTTATCCCGGGGGAGAGCGACACGGATGTGCTTGCTCAGGAGGACCGACTTCGCGTGCAAAACATCTTAGCCAGAGAGTGCGTGTGTGAGCATGTGTGTCTGTGTGCACACACATATGCACACAGATATGCTCATTCTGCGTGTGCTCATTCTGGCTGGAATGTGAGCAGAGATGCGAATATTTCTGCTTCTCTGAGATTCGGCATGATGTCTTTATCAAGTTCCCATTCTTGCTGGAATTCGGGCACCACATTTCTTAGAGCTCCTGATGCTTAAAAGAGGAGAAGATATTGCAAGACACTGGCACATCCTCCAGCCTTTATTCAGTTGATCAACACACCTTTTCTGAGTCCCTCTGCTTAGAGAATCATGGTTACAGTCTTCCCAGTCCGAGGAGGCTGGCGGAGGCTCCAGGACCTTTTCACCCCTGTCCCCTCCATGAGGTATCAGGCAGCCTCTCTGTGAACAAATAAGTGACAGCAGCGTTTCTGGGGCTGAGCCACGTCCTCGTTTGTGTGGGCCCCTCCCTCAGTGAGCCGCATCGCTGCCTGCCAACCTGCAAGCCCCACTGAGGCAGAGGGAGGAGCCACTGGCATTTATTGAGGTTATAAAACTCTCAGCAAACCCAGTCTGGGCGCTCCAACTCCTGGCCGCTGTTTGACGGTGCTGAAGTCAGCGTCTTGATTCAGCTGCATAAATAACTCCTCAGACCTGCAAAGACTTGGGGAGGAGCGAGGTAGGGGCCCAGAAAAGCTATCAGGACCAGAGTATAAACCCTGGGGTGGAGGGACAGACCAGCTCAAGCTTCCACATCTGCACAGGGAGGGTTTCTATTTTAATTTTTCTACATGATTTCTAACTCTAGCATTAATTATATCATATATATAATTGATCCTTAGCAATTGTTCGTCAAATGACTAAGGTATTTACAAACAGAAATCTGATTGACTGTGACACACTTCCCCTTTCTCTCTCCCTCCTTCCCTCTGAAAGTTGCCATTTCTCATTTTAATTTCTTCTCTCTCTCTCTCGATTTTTTCCCAATTCTTCTAACCAGATCAGACATTTAACTTTGAAGTTGAATAATCTCTTTTTATTTTTGGTCAGTCCTAAGAAGGAGCGGCCTCTATGCATTCCATCATGATGGCGCTAAGTTCAGCTGTTTCAAGGTGCAGGAAGAAAACCACAAAGGGAACTCAGGGAGGAGTTGGTCAGTGCTCCGAGAGCAGCGCACTGTCCTCCCTCGGGAGCATGTGAACAGGTCTGTGTGGAGGATCCTAAATCAGATATGGGGCTGCACACTAGCCAACCCAGTGCCCTTGAACAGCACAGCCTTGCCTACGCAACAGGAGTGTATAGGAAGCTTCTGCAGGAACATCAACACTTTGACCCCAGAATTAATTCAAACCAATGCTCTGCAACCCATTTGTTGGAATTGGGTCTTGCCATAGTTCCTTTTGGAGAAGGCAATGGCACCCCACTCCAATATTTTTGCTTGGCAAATCCCATGGAAGGAGGAGCCTGGTAGGCTGCAGTCCATGGGGTTGCTAAGAGTCGGACACTTTCACTTTTCACTTTCATGCATTGGAGAAGGCAATGCCAACCCACTCCAGTGTTCTTGCCTGGAGAATGCCAGGGACGGGGGAGCCTTGTCAGCTGCCGTCTATGGGGTTGCACAGAGTTGGCCACAACTGAAGCGCCTTAGCAGCATAGTTCCTTTGGTTCCTCTTGCTTTGGTTTCTGCTTTGGATGGAATTGTATCCCACCAAACTTCATACTGAAGCCCAAACCTTGATGCAATGGGGTTTGGAGAGGTAATCTGGGTTAGATGAGGTCATGAGAAATTTGCTTCTGTGTTCTGATGGGAATAAAAAGAGCTCTGGACTAAAGTGAAGCTATGCACTTTGAGCTTTCTTCAGTTCCTGGCCACTTATAACGATGTGGCTGTAAATACACTTCGTCTAACCTGCTTACATCCTGAGATTACATTCAGTTCAGTTCAGTTCAATTCAGTCACTCACTCGTGTCCAACTCTTTGCGACCCCATGAATCGCAGCACGCCAGGCCTCCCTGTCCATCACCAACTCCTGGAGTTTACCCAAACTCATGTCCATCAAGTTGATGATGCCATCCAGCCATCTCATCCTCTGTCATCCCCTTCTCCTCCTGCCCCCAATTCCCTCTCAACATTAGGGTCTTTTCCAGTGAGTCAACTCTTTGCATGAGGTGGCCAAAGTATTGGAGTTTCAGCCTCAGCATCAGACCTTCCAATGAACACCCAGGACTGATCTCCTTTAGGATGGACTGGTTGAATCTCCCTGCAGTCCAAGGGATTCTCAAGAGTCTTCTCCAACACCACAGTTCAAAAGCATCAATTCTTAGGCACTCAGAGATTATGTTAGTTACATATTTTTAATTTCAGGGAAGCTAAATGATTTTATTATAGGGGACTGGAATGCAAAAGTGGGAAGTCAAGAAACACCTGGAGTAACAGGCAAATTTGGCCTTGGAATGCGCAATGAAGCAGGGCAAAGATTAATAGAGTTTTGCCAAGAGAATGCACTGGTCATAGCAAACACCCTCTTCCAACAACACAAGAGAAGACTACACATGGACATCACCAGATGGTCAACACTGAAATCAGATTGATTATATTCTTTGCAGCCAAAGATGGAGAAGCTCTATACAGTCAACAAAAACAAGACCAGGAACTGACTATGGCTCAGATCATGAACTCCTTATTGCCAAATTCAGACTCAAATTGAAGAAAGTAGGGAAAACCGCTAAACCATTCAGGTATGACCTAAATCAAATCCCTTATGATTATACAGTGGAAGTGAGAAATAGATTTAAGGGCCTAGATCTGATAGACAGAGTGCCTGATGAACTATGGAATGAGGTTCATGACATTGTACAGGAGACAGGGATCAAGACCATCCCCATGGAAAAGAAATGCAAAAAAGCAAAATGGCTGTCTGGGGAGGCCTTACAAATAGCTGTGAAAAGGAGAGAGGCGAAAAGCAAAGGAGAAAAGGAAAGATATAAGCATCTGAATGCAGAGTTCCGAAGAATAGCAAGAAGAGATAAGAAAGCCTTCTTCAGCGATCAATGCAAAGAAATAGAGGAAAAGAACAGAATGGGAAAGACTAGAGATCTCTTCAAGAAAATTAGAGATACCAAGGGAACATTTCATGCAAACATGGGCTCGATAAAGGACAGAAATGATATGGACCTAACAGAAGCAGAAGATATTAAGAAGAGGTGGCAAGAATACACAGAAGAACTGTACAAAAAGATCTTCACGACCCAGATAATCATGATGATGTGATCACTAATCTAGAGCCAGACATCTTGGAATGTGAAGTCGAGTGGGCCTTAGAAAGCATCACTACAAACAAAGCTAGTGAAGATGATGGAATTCCAGTTGAACTGTTTCAAATCCTGAAAGATGATGCTGTGAAAGTGCTGCACTCAGTATGCCAGCAACTTTGGAAAACTCAGCAGTGGCCACAGGACTGGAAAAGGTCAGTTTTCATTCCAATCCCAAAGAAAGGCAATGCCAAAGAATGCTCAAACTACCGCACAATTGTACTCATCTCATATGCTAGTAAAGTAATGCTCAAAATTCTCCAAGCCAGCCTTCAGCAATACGTGAACAGTGAACTCCCTGATGTTCAAGCTGGTTTTAGAAAAGGCAGAGGAACCAGAGATCAAATTGCCAACATCCGCTGGATCATGGAAAAAGCAAGAGAGTTCCAGAAAAACATCTATTTCTGCTTTCTTGACTATGCCAAAGCCTTTGACTGTGTGGATCACAATAAACTGTGGCAAATTCTGAAAGAAATGGGAATACCAGACCACGTAACCTGCCTCTTGAGAAATCTGTATACAGGTCAGGAAGCAACAGTTAGAACTGGACATGGAACAATAGACTGGTTCCAAATAGGAAAAGGAGTACGTCAAGGCTGTATATCATCACCCTGCTTATTTAACTTATATGCAGAGTACATCATGAGAAACACTGGACTGTAAGAAACACAAGCTGGAATCAAGATTGCTGGGAGAAATATCAATAACCTCAGATATGCAGATGACACCACCCTTATGGCAGAAAGTTAAGAGGAGCTAAAAACCCTCTTGATGAAAGTGAAAGAGGAGAGTGAAAAAGTTGGCTTAAAGCTCAACATTCAGAAAACGAAGATCATGGCATCTGGTCCCATCACTTCATGGGAAATAGATGGGGAAACAGTGGAAACAGTGTCAGACTTTATTTTTGGAGGCTCCAAAATCACTGCAGATGGTGACTGCAGCCATGAAATTAAGAGACACTTACTCCTTGGAAGAAAAGTTATGACCAACCTAGACAGTATATTCAAAAGCAGAGACATTACTTTGCTGACTAAGGTCCGTCTAGTCAAGGCTGTGGTTTTTCCAGTGGTCATGTATGGCTGTGAGAGTTGGACTGTGAAGAAGGCTGAGCGTGGAAGAATTGATGTGTTTGAACTGTGGTGTTGGAGAAGACTCTAGAGAGTCCCTTGGACTGCAAGGAGATCCAACCAGTCCATTCTGAAGGAGATCAGCCCTGGGATTTCTTTGGAAGGAATGATGCTAAAGTTGAAGCTCCAGTACTTTGGCCACCTCATGCAAAGAGTTGACTCATTGGAAAAGACTCTGATGCTGGGAGGGATTGGGGGCAGGAGGAGAAGGGGACGACCCAGGATGAGATGGCTGGATGGCATCATGGACTCGATGGACGTGAGTCTGAGTGAACTCTGGGAGATGGTGATGGACAGGGAGGCCTGGCGTGCTGCGATTCATGGGGTTGCAAAGAGCCGGACACAAATGAGCAACTGAGCGACTGAACTGAACTGAAATGGTTTTATTATAGCATTTTCTTCTTGCTGGAGATTTCTCTCGTGTTTGGGCAGGTTTAACCGGGCAGGTCACAGACAGGTGATGTATATTTACAATGGCCAATATGGCTATAAAATGTACAGAAATGGAATTCCTTGATAATGGCTATGTGCAGCTTGTCCATGAAAGTCTGTGTGTTCTCGTCCTGAATGTGGGAAAGGCTGTTCTTGTCCTTCTCATAGACACCCTTCCCTGACTTCCATCACCGACCCTCCTGCAGGGATCCTGCTGAATCAGGTGAGTTAGCAACATCGCTGGGGTATGTGACAGACAGTAGCTGCTAACTAGTCCACTGTCTGGCTGGCTGTTTTTGAGATGTCTGACCCAGAGAAAGGGTCCCTGTGTCCTGTTGGAGACTCCAATCTCCAACTCTAACAGCGGGAAGAGAGAGCAGCAGAAAGAGCCTGGTAGAGACAGGGAAACAGGCAGACAGAGACAGACAGGAAGACAGAGACTGAGTTTTGGCTCTTTATCTCACCTGTGTAGGCTGGAGGCTGCTTCCGAGCTCAGAGACATCTCAGAGGTGGAGGATCTGAGCGGTGGGGCTAGCTCTTGACTCAGGCTACACACCATCCATGGTGGGTGACTTCATCCCAAGCCCCCACATTATTTTGCAGCTTCTCTGATTTAAAAACAGGACAAAAAGATCCAAACAAACAGAACAACACAAAAAGAAAAACTCAAGGCTTGAGTTGCCCCATGACACCAAACTGATGATCAGTTACCCTTGAATTAGTGCAGATTTGCCGGGGAAAGCAGGATGGGGAAAATGATGCTTTGGGTAGTTGCTAACATGCCTCCCAGATTCACTGGTCCAGAAGGAAGTAGCTTGCCCCTCACTTCTCCCATGACTTCAGACACGGGATGTATGTGAGTGTGTGCACGCACTCACATGCAAATGAGTGTTTGTGGTATTCAGGCAGGAGAGGCGGCCTAGTTAAATGTGTGTAGTGCTCAGTTTGTGGACTTGTCTCAATGAATCAAAGGTATATTAACAGAGAGAGAAGTGTTGATGCAAATCCCTGGGGCTCAGAGGAGCAGGGCAAACAGATTACTGACAGTCTCTGAACTCCCATCGGCCCCCTAATTGGTCCTATTTGCCCTACCTCGACTGGCGCTGCTTTCTCTGCCCGCTCTTGGAACGGGGGTGGGACCAGCTTGGTTTCCTCGCCAGCACAAATCTCTGTGCAAGCCCCATAAAAGAGGAATGGAGAGGCAGTGATAAAATCTCCCTTCAACTCACACACTCATTTCTTTTAAGCCTGTTTCACTTCTTGGAAAAGTTGCAGTGAGCTGAACACAGGGGCAGGGGCAGGAGGATGTCCAGGAGTGGCCGGCCCCTGCCTTGGGCTCTAGATTCTGCAGGTGGGACACTGGGGCCCAGGTCCCTGCAGCCGAGTTCTTGTGGCGTGCGCGTCCCCCATCCCCGGCACTTCATTCTCACCCTGAAAACTGAGACCCATTGCAATTGCTTGTAAAGAGGCCTCTAGCAGTCCTTTTAAATCTCTTACCCAGAGTTTTAAAAGCCCCCAACCTCACACGAATCCTTCGCGCATTTAGCCACCCCTCCCAGACCTGGTCCGTCTCGCTGGGTGAACCCCGGGCACACATACATCTGATGTTGTCCGGAAAGCCCAGGGCTGAGCCGGCAGCCTGGGTTTCTGGGCCTGACGTTGCCACCCACCAGCTGTGCCAGTGTGAGAAAATCGTATGGCCTCTTTGAGACTCAGTCTTTCCACCTCAAAAATAAAGGATTTAGAGAGAATGTCGTAGAAGGTCATTTTCAGCTCTAACACTCCATTTTCCTTTCCTTCTGGAGCCCAACCAGGTGTTGGGAAAGTCGTGGGAAACACAGATGGCTTAAGATCCCTGGAGACAGGGCACTTCGTCACAGCTGGGGCCTCAAGGCCGGTGGCCACGAAGCGTCCTGTGACAGCGGCAGACACAGCCGCCGCTGAACAGGCTCATATCACCAAAGCAGTGGTGTCTCCCTTAGGCTGAAGGTCCAGGGTGGGGTGGCTGAAGAATGAAAACAAATGAAAAATAACGCTGAAATCCTCATCCTACCTTGCAATGGACTGGGCAGGGATGAAGACCCTTGTCCATTCGCCTCTCCCAAATGCAGCATCGTGAGCTCTGTCTCCCAAACAGGTGTTACTCTGCTGGATTTTTAAAATCAGAGTAAATGGGTAATTAAGAAATGAGCTAACAAGTACTTCCTCAGTAATTTGTGTTCCTGCACTTGAGTCAATAAACGTACGTGATGTGAGACTGCAGATAACAGGTCAGAGTTTCTTGTTTTAATTAAGCTTTGAGAAGTGCATTTTATGTGTATGCGAAAGATGGTTAGGTGTTTGTGCATTTGTCCTTATAAACACAGTCTTCTTTCCCTCCCTCCCTCCCTCTCGTCCTCCTTCCTTCCTTCCTCTCTTCCTTCTTCCCTCTGTTCTCCTTCTTTCTACTGAAAATCAAATCATTGCACAAAAGCCAATTGATGTCTCTGTCAGCAGCCTTTTGGAAATCGCCTCTCCAGGCGCATGGAATCAACGGAAGGAGGGAGTCCCAGCCCCAAGAGTCCCTGACCGAGCACCAGGCTGCCCTGTGGCCGTGAGGCTTCTGCAAACCCCAGGGTCAGCTTTCAGCCACCACCTGCCGGGCTGTTCACAAAACATCTCTACTCAGCAGATATGGGCCGCCTACTGCGACTCTCACTCCTCTGCACACTCAGTAACACTAAAGTGTCACCATGAGGAAGGTGAGGAAGAAAGGACCTCTCTGCAGAGGGTCTTCCGAGAGGGAAGATGCAATGTCATTCTCTGCATCTCTTCCCGGTGTGTCGGGTTTCTATAGCTCTGTTTCTTTCTTTTCACGGAGCTGACTGTCTAATCCTGAAGGCTGGGGAGAAGGAGAGTTTTCTGTAACACAGTCGAGTTTCTAATTTTTGAATGAAAAGGATCACACACTCTTCCTTTCTGTGTTTTGAACAGCTGTGTTCATCAGGGATCTCCAGAGAACCAGAAGCAGTAGGAGAGAGATATCCTGGTGTATATTCCTTATAATAAATCATATATACACAAGTGGATGATTTATTATAAGGAATAGTAGTGGTAGTGTTAGTCGCTCAGTCGTGCCTGACTCTTTGCCACCCCATAGACTGTAGCCCACCAGGCTCCTCTGTCCATGGAATTTTCCAGGCAAGAATACTGGAGTGGGTAGTCATTCGCCTCTCCAGGGAATCTTACCCACCCAGGGATCAACCCAGGTCTCTGGCTTTGCAGGCAGATTTTACCATCTGAGGCACCAGGGAAGCCCAAATATGGACAGCGACAAGCCCCAAGCTCTCAGTCAGCAAACTGAGACCAGACGGCACAGCTCAGTCAAGAGACTAATAAGCAGGAGCCTCAAGAAGGGCCAGGGTTTCAGCTTGAGTCTGAACCCAGGTAAATGCTGACGCTCCAGTGAAAAGACTCTCAGGCAGAGAGAGAATTCTTTCCTGCCAGCCCTTTCTCCAGGTCAGGTCTTCATCTGATTGGCTGAGGTCCACCCACACTGGGGAGGCAATCTGCTTCACTTTGTCTATTGCTGTTTACGTCATTTCTCAGATGTCCATGTCGTCCCGAAACTCTTTCCCAGACACTCTCAGGACAACGATTGACTGGATATCTGGGCTCCTGTTGGCCAGCCAAGTTGCACATGCAATTTATCATCACAGCATCCACCTGTCAGTCAACAAACAGAGGTTGAGAACACATCTTCTTTTTCTCATCATTTTAGTGAATGATCTTGGATGTGTTGGGGCCTAGGGTTGGACACATCCATGTATGATTAGTCACTCAGTCGTGTCCAACTCTTTGCGACCCTATGGACCGTAGCCCAACAGGCTCCTCTGTCTATGGAATTCTTCAGGCAAGAATACTGGAGTGGGTTGCCATGCCCTCCTCCAGGGAATCTTCCTGACCCAGAGACTGAACCCATATCTCCTTCATCTTCTGCATTGCAGGCAGATTCTTTACCGGCTGAGCCATCTGGGAAGCCCCAGGGTGGATAAGGGGTATTGAAACATGCATACTCTGAGTCACTGCCTTGCGCAGAACTGTGGGAGTTGGCGAGAAGATGTCCAGGTTACTGGGATTATTAGGGTGGGAGATGCAGGAGGAGACCCTGGGCAAAGCCCTCTAAAGATTCTTCAGTCCATCTGCTGTTTTTCACTGTGTCCAAACCTACCCTGGGCCAACCCACATCCCTCCTCTACTCCCCTGACCAGTGGTTGCCTTCAGTCCCCTAGGGGTCAGCCAGTCACTCATTCATTAGACTATAAATACCCTTAGAAACCTGACTGCCCCAGAAGTATTGTATCTCAAAGACTGATCCATTAATTTTTTTTTAACTTTTGGCTATGCTGGGCCTTAGTTGCTGTGTGGGCTTTCTCCAGTCATGGTGAAAGGGTGGCTGTTCTCTAGTCGTGGTGCACTGGCTTTGGGTTGCACTGGCTTCTCTTATGCAGTTCACAGGCTCACTAGTTGTGGTGCACGGGGTTAGTTGCTCTGCAGCATGTGGGATATTCCCAAGTCAGGGATCACGCCTATTTCCCCTGCATTGGCAGCTGATTCTTTACCACTGAGACACCAGGGAAGCCCTTCATTTTTTAAAAGATGTTTTTCCAGCTTTATTGGCATAAAATAGACAGATTAAAATTGTGTATGTTTAAGGGCTACAATGTGATGATTTGACATAGGTGTACATTGTGAAGTGAGCATCACAAGCAAGCTCTTGTTGCTGCTGCTGCTGCTGCTAAGTCGCTTTAGTCGTGTCCGACTCTGTGCAACCCCATAGACGGCAGCCCACCAGGCTCCTCTGTCCCTGGGATTCTCCAGGCAAGAATACTGGAGTGGGCTGCCATTTCCTCCTCCAATGCATGAAAGTGAAAAGTGAAAGTGAAAGTGAAGTTGCTCAGTCGTGCCCGACTCTTAGCGACCCCATGGGCTGGAGCCTACCAGGCTCCTCTGTCCATGGGATTTTCCAGGCAAGAGTACTGGAGTGGGGTGCCATTGCCTTCTCCAAGCAAGCTCATAGAGATGCCCATTATGTCATAGTGTTAATGTTCTCTGTGTGCGTAGCGGCCAATTTTAAGATCTACCCTCTTTGCAGAGTTCAGGTAGACACCATGCTGTATATTAGATTCCTAGAATCTACTCATCCTGTGACATTGAAATATTGTATCCTTTGACCAAAACCTTCCCATTTCTCCCACCCTAAAGGATTGCCCCTTGAATGCCCAAAGTCTTGCATCTCAAAGGAGAGACTACCTAAGATGGAAAGACTATTCAGTAAATTCTAATCCAAGGGTTGGATGCCAAGTGTAGCGCTACATTTTCTATTTCAAATTCTGTGCTCACCAAAACCTTCAGCAGTGGCTAATTCGAACACAATAAGTGCGCGCGCGCGCGCGTGCGGGTGTGCGTGTGTGCGCACGCGTGCAGGGGTGCATGTAAATGAATATATACTGGTAAAATATCTGAAGTTTTAATTGATTCTTACGGTTTCTTCAGGTCATTTCTCACTTTTATCTACAAATTCAGTTGTCACCCTTATTTGTTTTATTCATTAAAATTAAGTTTACTGTGGCACTATGGCCCACATTTGGGAATACATATCATGATTAAAAATCTCCCCCTTTCATCAGTTTTAACTTTCTATATCACACCAACATACAAATCACCTGGCAAGTAGAAAAGCTGCCATTATTAACCTGTGCCAAACTGGCTTTACCTCACTGATGATCAAAAAAAAGAACAAAGCATGGTGATTTTTAAATCATGTTCTATTATTATTATTACTATTATGATTACTGTTACTATTAATTTTGGAAACACATCTAAAGCGTGGCAAGCACTCAGAAGTGAACAGGTAATGGAATTTCTCCTGGTTCCAAAGAGGCACCTGGGCTGAGCATCTTAAACTGTGTTCAGCAGGGATAGGGGGGCGGGGTGGGCCCAATGTCAAGCTTTCCTAGGGTAGGGAGGACAGGAGTCTGCCTCTGATGTCTGAGCCACGTGGCGTGAACAACCCCGAATGTTATTTTTATATTATTAGACAGCATTATGAGAAGCCATAAAGAGGGGGAAAGAATACACACTTCTGTATTCAAATGGAAATAAGTGCCTCATTAGTAATAAAAGCTCCAGGTTATGGTGCCCGGTAACCTTTTGTTCAAACACGAAGTCTGGAATTTGCATAAGTAGTCAGCTGTGTATATCTCAGGGCTATTGAAACGATGTGACTCACCAATCTAGGCAGCCTCGTAAACAGTGTTTTTCTCCTTTTCTGGCGCCCTTGTTTGCACAGAAACACAGCTGTACAGCACCGGCGGAGGGGGGGTGAGGCAGAGAACAGGCAGGGGAGCCCGGACTCCTCCGGGCCCTCCTGGATTAACGGAGCCCCATGGGGCCACGTGAACAAGCAGATGCAAGGCTGCCGTGGGCCACGAGCGTTTCCCACCCCGAGGGGCTGCAGAGAGTCCTGTGAGATGGAGACGGTGCAAGCCTGCTGACCAGCCCAGATGATCCTCTAGGGCCTTGCTTCGCCTTTGTGTTGAGCTGGAAAGCCTGGAGGTGGGGACTGGCTCATAAACCTGCCTGGGCTTCCCTGGGACTCACATAATCCTCTTCTAGGCTGCTGCTGCTGCTAAGTCACTTTAGTCGTGTCCGACTCTGTGCGACCCCATAGATGGCAGCCCACCAGGCTCCTCGGTCCCTGGGATTCTCTAGGCAAGAACACTGGAGTGGGTGGCCATTGCCTTCTCCAATGCATGAAAATGAAAAGTGAACGTGAAGTCACTCAGTCGTGTCTGACTCTTTGCGACCCCATGGACTGCAGCCTACCAGGCTCCTCCATCCATGGGATTTTCCAGGCAAGAGTACTGGAGTGGGGTGCCACTGCCTTCTCCGAATCCTCTTCTGGGCAGTTAAGTGTAAATCCATCTATCAGAGATGCGTGGGATGCCCTTATATGTGGAATCGGAAAAGAAATACTACAAATAAACTGACTTGGAAAACAGACTCACAGACTTAGAGAATGAATTTATGGCCGTGAGGGTGGGGAGGAAGATGGGGGGAAGGGACGGTAGGGAGTTGGGATGGACATGCGCACACTGCTCTGTGTGAAGTGGATGACCAACAAGGACTTACTTGCACAGCACATGAGACTCTGCTCAGTGCTCTGTTGCAGTCTGGATGGGAGAGGAGCCTGGGGGAAAATAGATACATGTGTATGGATGATTGAGTCCCTTCGCTGTTCACCTGAAACTGTCATCACACTGTTAGTAGGCTATACTCCAGCGTAAAGTAAAAAGTTACAAAAACAGAAACACATAGGATGCACGGCAAAGCCTCTAGGGTTCCCATCCTTTCTGAAATCTGATGTCAAATGAAAATCCTTTACCTGCAAGTAGAGTGAGTGTTGGAGAAGGCAACCCACTCCAGTGTTCTTGCCTGGAAAATCCCATGGACAGAGGAGCCTGGTAGGCTGCAGTCCATGGGGTCATGAAGAGTCGGACACGACTGAGCGACTTCACTTTCACTTTTCATTTTCATGCATTGGAGAAGGAAATGGCAACCCCACTTCAGTGTTCTTGACTGGAGAATCCCAGGGACAGAGGAGCCTGGTGGGCTGCCGTCTATGGAGCACACAGAGTCGGACACGACTGAAGTGACGCAGCAGCAGCAGCAGAGTGTTGAGAAGATTCTGGGAGGCTCGTGGAAGCCACCTGGGAGAGTCTGCAGTTGACACAGGTGGCAGAGCCATCAGGTGGCCTCCCGGCCAGGGACACGCCTGAAACACACTTGCTCTGTGAATTTTGAACGTTTCCCCCAAAGAAGGTGGGGCTGGATGTAAGTCCCCTCCAGCAGGTCTAACCTCACAGCCTCTCATGTTTTTAAACTATTTGTTTTTAATTGGAGGATAATTGCTTTACAATACTGTGTTGGTTTCTGATATATATCAACAGGAGTCAGCTATAGGTATGGGCATGTCCCCTCCCTCTTAAATCTCCCTCCCACCTCCCACCCCTTCCCATCTCTCTAGGTTTTCACAGAGCATCACATTTGAACTTCTGGCACCATACAGCAAATTTCCATCAGCTGTCTAATTTTGCACATGGTGACGCATATGTTTCAGTGCCACTCGCTCAAGTCTTCTCACCCTCTCCCTCCCCCACTGCGTTCACAAGTCTCTTCTCTATGTCTGCGCTTCCATTACAGCCTCTCATTTTAAACGGATGAAGAAGGGCCTACGAGGGAAATTGTTCCACGCATGGTGATACCCCAGGGCACGTCTTCTTGTTTACTCGCTCAGTCATTTCTGACTCTTTGCGACCCCATAGACTGCAGCACACCAGGCCTCTCTGTCCATCACCAACTCCTGGAGCTTGCTCAAACTCATGTCCATCGAGTCGGTGATGCCATCCAACCATCTATCTCATCCTCTATCGTTGCCTTCTTCTCCTGCCTTCAATCTTTCCTAGCATCAGAATCTTTTCCAATGAGTCACCTCTTCACATCAGGTGGCCAAAGTAATTGAGCTTCAGCATCAGTCCTTCCAATGAATATTCAGGGTTGATTTCCTTTAGGGTTGACTGGTTGGATCTCCTTACAGTTGAAGTGACCCTCAAGAGTCTTTTCCAACACCAAAGTTCGAAAGCATCAATTCTTCAGTGCTCAGCCTCCTTTATGGTCCACTTCTCACATCCATACATGATTACTGGAAAAACCATAGCTTTGCCTATATGGACTTTTATTTGCCAAGTGTTGTCTCTGATTTTTAATACACTGTATAGGTTTGTCATAGCTTTTCTTCCAAGGAGCAAGCGTCTTTTAATTTCATAGCTTCAATCTCCATCCACAGTGATTTTGGAGCAAGTCTGTCACTGTTTGCATTTTTTCCCCATCTATTTGCCATGAAGTGACAGGACTGGATGACATGATCTTACTTTTTTGAATGTTGGGTTTTAAGCCAGCTTTTTGGGCAATCTTGATTCCAGCTTGAGCTTCATCCAGCCTGGCATTTTGCATCATGTACTCTACATATAGGGCTTCCCGGCTAGCTCAGCTGGTAAAGAATCTGCCTGCAATACAGGAGACCCCGATTAGACTCCTGGGTCAGGAAGATGCCCCTGGAGAAGGGATAGTGTACCCACTCCAATAATCTTGGGCTTCCCTGGTGACTCATATGCTAAAGAATCTGCCTGCATTGTGGGGGATCTGGGTTTGATCCCTGGGTTGGGAAGATCCTCTGGAGGAGGGCACGGCAACCCACTCTAGTATTCTTGCCTGGAGAATCCCCATGGACAGAGGAACCTGGCGGGCTACAGTCCAAGGGATTGAAAAGCGTCTGACATGACTGAGTGACTAAGCACAGCAGAGCACTCTGCATATAAGTTAAATCAGCAGGGTGACAATATATAGCCTTGACATATTCCTTTCCCAATTTTGAACCAGTCCATCTTCCATGTCCAGTTCTAGCTGTTGCTTCTTGATAGACATACACATTTTTCGGGAGGGAGGTAAAGTGGTCTGGTATTCCCACCTGTAAGAATTTTCCACAGTTTGTTGTGATCCACATGGATTTTAAAAATATTTAATAAGTATCTGTTTCAGAGAAGTGACACAAATTCTTGTCCCGTTTCATCATGAACATGTGTGAACTCAGGTAAGCTGCCCTACCTCCTCATTTACTTCCCTGTCCTCCCACAATGAAAAGTGTGGAGTCTCTGGTCTCCTCTGGCACTAAATTAGCCAAGATTTAGTCTCGACTGACCCATGCACAGGTGATACTGTCACTTGACTCCTGATGGTTTTGACTCCTAAAGCCACCTGGCTGCATGACCCTCGATGACGCAGAGTGGGGACCAGGAACTTTTGTAGAAAACTTGGGATTATCAGATGGGATGTATGGATGTGAGAGTTGGACTATAAAGAAAGCTGAGTGCCAAAGAATTGATGCTTTTGAACTGTGGTGTTGGAGAAAACTCTTGAGAGTCACTTGGACAGCCAGGAGATCCAACTAGTCCATGCTAAAGGAAATCAGTCCTGAATATTCATTGGAAGGACTGATGCAGAAGCTGAAACTCCAATACTTTGGCCACCTGATGCCAAGAACTGACTCCTTAGAAGAGACTCTGATGCTGGGAAAGACTGAGGGTAGGAGGAGAAGGGGATGACAGAGGATGAGATGGTTGGATGTCATCACTGACTCGATGGACATGAGTTTGAGCAAGCTCCATGAGTTGGTGATGGACAGGGAGGCCTGCTGTGCTGCAGTCCATGGGGTCACAAAGAGTCAGGCATGACTGAGCAACTGAACTGAACAGAACAGATCGGATGGGAAAGTCTGGCATAGTCAGAATGCATTGGGGTGAAGCTGGGACAAAAAAAACCCCACAACTGAGGGTGTAGATGCTCAGGCAAGAGCTGCCCAGTCTTCATAGAGACCCATGGTGACAGGGTTGGAAAAGTATGATGGAGAAACCTCAGCCTTCTGCTCACAGCCCTGGAAACCAGGCAAGAAAAGCAATGCACATTTCAGATGCTGAGAAGGGACAAGGACCAAAATAAGCCACTTCTTTCAATAGGGCACAATGCCTTTTATTTCCTGGGTCAAAGTGTTAGAGACTTGCCAAAGAGACAAGTGCAGCTTTGGGCAGCTGGACCATGATGAACTTTCTTTCTGAGATAAAATATAGGACTTAGCAGGAATCCCCAAGGCCTTCAGTGGAGGATGAAAACATGCAGCTCTTGCACCACCAAGAACATATGGCTTCAGAACAGTGACTTGATCTAGGCTTGGAAGAACGATCAAGCTTTCTTAAGGAATAATTCATTCTATTTAATAAGGACATCTCAACTTGGCTAGAGGCTGTACTGGGTGGAGGTGGGGGGGAAACATGTATTGTTCCAGGACTGAAGGAGTGGTTTTAAGCCAAGTTCTTGCCATTCTCTGATTATATGACTTTGAAAATGTCACAGGAGCGTTCTCTACCCAATTGCCTCATTAAATTATAATGAAAGCTCCCACTGATGGAGTGCTTTACATTATTTTATGTTTACTTCTCATAACAAACCTCTAAGCAGACTTATGATCTCCATTGGCTAGACAAGAAATGAAGGCACAGCACATTGGCCAGAACTTACCCGAAGTCAGACAGCTTGAGGGGGACAGAGCTAGAACTCATATTCTGATCTTTTCAACTCTAAGGCTCATGATCTCAACCGTCATTCAGTGTTACATACTGATGTATGTATGTATGAATGTATGTCTCCTTCATCATTAAACGGACACAGTGGTGTCTGGGGTACATAGGAAGGTTAACCTAGGTATCAAGTACTGTGGGTGGTGAACCTCAAGTCACAGTGTCATGAGGATTAAGTGGGGTGGGGTTCTTACGGAGAACAATCCTGGGTCAAATGACATTTGTTATTATCATGATATTGATCATCCCAGTCTAGCAATGTTGAATGTTATATGAGAGAACTGCTCACAGACAATAGCTTGTCGGCTTACTCTCAGGGGTGGAACTCAGCCTTGGCTGGGTTGACAGTCTACAGGGTTCCATGTTTGGTTGGCATTCTCTGTGGGGCTCCCTTCCTAGCGGGTGTGAAATGTCCCAGTCAGCCTCCATTCAGGGGAGAAGGGACAGTGCCCACCATCCTTTCCCTTCATGCAACTCCTGTCTCTCCCTCCAGTGAAAACCAGCAAAGTGACCATTTCCCCAGTCTTCTAAGACCAATGAACCAGCCAGGAATCCTGGAACCCATTTTTTTTAAAGACGTGAGTGCTCACGATGAGCAATGTAGTTCATAAGTAGCTTGGGCTTCTTGCTGCGGGCAGCCAGATAACAGGTGTGCACATGACTCTCAGAACACCTCATCCATCACTTCCTGCCTGAGCCCTTCCAGCCACCAGAGCAACTGATTTATTTTAGCCTTGACCACCGTTGTGAGCAGCATTATTCTCAGAGCCCCAAGTCTACCATCCCATTACGTCTTCCATTTAAAAGAGGAAAACGTTATTGCCAAGCCCAAGAGAAAGAGCTTCTGTGTTGCCACAGGTTCCAGGAAATGGATCTCCCACCCTGACAGTCATGGTGGGCACAGAAACAGCATTTGCAGTGGGTCACTTGGCCAATACGGACGTTCAGAGTCTTAAAATGGGTGGCACCCTTCCACCTAACAAAGTCACTTCTAAGAATGTGTCTTACGAAAATATTCAGGGATCTATACTCCCTGGGCATCCTTGACCTAATTTACAGCAAGGATGTTCCTCACAGTGGGGAGAAAAAATCAGAGACAACCCACTAAGAAGGATTGGACAAATTAACTGTGGTGCAACTGATGGATTGCTAAGTAGCCCTGACATAAAAAGACAAGTTACAAACCAGTAAAGAGTGATTTCCAGGCTTGTAATAAGACAGATAGATGCTTAAACAGGCAAAATATTAATGCTTCCCCCTGGGTGGTGGAACTATATAAAGCTTTTAATTTCTTCCATGTACTTTTCTATATTGCTGAAACATTTTTACCACAAATATGCATTAACAAGCAATCCAAAAAGAAACAAACATCATTATCAAGAAAATAAAGAGAAAGTTTATTAGACTCCTGGGCTTCTGTTCTGTCGACTCCAGATGTGTGACTATGGGCAAACCACCTCAGTCCTGCCTCAGTTACCTCATCTGTAAAATGGGAACAAAATATGGGTCCATCCAGCAATATAGGATTGTTGTTAGGCTCAAGAGGAAAGTCAGGGCACATACACAGTATATGTGTACAGTGTCTTTATTATGAGAGAGAGCACTGGAGTGCCACAATGGTAGAATTAAGATTAATGAACCAAAACCATTTCTCCTACATGATGGCATTATCCTGTGAGAATCTCTGTAATGGTACAGAATATTTTAATATTTTCTTTTCACTTATCTCAGTGATAAGCTATAAATTTGTTTCATATTTCCAGACAAAAACAGAATCCCCTCTCTTTGAATGAGATGGGCTTTCTCTCTTTTAATCACAAAACTGAGGCAGGCATTTCCTCTTCTAATGAAAAATGTGCATTAGAAAAGAATGTCAATTTTCTTTGCCTTCAGTGGAGTATTCTTTTCTATTCTGACTTTTTTATTGGTGTATAATTGCTTTACGACGTTGTGTAATTTTTTGCTGTGCAGTGTGAACCAGTTATACATCACCTCCCTCTTGAGCCTCCCTTCTCTCCCCCGATCCCACCCATCTAGGTCATCTCAGAGCTCCCTGTGCCTCGCAGCAGCTTCCCTCTAGCTGTTTATTTCACACATGGCAGTGTAGATATGTGGATGTTACTCTCTCAATTCGTCTCACCCTCCCCTTCTCCCCACCCCCGTGTCCACAGGTCCACTCTGTACACCCGTATCTCTAATTCTGCCCTGCAAATGGGTTAATCTGTACTGTTTTTCTCAATTCTACTTAGATACATTAACATATAATATTTGTCTCTCTCTTTCTAACTTACTTCTTATTGAATAGTCTACCAATTAGATGAATGGGAATGTTTTGAAATGCTGAAAGTTTTCTTTTTGGGGGAGCTGTCCATGTTTAGAGGATAATTTGGTTAGTCTTAGAGCATAAGGGAGCACAAATTGTAACCAAAATACGACCACTGAAGAATATGAAGGAAACTGCTATTATTTAAAGAACAAACTGAGAGGGAGAGGCGTTTGGGGAATGGAAATCAAGGGAGGCTTTGAAATATTTCCAACCTATTTACTACCATCTGTTAGGTCTCTGTGTTTCTAGGAATTCATTGCTTCCTATCCATGAAATCCTCTGGCTATGGAAGACAAATTTGGTAAAAGATAATTAAAATTCCTTTTCAAATGGTAAAGACATAAAGCAAAGGTATGGTGTAACAGGCTTGGAACCAGAATCATGGGTTTAGCTGTTAAGCAATGTCCCCACTCCACACTGTTTAAAATGTAGGGCCTTGGGAAGCTCATTTTTGTCCTGAAGTTTGTTCTACCATGCTGCCCTTTCCCCTAGGAGGGATATTTAGCTGATCTCATAACTTCTGCAAAGATCAGACAACAAGAAATGAGCAGACTTCAAGGTCAGTTGATGCTGAAGGTTCCCTGAGATTCCTAAAAATGAAGCCGGTTTAGCATTTGGATCCATTGCTCAGATTGTAGATTGTAGAAAACCTACAAACAGAATGAACCTGATGGCGTTGTGAAGATGGAAATCCAGCAGTCAGTGAGAACTATTTTGCAGCAAAATAATGTTTGCTTGGGTCCTAGAGATTGCTGAGTGGATTTACAGAAACAACTTGTGTTAGCATAGGGCCTCTACACTCCAAAGAGCCAGCTAAACTGAGCTAGAGATTCTCATCTAGATCCCGAAGTCCTGCTCTTCTTCCACTCGTAATTCCCCTGTTCTCAACCCTCCATTATTTTCCCGTCTCACCTAGAATCAGATTGAAGCTCTCTCTTGCGTCCTGCAGCACTCTATATGAACTCAGTCTGCTCTGGACATATTCAGCTGCCCTGCTGTTCCTTAAAGTTGCAAGCTGGTTACCTCCCCAGGACCTTTTTCCTGGCTACTTCTTCAGGCTGGAAAACTCTTTTGACAGATGGCGAATCCCCTCAACTCATTTTGGTCTTATCCTAAGAAAGCCGTCCTGACCACCTATGAAGGGAGGATTCCCCATTTCTGTGAGAGTGAGTACTGTATCATTTCGCATGCGTTTACTGGCCGTCTTTTCTGCCCTCTGAAACGGAAGCCCCATGATGGCACAGTCAGCTTTGTTCACCACTGTATTCCCAGCTGAAAGCAAAGTGCATGGGTAGGGCTGCGGGAGACTATAGCGTTAATGGGCCAGCAAATATTCGTCCCCTCTCTCGCCTTTAGAAGACGACTCTGATGTACTGATGGTGGCTTGGCGATGCCATTCATTTTGACCTCATGGTGTTTGAGAAATATTTTTCCTTCCCCTTGAGTTGGGTGTTGACCATAATACTTGCTTTGGCTGATGCAGTTTTAGAGAACATGAACAGGTGGAAACTCCAAACCATCCTTGCCTTCCTGCCGCAACGCAGGAAGCTGCTGATACTGGGATAATGACAAACACGTGGGGCCCACTTGGGCCCAGCTCATGGCCTAAATCCAAGCTCAGCTGAGTCTGTCCTAAATTATCTGGGCTCCAGTTGACGAATGACACATGAGCAGGAAATAAACACGTGACTGAGGCATTGGTTTTTACAAGCAAAAACCAACAGATATGAAGACCAAAATGCTTTTTGAATGAAATCATAGTTAAGATTTTAGTGTTTGAAAATTGTATCCTATGAATGTGTAATGAAATATTTACATCTTAAAAATTTATATGAAGTCACACAAAAACCCAAGGATGGGGAATGTGATTTGATTCCAGAAAAATGTGTTACCTTGGGATGAATGTTAGACAACACATTCTTTTTTCAATAAAGTTTGTCTGATTTAGGGAAAAGGAATAATGAAGTATACCCTAGTTCTGGTGCTTCAGTGCTAGCAATTAAATTTTAACTTACTTTACATCCAGCAGTTTTCATGTTTCCTTTTGAACAGTGCTCGTGTGTGTGTGTGTGTGTGTGTGTGTGTGTGTGTGTGCGCGCGCGCGTGCGTGCGTCTGGGGTAAAGAAGACAGTGGAATGCAGTAGGTTGGAAGGAAAAGAGAAATCTCCAAATTGAAAAACTACTTTTCAATACCCTGGTGGAGACCTAAGCTGATTTATATTACTATTAATTTTGATATAGACATTGGTAGAGGTACATGTGCTTATACAATTTAAATGTAGGTGACTACTTCATTTATAAATATATTTTCTTTGCTTTTAAAGATTTTTTTATGTGGACCATTTTTAAAGTTTTATTGAATTTGATACAATATTGTTTCTGTTTTATGTTTTTGTTTTTTGGCTGTATGGCTTGTGGGATCTCTGCTCCCCAATCAAGGATCAAACCCAGGCCCCCTATATTGGAAGGCAAAGTTTTAACCACTGGACTACCAGGGAAGTCCCTATTATTTGCTTTTAAGTCAGACACGACTGAGCGACCTCACTTTCACTTTTCGTTTTCGTGCATTGGAGAGGGGAATGGCAGCCCACTCTGGTGTTCCTGCCTGGAGAATCCCAGGGACAGGAGAGCCTGGTGGGCTGCCGTCTATGGGGTTGCACAGAGTCAGACACGACTGAGGCGACTTAGCAGCAGCAGCAGCAGATGCAATAATACATTTTCAAAGCACTCAACAATGCATGCTACCTATTTTTCAGTAAAGAACAGTTCCTGGGAAATCCCTGATGGTCCAGTAATTTCAACTTGGCACTTTCACTGCTGGGTGTGTGCGTGCTAAGTCACTTCAGTCGTGTCTGACTCTTTGAGACCCATGGACTGTAGCCCACCAGGGTCCTCTGTCCATGGGATTCTCCAGGCAAGAACACTGGAGTGGATTGCCATGCCCTCCTCCAGGGGATCTTCCCAACCCAGGGATTGAACACGTGTCTGTTACGTCTCGGGCATTGGTGAGTGGATTCTTCACCACGGAGCTACCACGGGAGCCCTTCCCTGTTGGGGCCCGGGTTGAAATCCCTGAGTGAGGAAATAAGATTCTGTAAGTCCTGCAGTGTGGCCAAAAGAAAAAAAAAATTGTTCTTTAAATTAGTGAGAACACCTTCTTTGCATTTTAAGGGAATTTTCAGGAGACTTCCCTAAGAACATTTTATGTAGCTATTTTTATAAATGATCATGCTATTCAGTATTTTTCATGGACCATAAAAAAAAGAGAAGCCAGAAACAAGGAAACATTGCTTTTTAAAAGATCTGAATGCAAAATTAAGTCTATTGTCCAAGTGACTCCGCTGTTTCACTGACAGTAAAATTCCTAGGTGAATTCAATGTTAATAAAGTTTGGGTTTGTGGGTTTCCCAGTGAATGGGGTTTCGGAGGCCCTTACAGAGTGTAGGATATGGGTGTGATATGTGACAGTCGTTCAGTTGTGTCCAACTCAGATGCGACCCCATGGACTACACAGTCCATGGAATTCTGCAGACCAGAATACTGGAGTGCGTAGCCATTCCCTTCTCCAGGGGACCTTCCCAACCCAAGGATCAAAGCCAGGTCTCCCACATTGCAGGCAGATTCTTTGAGCCACCGGGGAATCCCACAGAGTGTAGGGTTTTGCCAATTGTGAAATACAGCCAAACATAAGATGACACCACCACTATTCAATCAACAGAAACAGGAATCAGACAGTCACCCAGAGAGCGATGGACTGGGGGTGCCGATTTCTGAAAACCCACAAATCTTGGAGTACCCCTAAAATACATTCAGTTTCTTAAGGTAGGATTGGTGCGTGTTTGCCAAATCTGCCTTCTGCTCTACGAAGTCTTCATCGGAAGATATCATCAGCAGAAACGAAAAATCCAAACTCGTTTGACTGTATCCATGAACACTTCTGCAAACTGAACATCATTTTGTCATTATGGTAATCAGATAAATGTGTTTTGTCTGGTTCAGAAGGATTTGAGAATTTTTTACCTAATTATGGAATTTTCATTTTAAATCTGAAACATATGGGAATCATATTCAGGTATGCCATAACGTCCTCAAGTGTGTAAGAAGGAACATCCTGACAGACATTCAGAATGGACTGAGTATAGAAGAAATATCAGGTGTGATTCAAGTGATGGCAGAGCAGCTAGAATTTAACTTTATTGCCAAAGAAAGGAAGAAAGCTTAACTTCTGCATTACCTCTGCCTGATCATTGCATTTCTCAAGTGCACTTTCCTCCAAAGATGTATTTTTCCTGCCAAGGCTGACCTTATGAGTAGCCAGAACAGATTGGTTTCAGGAGGCAATGCTTGCATATCTGTAGAGCCAATAAAACAAACCAGAAAAACCAATGAATACTACTTACTCCAAGACTAATGATTAAAATCCTCCCATCCTTTTGGGGGGATCTGGTCCCTGTTATAAAAGAAACATTTCTCAAACAGCGATTCTTTAATGTGTTTTCTGACTCTTCATACTTGGTGTAACTGAGGAAGCTTAGTGATTAAATCATTACTGTATGACAGCATATAGCCCTAGGTAAGGTTACCGCGGCTTTGCAGGACACAGCCAAAAATTAAGAGCTACCCTAAATGACTGGCAATGGGGCATCAATAAAATAAATCAGGCTACTTCCACCTAATGGCACAGCTGCTAAAAGTAGTGTTAAAGAAGGATTATTATGTAATGAGGGAATATTCACCATGAGCAGAGTGAAAGAAAAGCAGTTCATAAAACCATGTAAAAAGAATCAAAATATTTGAGGAGATAGGTTGTACATATGTAACTCTGAAACTCCATTTTATCTCTGAGGTGGAAGCCCTTAGATTATCTATACTTGGTGTTTTGATAAAACATAAAGGTATGAAGTGCCTTTAGCTTTCGGTATAACAAAATTGTGGGGTACCATTTATTCCAAGTCTTTACTTGGAACGCTTCAAACTGGACAACATAATTGCTTCCACAGACATGCCTGTAAGGAAGTGACATTTTGTTTTCCGTTGGGCTCTGGCCCGGTTTTGGTCATTTCTGGTGTCAGTTTACCAGTAAATATCATCTGTGTGCTCCGGCCCAGGACAGCCACATGTGCTGATCATGCCATCAAACAGACACAGCCTCTGGGCAGTCTGGAGGACTGTTTAGCTCTGCCAGGATCCTGCTGGGCTACAGACAGGCTCACCATTCAGTGCTTGTGGGTTCTGTTTCATAACATGCTTTTGTTACAAATTTCGATACAAATAAGTCTAATTTTTTAAATCTGCAAAATAGAAACAAATGTGCCTGGGGATGGGGGGCGGGAGCGGGGGAGGAATAGGCTCAAGTAGTTTTAATTCTGGTAATTCTCTCTTACTGCTCCAAGTGTTCAACTTGATAAGATGACCTATCTATTTTTCACCCAATTATCTCTGGAAAGAAAATGTCACTACGTTTATAAGGACACTCGAGGCCCCCCTTGTTTGGCTCTCGTATTCATTTACTATTTCAAAATTCAAAAAGAGTTCTAGTTATCTTTATAAATGTAAAACACAAATCATCAAGCTATCTGCTTCTGGGCAAAGTTTTTTTTGAATCATCAGTATCTAGCATTTATATATCAGTTTTACGGAGATAAAAGCTTTATAATTTTTAGAATCCTTAGAAAATGCATATTCATCCTGCACTGTGATTACCTGGTGATTATGATGGCAAATATAAATGATGAAATATTTCACATACACACATGAGACTCTGTTAGAGGCAAATTATAGCGCCAGGTCTACCCTTTGAACGTGAAAACTGTGAGTATGGGGGTCAGAATAGAAGTTCTGGCAGAAAAAGCTCAAGTTGGGAAAGTGGGAGTCAGCATTCATCACACAACATGATTTCTAAAGCATTTGCTTTCCCACCGTTATGGATTAAATTGTCTCCTTAAAAATTCATATATTGAGGACCTTGTTCCCACTATCACAGAATGAGACCTTATTTAGAAACAGCGGTGGCAAATGTAATTGGTTAAAATGAGGTCGTACTGGAGCAGGGTGGGTCCCTAATTCAATATGAGGTCTCCTTTAAAAAAAGGGGGAAATTTGGATACAGATGTGAATACAAGGAGAACACCGTTGAGGATGAAGGTGGCGATCAGAGTGACGCCGCTGCGAGCCAAGGGATGGCAAAGATTTCCAACAAACCACCACAAGGAAAAGAGGCATGGTACCCTCAGGAACCCACCACTCTGACCCCTTTTGCACTTCTGGCACCCAGAACTGTGACACAATAATGTCTGTTGTTTAAGCCACTCATGTGTGTATTTGCTTATGACAGCCCTAAGAAGTGAATACACCCCTAATTAGCTGAATTTTTATTTAACATGACAGTTTTTAATGCCATATATATATACATATATATATATATTACTTGTTACTTTACAGGAGTATAGATAATGGCAGTGGATTCATGATCTGTCTGGACAAACTCTATAGTCATTCAGATAGTTCCCTTGCCTCAATTTCTACGCATATGAACTTAAGCCTCTACTGAACATTTTCAAAAGTCCAGGATAATTTTCAGATCATCCTGGTGCTGATGGGAACCCTGATGACCATGATTCCTCGCCAGGACCGACCGCACTGACTCTGGCCGCTTTGTCCGCGTCATTTATCAGAGCCCCGCGTTCTTGCACTGCCCGCTGTGCCGTTTCAGGCTGTGGGTGTTGAGGGGGTGCTACGTGTTTTCCTTCTCCATCAATCACACATCATCCCTACAGAGATCACAAAAGCCTCCCCAGATCCGAAGTCATTTAAAGGGAAGCTTGCAGCTCTGGGGGACCCAATGCCCATGGTCAGGTCCTCCCTAAAGAGGACATTGAGCTAAAGGCCATCACCAGGGCCCTGGGAAGACTTCAGGACACAGTCATTTTAGGTTACTCCCCACATTTTTGTAACCCTTTCCCGAAGATAACCTCTGGTCCCCCAAAGTCCTCCTAGGGTCACGTGACCACACAGAAGTCCACTCCCTTCAAAGAAACTGGGAGGAAGCCTAAGAATTATCTGATTAAGTAATTCCCACAAAAGTGTGATGGTTGGACCCCCTGCCCCACCCTGCCCAGGTGGCAGGAAGATGAGGGTCAACGCTGATGCTGTATAATGGAGAGGAAGTGGAGGAGACCTTCCCAGCTACGGAGCTCTAAAAGTGAAGAGCACGTGAGGATTTTCACACTCATTTCTGCACCGCTGCCAACCCCCCCCCACTAAGCCACTGAATGGATAAGCTGAAGTGTTGTAGACAATGATGGAGAAGTAGGTTTTCCATCTCAGACCCTGACAGAGGAAGTAGAACCTTTACAGACGTGACACTCTCCCTCATTGCTCAGAAACTCCGTGACAGGCAGAGATGCAAGCTGGTAGATAGAAGGGGAGGCAGAAAGAAAGAGAGCCAGATGGATGGGCAGACAGCAGGCTGCACGGAAAGGTGCATGCTAGGTGGGGACAAAGAGACAAAGCCAGATACACAGAGCAAATACCTAGTTTTGTGCTGGGGTATTTAATGCATCCTTTTAATTGTAGTTAATGTTTAATTTCAAGTGTACAGCAAAGTGATTCAATTATACATATGTTATTTTTCATATTCATTTTCATTATGGTTTAAGGTACTGAATATAGTTCACTGTACTATATAGTAGGACCTTGTTGCTTATCTATTTTATATATAATAGCTGGGAAGTTCAAGACCAGGCAAAACTGAGAATTCCCTGGCGATCCAGTGGTTAGGACTCAGAGCTCTCACTGCCAAGGGCTCGGGTTCCATATCTGGCCAGGAAACTAGGATCCCACAGGCTTCAGGGCACAGACAAAAAAAAAAAAATTGATAAAGAACAGGCAAAACTAAGCAATGAGCCATCAAAACAACTGTTGCTTCTGACCAAGAAGGCCAACAGTTAGAAATGAGTACAGAGAAATTTTCTCGGGTTGATGTTCTATATCTTGGCCACTGGCTACAGTTAGAAATGAGTACAGAGAAAGTTTCTGGGGTTGATGTTCTATATCTTGGCCGCTGGGTACATAACTGTGCAGTGAGAGTGAAAGTCACTCAGTCGTGTCCACTCTTTGGAACCCCATGGATTATACAGTCCATGGAATTCTCCAGGCCAGGATCCTGGAGTGGGTAGCCTCTCCCTTCTCCAGGGGATTTTCCCAACCCAGGGATTGATCCCAGGGCTCCTGCATTGCAGGCGGATTCTTTACCAGCTAAACCACAAGGGAAGCCCAAGAATACAGGAGTGGGTAGCCTATCCCTTCTCCAGCGGATCTTCCCAACCCGGAAATCGAACTGAGGTCTCCTGCATTTGCAGGAGGAGTCTTTACCAACTGAGCTATCAGGGTCAAAACTCATACAGTTAGGAGCTGGGGTTTTTACCATATATAACCATACTGCAAAAAAAAAAAAAAACCTTAAAATTCACTTTCCAGAAAGTGTGTTGCCAGTCTTTCGAGCATTCCACATGGAGTATACATGCGTGTATTTCCTGACTATAGTTGAGTATTATATTAGTTCCACTGTGATGTGGACCTCAGAGAGCCAAAGATAAGATCTCACCGTCACAGCCTCTGAATCGAGACGAACTTCTCATGATCCACTCCGTGTTTTCACACAAGGATGGTGGCAGAATTGTTGATGGAGAGCAATGCTCCTGTTTGCCCAACTGTACAGAGCCCCTGAATAAAGCATGAGATGAGGCTAGAGAAATGAAGTCAATGATCCCATAGGCTTATTATTTTCTTAATAAGTAGTGGCCACTCTTGATAAGAAATGGCTCCAACTTTTTGACTATCCTTTTTGATCCAGGAATATAATGTATTGATTATACTTTATTAGTAACATTAGTATCTGGAAAATAATGACTGTTGGCTCACAGTTTATTTCCTTAATACTCTGAGCCAAGGGCTTGCTGCGTATTAATCATTTAGTCCTTCACCACAACTCCATGAGACAGGCACTATTACTACTCCTCTTTTTTTCCGGAGCACAGAAAGGTTAAACAGCTTGCCTAAGGTCACACAGCTAAGTCAGAGGAGAAGCCGGATCAAGGATTAATTGGAATGAGGACCAGGCGATGAGAAGGGCGTTTGGAGGGAAGCAGACAGATGGAAAAGGAAAGGATTAAAGACGGGGGAGGTTATTTGAAGGGAAATTGGGTATTATCAAGTGAACCCTCTTTTATGGGTAATGAAACAGGCCTAGAAAAGCCATGTGACTTCCTGAAGCTGCACATCTAATTAGGGGCAGAGCTGGGATAAGAAGCCACATTTCTAAAAATCCCAGCTCAGGGCTTTTCCACTCTATCAAAAAAAAAAAAAATTAATTGAATTTTTTTCACATCATGTCCAATTTTGAAATCTATCCCCGAGGGGACTGTTGGTTAGATATTCATAGTATTATAAAATTCAAGTATTGCAAATGGCCTGAGGAGTTCCTCCTGTGGCTGTTGGCCCCAAATTTAAGCAGCATCACACTTGGAACACCCCATCCAGGGGAGAATTTTTCCCAGTTTTTAAAGCCTTCCAGATGTTTCTCAACTGGATTTCTTCATTTATTTACCAGAGCAAAGGAGCAGAATTTGGAAAATAGCATGATGTGCATAAGCCATTAATGGCATCCCAGGAGACAGACCAGCCAAGCCCTGAACGTCTAAAGCATTTTAATTCAGGATGCAGTGTGCTGAAGCCCCAGGGATTATTTTAATCAGAGCCGACTTTATGAATATGAATTATTTTGCGTGTCGGCCTGTTTTTACTGAGAAGGAAATCTTATACAAGATTTGACATGGGAACAAGCAGAAGAATTTAGGGAAATGCAAAAGGGCATGGGGACGAAGGTGAACCAATATCTCCACCTTGCCCTCCAAAATATCAACAGGCAATTAACAGCTTCGCTTTTCTATCCTTTCCTCGCCAGGCTCACTAGAAAAATGCCCAGGGGCTTCCCCGGTGGTCCAGTGCTTAAGAATTGGCCAATGCAGGGGACATGGATCCAACCCCGAGTCTGGGAACTAAGATTCCCCACGCATGCGTGCTAAGTCGTTTCAGTTGTGTCCAACTCTGTGCGACCCTACGGTCGGCCGCCTGCCAGGCTCCTCTGTCCGTGGGGTTCTCCACAGAGTACTGGAGTAGCTTGCCATCTCCTTCTCCAGGGGATCTGCCCAAACCAGGGGTGGAGCCCTCGTCTCTCACGTCCTCCTGTGTTGGCAGGCAGGTTCTTTACTACTAGCGCCACGTGGGAAGGCCAAGATGCCACAAGGCCTTGGGGCAATAAGCTGTGTGCTGCCACAAGAGAAGCCACCGCAAGCAGAGGCCTGCACGTCGCAATCAGAGAAAGCCTGTGCGCTGCAATGATGGCCCAGCACAGCCAGAACAATAACAATAATAATAAATTTAAAAAACTTTTAAAGAATTTAATTAAACATTGTTTAAAAAACAAAAATGCCCAGTCCACAAACTTCCTTTGACAGTCCCTCCAGATTAAGTCCCAGATGAGTGCTCACTCCCAAATCTCCAGCTGGTCCACAGTGGTGTTTGCAGTGATGCAGAGAAGTTTGCTGAAGCTGGGACTCCAAGAGGTTAGTAAGTGAAGGGGCGGTTGCTTTGCATGGTCTAGAAACCAGTTTGGATCCTTGTTCACAGTAAATGAACACATCCTACCAAGAACAACCTGACTACCCGTGTGGGGACTCAGGGTATGATTTCAAAGTCTTGACAAATCAAAGCAGCTCGTCATGATGCTGCGAGGAGTGACACATGGCTGCTGGGAGGTGGCCCGAATAGGCCATGGCAGACGAAGCCAGGTAACCTGCCTGCTTCGAATAGATCCATTCCAGTCACTTGCATCTGCTTCAGCAAGAAACCATCTCCCTCAAGTTAGGAAGAGTATTTAACACTAGAAAAGATGCACGTGGAATTCTTAGAGGGGACTATTGCCTGCCTATCAGATCAAGAAAATTACTCCCACAATATTGTAGTGATGAATGACCCTCATATTCGTTGTCGTTGCGGATAAACACGCTGTGGGTGTTTATTTCCAACTCAAACAGCTTGCCCATAGTGCTCAGGTAAAGAAACACGCAGCTGCATTACAAGGAGCCATCAAGTATGTCTTAATCTTGTGTGCGGGCTATCTGGAAAGGAGGCTGAGAGGTAAGAGAGAATCATACTGTGTCTGGATGCTACGCTTGCTGGATCTGGACTCTATTCTTTGGGCAGCAAACATTTTAGAAGGATGTAAAATGGTTGAAAGTTTGGAAGATACATTGGACTAGTGAGGAGGCAGCACGTGACACCTGCCTAGTCACTTTAAGTACATCCTCTTTGCTTTTAACGTCGAGCACTGGGAATAAAATTGAAATTATCTGCTAAGGTCATTATTCATATATTTCATGTAGGACATTCCTAAATGCTTAAATTGATAGGGACTCAATTAAAAAATCTAAGTACTTTCCATCAGAGCCTTGAGTACACCAAAAGCAAAGCACCGTGCTATCCAGAATGTAATAGGATTTCATTTCAGCTTCATCTTTTCAAAAACCATTATGATAACACCCACGACTTCTCTGAAGATCCTTACATTTGACCCTGGTGACTTTTTTCTTGGTTAGGAACAGAAGTCAGTGGACTCTGCTGGTCTACGCCTGTTAGGGTGGGCTTGAACTGTCTGTACACAAACTCAGATAACAGTGTTTAAATACATAAAAGTTTACCCACATATCAGAAAAGTCTGACCTTACGCGGCCCATGATGGTCATGGCACTCTCACTGTCTCCTTCCAGAAGTTCTACTCACATCTCATGGCCAGAACAAGGCTGCCTATTTGTCACGGAATCTGGGAAACCAGGTATGTTGATACTCCAAATAAAAATAGGGCTTTTCGAATGAGGAAGAATGTTGGTGAACAGGCAACCAGCATCATCACTATGTAATCCATTCTTCCATTCTAAGAAAGCAATCTTCCCAAAGTGGGAGCTTGGATAAGAAAGAGAAATCTTCCCAAAGTCGGAGCTTGGAGAGTTTCTTTTCTGACAACGTTTGTTGTTGTGGCTTTGTAATCCCCTTTCTCTCCTAAGAAGGGTTGTCCAGGTAACTGAAATACTGTTGTTTCCTGAGCTGGTTGAAAAGGTGGCATATAAGTCTGGGCAGAACAAAATAATTATTCTGCAGAAGAATAAAGAGAAAAAAAATCCAAGTGGGACTGGGGAGGAAGTCAGGGAGATCCCAGCCATCCTGGTGGATACAGAGCCATGTGGAAGGGGCCCTGGGAAGGGAGAGGTGGTCTGTTCACGGCTGCTCAGAGCAAAGAAGCCACAAGTGAGATTTGAACCAAATGATGAAAACCCTTGCTCTGCTCCAATAGGAAACAACTTTCTGTGTTCACAGAACTCGCTTTATTTTGGTTCTGCAGTGGACATATGGGTTTCCAGGCTGACAAACAAAAAATAAACTGAAAATTGTATCGAGAAAGAATTTGCTCAAATATTTAAAGCTTGACTACTTGGAGCAGTGCAAGACTGGTTTAAACAAATGGATCAATGGCCCAGAAAAGATAGCAACAAAACAGAATTTAGAGTATGCAGGGAAATAAGCACATAAAAAGTAAAAATCAAGTGTCAGTCTCTTTGGGAAGCTGCCTGTTACCCTCAGTCAAATTAAGATTCTCACATTCTCCTCCTCTTGCCTTATTCTGTTTTCATTGCCCAAGTTACAATTCACAAATATACATTTACTTGCTTAATACCTGTCTCCCCAATCATGTTGTGAGCTCTCAAAAGAAAGAGTGTCTGGTTTATAAAAAAAACTTTTACATTTTGGTTACTGTGTGATTGGAGCGTAGCACAGTACTTCATACCTAATAGGTACTCAACAAACTCTTGTAAAATAACTGAGTTAATGAAGTACTTAACAACAAAATTGTGTGTTTGAAAAAAGATTTCTCACTTTCCATCCCACAAGACACACCAAAAGAAATTGTAGATGTGTTAAATATGCACTAGAAATTACAAAATAAATATTTTTACATGAAACCGTGGAAAATAACAAAACAGGGGCAAGACTAGTGAAAAAAGGATTAAGCTTGGGAACGTGAAATGACTTTGTAACAGTAATTCATATGCCAAGAGCAAACTGGGAGAAATACTCAGGACAAATATGATAGGGAAAATTGGTATCCTTAGTATACTAAAACCAACAAGAAAAGAACTAATACTCCTAATGTGAAATGAGCAAAGTACACGAACATACAGTTCACAAAAGAAATACAAATGACTAAAAATTATGATAATATAGTATTCCAATTAATTTTGCCTTTTTTTAAATTGAACTGAAAAATAGTTTAAAAACTCCATACTCAGTACTTTTGAGCTTGTGGCTTGGAAGAGAAATTAGCAGAGCTTTTCTGGAAAGAAATTAAAAGCATATATACAAAGCCTGCATAACATTTTTACCACTTGACTCAGAAACGTGACATTTAAAGAACTTCACTAAGTATATAATATTTTCACAGATCATAAAATTGAAGGGTGCAAAACCCCAATAACCACAAAACCCCAACACCTCTTTTATTTTTCTATGACTCAATATCTATCTCAAGTTCCTATATACCTCCTGAAATCAGAAAATACGATCCAGTCAATTTCTGCTGAAACCCTGTCACTTCTTTTTTTTTTTTTTCAGGCGTTTTGATCTTAAACTCATTAATCCTAAAGTCTCCCCTAGCCCCATTACCCCTGGCATCGCATTTCGGATCTGGGGAGCGGGAGTGGGGGGAGGTGAGAAGCAGCGCGACTTTGGGGGAGGGGACGGGGTGCTCCAGCCAAGCTCCTGCCTTGTCCTTCTCCGCCTCCGTCTCTGTTAGCACCTTCCCTGTTGACTCGTGCAGAAATGCTCTGACCCGGGGAATCTTCCCGCAACCCCCTTCCCTTCACAGCGTCATCAGCTGAGCTAGTACAGCGCCCTCTCCTGGTCCCTAGAAGAACAGTCTACATGCTTCCTTGCGCTCTCCCATTCTCCGCTCCACGTGGAATAGGCCTAATCGCCGGCCTGCTGGCTCGAGTCTCCTCAGCTACTCTGTGTTTCCTTGAGGCAGGGGTGGCAGAGTGCAGGGTGTACCTATACTCCCATCCTTCTGGAATGCCGGGGCTCCAGGGACCCATCCATGGCGGCCGTGCTAGTCTACAGCTCAGGTACCGTACACGACGTGGCTTTTCTTCAGGACTCGCTCCTTCTGGGGCAAAACCCTGGAAAGGGAAGCACACATTTTCTCTATTTTTAGCATTCTTCGAATGTAACTGGAGGGGATAGGGCAAGGTAGCGTGGGATAGTATTTTCTTCACACACATACACACACACAACAGGGCCTGTGGAGGATGGCACACACACACACACACACACACACACACACACACACACACACACACACGGCCTGTGGAGGATGGCCCTCTTGTTCACGGTCTCATCACCGGACCTGCCTGTGTTGCTTCTGGGTCCTACGCCTCCCTCAGGTCAAGCAGTCTCCCCAGTTTGCAAGGGGAATAACGTGCTTTACAACACCAGGAGTTCTTAACCTCTTTTGTGCATAGACCCCTTTCTGTGGTCTGATGAATCCTGTCTGTTCTTTCTTGGAAAAATGTTTTAGAGGTACAAAATGAGATAGGTAGGGTTACAGTGGGAAATCAATTATACTAAAACTCTGTCCTATTCACAAACATGAGTCCGAGAGCCCCTATCTCAATATTTTATTTACACTATGAAGTCTATGCCTTGATTCCTTTGAGGTTTGACTCTTTGAATTCAAAACCGAAACCAAAATTCTACAGTCTCAACAAAAAGGAGCTCCTGCAAACTAAAATACAGCTGTTCAGAACTAGAGACTGTGCCATGAGCTTTAGGACTTAAAGAGTAAGACTTTGACCCATCTTCTCTCTTTATGGTTTTGGTTTCCCTCAATGGAAGCACATGATGTTGCTAAAAAAAAAAAAAAAAAGAAAGGAATGTTGAATACCTTGAAGGAAAAAGAAACCTCATTAATATTTTTGTTGTTCAGTCGCTAAGTCATGTCCAAGTCTTTGCAGCCCCATGGACTTAGCCCGCCAGGCTCCTCTGTCCATGGGATTTCCCAGGCGAGAATACTGGAGTGGCTTGCCATTTCCTTCTCCAGGAGATCTTCCCAACCCACGGATAGAACCTGCATCTCCTGCATTAGCAGGCAGATTCTTTACCACTGAGCCACCTGGAAAGCCCTTTATTAATATTTTACCTCATATTATAAGAAAGTAACAGTGCACAGGAAAACTTCTGTACCAGAAAATGCATTGCATTATTGTTTTAAATTAGTAAGAAATTAGAAAAAAACCCCACAAAATAGGGATTTGTTTTTTAAAAAATTAGGGTATACCGTGCAATAGACTATTCTTTAAAAAAGAATAAAGCTATGTAAAGTGATGCCCTGAATTTTTTATTGTATAAGCAAATATGGATGACATAAAGTTAAATGGAGAAAAATAGAGTGTACGATGAAAAATGTAGTAAGATAGAGAGAGAGAACAAATAAGAAAATGCTAAAGAAAACTGCACCCAGTGTTCACGGGGATTTTCTCTGAATGATAGAAACATGAAGATCTTCCTTCTTTATGCTTTTTGAATTTTCCAAATGAATATGTTTTTCTTCAAAAGGAAATTTTCTGGTTTTTAGTATTTTGAAGTATTTATTGCAGTCTTTTTCTATATATTTATATATTTTTTTATATTTTATTTATTTTTTATAGAAGTGTAATTGACATACAACATCCTATTAGTTTCAAATGTACAACATAAGGATTCTGTATTTGCATCCGCTGGAAAAATATCACCACAGTGAGTCTGGATACCACCTGTGAATGCACGTATTTACAATTTTTTCCCCCTGAGATAAGAATATGGATTTTAGTTTTCAAACAATAATAAAAGAAACCATTCAGCATCTTTTGTTACATGTTTTTCTATTTTGCTATGGTTTGTCCTAATGTATTAAGAGCACTCTTAAGTGCTATTAAAATTCTTTGAAAACATAATTTTAAAAGCAAAGTGATGCAGTTTATATATATAGATACATATACACATATATACACATATATAACTGCATCATTTTGCTGTAAACCAGAAACTAACACAACATTGTAAATCAACTATACTTCAATAAAAATTAATTAATTAAAAAATAAGATAAAATGTCTTTTAAAAGCATAAAAATGATACGATAATCAGAAAAGCGGGTCTCTGAAAATTACATTTTCAAATAATCTTTAATAGTATTTAAGAGCGCTTTTAATTCATTAGGACAAGCTGCAGCAAAATGCCAAATATAGATGTTCTTTTTCAGATTAAAAACATTTTTAAATGAAGAAAATTTATTGGAAGTTTGAGTGGTTTTAACCTTTCAGTGCTTCCAAAGCTAATCACTTCCAAAGTGATTTGACCTTTCAATGCGTCCAATGCTAACAGGCAGCTATGATTATAGAAATGAATCAACAACAGTTACCACAAATTACTATATTCAGGGGGAAAAAGACGGAGGAATTTGCAGCACTGGTTAGCTTTACGCTGACTCAGATCTTGCCATCAAGTGCCAGGTAGGTCCACACATCTGCCCAGCACGCAGGAAGCCCCCAGGGGTGTTAGCTTGCATTAGCCCACTGCCTGCTTCTGAACGTTGCAAACCACAGAAACTCTATTTTACTCTTTTTCTCCCTCAAAGAGTATGCATATCCGCTTGATTATACCACCCTTCCATACCAGCGGCTTGTAAAATTCAGACCAGACTCAAAGGTTAGCAGCGTCTACTTTCAAGACAAGATTTGAGTGTGTTCACTACGGTCAGCTGGCCAGATGGTACCAGGCTCGGTAGATAGAAGGGCCCTTGTGAAAACGACCTCTGAATTTCAACTTTATGTCTCATTTCACACTAGCCTTTTAAAAATTCTTCTTAAAGACTGAGATTGGTATTGAACAAGCCACCAGCCAAGACAGTTTCAAACAAATTAAACCTATTTCTAAGAAAGATGAAAATTGCAATAGTGTGAGTGTGTGTTGCGTGGTGAACAGCTGTGGCGATAAAACTGATGGCTGTGTGGATGGTGGAAGGAGGGAGCCAAAGTCAACAGCAAGAGCTTCCGGAAGAGATGAGGCTGGAGAGAGAAGAGAAGCTTAACGGGGAGAATCATTGGTTCTGCACCTCGGTATTAAAATCTCAAACAGAAAATATTCCTCCTAAAGTAAACAGGAGATGTGACCAATTAGAAAGTGTGGAAATCAGTTTTTGATTTACTTTCCGTTTGATAGAGAATCATCACTGCCCACAGCACGTATGAATTTTATTAATGTAATTTGCCATTAGTTCAAGAAGTCCTACATTTCCTCCAAATAAGCTCATTTTCAAAACTGAAAGAACATTTCAAGACTTCAGAATGCAAACATGTCATCGTTTGGCTGCATTCAGCAAATTCCTAGAATCAATCAGCTGAGAACAGAGTAATTCTATTACTGAAAAGGGAACTGAAAGCATGCAAATTAAAACCAGGATAAAAAGTGAAATGTAAAAGATGGCTTACAACATCTATAGAAGCCTCTTCCTGATACGACTGTGACATTCAGACAAGTTAACTATAGCACATGAATAATATTACTATGTAATGTAAGACTATTTCTGTGATAGGACGTAAGACATTTCAACAACTTCAGAGATGAGCTCGGTTTATTAAGCAATGCATATCCTGGATCTGGTTAAGTCATAACAATAATAATTTACATGTTATAACATTTTCCATTTTACAAATTGCTTTTATAAACCTTATCTCATGTTATACACACACACACACACACACACACACACACACACACCCCCTTAAGATGTAAGTGTCATGGATACCGTTATTCTCATTGCACAGATAAGGACTTCCCTGGTGGCTCAGCAGTAAAGAATCCACCTGCCAAAGCAGGGGACACAGTTTTGATCCCTGGGTCAATAAGATGCCTTGGAGAAGGAAATGGCAACCCACTCCAGTATTCTTGCTTGGAAAATCCCATGGACAGAGGAGCCTGGCAGTGTACTTTCTATGGGGTTGCAAAGAGTCAGACACGACTTAACAACTAAAGAACAACAAAAGATAAAGAAACAAAGGTGAGAGTTCCTGGAGAACTCAGGGACACTCTTAGCCCCACACTCTTCTCAATAGGAAAACATAGTTTTCACTCTGTTTTCTGCCATTTCTAAGCTGGTTGAACTTGGGTGAGTTATATAACCTCTCCGGACTGCCCAGGTTTTCCCCCTGGGAAACAGAATCCTGGACCAATCCAATGGAAGGATACATTGAAAGCATGCAGCATGGTGTTCAATGACTATTAGCTACAGCAAATGCTCCATCTCTGAGAAATGATGAGTCAGGTCAAAGTCATATTATCTCTGATGGGAAATTGGGTGGTTCTCAGCCAGAAAATGAAACTTTCTACAATGTGAATTGGTGGACGCGAAGAGTGCCATGGGCTGACAGCTCATGTAGACTCCTATGAGCACAGTGGGCCGACCGCACATGTAGACGCCTACAGGAGCTCTGTTAGATCAAGAGGCTCCAAGGACAGCTGGGTGCCTGCGGTTTGCATCGTTTGTGCTTTGAGAAAACTGCAGGTGCCTTGGAGGAGGGCAAATAGGTTGCAGAATGAAATAGAAAACCCAGCACTGAAACAGACAAAAGAGTCAAAGATCCACCTGGAAGTGCTGGATCAAAAAGACTCCCTAAAGGAGCTGACCGGAGCTTCAAAAGTGCATCTTCAGGGTGTGACCATGTCATCTGGCAGGTATCATGAGAGAATCTCCACTCGGCCCTCAGGAAATGCACGTGTTCCTGGTGAATTGGAGGGTCTTGCTTCTTTCGTTGAGAAAGAATTCAGAGACAGAGACAAAGTGATTGGTAAGAAGTGGATTTATTTAGAGAGAAGCACTCCACAGACAGACTGTGGGGCATCCCAGAAGGTGAAAGAAGGCTTTGAAATATGATGCGGTTAGTTTCCACGGGCTGGGTAATCTCACAGGCTACTGACTGGGAGGATTATTCCAGTTACTGGGGGGAAGGGCAGGGATTTCCAGGAGTTGGGCCACCGCCCACTTTTTGAACTTTTATGGTTATAGCCTCAGAAATGTCAGGGCACCTGTGGGCGTGTCACTTCATTTATGCTAATGTATTACAAGGAGTGTATGATAAGGTTCAAGGTCCACTGGAAGTTGAATCCTCTGCCCTCTTGGACCTAGTTGGTGCTACTCAGTTTTGTCATGACCTAGGTCTGTGTCATTCTTTCCAAGGTTATGCCCTGCCCCCTTTCCTCCTGTTCCATTCACACCACTTCCACTTGTTGAAAGATAGGATTCTCTACTGTATTGACAAAATGCCGGGAAAGCACCTCCCTTCCCCTACCCCCCTGGCAGAGGTAATGTGGTGAATGCCAAATTTCCCTAATTTTAGAGGTAGCATTATCTTCTAAGAGTGTCTATGATGTTCTTACCATTATCATTTAAAAAGCCCTTCCATGCAAACAAATGGAATTGCATTTAAGGGGTGATTAAAAGGGAATGGGGTGTGTGGTGCTTGTCTAAATGTAATCTAACTAGGCTATTCATTTAGTGATGAGTCTAATTACTAGCTCTATAATTACACTACTCAAGAAAATTGTTTTAGTGATGGTTTTATTAAACTAACTGGAGACAATTTTTGTGCCAACATGAGCAGAACAAATGGAATTTAATTTCAAGGGGCAAAGGAAGGTTACCCTGGAGAAGAAAACCTCATGAGCTGGACTGTGGATTTGAAAATTGGTTCAGCGAGAAGTAAATTTGGAAAAGAAATGGGATTATAGTGCAACAGGAGAGATTTAGGTAGCAAAACTTCCTGACTCAGATTTTCAAGGAAAGACTTTGCAAAGCAAGCTTCCTAAACTCTAACTCTCAGATTTAAGTGGGTCTACAGTGATTCTTTCTTGTTTATTCGACATGAAATCCAACTCCAAGTGTGGTCCCCAGACCAGCATCAGCATAACCTGGGAGCTTGTTAGAAATTTAGCATCTCAGGCTGAATCCGAACCCACATTTTAAATGAGTTTTCCAGGCAAACATTTTCTTTTTGTTTGTTGTTGTTGTTTTTAATTAATTTATTTTTTAATTGAAGGATAATTGCCTTACAGAATTTTGTTGTATTATGTCAAACATCAATTTGAGAAAGACTGGCATAAATGACCAGCTTGCGGTTGCAAATTGAAATTTTAATTTCTTCCTGTTTTTAAATGCAACGTATGCTCAGTAAAGAAAAAAGAACATGTGCCCAATAATACATGCAGGAAAAAACCACCTGTAATCTTATCACTTGGCGAAAACACCTGTTAAAATTTTGGTGATTTCTCTTCCAGGCTGTTATGCATATATATATATAACATATATATATATATATTACATTTTAAACTCAGCCAATAAATACACTCTTACCTTTTTTCCATTTAATTTTATAAATACTTTCTAACTTCTAACAAAGTCTTGTTGACATTTGTCTGCATCCTACCTTATGAAGATACTAATCCCTTGTTGAAAATTGAATCTTTTTTATTGTCATAATTAGAAATAATCCTTTGGTGAAAGAATTCATATTTAAACCTTTAAATTCTTTCATCAGGGAAGACCTCTAGAATATAAACATATTTAAAGATCTTGATCAGAATGATCTCTTCTAATCATAGTATTTCTTGAAATAAGCTCAATTTGTAATGAAGCCTTTAAACTCAATTTCCTGAAATTTGGGGGAAGGAAATAGGGTGCTAATTTGTTAAATGATTGGTGTTCCTGCTAAGGTAATGTCTTGTGAATGTTCACTCAGCTCCTTAAGGGTGAGGCTGTTACACTGACAGGATGATCAGGTTAGAAGTACAAAAAGACTTTATTTTTTTAAATAAATTTATTTATTTTAATTGGAGGCTAATTACTTTACACTATTGTAGTGGTTTTGCCATGCACTGACATGAATCTGCCATGGGTGTACATGTGTTCCCCATCTTGAACCCTCCTCCCACCTCCCTCCCCATCCCATCCCTCTGGATCATCCCAGCCCTGAGCATCCTGTATCCTGCATTGAACCTGGACAGGCGATTCGTTTCACATATGATATTATACATGTTTCAATGCCATTATCCCAAATCATCCCACCCTCGCCCTCTCCCACAAAGTCCAAAAGACTGTTCTATACATCTGTGTCTCTTTTGCTGTCTCACATACAGGGTTATCATTACCATCTTTCTAAATTCCATATATATGTGTTAGTATACTGTATTGGTGTTTTTCTTTCTGGCTTACTTCACTCTGTATAATTGGCTCCAGTTTCATCCACCTCATTAGAACTGATTCAAATGTATTCTTTTTAATGGCTGAGTAATTCTCCATTGTGTATATGTACCACAGCTTTCTTATCCATTCGTCTGCTGATGGACATCTAGGTTGCTTCCATGTCCTGGCTATTATAAACAGTGCTGCGATGAACATTGGGGTACATGTGTCTCTTTCAATTCTGGTTTTCTCGGTGTGTATGCCCAGAAGTGGGATTGCTGGGTCATAAGGCAGTTCTATTTCCTGTTAAGGAATCTCCACACTGTTCTCCATAGTGGCTGTACTAGTTTGCATTTCCACCAACAGTGTAAGAGGGTTCCCTTTTCTCCACACCCTCTCCAACATTTATTGCTTATAGACTTTTGGAGAGCAGCCATTCTGACTGGTGTGAAATGGTACCTCATTGTGGTTTTGATTTGCATTTCTCTGATAATGAGTGATGTTGACTTTAATCCGTGGACCCACATTGCACTGGTTTTAAGTTCTGCCTGGATCCCAGGATCGTGTGACATGACATAAGTTATTATTTGACCTGTTTGGGCAATAATCATGAGTATTTAGAAAATTGTGTTAATAATGCTGCCTTCACTGAGTTAATGAGCACATCTTAAGAGAGATCAAAGCTCCTAGCACAAAGCATCGGGTCTGCCACAGGAAACAGGCAATGTTCCATAGATGTAAATAGTACTTGTTTCCCTCTTTTTATTAGTGAGTTGACCCCATACCCAGTGTTCATATGCCCAGAGAAGTGGCAGATTGATTTCTACAGGAAACAGAATCATCCCTGAAAACTACGTCTTTAAAAATGTGTTGAACTTCACTTAGAGAAATTCAGCTTGGTTTCACTTTCTTCAGTTAACACGAAATATTTGCAGGCAAATTCATTACCAGCTGAGCCACAAGGGGAGCCCAAGAATCCTGGAGTGGGAAGCCTATCCCTTCTCCAGCAGATCTCCCCAATCCAGGAATCAAACCGGGGCCTCCTGCATTGCAGGCGGATTCTTTACCAACTGAGATATCAGGGAAGCCCATTCCAGCAGTAACAACATAGATAAGCCACTGTGGGATGCTGCCCTTCAGCTGACAGATAAGCCTGTGGCAGCCACTCTAGATCAGTCAATATAATGCTATAGCAGGCTGTCCAGGAGGCTATCATTAGAGTGGGCTCCACTGAGCCAAAAAAGAGATCCCAGCACAAGAGAGCCCAGCAAGCAGAGTTTCTCTCTGCCTTTGTCTATGGCGGTTCTAGGTCACTCAGGACAGGAGGGTGGGCCTGGGTTCTGTCGTATATGCAGGGACCCAGGCTAATGGATGCTGAACGTTATTTTGCAACTTTAGGCATTAAAGCAGTGGAAGTGATATTTCTGAGAGATAATCCTTAAGTTCCTCAAATCAGGCTCAGTCTGGGGCTGTGTGGGCTTCCCAGGGGCTCAGGGGTAAAGAATCTGCCTGCAATGCAGGAGACACAGGAGGTGCTGGTTCAATCCCTGGGTCTGGAAGATCCTCTGGAGAAAGAAATGGCAACCCACTCCAGTGTTCTTGCCTGGGAAATCCCATGGGCAGAGGAGCCTGGAGGGCCACAGTCCATCGGATCTCCATGAGGGGACACGATTGAGCACGCACACACACACTTGGGGCTTTGGTGTAGGACTAGAACCCTTTTCAAGCAGCCTATGGCTTTGGTGACTCCTTATCTTTTTAGGGCAAGGTCAAGGGAAAACTGGTAAACTTGAATATAGATACAACTCATTTTTGGTACTATAAGCTTGAAAAAACCTGAAAAGGGCCATTTACACTATCTGGTTGACACCCTCATTTAATGACCGGGAAAACCGAGGCCTAATAACGTTAACACCTTGTCCTTCATTTCTCCAGGGTCCCAGCGCCCTTCCAGTGTCTTCCTCCTCCTGCTTATTAAGATCTGTACTCCGTAATTTGTCACATTCAAAGTATTCTGAGCCACTAAATCATAATCTCATATTGATAATTTAAAACAGGATATTTTTCATTTGAAACAAATGAAGCTCTTGGGACTTCCCTGGCAGCCTAGTGGTTAAGTCTCCTCGCTGGCAATGCAGGTGGTACAGTTTCAATCCCTGGTCTGGGAACTAAGACCCCAGATATATGCAAAAAAAAAAAAAAAAAGCTATTATGCACTTTTGCAGGCAGTGTTGACAGGCCAAAAGAGATAGTATTGGATGGTACTTGGTGGAGGGTAGGGTATGGGCTTCCCAGGTGGCCTTAGTGGTAAAGAATCCTCCTGCCAATGCAGGAGGCATAAGAGACATGGGTTCGATCCCTGGGCTGGGAAGATCCCCTGGAGGAAAGCATGGCAACCCACTCCAGTATTTTTGCCTGGTGAATCCCTGGGACACAGCAGCCTGGTTGGCTAGAGTGAGACATGAATAAGCAACTTAGCAGGCACACACAGCGGAGGGTATAAGGGGGACCTTGCCACTTCTTCAAAATCATATCTCATAGCCTATGCTTCCCACCCTTTTTCTCATTACGGTACCCATTGAAAATGGGAATATTTGTCAAGCAGGTTGGCATAAATAAGGGACTTCTCACTCTGGACACAACTGTCTAGGGGCTCGGACTGCCCCAGCATCCACCCCACTCCCTACCCCCAACTCCCACTGCTCTAAGCAGACACAACCCTCCTACCCACAGCACACTAGCCTGGAAGGAAGTGCCCTGGTAGACACCACTACTTCACGGGCTCATGCAGACCATCTTGGTTTGCTTAGCCCACTGTGATAGACTCAGTGGCCTTAATTCCTGGAGGCATGTGATCATTTGCTGCTTATCTGGAACTAAATATGGAGTTAGTTGGAGGGCTGAGAGATAATCCAATCAAAGCCGTGGCCTGCCTGCTGGACCTCCCGACAGGACTGTTTTCAGAGATCATGGATGCTCATTTCTGAGTGGACTCTCTTCCCAGAAAGCTATGATTATTCGAAACCAGATTTATGAAGTGTAGAAATTCCAGGGTAACTAGGTCAGCTCTTTGTGGATCACGCAGCATTATTTGCTACCATGGTTTTTCCCCAGCTTTATACCTAGTTCAATTTAAAATTACTCAAGAGATGGTGAGATGCATTTGACATCACTGAGCTGTGTATTCATCCACGCAAAACCACGCAGCAGGGGCTGCTTGTCCTGCCCATTTGGAAAGCAAACGACCAAAAGACACAAACTAAATACGAGGGAACAGAGGCCTGGAAAAATGACAGTGAGTGCTCATTCAGTAGTAAAAGACAACACAACAGACTTTGACTGCAAATAAGCTGAACTGTGATGATTAGTTTAGCTAAGCAAGATTCAAGATTCACTAAGTCCACCTCAAGATTCGCTAGGAAGTCCATCTCAAAGACTCAACAAGTACTTTATTTTACTAGCATATGTTAATTTAACATTGTTTTTCAGGAGAGATTACTTCCCTGGGTAAAACTACTGTGCTTTTTATACAGCTGTGGCATTTTTTCTACCCAGTCTTTAGAAGTGTAGATTTCCCCCCCACCTCCCCAGTGGAAAAATATCTCTGGGGGAGTCAGAGCCCGAAGACCTCAGAGCTGTTTTCTCTGGCTGCTGTCAGTACACTAAATTGCCTGCTCAAATGTGTCCGTCTACACCCCAGACAGGCTTCCCTGGTGGCTCAGTGGTAAAGACACCATCTTCCAAAGCAGGAGACCGATTTGATCTCGGTCAGAATGATCCCCTAGAGATGGAAATGGCAACCCTTTCCAGTAATCTTACCTGGGAAATCCCATGGACAGAGGAGCCTGGCAGGCTATAGTACCTGTGCTGGCAAAGGCTATAGTATGTGTGGCCACAAAGAGATACAACTTAGCAACTAAACAAAAACACCTCAGACAATGAACTCCTTCTTGGCAACAAGGATGGTGTGTCGCTCATCTCCGTGTCCGAGAAACCTGCGAAGAAATCACCCAACAGGCACTCAAATATTAATTGAATAAATTAATGAAAAAAAAGAGAACTGTCTTTTAAAAAGTTACCATTGTGATTGTTAAAAAATAGTTAGACATAATTTTAAGTGCTTGATTTCAATCATGGAGCTTTAGGAATTGGTAGGATCTTTTCTAATTCCCCATGTTTATATCAAATTATATTCACAAGAAGTGGAGGCCACGTTGTACTGGGGTCTCTCATTTGTAAGTGGTTAAAAGCTGTCAAACCTAAGTGTAAAATAAAAATTAAATTTGTAAAAGCTGTATCTATGTGAGAGAAAATAGACATAATTTTTTGAATATGCCATACGTGAAAATAATATTGTTTCTTTCCTGAAGGTTCTTTTTAATCAGGTCTAGAAAGAGTCCCTAATCAAAGGTATTTCTGAGAGTTTACTTTCTATTTGACTCAGTTAAGCATAGATGAAAATGTTGCAGGAAGGGGGACCCCATCCAGGGCCCGTAATTGGGCTCTTGTCTAACACTTAGAAATGAATTGTCCAAGGAGACACATGTGCTGACAAAGCAAGAGATTTTATTGGCAAAGGGTGCCCAGGTGGAGAGCAGGAGGGTAAGGGAACCCAGGAGAATTGCTCTGTCACGTGGCTTGCAGTCTCGGGTTTTATGGTGATGGGATTAGTTTCCAGGTTGTCCTTAGCCAATCATTTTGACTCAGAGACCTTCCTGGTGGTGCACCCCTGGTTCAGCCAAGATGGATGCCAGAGAGAAGGATTCTGGGAGGTGGTCAGACAAGTGGTGTCTCCTCTTGACCTTTCCCGAACTCTTCTGGTTGGTTGAGGCTTATTAGTTCCCTGTTCCTTACCAGGACCTTTTGTCGTAAAACAACTCATGCAAATGGTTACTGTGGTGCCTGGCCAGGGTGGACGGTTTCAATCAGCGTGCTTCCCCTAATAAAAACACTTGAGTTAATTTCAGGAAATTGGTTCTCTCTGTTTCTAAGTTTTTCTGTGACCTTCTATATATGCAGAATAGGTTATTAATTATCAGTAGTAATTGATCTCAATTACTTATTAATATCTATTATAGTATTAATTATATTAATTATAAGTAGTCAATTGGTAATATGAATTGTTAATGAGAATAATGTGTTTGTTACTAATTAAAAAGTCATGTTATTCAAAAACATTTACAAATATTTATTCAAATAAATTGCAATATTATGTATGCAAAGCATTGTATTCCACGAGCCAAACTTTTTTTAATATTTAATTTCGTTTGTTTGTATTTGGTCTTTGCTGCTGCTGCCCCAGTTCTAGCAAGACAGGGCTGCTCATTACCATGGCTTCTCTCGCTGCAGAGCACAGGCTTTAGGCGTGCAGGCTTCAGTAGTGACAGCGTATGGGCTCCGTCAACGTGGCCCATGGCCGGCTTGCCACGTGCCGTGTGGGATCTTCCTGGACCGAGGATTGAACCCGTGTCCCCTGCACGGGCAGAGGAAGGCTCATTGCAGGGCCCCGCAAGGAGACACTGGCTCACTCCCTAAAAGCCTTGAGCTCCCCAAAGGGTTTATGGCAAAGCAAAAACCCTTTCAAAAGCAAAGTGAGGGAGGGGGTCTCAGGGTCTGTGATCAGCTTGTGCACAGTTCTCTGATGGGCTGATTGGCGAGTCAGCAGGGTGGTGTCACACGGGTTAACATCATTAGCCTTTAGGCTCCAGGAGGCCTGGGGCCATGTGTTCATGGTCTTCGAGTAGTTAACATCTTTCATTGTTGGAGAGGGGGAGGGTTTGTACATCTGCAAAACCACTCAGGGACAGTGCATCAAATGCTATTATCTAGGTGCCTCCGAGGGGTGCTAAAGGAGAGGATGCGGGAAAAGGCCTGTCCCCTGCATGGGGTTCTGCTCAGTTATAATATTAGTTCAATTGATTGAATGAAATAACCCTGGACTTCCAAAAGCCTACAGACCTCAGTTTGAGAGACTCATTTTTTCACTTGTTGTTTGGTTCATATCCACCTTGTTACCCCCCTGTCATCAGCAGGCTGAGAACGTGAGGTTACCAGGCATGCTCATCAGCCTCCCTTCTGCTCGGGTTCACTCCCACCTCACATTCCTCCCCTGGGTTTGCCCTCCAAGGTCACCCCTGCTGAGTGACCACCTGCCTCCCCACACATCCTTTCAGGCCCTTGAAAGGCCATTCTCCTCCTCCTCAGGCCTGCAGTGCTGCTTTCCAGGGAGAAATTCATTCTCTACTCTTCTCCTCTTTGTTTTCTCCCCCCAAGCACTTTGCCGACTTTGCACCTAGATACTGATGACTCCCAAATATATTTCCCGGGGGTATATCTCTTTTCCGATTCCCAGACACGTGGCTATGACAGCTTATTGGATATTTGCATGTAGAAACCTGAAAGGTTTTAATTTCTTAAAGCCTTTTTGAATTTGTTACAATGTTGCTTCTGTTTTATGTTTTGATTTTGTGGCCACAAGGCATGTGGGATCTTAGCTGTCAGACCAGGGATCAAACTGATGCCCCCTGCAAAGTCTTAAGTACTTAAGTTCCCTGAAAGGAGTCTTAATAACCTGTATATACAAGTCAGTCTAGACACTGAGCCCAAGACCCAGATCTCCTCCGCTCACCTCCCTGTTTCCCGTTAGTGTCGCTCCTAATGGGAAGTCTCCTCCTCGACCCGTCTTCAGGCCCAGAAAACTCGAAGCCATCCAGAAGCTGCTGTCATCCTCTGTCTGTTTCTTAGCCAGCCTCTCTCAGGTTTTTCTCAAATACATACCACTTTCCCATCCACACTGCTGCCGCACGGGTCCCTATTTCTTGCCCAGGTTTTCTCAATAACTTTCTAATTGTTTCCTTTTCATCTTAAGCGACCCTGTCCAGTCTTTCCAAAGCTTACCCTGTCTCTCTTTCTGAAATCCTGACAGCCTGGGACCTATGGGCACATTTCTCATGTATGTTCCAGGCTGGTCCTACCACGTTAGTATCCATCTTCCATTGACTTCAGATATGTTTTGCTGATAACACCTTCATCAGAACTGGAAGACTTCCTAGAGATGCGCAATCGTGACTTTCCGTCTAACTGCCTGGCATGCCCCCAGGACATGTGGCTAACTGCCTACTTGAGAATCACTTCATTAGTATTTTCCTCATGGGTAGTGCTGGATCAAGTCCAATTAAAGAGTTTAATAAAGGACTAACCACTGATTTAAACAAATTTATGAGATTAACGTTGAACCGATGAGTTTAAGTCTGAAGACATCAGTCCCCCAAATTATTCATCTGTGTTGCTTACTAAAGAGACTGTCAAAAATAACATGGAGGAAGGCAGCTTCGTAAAAATGGTGGAAATTAGATGGGCTCATTTTGAGTCTCAAATCATCCCTGTCTGTCCCTTGGGAGGTCGTTACATAACCCACTTTGGCTCTCATTTAGCTCAACTGATGACCTGGACCTACATGACAATCTATAACACATGCTCAGGAAATCTAAATTTGTGGAGTTCTTTAGAACTGGCTAGCTTTGCTAACAGGCTTCCCAGGTGGCACAGTGGTAAAGAATCTGCCTGCCATCGAGGAGATGCAGGAGACTCAGGTTCGATCCCTGGATCAGAGCAGGAAATAGCAACCCGCTCCACTGTTCTTGCCTGGAAAATTCCACGGGCAGAGGAGCCTGGCTGGCTTCAGTCCATAGACTGCAAAGTGTCCGACATGACTGAGCATACACGCCCAGGGCTTCAATCAACTTTCACCAAAACTTTATTATGTTAGGAAATGAAGGATCAAAATGTCAATTCTGATTTACTGGGGGATGTGCTAGTACATTATTTTTCCCCCAAATCAAATTTACCTTCCTAATGATGATTTATTGGGATTATTGTAAAATTAGTTAACATGTTTTAATTTTATGGAAGTAATAGTTGATTTAAAATGTTATGTGAATTTCCACTGTACAGCAGAGTAATTCAGTTACACATATATGCATATTCTTTTTCATATTTTTTTCCATTAGGGTTTATCACAGGATATTGAATGATTTCCCTGTGCTATAAAGTAGGACCTTGTTTATCCACTCTATAGATAATAGTTTGCATCTGCTAATCCCAAACTCCCAATCCATCCGCCTCATCTGCTCCTACACCTTGGCAACCATAACTCTGCTCTCTATTAGTTAATATGTTTTAACAGACACTCACTGATGACATAGTGGTAAAGCCAGAAGTTACGCTTGGCCACCGAAAACACTGAGCCTTCAGTGAGAAAAGTCCACAGGTGAATAATTGATTATTGGCATTATGGAATGATAACAAATCCCTTCAAAACTGAAAGGAGAGCAAAGTATATTTCACAATGTGGAGGGAGCATAAAGTTCCTGCAATGATGAGCTGTTACCCCGAGTCTTGACAGTATCTTGGTCTCCAGGAGAGCACCATTGCATCCTCTGCCAAGACACACACTCTATATTTCCTCCCATTACATCTGCCTTGAAGGCTGACAGAACCCAGAGCAAATCCATCACCAGGCTGGAGTTAATCCAGTAGACTTGCCTTCCGCTGCTGGAAATCAGGCCCCACATCTGGGAAGGCAGTGCTTGTTACAATGAATGAGAGCATGCATTTGACCATCTTATTAGAATCCTCTTCTGAAGTTCATGAGTGGGGAGCGAGGTTAAGTTGAGATTAAATGGAAACCCCTTCCTCTGTGCTGATTGCAGTATCTGATAACACACTTGACTTGGTGCATTGCAGTTGCTTGGTACTCAAAGTCCAGCTCGATTAGGAAATAACTGGTATAATTCGAGGAAAGATTCAATGGTGGGGAAAAAATGAGATTAATAGTCTTTGACTTGAGTTCATTCACATCAGTTCAACTCCAGCCATCCATCAGGTTCTAAGAACCAGGGACTTCCCTGGTGGTCCAGCCGTTAAGACTGTGATTTCACTGCAGGGGACAAGGGCTCAGTCCCTGGTTGGGCAGTTGAGATCCCACATGCCATGTGGTACAGTTCCCCCCTACCCCCCCCCCACAAAAAAGGAATTAGGCTGTGAAGCAAGCTTCCTTCCGCATAGCCCATTGCTTGATGAAGACAAAGAAGCCCAGTTTGAAAAATCACGCTAATCGGCAGCTTAGACTTCATGGTATCTTCTGGACATGACTTCTAAGGTCTAACTTTACACTGGTCACCTTTTCTACTAAGAGAGAACCTCTGCTTTTCAATAATAACCCTAGAGTTAAAGCTCAGATTGACTGATACTCAACGCATGTCAAAAGTGTAATTGAGATAAATAGTATTTCAGAGACAATTTGAAGAACAAGGTTAGCATCCTTATTGGTTACAGGGGCCAAGCAGAACATTAAAACTGATGCTGCCTGGTTTATACGAACTTAGCCACTTTACAAACGCCATGTTCCCACTTGCACCAACAGTTGGTATTAAAAGACACTTTCACAAAGTTCTTTTATTTATTACAGTTCTGTAAAGTTTATCTTTTCCTCATGTAAGTAATTCATACTCGCTGTAGACATTTTGGAGGCTGCAGAAAAGGGAAAAAAAAGAAAACCACCCTGGATCATTGCATTTCCCAGCCAGGATGGTTGATTCCTACTCTTTCCTCGTTCCATGAAATTATTTTTAGAACAGCATGACAAGATAATAAACATAATTTGCAAAGTACATTTCTTTTTTTCTAGAAAATTTGTGCTGAGAGCACTGTTCATGTTATGTTCTTCCCTTTATATCAGAGTCTACACAGTTTCCTCACAGAATGTAAGATTGCGAGGGAATGATCTCTTCTTACAAGTTAGTATGGTTTCTTTTCTCTTTATCTTTTATTCCCTTTTTCTCTTTCCAGTTATGACAGTTGGTCTATAAGTGGTAAAAAGGTAGGGATCCTGCGAGTGGACATCTAGCTATGTTAGATAAATTTTACCTTTTAAGCTCCCCTATTCTTCCCCAGGAAGGGAATTCCAGTTGAGCTGTTTCAAATCTTGAAGGATGATGCTGTGAAAGTGCTGCTCTCAATATGCCAGCAACTTTGGAAAACTCAGCAGTGGCCACAAGACTGGAAAAGGTCAGTTTTCATTCCAATCCCAAAGAAAGGCAATGCCAAAGAATGCTCAAACTACCGCACAATTGTACTCATTTCACACGCTAGAAAAGTCATGCTCAAAATTCTCCAAGCCAGGCTTCAGCAATACGTGAACCGTGAATTTCCTGATGTTCAAGCTGGTTTTAGAAAAGGCAGAGGAACCAGAGATCAAATTGCCAACATCCACTGGATCATCCAAAAAGCAAGAGAGTTCCAGAAAACATCTATTTCTGCTTTATTGACTATGCCAAAGCCTTTGACTGTGTGGATCACAATAAACTGTGGAAAATTCTGAAAGAGATGGGAATACCAGACCACCTAACCTGCCTCTTGAGAAACCTGTATGCAGGTCAGGAAGCAACAATTAGAACTGGACATGGAACAACAGACTGGTTCCAAATAGGAAAAGAAGTACCTCAAGGCTGTATATTGTCACCCTGCTTATTTAACTTCTATGCAGAGTACATCATGAGAAACGCTGGGCTGGGAGAAGCACAAGCTGAAATCAAGATTGCCGGGAGAAATATCAATCACCTCAGATATGCAGATGACACCACCCTTATGGCAGAAAGTGAAGAGGAATTAAAAAGCCTCTTGATGAAAGTGAAAGAGGAGAGTGAAAAAGTTGGCTTAAAGCTCAACATTCAGAAAACGAAGATCATGGCATCTGGTCCCATCACTTCATGGGAAATAGATGGGGAAACAGTGGAAACAGTGGCAGAATTTATTTTTGGGGTGCTCCAAACTCACTGCAGATGGTGACTGCAGCCATGAAATTAAAAGACGCGTACTCCTTGGAAGGAAAGTTATGACCAACCTAGATAGCATATTGAAAAGCAGAGACATTACTATGCCACCAAAGTCCGTCTAGTCAAGGCTATGGTTTTTCCAGTGGTCATGTATGGATGTGAGAGTTGGACTGTGAAGAAAGCTGAGCACTGAAGAATCGATGCTTTTGAACTGTGGTGTTGGAGAAGACTCTTGAGAGTCCCTTGGACTACAAGGAGATCCAACCAGTCCATCCTAAAGGAGATCAGCCCTGGGATTTTTTTGGAAGGAATGATGCTAAAGCTGAAACTCCAGTACTTTGGCCACCTCATGCAAAGAGTTGACTCACTGGAAAAGACCCTGATACTGGGAGGGATTGGAGACAGGAGGAGAAAGGGACGACAGAGGATGAAATGGCTGGATGGCATCACCAGCTCGACGAACATGAGTTTGGGTAAACTCCGGGAGTTGGTGATGGACAGGGTGGCCTGGCATGCTGCGATTCATGGGGTCACAGAGTCGAATAGGACTGAGTGACTGAGTGACTGAATTGAATTGAATTGATTCTTTCCCAGGCTTCCCTGGAAGCTCAGTGGTAAAGAACCTCCCTGCCAATGCAGGAGATATGTGTTTGATCCCTGGGTTGTCAGGAAGATCCCCTGGAGAAGGAAATGTCAACCCACTCCAGTATTCTTGCCTGGAAAATTCCATGGACAGAGGAGCCTACTGGGCTTCAGTCCATTGGGTCGCAAAAAGTTGGACATGACTGGAGCAAATAAACAATAGCAATATTTTCCCCAGGGTAAGAGGAAAACTTCATGGGTGTGAATAGATACCGTTGGCAGTCTTTTGAGAAATAATGCTGACAGGAGAAGCACTGGAAGTCCTGATAAGGACATATTTTGAGTTTTTGTTTTTGTTTTTTGATTGTCCTGGGTCTTCGCTGTTGCTGCCCACGATTTCTCTCTCTGCAGTGAGTGAACAGGGCTTGCTCTTCATTGTGGAGCAGTTTCAATAGTTGTGGTGCATGGGCTTACTTGCTCCAGGACACATGGCATCTTCCCGAACCAGGGATCAAATCTGTCCCTCTGCATTGGCAGGCAGACTCTCGTCTACTGTGTCGCTAGGGAATTCCCTTGAGTAAATATTATTTTAAAGGTATGTGGGGAGGGGGTGGAAATCATTATACTGTAGACACGTAACCCCATCTTTTTGTTGTTGTTCAGTCGCTCAGTCGTGACTCTCAGCGACCCCACGACTGCAACACACCAGGCTTCCCTGTCCTTCCCTATCTCCTGGAGTTTGTCAGAGTGATGTCCATTGACTCAATCATCTGCAAGCAGATCGTCAAACAGGGACACTGGAGCACTCTTAGGCAAAGGAAGTGATTGCTAAGGTCATAGAAATGGGTGGGCTAGTGGGACTCCTGCCTCCTGACGCGGCACCTCTGTGTGCATCAGATACACACAGCTAACATGGTCCTAAAGGTCCATGCCTGCGTGAACAGGCGTGAACAGTGGAAATCATAAAATTGTTCCCCTTCCTTTCAGTCCTGGGTATTAGTTGCTCAGTCATGTCTGACTCTGCAATCCCATGGACTATATAGCCCACCAGGCTCCTCTGTCCGTGGAATTTCGCAGGCAAGAAAACTAGAGTGGGTTGCCATTCTCTTCTCCAGGGGAATCTTCCTGACCCAGGGATTGAACCCGGGTCTCCCACATTACAGGTGGAGTCTTTACCACTGAGCCACCAGGGAAGCTAAGTACACTATTGATACTATGTTTGAAATAGATAATTAAATGAGAACCTATGTATATTACAGGGATCTCTACTCAGTGGTCTATGGTGACCTAAATGGGAAGGAAATCCAAAAAAGAGGGGATATATGTACACGTATTGCTGGCTCATTTTTCTGTGCAGCAGAAACTAACACAACATTGTCAAGCAGCTAGGCTCCAGTAAAACTCAACTTAAAAAAATAAATAAAATATTAAATACCTGGGGGGAGGAATGAATTCTCCATCAGTGCACCTGCTGGATGTCAGCTCCCGCTGACTGCCTTGGGCAGATACCCTTGTTTAGATTCGAGATGCTGTAACACTAACCTAGACTGGTATGGCATCTGTGAGCAAGACCTCTGGAGTCCGTCAGGCTAGGGTTAACTCCACATTGACCTGCTGTCAGCTTCGTGGGCTCCCTGAGACATTCTCTCTTCTAAAAAAATTGATGTCATCATGTTATCTATTAATATCTTTCTTTTCTTGTTTCAGAAAAAAAGAGCTAGACCGCCAGGGTAAAAGCTCTAAAAAATAGATTTTATTTCAATGTAAGGAATTTTTTCTTTTGAAAAGCCACATAATGGTCCACATAATGTGCACAAAATGTTCACACAAAATGTTTCACATAATGACTGTATTCACGCTAGTATCTGGATTATAATATGATATTATAGTTTAGCAAGATGCTACCAACTGAAGGAATGGAGAATAAGACTTAAGGGATCTCTCTGTTCCAATTCTTGCAACTAATGCCAACCTGCATGTATCTCAAAATTTAAAAATTAAATATTAAGCGTTTAAACTAAAAGCCGCATAAATATAAGCAGATAACATTCTGATTAAAATAGGCTGGGCTGCACCATGAAACTGGGCTCATCATTGGTGTGTTGAGGCTGAATGTGAACCACTCTTATCTGAACATAATAGCAGACAGGGCAGATGTCTGCTCTGCAATGTATGCCTTTTCGCTGACCTAATTCCAAGAGACTAAGAAAAGATTACATGCATTTCTAAAAGCTATGTGCACATGCGGTGTTGGTGTGAGCAATGGATGGATTGTGCTTTTTACAAGAGCAACCCCAGGAAGAAGTAGAATATTAAAAACAAGCAAACAGCTGACTAGGAAACATACTGGTAGACCCATCTTGGGTCACATTTTGCTACAAACACCAAAGACAAGAATTTTTTTCTTGATTCTTTCTTTCTTTCTTTCATTATTGAGGTATAATTGCTTTACAGAATTTTGTTGTTTTCTATCAAACCTCAACATGAATTGACCATTCAGTGCAGTTCAGTTCAGTTGCTCATTCGTGTCTGACTCTTTCGACCCCATGAACCACAGCACACCGAGCCTCCCTGTCCATCACCAACTCCCAGAGTTCACCCAAACCCATGTCCATTGAGTTAGTGATGCCATCCAGCCATCTCATCCTCTGTCGTCCCCTTCTCCTCCTGCCCCCAATCCCTCCCAGCATCAGGGTCTTTTCCAATGAGTCAACTCTTTGCATGAGGTGGCCAAAGTACTGGAGTTTCAGCTTCAGCATCAGTCCTTCCAATGAACACTCAGGACTGATCTCCTTTAGGATGGACTGGTTGGATCTCCTTGCAGTCCAAGGGACTCTCAAGAGTCTTCTCCAACATCACAGTTCAAAAGCATCAATTCTTTGGCACTCAGCTTTCTTCACAGTCCAACTCTCACATCCATACATGACCACTGGAAAAACCATAGCCTTGACTAGACAGACTTTGGTGGCAAAGTAATGTCTCTGCTTTCCAATATGCTATCTAGGTTGGTCATAACTTTCCTTCCAAGGAGTAAGCCTCTTTTAATTTCATGGCTGCAATCACCATCTGCAGTGATTTTGGAGCCCAGAAAAATAAAGTCCGCCACTGTTTCCACTGTTTCCTCATCTATTCCCATGAAGTGATGGGACCGGATGCCATGATCTTCGTTTTCTGAATGTTGAGCTTTAAGCCAACTTTTTCACTCTCCTCTTTCACTTTCATCAAGAGGCTCTTTAGTTCTTCTTCACTTTCTGCCATAAGGGTGGTGTCATCTGCATATCTGAGGTGATTGATATTTCTCCCGGCAATCTTGATTTCAGCTTGTGCTTCTCCCAGCCCAGCGTTTCTCATGATGTACTCTGCATAGAAGTTAAATAAGCAGGGTGACAATATACAGCCTTCACGAACTCCTTTCCCTCTTTGGAACCAGTCTGGTGTTCCATGTCCAGTTCTAACTGTTGCTTCCTGACCTGCATACAGGTTTCTCAAGAGGCAGGTCAGGTGGTCTGGTATTCCCATCTCTTTCAGAATTTTCCACAGTTTATTGTGATCCACACAGTCAAAAGCTTTAGCATAGTCAAGAAAGCAGAAATAGATGTGTTTCTGGAACTCTCTTGCTTTTTGGATGATCCAGCAGATGTTGGCAATTTGATCTCTGGTTCCTCTGCCTTTTCTAAAACCAGCTTGAACATCTGGAAGTTCACGGTTCATGTATTGCTGAAGCCTGGCTTGGAGAATTTTGAGCGTTAGTTTACTAGCTTGTGAGATGAGTGCAATTGAGTGGTAGTTTGAGCATTCTTTGGCATTGCCTTTCTCTGGGATTGGAATGAAAACTGACCTTTTCTAGTCCTGTGGCCACTGCTGAGTTTTCCAAAGTTGCTGGCATATTGAGTGCAGCACTTTCACAGCATCATCTTCCAGGATTTGAAATAGCTCAAATGGTATTCCATCACCTCCACCAGCTTTGTTCGTAGTGATGCTTTCTAAGGCCCACTTGACTTCACATTCCAGGATACCTGGCTCTAGGTGAGTGATCACACCATCGTGATTATCTGGGTCATGAAGATCTTTTTTGTACAGTTCTTCTGTGTATTCTTGCCACCTCTTCTTAATATCTTCTGCTTCTGTTAGGTCCCTAACATTTCTGTCCTTTATTGTGCCCATCTTTGCATGAAATGTTCCCTTGGTATCTCTAATTTTCTTGAAGAGATCTCTAATCTTTCCCATTTTATTGTTTTCCTCTATTTCTTTGCATTGATGGCTGAGGAAGTCTTTCTTATCTCTCCTTGTTATTCTTTGGAACTCTGCATTCAAATGGGTATATCTTTCCTTTTCTCCTTTGCTTTTAGTTTCCCTTCTTTTCACAGCTATTTGCAAGGCCTCCTCAGACAGCCATTTTGCTTTTTTGCATTTCTTTTTCTTGGGGATGATCTTGATCCCTGTCTCCTGTACAATGTCACGATCCTCCGTCCATAGTTCATCAGGCACTCTGTCTATCAGATCTAGTCCCTTAAATCTATTTCTCACTTCCACTGTATAATCATAAGGGATTTGATTTAGGTCATACCTGAATGGTCCAGTGGTTTTCTCTACTTTCTTTAATTTCTGTCTGAATTTGGCAATAGGAGTTCATGATCTGAGCCACAGTCAGCTCCTGGTCTTGTTTTTGCTGACTGTATAGAGCTTCTCCATCTTTAGCTGCAAAGAATATAATCAATCTGATTTCAGTGTCGACCATCTGGTGATGTCCATGTGTAGACTATCTGGTGATGTCCATATGTAGAGTCTTCTCTTGTGTTGTTGGAAGAGGGTGTTTGCTATGACCAGTGCATTCTCTTGGCAAATCTCTATTAGCCTTTGCCCTGCCTAATTCCATATTCCAAGGCCAAATTTGCCTGTTACTCCAGGTGATTCTTGACTTCCTACATTTGCATTCCAGTCCCCTATAATGAAAAGGACATCTTGTTTGGGTGTTAGTTCTAGAAGTTCTTGTAGGTCTTCATAGAACTGTTCAACTTCAGCTTCTTCAGCATTGCTGGTCAGGGCATAGACTTGGATTACCGTGATGTTGAATGGTTTGCCTTGGAAATGAACAGAGATCATTCTGTTGTTTCTGAGATTGCATCCAAGTACTGCATTTCAGTGGCAGAGTTTATTTTTCTGGGCTCCAAAATCACTGCAGATGGTGATTGCAGCCATGAAATTAAAAGATGCTTACTCCTTGGAAGGAAAGTTGTGACCAACCTAAATAGCGTATTAAAAAACAGAGACATTACTTTGCCAACAAAGGTCCGTCTAGTCAAGGCTATGGTTTTTCCAGTGGTCATGTATGGATGTGTGAGTTGGACTGTGAAGAAAGCTGAGTACCAAAGAATTGATGCTTTTGAACTGTGGTGCTGGAGAATACTCTTGAGAGTCCCTTTGACTGCAAGGAGATCCAACCAGTCCATTCTAAAGGAGATCAGTCCTGAGCGTTCATTGGAAGGCCTGATGCTAAAGCTGAAACTCCAGTACTTTGGCTACCTCATGCAAAGAGTTGACTCATTGGAAAAGACCCTGATGCTGGGAGGGATTGGGGGCAGAAGGAGATGGGGACGACAGAGGATGAGATGGCTGGATGGCATCACCAATTCGATGGACATGAGTTTGAGTGAACTCCGGGAGTTGGTGATGGACAGGGAGGCCTGGCATGCTGCAATTCACGGGGTCACAAAGAGTCGTACACGACTGAGCGACTGAACTGAAGTGCATTTCAGACTCTTTTGTTGACTATTATGGCTACTCCATTTCTTCTAAGGTATTCCTGCCCACAGTAGTAGATATAATGGTCATCTGAGTTAAATTCACCCATAGGTATACATATATCCCCTCCGTTTTGAACCTCCCTCCCATCTCCCTTTCCATCCCACCCCTCTAGGTTGATGCAGAGCGCCTGTTTGAGTTTCCTGAGGCACACAGCAAATTCCCATTTGCTATCTGTTTTACATATGGTAATGTAAGTTTCCATGTTGCTCTTTCCATACCTCTCACCCTCTTACTCTTTCCATACCTCTCACCCTCTTCTCCCTCTCCCCATGTCCATAAGTCTATTCTCTATGTCTGTTTCTCCATTGCTGCCCTGCAAATAAATTCTTCAGTTCCGTTTTTCTAGATTGCATATATATGCAGTAGTATATGATATTTAGCTTTCTCTTTCTGACTTACTTCACTCTGTCTAATAGGCTGTAGGTTCAGCCACCTCATTAGATCTGACTCAAATGTGTTCCTCTTTATTGCTGAGTAATATTCCATTGTGTGTATGTACCACAACCTCTTTATCCATTCATCTCTTTATGGACATCTAGGTGGCTTCTGTGTTCTCACTACTGTAAATAGTGCTGCAGTGAACAATGGGAGACATGTCTCTTTTTAAACCCTGGTTTCCTCAGGGTACATGCCTAGGAGTGGGATTGCTGGGTCTTATGGTGGTTTTATTCCTAGTTTTTTAAGGAATCTCCATACTGTCTTTCATAGTGGCTGTATCAATTTACATTCCCATCAACACTGCAAGAGCATTCCCTTTTCTCCACACCCTCTCCAGCATTTTTTGTTTGTAGACTTTTTGATGATGGCCATTTTGACTAGTGAGAGGTGATATCTCATTGTAGTTTTGATTTGCATTTCCCTAATAATGAGTGATGTTGAGCATATTTTCATGTGTTTGTTAGCCATCTGTATGTCTTCTTTGGAGAGATGTCTGCTATGTCTTTTTCCCACTTTTTATGTTACTCTAGGAGGTGGGTCAGAGAGGATCTTGCTTTGATTTATGTCATCAAGTGTTCTGCCTATGTTTTCCTCTAGGAGTTTTATAGTTTCTGGTCTTACATTTAGGTCTTTAATCCACTTTGAGTTTATCTTTGTGTATGGTGTTAGGAAGTGTTCTAATTTTATTCTTTACATGTAGCTGTCCAGTTTTCCCAGCACCATTTATTGAAGAGGTTGTCTTTGCCCCACTGTATATTCTTGCCTCCTTTGTAAAAAATAAGGTACCCATAGGTGCATGGGTTTATTTCCAGGCTTTCTATCTTGTTCCATTGGTCTATATTTCTGTCTTGGTGCCAGTACCATACTATCTTGATGACTGTAGCTTCGTAGTAAAACCTGAAGTCAGGAGGGTTGATTCCTCCAGCTCCATTCTTCTTTCTCAAGACTACTTTGGCTATTCGGGGTCTTTTGTGTTTCCACATGAATTGTGAAATTTTTTGTTCTAGTTCTGTGAAAAATGCTGTTGGTAATTTGATCAGTTCAGTCGCTCAGTTCAGTTCAATCGCTAGGTCATGTCCGACTCTTTGCTACCCCATGAATTGCAGCACGCCAGGCCTCCCTGTCCATCACCAACTCCCGGAGTTCACCCAAACTCACGTCCGTCAAGTCGGTGATGCCATCCAGCCATCTCATCCTCTGTCGTCCCCTTCTTCTCCTGCCCCCGATCCTTCCCAGCATCAGGATCTTTCCCAATGAGTCAGCTCTTCACATGAGGTGGCCAAAGTACTGGAGTTTCAACTTTAGCATCATTCCTTCCAAAGAACACCCAGGGCTGATCTCCTTTAGGATGGATCAGTTGGATTTCCTTGCAGTCCAAGGGACTCTCAAAAGTCTTCTCCAGCACCACAGTTCAAAAGCATCAATTCTTCGGCGCTCAGCTTTCTTCACAGTCCAACTCTCATGACATGACTCCATACATGACCACTGGAAAAACCATAGCTTTGACTAGATGGACCTTTGTTGGCAAAGTAATGTCTCTGTTTTTTAATATGCTATCTAGTTGATCATAACTTTCCTTCCAAGGAGTAAGCATCTTTTAATTTCATGGCTGCAATCATAATTTGATAGGGATCACATTGAATCTGAAGATTGCATTTGGTAGTATAGTCATTTTCACAATATTGATTTTTCGTACCCAGGAACATGGAATATTTCTCCATCTGTTTATGTTGTCTTTGATTTCTTTCATCAGTGTCTTATAATTTTCTGTGTACAGTTCTTTTGTCTCCTTAGGTAAGTTTACTCCTGGATATTTAATTCTTTTGTTGCAATGGTGAGTGAGATTGATTCCTTAATTTCTCTTTCTGATTTTTCATTGCTAGTATATAGAAATGCAACTGATTTCTGTGTATTGATTTTGTATACTGCAGCTTTGCTAAATTCACTGATTAACTTTAGTAATTTTCTGATAGTATCTTTAGGGCTTGACATGTATAGTATCATGTCATCTGCAAACAGTGAGAGCTTTACTCCTTCTTTTCTGATCTGGATTCCTTTTATTTCTTTTTCTTCTCTGATTGGTGTAGCTAGGACTTCCAGAACTATGTTGAATAATAGTGGTGAGAGAGGACATCCTTGTCTTGTTCCTGATCTTAGGGGAAATGCTTTCAGTTTTTCACACTGAGAATAATGTTTGCTCTAGGCTTATCATATACGGTCTTTACTCTGTTGAGGTAGGTTCCTTCTGTGCCCATTTTTTGAAGAGTTTTAATCATAAATGGGGAGTGTGCAGCCAGGGTTCAAGGTGGGCAGATGGAGGCCGAGGCAGCACAGAAGGCCCGGGGGTGGACATGCCATGTTCAGCAGGAGTGGGCCTCAGAGAAGGGAAGCAGTCTGGTTGATTTCTCCTGTTCGATGCTCTGAGTCCCCTGATGTATCAGCCGGTCCCCATCGTAGAATCACAGAACCCCAGTGTCATCCTGTTAACTGTCACCTACTGAGATGTAACTCTATAGGACATCTCATTGGACCCTCGCCCCTTTAAGGACAGAGGAGCATATTAAATGTCCGTATGGGGATGTAACCAGCAAAATCCAGCCTCTGGAAGCAAATTCACTCAGTTTCTACAATAATATCGCTCAGGACAAAGAAGAGAAAAGAAGAAAGAAAGAAAGAGAAGTGGAGGAGAAAACCAATAAATTAAAAAAAAAAACTTAACCAACTGCAGTGAATGGATGAAACTTATTGAGATTCTGAATCAAAGAACAAGCTGTTGAAAAAATAATTTTTCATGAGACAATATGGGGAAACGTGATATTAACAAATGATGACATTAATAAAATAATATTAATTTTTTAAAAAATCATAAATGGGTGCTGAATTTTGTCAAAGGCTTTTTCTGCATCTATTGAGATTATCGTTTGGTTTTTAATCTTTCAATTTGTTAATATAGTGTTTCACATTGATTGATTTGCAAATATTTAAGAATCCTTGCATCCCTGAAATAAACTCAATTTGCTCATGGTATATGAGCTTTTTGATGTGTTGCTGAATTCTGTTTGCTAAAATTTTGTTGAGGATTTTTGCATCTATCTTCATCGGTGATATTGGCCTGTAGTTTCCTTTTTCTGTGTTGTCTTTGTCTGGTTTTGGTTTTAGGGTGATGATGGCCTTGTAGAATGAGTTTGGAAGTGTTCCTTCCTCTGCAATTTTTTGAAATAGTTTTAGAAGGATAGGCATTAGCTCTTCTCTAAATGTTTGATAGAATTCTCCTGTGAAGCCATCTTGTTCTGGGCTTTTGGTTTTTTTGCGATATTTTTATCACGGCTTCAATTTCAGTGCTTGAAATTGGGTTGTTCATAATTTCTATTTCTTCCTGATTCAGTCTTGGAAGATTGAACTTTTCTAAGAATCTGGCCATTTCTTCCAGGTTATCCATTTTATTGCCGTATAGTTGTTCCGAATAGTCTTTTATAATCCTTTATATTTGTTCATTGTCTGTTGTAACCTCTCCTTTTTCATTTCTAATTTTGTTGATTTGATTCTTCTCTTTTTTTTTGATGAGTCTGGCTAAAGGCCTGTCAATTTTGTTTATCTTCTCAAAGAACCAGCTTTTAGTTTTATTAATCTCTATTATTGTTTCTTTCGTTTCTTCTTCATTTGTTTCTGCTTGGATATTATTCCTTCTACTAATTTTGGGGGTTTTTGTTCTTCTTTTTCCAGTTGTTTTAGGTGTAAAGTTAGGCTCTCTATTCGATGTTTTTCTTGTTTCTTGAGGTAGGATTGTATTGCTATACCTCTTAGAACTGCTTTTGCTGCATCCCAAAAGTTTTGAGTTGTGTTTTCATTGTCATTTATTTCTAGAAATTTTTTGATTTCTCTTTTGATTTCTTTAGTAACCTGTTGGTGATGTGTATAATGGACTTTTGGACTCAGAGGGAGGGAGAGGGTGGGATGATTTGGGAGAATGACATTCTAACATGTATACTATCATGTAAGAATTGAATCGCCAGTCTATGTCTGATGCAGGATACAGCATGCTTGGAGCTGGTGCATGGGGATGACCCAGAGAGATGTTATGGGGAGGGAGGTGGGAGGGGGGTTCATGTTTGGGAATGCACGTAAGAATTAAAGATTTTATTTTATTTTTTTTTTTTTTTGAGTTTTCCTATTTATTTATTTATTTATTTTTAAATTTTTTATTTTTTTTAAATTTTAAAATCTTTAATTCTTACATGTGTTCCCAAACATGAACCCCCCTCCCACCTCCCTCCCCATAACATCTCTCTGGGTCATCCGCATGCACCAGCCCCAAGCAAGCTGCACCCTACGTCAGACATGGACTGGCGATTCAATTCTTACATGACAGTATACATGTTATAATTCCCATTCTCCCAAATCATCCCACCCTCTCCCTCTCCCTCTGAGTCCAAAAGTCTGGTATACACATCTGTGTCTTTTTTCCTGTCTTGCATACAGGGTCGTCATTGCCAACTTCCTAAATTCCATATATATGTGTTAGTATACTGTATTGGTGTTTTTCTTTCTGGCTTACTTCACTCTGTATAATTGGCTCCAGTTTCACCCATCTCATCAGAACTAATTCAAATGAATTCTTTTTAACGGCTGAGTAATACACCATTGTGTATATGTACCACAGCTTTCTTATCCATTCATCTGCTGATGGACATCTAGGTTGTTTCCATGTCCTGGCTATTATAAACAGTGCTGCGATGAACATTGGGGTACATGTGTCTCTTTCAATTCTGGTTTCCTCGGTGTGTATGCCCAGAAGTGGGATTGCTGGGTCATAAGGTAGTTCTATTTGCAATTTTTTAAGGAATCGCCACACTGTTCTCCATAGTGGCTGTACTAGTTTGCATTCCCACCAACAGTGTAGGAGGGTTCCCTTTTCTCCACACCCTCTCCAGCATTTATTGCTTGCAGATTTTTGGATCGCAGCCATTCTGACTGGTGTGAAGTGGTACCTCATTGTGGTTTTGATTTGCATTTCTCTAATAATGAGTGATGTTGAGCATCTTTTCATGTGTTTGTTAGCCATCCGTATGTCTTCTTTGGAGAAATGTCTACTTAGTTCTTTGGCCCATTTTTTGATTGGGTCATTTATTTTTCTGGAATTGAGCTGCAGAAGTTGCTTGCATATTTTTGAGATTAGTTGTTTGTCAGTTGTTTCAGTTGCTATTATTTTCTCCCATTCAGAAGGCTGTCTTTTCACCTTGCTTATAGTTTCCTTTGTTGTACAGAAGCTTTTAATTTTAATTAGATCCCATTTGTTTATTTTTGCTTTTATTTCCAGAATTCTGGGAGGTGGATCATAGAGGATCCTGCTGTGATTTATGTCTGAGAGTGTTTTGCCTATGTTCTCCTCTAGGAGTTTTATAGTTTCTGATCTTACATTTAGATCTTTAATCCACTTTGAGTTTATTTTTGTGTACGGTGATAGAAAGTGATCTAGTTTCATTCTTTTACAAGTGGTTGACCAGTTTTCCCAGCACCACTTGTTAAAGAGATTGTCTTTACTCCATTGTATATTCTTGCCTCCTTTGTCAAAGATAAGGTGTCCATATGTGTGTGGATTTATCTCTGGGCTTTCTATTTTGTTCCATTGATCTATATGTCTGTCTTTGTGCCAGTACCATACTGTCTTGATGACTGTGGCTTTGTAGTAGAGCCTGAAGTCAGGCAAGTTGATTCCTCCAGTTCCATTCTTCTTTCTCAAGATTGCTTTGGCTATTCGAGGTTTTTTGTATTTCCATACAAATCTTGAAATTATTTGTTCTAGTTCTGTGAAAAATGTGGCTGGTAGCTTGATAGGGATTGCGTTGAATTTGTAAATTGCTTTGGGTAGTATACTCATTTTCACTATATTGATTCTTCCGATCCATGAACATGGTATATTTCTCCATCTATTAGTGTCCTCTTTGATTTCTTTCATCAGTGTTTTATAGTTTTCTATATATAGGTCTTTAGTTTCTTTAGGTAGATATATTCCTAAGTATTTTATTCTTTTCGTTGCAATGGTGAATGGAATTGTTTCCTTAATTTCTTTTTCTACTTTCTCATTATTCGTGTATAGGAATGCAAGGGATTTCTGTGTGTTGATTTTATATCCTGCAACTTTACTATATTCATTGATTAGCTCTAGTAATTTTCTGGTGGAGTCTTTAGGGTTTTCCATGTAGAGGATCATGTCATCTGCAAACAGTGAGAGTTTTACTTCTTTTCCAATTTGGATTCCTTTGATTTCTTTTTCTGCTCTGATTGCTGTGGCCAAAACTTCCAGAACTATGTTGAATAGTAGCGGTGAAAGTGGACACCCTTGTCTTGTTCCTGACTTTAGGGGAAATGCTTTCAATTTTTCACCATTGAGGATAATGTTTGCTGTGGGTTTGTCATATATAGCTTTTATTATGTTGAGGTATGTTCCTTCTATTCCTGCTTTCTGGAGAGTTTTTATCATAAATGGATGTTGAATTTTGTCAAAGGCCTTCTCTGCATCTATTGAGATAATCATATGGTTTTTATTTTTCAATTTGTTAATGTGGTGAATTACATTGATTGATTTGCGGATATTGAAGAATCCTTGCATCCCTGGGATAAAGCCCACTTGGTCATGGTGTATGATCTTTTTAATGTGTTGTTGGATTCTGATTGCTAGAATTTTGTTGAGGATTTTTGCATCTATGTTCATCAGTGATATTGGCCTGTAGTTTTCCTTTTTTGTGACATCTTTGTCAGGTTTTGGTATTAGGGTGATGGTGGCCTCATAGAATGAGTTTGGAAGTTTACCTTCCTCTGCAATTTTCTGGAAGAGTTTGAGGAGGATAGGTGTTAGCTCTTCTCGAAATTTTTGGTAGAATTCAGCTGTGAAGCCGTCTGGACCTGGGCTTTTGTTTGCTGGAAGATTTCTGATTACAGTTTCAATTTCTGTGCTTGTGATGGGTCTGTTAAGATTTTCTATTTCTTCCTGGTTCAGTTTTGGAAAATTGTACTTTTCTAAGAATTTGTCCATTTCTTCCACGTTGTCCATTTTATTGGCATACAACTGCTGATAGTAGTCTCTTATGATCCTTTGTATTTCTGTGTTGTCTGTTGTGATCTCTCCATTTTCATTTCTAATTTTATTGATTTGATTTTTCTCTCTTTGCTTCTTGATGAGTCTGGCTAATGGTTTGTCAATTTTATTTATCCTTTCAAAGAACCAGCTTTTGGCTTTGTTGATTTTTGCTATGGTCTCTTTTGTTTCTTTTGCATTTATTTCTGCCCTAATTTTTAAGATTTCTTTCCTTCTACTAACTCTGGGGTTCTCCAACTCTTCCTTTTCTAGTTGCTTTAGTTGCAGAGTTAGGTTATTTATTTGACTTTTTTCTTGTTTCTTGAGGTATGCCTGTATTGCTATGAACTTTCCTCTTAGCACTGCTTTTATAGTGTCCCACAGGTTTTGGGTTGTTGTGTTTTCATTTTCATTAGTTTCTATGCATATTTTGATTTCTTTTTTGATTTCTTCTGTGATTTGTTGGTTATTCAGAAGTGTGTTGTTCAACCTCCATATGTTGGAATTTTTAATAGTTTTTCTCCTGTAATTGAGATCTAATCTTAATGCATTATGGTCAGAAAAGATGCTTGGAATGATTTCGATTTTTTTGAATTTATCAAGTTTAGATTTATGGCCCAGGATGTGATCTATCCTGGAGAAGGTTCCATGAGCACTTGAAAAAAAAGTGAAATTCATTGTTTTGGGGTGAAATGTCCTATAGATATCAATTAGGTCTAACTGATCTAATGTATCATTTAAAGTTTGCGTTTCTTTGTTAATTTTCTGTTTAGTTGATCTGTCCATAGGTGTGAGTGGGGTATTAAAGTCTCCCACTATTATTGTGTTATTGTTGATTTCCCCTTTCATACTTGTTAGCATTTGTCTTACATATTGCGGGGCTCCTATATTGGGTGCATATATATTTATAATTGTTATATCTTCTTCTTGGATTGTTCCTTTGATCATTATGTAGTGGTCTTCTTTGTCTCTTTTCACAGCCTTTGTTTTAAAGTCTATTTTATCGGATATGAGTATTGCCACTCCTGCTTTCTTTTGGTCTCTATTTGCGTGGTATATCTTTTTCCAGCCCTTCACTTTCAGTCTGTATGTGTCCCTTGTTTTGAGGTGGGTCTCTTGTAAGCAGCATATAGAGGGGTCTTGTTTTTGTATCCATTCGGCCAGTCTTTGTCTTTTGGTTGGGGCGTTCAACCCATTTACGTTTAAGGTAATTATTGATAAGTGTGATCCCGTTACCATTTACTTTATTGTTTTGGGTTCGAGTTTATACACCCTTTTCGTGTTTCCTGTCTAGAGAATATCCTTTAGAATTTGTTGGAGAGCTGGTTTGGTGGTGCTGAATTCTCTCAGCTTTTGCTTGTCTGTAAAGCTTTTGATTTCTCCTTCATATTTGAATGAGATCCTTGCTGGGTACAGTATTCTGGGCTGTAGGTTATTGTCTTTCATCACTTTAAGTATGTCTTGCCATTCCCTCCTGGCCTGAAGAGTTTCTATTGAAAGATCAGCTGTTATCCTTATGGGAATCCCCTTGTGTGTTATTTGTTGTTTTTCCCTTGCTGCTTTTAATATTTGTTCTTTGTGTTTGATCTTTGTTAATTTGATTAATATGTGTCTTGGGGTGTTTCGCCTTGGGTTTATCCTATTTGGAACTCTCTGTGTTTCTTGGACTTGGGTGATTATTTCCTTCCCCATTTTAGGGAAGTTTTCAACTATTATCTCCTCAAGGATTTTCTCATGATCTTTCTTTCTGTCTTCTTCTTCTGGGACTCCTATAATTCGAATGTTGGAGCGTTTCATATTGTCCTGGAGGTCTCTGAGATTGTCCTCATTTCTTTTAATTCGTTGTTCTTGTTTCCTCTCTGATTCATTTATTTCTACCATTCTATCTTCTATTTCACTAATCCTATCTTCTGCCTCCGTTATTCTACTAATTGTTGCCTCCAGAGTGTTTCTGATCTCATTTATTGCATTATTCATTATATTTTGACTCTTTTTTATTTCTTCTAGGTCCTTGTTAAACCTTTCTTGCATCTTCTCAATCCTTGTCTCTAGGCTATTTATCTGTGATTCCATTTTGATTTCAAGATTTTGGATCATTTTCACTATCAATATTCGGAATTCCTTCTCTGGTAGATTCCCTACTTCTTCCACTTTTGTTTGGTTTGGTGGGCAACTCTCCTGTTCCTTTACCTGCTGTGTATTCCTCTGTCTCTTCATCTTGGTTATATTGCTGCCTTTGGGGTGGCCTTTTTATATTCTGGGAATTTGTGGAGTTCTCTTTATTATGGAGCTTCCTCACTTTGGGTGGGGTTCTATCAGTGGCTTGTCAAGGTTTCCTGGTTAGGGAGGCTTGTGTTGGAGTTTTGGTGGGTGGAGCTGGGTTTCTTCTCTCTGGAGTGCAATGGAGTGACCCGTAATGGGTTACGAGACATCAAAGGTTTTGGGATAATTTTGAGCTGCCTGTATATTGAAGCTCAGGGGAGTGTTCCTGTGTTGCTGGAGAATTTGCGTGGTATGTCTTGTTTTGGAATTTGTTGGCCCTTGGGTGGAACTTGGTTTCGGTGTAGGTATGAAGGCATTAGATGGGCTCCTATTGCTTAATGTTCCCTGAATTCAAGAGTTCTCTAATGTTTTCAGGCTTTGGATTTAAGCTTCCTGCTTCTGGTTTTCAGTTTTATTTTTACAGTAGCCTCTAGGCTTCTCCATCTATGCAGCACCGATGATAAAACATCTAGATTAAAGATGAAAAGTTTCTCCACATTGAGGGACACTCAGAGAGGTTCACTGAGTTATAAGGAGAAGAGAAGATGGAGGGGGTAGTTAGAGGTAACTGGAATGAGATGCGGTGAGATCAAAAGAGAAGAGAGCAAGCTAGCCAGTAGTCACTTCCTTATGTGCGCTCTATAGCCTGGACCGCTCAGAGGTATTTACAGAGTTATACGGGGAAGAGGAGAGGGAGGAAGTAGACAGAGGTGACCAGGAGGATCAGAGAGAGGAATGAGTAGGAGAGAGACAAATCCTGCCAGTAACCTGTTCCTTAGGTGTTCTCTACCGTCTGGAACACACAGAGATTCACAGAGTTGGATAGAGGAGAGATGGGGGAGAAAAGAGACAGAGGCCACCTGGTGGAGAAAAAGGAGAGTCCAGAGGAGGAGAGAGTGGTCAAGCCAGTAATCTCGCTCTCAGGTAAACTGGGATAGTGAAGTTTGGGTTTTTAAATGTACAAAATTGACCACAAAAACCTAAGAGCAAAGATTAAAAATCTAGAGTAGAGGTTGGATTTTCAAAGATACAATATTAGAGAGAAGCAGAAGGAAAAAGGAAGAAAGAAAGAAAAAAAAAAAGAAAAAGAATTATTAAAAAACAAATAAAGAAACAAACAATCAAAAAAAAAAAAAAAAGCCATCAACAACCATCCAAAGACTGTATATGGTGTTTGCCTTAAAAAAAAAAAAAAAAAGTCTTTTTAAAAAACAAACAAAAAAAATATATAGTAATAATAGGTTATAGAAATAAAAATTAGAGGAGAAATAGAAGACTTAACAATTAAAAAAAAGTTAGAAAAAAAAAGCAAAAAAAAAAAAAGGAATGATTTTATAAATATTAAAAATATCTGGCCCTTTCTGGTGTAATGGGCCGTGTGGGATCACTTCCAAGGTGGTTCCCTCTGTTTAACTTCTTCTGTTTGCTGCCTTTTTAGGCTCACAGTTGCGCTGTGGGGAGGGGGGCTGCTGCTAACAAATAGCACTGTCGTGTGCACGCAGTATCTCTGCCCGGCTTGACCTGTCCTTTTTCGCGGCGCACAAACCGCTCCGGCTCTAGGATGCTCAGCCGGGAACCGTCTGGGGCCGGCCCTAGGCTGCGTGCACTTCCCCGGTCCAAGCCGCTCAGGTTCGGCGCTCAGGCAGCCCTCAGAGGCACAGATTCGGCTGGGACTGCGCTTTGTGCCCTTCCCAGGTCCGAGTAGCTCAGGAGTTTGGCGAGCCCGATCGCCGCGGCTTGTCACCTTTTCTGCCGCTGCTGCTCAGCTTTCTGGGCGGACCGCTGGCGCACCCCGTGCGGTAGATTGTGACTGTCCAGCACCCCCAGAAGTCTTAGCAAAGGAGCTTGCTTGCAGTTAGGTAAGTAAAGTCTCTCCGAGTTTGCAATTGCCCCTTTCCAGTCCTTACGGCTCTGGCTGCCTGTCCCCGGTGGGGGATGGTCTGCAGCCGGCTTTTTCCGTTCCGTCCTTTGTTCTGTGCTAGGTCCTGGCGGTGTCTTATGTTCGAGCTTTTCGCGTGGTAGCTATCCCACAGTCTGGTTTGCTAGCCCAAGTTAGATCGTTCTGGTTGCGCGTGGGGCGTTCCTGCCCGATTCTTACAAAGCTCTGCAGCCCGCGCCTCCCGCGCGTCCCTGCCCTGCCCCCACTTCCCAATGGCGGATGCAGGCGTCTGTGCTGCTTTTCCGCTGGGGGAGTTACTGTTGGGCTTGTAATCTGTTGGTTTTAATTATTTATCTATTTTTCCTTCCTGTTATGTTGCCCTCTGTGTTTCCAAGGCTCGCCACAGACTCGGCAGGGAGAGTGTTTCCTGGTGTTTGGAAACCTCTCTTCTTAAAATTCCCTTCCCGGGACGGGCTTCCCTTCCCGGGACAGAGCTCCCTCCCCACCTCCTTTGTCTCCTTTTTCGTCTTTTATATTTTTTCCTACCTGTTTTTGAAGACAATGATCTGCTTTTCTGGTTGCCTGATGTCCTCTGCCAGCCTACAGAAGTTGTTTTGTGAAGTTTGCTCGGCGTTGAAATGTTCTTTTGAGGAATTTGTGAGGGAGAAAGTGGTCTTCCCGTCCTATTCCTCCGCCATCTTTCCCTCCCCCCAGAATTAAAGATTTTAAAATTTAAAAAATAAAAAATAAATTTAAAAAAAAAAAAGAAATGTGTTGTTTAATCTCCATGTGTTTGTGTTTCTTATAGTTTTTTTTCTTGTAACTGGTATCTAGTCTCTTAGCATTGTGGTCAGAGAAGATACTTGATACGATTTCAATTTTATTAAATTTACTGAGGTTTGATTTGTGACTCAAGATGTGGTCTATCCTAGAGAATGTTCCATGTGCAGTTGAGAAGAAGCTGTATGCTTCTGCATTTGGATAGAATGTCCTGAAGGTATCAGTGAGATCCATCTCATCTAATGTATCATTTAAGACTTGTGTTTCCTTATTAATTTTCTGTTTTGATGATCTGTCCGTTGGTGTGAGTGGGGTGTTAAAGTCTCCTACTATTATTGTGTTACTGCTGATATCTCCTTTTTTGTCTGTTACTGTTTATCTTATGTATTGAGGTGCTCCTAGGTTGGGTGCAAAGATATTCACAGCTGTTAGGTCTTCCTCTTGGATTGATCCCTTGAACATTATGTAGTGTTCTTCCTTATCTCTTACAATCGTCTTTATTTTAAGGTCTATTTTGTCCGATAGGAGGAATGGTACTCCAGCTTTCTTTTGCTTCCCATCCTCTCACTTTCATTCTGGTAGGTAAAATTTTAAGTTTCCTTTGTTTGCTGGGTCAAGCTATTGTACTTTATTTTTGTTGGACTGTTTTGATTTTGCTTATGGGTGTGTGCATATATGTGTGTATATCCAGTCACACCTTTTATTGTTGTTATAAGCCTCTGCATCTATGTTGGGCTTTTGTAGTTCTGTGGAGTTTTCCTTTTTTCTACTTTTTTTTCTTCTTCCTTTTTAAAAAATCTTTTCTCATTTTTATAATTTTAACTTTCAATTTATTTTAAACCTATTATATTTTTTCTACATTTATTCCTTTGTCTTTCCTACTGTTCCTTCCCCCTTGCTTTTATCTTTAATATACATAAATCTTCTTCATCTATGGCTGTCTAACTTTGCATAGCTATTCTTTCTTTCTTTCCTGTCCTCTCATCATATTTGTTAGTTTTGTTTTCATTGCTTTATTCCCCACTTGGCACTTTGCTTTAGTTTTGTTTTCCAGTGGGTGCTTTAGTTAGTTTTGTTCTTAATTGGTAAATATAATTTTTGGTTTCCTTAGTTTGCTGGGTCGATCTATTGTACTTTATTTTTGTTGGACTGTTTTGACTTTGCTCATGGGTGTAATGTATAGGTGTATATTCTATTATTTTAACTATTATTTGCCTGATTTTGTAACTGCCATTTGTCTCGGGTTCACCTTTGGCTTCTTATTTACGGATATTTGTTTTAATCTCACTTAATGCCATAACAAACCACTTGTGGTATCTTCATTCCTGACCAGAGAGCAAGCCCTGAGCCTTTGGAGTGGGAACACTGACTCCAAGACCCTAAACTACCAGAGAACTAACTCTTGGAGAAGGAAATGGCAACCCACTCCAGTATTCTTGCCTAGAAAATCCCATGGACGGAGGAGCCTGGTGTCCATGGGGCCGCAAAGAGTCGGACACGACTGAGCGACTTCACTTTCTGTATCAAATACTGAGAACTGCCACAAAGGAAATCACTGAAATACAAGACTCAGCATCAACCAACCACCAATAGCACCCTGTGCAGGACACCTCATCTAAACAACAAACAAAGCAAAGACACAAACCCAATAGTCGGCAAACAGGGTTACTTCCTTACTCAGTCTTGCCCATCAGAGGAAAAACAAACAAAGATATGAAAACTCAGCACAAATCTCACCCTATAAGAAGCTTACACAAACCACTGGACCAAACTGAGAGGGGAGAAACCAAAAGGAAGAAAGAATTCAACCTTGAAGACTGGGAAAAGGAGATCTCAAACATAATAAGTGAAAAAAATAATAATGAAAAGGCAGGGAAATACCATACAAATGAAGGAACAAACTAGAAACAAAGAAGTCCAAATAAAAGAAGAGGAAATAGGCAAAGTACCTGAAAAGGAATTCAGAATAATTATGGTAAAGATGATCAAAAACCTTGAGAGCAAAATGGAGAAAATGCAAGAATCAGTTAACAAAGATGTAGAAGAATTAAAGAATAAACATGCAGAGACAAGCAACACAATTACTGAAATTAAAAATACTCTAGAAGGAAGCTATAGCAGAATATCTGAAGCAGAAGAACGAATCGGTGAGCTGGAAGATAAAATGGTGGAAATAACTTCTGAAGAGCAGAATAAAGTAAAAAGAATGAAAAAAACTGAGGGTAGTCTCAGAGACGTCTGGGACAATATCAAATGCATGAACATTCAAATTATTGGGATTCCAGAAGAAGAAGAGAAAAAGAAAGGGTATGAGAAATTTTTTGAAGAGATTATAGTTGAAAATTTCCCCAACATGGAAAAGGAAATAGTCAATCAAGTCCAAGAGGTGCAAAGAGTCCCATACAGGATAAAGCCAAGGAGAAACACGCCAAGACACATATTAATCAAACTAACAAAGACTAAACACAAAGAAAGAATATTAAAAGCAGCAAGGGAGAAGCAACAAGTAACATACAAGGGAAACCCCATAGGCTTAACAGCTGATCTTTCAGCAGAAACTCTGCAGGCCAGAAGGGAATGGCGGGATATATTGAAAGTACTGGAAGGGAAAAATCTACAACCAAGATTATTGTACCCAGCTAGGATCTCATTCAAAAGTGATGGAGAAATCAAAAGCTTTTGAGACAAGCAAAAGTTAAGAGAATTCAGAACCACCAAACCAGCTTTACAAAAAAAGTTAAATGTTAAAATAAACTCAAAATGAATTAAAGATCTAAATGTAGGACCAGAAACTATAAAACTCCTAGAGGAGAATATAGGCAAAACACTCTCTGACATAAATCACAGCAGGATCCTCTATGATCCACCTCCCAGAATACTGGAAATAAAGGCAAAAATAAACAAATGGGATCTAATTAAAATTAAAAGCTTCTGCTCAACAAATAAGCAAGGTGAAAAGACAGCCTTCTGAATGGGAGAAAATAATAGCAAATGAAGCAACTGACAAACAACTAATCTCAAAAATATGCAAGCAACTTATGCAGCTCAATTCCAGAAAAATAAACGACCCAATCAAAAAATGGGCCAAAGAACTAAATAGACATTTCTCCAAAGAAGACATACGGATGGCTAACAAACACATGAAAAGATGCTCAACATCACTCATTCTCAGAGAAATGCAAATCAAAACCACAATGAGGTACCATTTCACACCAGTCAGAATGGCTGCGATCCAAAAATCTGCAAGCAATAAATGCTGGAGAGGGTGTGGAGAAAAGGGAACCCTCCTACACTGTTGGTGGGAATGCAAACTAGTACAGCCACTATGGAGAACAGTGTGGCGATTCCTTAAAAAATTGCAAATAGAACTACCTTATGACCCAGCAATCCCACTTCTGGGCATACACACCGAGGAAACCAGAATTGAAAGAGACACATGTACCCCAGTGTTCATTGCAGCACTGTTTATAATAGCCAGGACATGGAAACAACCTAGATGTCCATCAGCAGATGAATGGATAAGAAAGCTGTGGTACATATACACAATGGAGTATTACTCAGCCATTAAAAAGAATGCATTTGAATCAGTTCTAATGAGATGGATGAAACTGGAGCCGATTATACAGAGTGAAGTAAGCCAGAAAGAAAAACACCAATACAGTATACTAACACATATATATGGAATTTAGAAAGATGGCAATGACGACCCTGTATGCAAGACAGCAAAAAAGACACAGATGTGTATAACGGACTTTTGGACTGTGAGGGAGAGGGAGAGGGTGGGATGATTTGGGAGAATAGCATTGTAACATGTATACTATCATGTAAGAATCGAATCGCCAGTCTATGTCCGACGCAGGATACAGCATGCTTGGGGCTGGTGCACGGTGATGACCCAGAGAGATGTTATGGGGAGGGAGGTGGGAGGGGGGTTCATGTTTGGGAACGCATGTACACCCATGGTGGATTCATGTCAATGTATGGCAAAACCAATACAGTATTGTAAAGTAAAATAAAGTAAAAATAAAAGTTAAAAAAATTAAAATTAAAAAAAAAACAACAAAAAAAATGGTCAAGAAATACAAAAGAAGAAAAAAGATCTATAAAACCAACCCCAAACAATTAAGAAAATGGCAATAGGAACATATATATCAATAATTACTTTAAATGTAAATAGATTAAAGACACAGACTGGCTGAATGAATACAAAAACAAGACCCATATACATGCTGTCTACAGGAAACCCACTTTAGACCTCAAGACACATACAGACTGAAATAATTGGTTTTTTTGGCTGCAGTGATAAAATATACTTTCCAATCACCAGAGGGAGGTGAAATGATTAAAAATTCAGTGTAACTTAAATATGTTGATTTTCTTATATAAAATGACCCTATGAGCACCATATTTTATTATTTTTTCAACAGGGAATCCATTTAAATTTGATAGTTCTCAAAGGATTCCAGATCATGAATTTTACCAACATATATAATTAAAGGCCTCAATTAATAATGTTTCCACAGTAATTCTTTGATTTCTAAGTTTCTGTAGCTGAAGCAACAGATTAAAGGTAGACATGACATTTCATTAAAAACTAGAAATCTTGGACTAGCATTGGGGATTTTAATTTATGCCTAAAAAAAAAAAAGATTAGTCATTAAGAAAAGTCCTTTCCTGTATATCTATTTGAATTTTCAATGTCATCTTAAAATATTTCAAATAACTTGCTTACTTTAAATAACAAACATTTAAAAAGGAAAATAGGGTTAAAAATCTAAATCTAAAAACAGCTTGATATTAGAATAATACTCTGGGCATAAATTACATGTAAAAAGTGTGCATAGAGAAATGGGTAAACAATTTGCTAGTTGCACCTAGAAGCTTGCTATTTAAAAAACTTCAGTGAATTCTTTTATAAAACAAGCAAAAAAGCACTTAGCAAGTAGATTAACATTCCTTGACCTATATGTATTATAATTTTGCACACCAATTTTTCTCAAAGTATATAAAACTAAGAATAATAAATGAGCTATATTCTTAAAATCTAAAAACTAATCTGTTTTACCTTATTTTTTCTCTGAAGCAGACACCTTGGGAAAGTAAGTCATCTGGGTAGAACTGACGTGTGTACACAATTTGGAAATCACAGAAATGGTTTACACTTAGCCAGCGTCTGTGGGTCCCGTGTTTCTCATCATTACAAATGGGAAAGCTGGGTTGGATTAGACATTTAACACTAACACCCTTCATCTTTTAATAAGATAGTTTTCAATTTTAGAATGCTTCTAGATTTACAAAAATGTGTAAAACAGTACAAAAAGTACCTGTATACTCCTCACCCATTCTCCTCTACTCATTTTTTTTAATTTATTTTTTTTTTTGGCTGTGCGGGGTCCTCATTTTCTCTAGTTTGGGAGAGTGGGGGCTACTCTCTAATTGTGGTGTGAGGGCTTCTCATTTGCTGTGGCTTCTCCTTTGTTGCAGAGCACAGGCTTGAGGAGGCGCAGGCTTCAGCAGCTGCGGCGTGTGGGCCCAGCATTTGCAGCCGCCGGGCTCCAAAGCACAGGCTCAGTAGTTGTGGTGCCTGGGCTTAGATGCCACGTGGCACGTGGGGTTTTCCCAGATCAGGGATAAAACCCATGTCTCCTGCACTGACAGGTGAATTCTTAACCACTGAGTCGCCAGGGAAGCCCTCCTCTACTCTTAACATCTTATATGGAGCGTTGGTCATAAATAAGAAACCAGAATGGATACATGGGTATTAATTAAACTTCCCAGTTTTTTTTTTTTAGGATTTCACCAGTTTTTCCCAATGTTACTTTTCTGTTCAAGATCTGTAGTTCAAGGCAACTACACTGCATTTAGTCCATGCACCTCCTTAGATGCCTCTGGTCAGTGACAAGTTCTCAGGCGGTCCTCGTTTCCAATGATCTTGACAACTTTGGGCAGTACTGATCACATGTTTTGTAAAATATTCTTCCGTTTGGATTTGTCTTATATTTTTCTTACGAGTAGACTGGGGTTATGGGTTTTGGGGAGGAAATCCACAGAGGTGAAGGACCATTCTCATCACATCATATCAAGGGAGGACTATCTACAGAAATTATTTAGAATCCTGACAAGACAGATTCATCATCAACTTTCCTTCTCACAATCAAACTAAATTTCACCTACTACTAAATTGAGGTGGAGGTCATTTGGGAATTATCTAAAGTGAGGGTAGGGGATGCCAAGGGAATTTTTCTAACTTCCCAGCTCCAAAGTTAGGTTATTTCTGCTTAAAGATTTGACATGTACGTATTATGAAGACAACAAACAAGATACCATGACTTGAAATGTCAGTAAATCTTTTTTTTTATTATTTTCTTATTGAATGAAAGATTCTTAAAACTCTAGAGTGCTTTACAATTTGTGAAGGTTTCACACACCTGGTTTCATATAAGCCCATTATAACCCTTGGCAAGACCTTGAGTTACTATTTATCTATGCAACCCTGGAAGCCACCTCTTCAGACCACAGTTAGACTATGTGTAACATCTTAAGTTCAGACTAGGTGAATGGAATGGGTATGCTAGCCAGAGTGTTTTAGTGTCCATTCATTCATTTATTCAACAGATGCTTTTAATGTCTTTTTTGAGACAGGTTCCATACTGGGCACTGTTAATAAAGCCGTGCATATGACCGATATTACGAGGGTCTTAATTAGGGTCACAAAGGGAGACACAAAGTGGTGTGAGTTGAGTCAGGAAGACGGGATTTCACTCCTACCATCTCCACTAGATAACTACCACCCAAGATTCCTTTTTGCTTCCCTTTCACCAGCAACAAAACAGTGTTATAACAAGCTTCTAACCTACAAATCACCTACGTCAGTCATTGCAAACATAAGGCAAGACCACAGGCCAAGAACAGAAGAAAGCGCTATGATACGTCTTTCCCAAAAATAAAAGAATTATAACGATGTACTTTACATTCTAACAGAATCAACCAGTGTATTGCCATTTTCCTGGCTAAAACATTGTTTTTCCTGAAAGAGCCCACTGTAGCTGGAAAAGTGAAATAGCTACAACAGCCTAGAGCCATCTATTTCATCGAAGCCCTGTATTCAGAAATGTCACTTGTACCAAACTATATTAAGGACAGTGAGTGGTTTTTATAACCCAGGCAACTGATGACATTTGCCTCATGAGCCTAAGACTTAATTGTCATCATTTATAAAGCCCACAGAACAACCGAAAACACTTTGCTTTTAGTAGGTTCCTTATACCCAGGAGGAATCATGTGCTATTCTTACTTTTGTTATTTATGGAATTTAATACTTAGGGTGGTTTTGCACATCTCATAAATGTATTCTTCATGCAGAACCCCTATGAGAAATCTATCTTCTCAGTAGATACAGCACTACATTATTCTAAATCCGATAGATTCAAATCAAAGTTGAACTTTTATTCATGATAGAACTGGGGGATGATCGCAGCCACTTACTCCTTCTTCTGAAGCAAAATAATCCTGAGGGTTTTGCTCTGAGGATTAAATTAAATGTTCACTTGAGTGTATTTTGTAAATTGTGAAGGATGATATCAACTAGGTAGTGTAAGTACCCCTCATTTCAAACTGGAGAGTCAATGGATAGAAGCTTATTGCCTACAAAGGAATGGTTTTTCTTGTCTGATGTTCCAAATCCTTGGTCTATTTGGTTGTTTCCTTTTGTTTTTAACATGCATCTGGGAAGGATACACATAGAAATAAAATAGTAACATTGCGATCTTTCTCGTTCTCAGGAAATGATGTGCTATAGAGTCAAGGACATGTAGATGGAAATCTTTACTGTTGTCTTTTAATTTTGGTTTTATGTTTTTCATCTTTAAAATTCTTAAAAATCATAAAATAATAAAAACTTGCTGAAATGAGTAAACCAAAACAGAAGTTTACAAAGAAATGGTTGGTTAGCCCTAACCCTCCTCAAATTCCACACCCAGAATAATAGTAAGCATTTACTCAGTGTTTCCCTACCCCACAATGTATTTATTCATCTATTCACATATCTGTGCCCCTGTGAATGTATAGGTTACCCTTTTCTCTCCTCTCCTCTTTCCTTCCTCCATCCTTCCTGTTCCCTCTCTCTCTCCATTTTTTAAAATTTCTGTCTTTCTTTTTTCACTTTCAACAAAAATGAGATATTCATATACCACTTGCTGTGAAACTTGCTTATATTGTTACTCACAAATATACTATGCAACTTTTACAGTCAATACATACAGCTCTTATTCTTCTTTATTTTTAAAATTTTAAAATGAGGTTATACTATATGTTTTAAATAACTTTCTTTTTTATTTTAAAGACATTTATTTATTTATTTTTGGCTGTGTCAAGTCTCAGTTGCCTTGTGGCATGTGAGGTCCTAGTTCCCTGACCAGGGATGGAATTGTATCCCTTGCACTGGGAGGTAGATTCTTAACCACTAAACCACCAAAGAAGTCCCTCTTATTCTTTTTTAAATCACTTTTTAAAAATAAGTGCACTAAATCCTAAAGCATCTTGTCATTTATTCAACATGTAATCTATTGGTGAAATCTGTTTGCTTTCTTTCTGTTTCTTTCCTTATCTTCTTCCTCTTTCTTTCTTCTTTGTTTGATGGGGAGGGCTATTAAAACAGTTTTGTAGCAATAAATTCTCTGGTATATGAGCTAGGTCCCCCAAATGAGATTTTAATTATTATTTTGAAAACAGGAAAGTACCCTTAGAATTTTGGTAGGCGAGAGTAGAGCCAGACTCTTCATATTCAACTCTGTCTAGTTTGGAAAAAATGGTGCACTCTATGCTAATATGTGTAAGGTAGCTATTATCTGAGCAACAGGATATCTGCTCTATGGTATAATGACATCCTTCAAGGACATTATTATATTATTATCATTATTACTTGCCTCTTGAAATCTAATCTTATCATATTTTATATTAGGTGTAAATGTGAAGTGGGCAGTGATAAAACCGATTTAGCAATAATGGTAATTATTAATGGTAACAATTATTCATTAGAGTCACTCATTATTTTATTATTCAGATAAATCTAATACAGTGCAGATTTTAGTGCCATGTGTATTATGTTGAGATTAAAAATGGATCTCTTAAATTACAGGAAAGATGTTCTGCTTTCTGAATTGTCACTGGTCTCTGATAGCTACTCAAGTTCATTATGGGAAAGTTCCCCCAGCAAGTCTGGAAATGGAGGTCATACACTTCTTCGGATATGGGAAATTCAGTCTTACTCACAAAATGAACTAAAGTATAGTATTTCTTTCTTTTCCCCTGTATGCATTCTGTGGCATTTTGAAATGTGGGTAGTGAGTTAGGATTTGTAAATCAAATGCTATAATGAAAGCACCAGTTTGGGGAAATTATAAAGGTGAAAGTCATTCAGTTGTGTCTGACTCTTTGCACCCCCATGGACTGTAGCCTGCCAGGCTCCTCTGTCCATGGAATTCTCCAGGCAAGAATACTGGAGTGGGTCACCATTGACTTCTCCAGGGGATCTTCCCAACCCAGGGATCAAACCTGGGTCTCCCATGTTGCAGGCAGATTCTTTACCATCTGAGCGACAAGGGAAGTTGAGTGTTTTTATAAGGAAAGCCTTTTGAAACAAGGATGTGCATTTATAAAAAGACAGGTCTTAAGAATCTGGAGTGTTTTTAAGGCCCTATACTCTTAAATGGCTGCAGACATCATAGGAGATTTTAAACCCACTTACGACAGAAGCCACATTTCTGTAAGAATAGGGCGTGTCTCTGACCTGCATCACTTCCCATCCCCAGGTGAGTAAACGCACAGCCTCATCTCTGGTCCTCCCAGAGAGGCAGAGAGGTCTTAGATTGTTGGTCTACTGATTACCTTTTGATGGATGCTGGGGTCAGACACACTGGGAATGAGACTATCCTGCCCAGGTCTTCTAGAAATAACAGAGCAGAGTCCTCACACAGGCCCCCACGCTCCAAGGAAAAGGAGGAGGGTTGTCCCTTTGGTTCAGATATTCTTCTGCTCCGATTCTTATCAGAATTGCAAATGGCTCCATTGGCACCATTGAGGGTGTTTAACGATGGGGTGAAATCCCAGAGTTCAAAGGGTGTACAGATAAAACGTGTGTTATCATGGGATTCTGTGACTCGTGACAGGCCTGCAGGATGGGATTGGGTAATCGTCAGTATTATCAAAACGGTATTTCTTTTCCTTTTACCGTTACTACAGTCTCTCTATAATTTGTCACGCAGGCTATCAAACAGAGCATCACAGATAGTGGGAAAAGCAACAAAAGCATATGCACCCTCTTTGTATCCACGTCCCTATCAGCCGTTATTAAATCAATTACCAGTGCTCAGTTTTGAGTGGGTTTCTAGGGGTGGAATCATTCTTTTGTCATCTGGCAACTGTCAGCTGAGGCTTTAACTCTTTACTGATTAAGCCTTTCCAGCTCCCTTAAGAGAGACTAAAAATACCAGTGAAGCAAAATAGAATAAAGTAGGCAAAAAGAAACGAGTGAAAGCATTTGGTGATTTGTCTTAAAGTAAATAGTGTAAATATGCAAGCCTTAGGAAAGAAATCCAGCGGCCTAACTTTCCAAATAATGAATGATGCTCATGTTCAAAATAATGCTGATTTGTTCTCTCTTATTCTGGGAGAAACTCCTCCGAGGGAAAATTATTTGTATCTATTTAAGAAGCTTTCCTCCAGTAATTTAATTTAGTCCATTCAATAACGTTTATTCAACAAAATTTCTCTAAAGGAGAACTAAGTAGGAGACTTTATTGCATATTATCTTGGAAAATAAGTTGTGATATCAAACTGAGTCAAAAACTACTTTCCATTTTTTTTTAAATTTGAGTCGGCAAGGTATGGAAACCTCTCTGTTCTTCAGTTTTCTCTTCTGTAAACTGGGTATGATCATTGTGTCTCTTTAAGGGTTTTAGTGAAGATTAAATGTGTTAATAAAGATCTAACACACCATATAGTTTCCTTAAATGTTAACCAATATCATCACAGGCCAGAAACAGGGCGGGGTTGCAGATAGAATAGACTGAATTTTCAATGTTTAGGAAAATGTGATAAACCCACAAATAATACAAGATTGAATAAACTCGGTTGGATGAAAGGAAAAAAATATCTGTGGCAAGGATTTATCTAAAGAAAGCTGTCATGACCGTCTTGCCTTGACACAATGAGAGTTAAGCTTAAAATGTTTATTGGTGTGGTTTTCAGTGATTGCACTGGAGGTATTTGCACCTCTCAGCGTGTTAGTTGGAAGACTCTTGCGGATTCATGCTTTTTTTTAAGCTAAAGGAGTTGGAGCAATTAAGAGTTGAACATTAGGAGTAAATTGCACAATTAAGGGTCATCTGGGCTTCTAATGATGTAAACTTGGGAGGATGAAGCAGTGAGCTACAGATCCCTCCTCTAATAGCAGAGAAAGGATCAAAGGTGGGCTGAAATTGGCCTTCTGCCTCAATAAAGCGCTCAGCCCTCTTCTAATCATCACGCCTCTCTCTCTCCCCTAGGGTACTTGCCCAGAGGATCAAACAGAGCTGAGTTTACTGCAGATGAAGTTCCCTCTTATTCAGCATCTTTGTTCCATTTGGATCTTCAACTGATTTGGTGATGCCCAGCCACCCACTTAAGGGAGGGCTGGCTACTTGACCAAGCCCATGATTCAAATGCCAGACTCATCCAAAACACCCTCACAGACACACCCAGTATGTCTGACCACACATCTGGGTCCATCATGGCCCAGACAAGTTGACACAGACAATCAACCATCAAGGACAGGGAGATGTAGCAAAGTTGATTATCTTTCTCCCTGACAGGAAAAAAAAAAAAAAAATTGAGTTTTCTTGGAAATAGCCAGTCTTTAACAGAGATCTTTGGACTTCCCAGGTGACACTGATGGTAAAGAACCCACCTGCCAATGGAGGAGACATAAGAGACCTTGGTTTGATCCCTGGGTGGGGAAGATCTTCTGGAAGAAGGCATGGCAACCCACTCCAGTATTCTTGCCTGGAGACTCCCAGGGACAGAGGAGCCTGTAGGCTACAGTCCATAGGGTAAGTCCATAGGTTACAGTCTATGGGCTACAGTCCATGGGCTACAGTCCATGGGGTCAGTCCATAGGGTCAGTCCATAGGCTAGAGTCTATGGGCTACAGTCCATAGGCTAGAGTCTATGGGCTACAGTCCATAGGGTCACTCCATAGGCTACAGTCCATAGGCTACAGTCCATAAGCAACAGTCTATGGGCTACAGTCCATAGGGTCAGTCTATAGGCTACAGTTCATAGGCTACAGTCTATGGGCTACAGTCCATAGGGTCAGTCCATAGGCTACAGCCCATAGGCTACAGTCCATAGGCTACAGTCTATGGGCTACAGTCCATAGGGTCAGTCCAGAAGCTACAGTCCATAGGCTACAGTCTATGGGCTACAGTCCATAGGCTACAGTCCATGGGCTACAGTCCATGGGCTACAGTCCATAGGGTCACTCCATAAGCTACAGTCCATAGGCTACAGTCTATGGGCTACAGTCTATGGGCTACAGTCCATAGGGTCAGTCCATAAGCTACAGTCCATAGGCTAGCGTCTATGGGCTACAGTCCATAGGGTCACTCCATAGGCTACAGTCCATAGGCAACAGTCTATGGGCTACAGTCCATAGGGTCACTCCATAGGCTACAGTCCATAGGCTAGAGTCTATGGGCTACAGTCCATAGGGTCACTCCATAAGCTACAGTCCATAGGCTACAGTCCATGGGCTACAGTCCATAGGGTCACTCCATAGGCTACAGTCCATAGGCTACAGTCCATAGGCTACAGTCCATACACTACAGTCTATGGGCTAAGGTCCATAGGGTCAGTCCATAGGCTACAGTCCATACACTATAGTCCATAGGCTACAGTCTATGGGCTACAGTCCATGGGCTACAGTCCATAGGCTACAGTCCATAGGCTACAGTCCATAGTGTCAGTCCATAGGCTACAGTCCATAGGGTCACTCCATAGGCTACAGTCCATAGGCTACAGTCCATAGGCTAGAGTCTATGGGCTACAGTCCATAGGGTCAGTCCATAGGCTACAGTCCATAGGCTACAGTCCATGGGCTACAGTCTATGGGCTACAGTCCATAGGGTCAGTCCATAGGCTACAGTCCATACGCTATAGTCCATAGGCTACAGTCTATGGGCTACAGTCCATGGGCTACAGTCCATAGGCTACAGTCCATAGGCTACAGTCCATAGTGTCAGTCCATAGGCTACAGTCCATAGGGTCACTCCATAGGCTATAGTCCATAGGCTACAGTCTATGGGCTACAGTCCATGGACTACAGTCCATAGGGTCAGTCCATAGGCTACAGTCCATAGGCTACAGTCCATGGGCTACAGTCCATAGGGTTGCAGAGAGTCAGATAGGACTAAAGCAACTTAGCACACAACAGAGATCCTTACTCTCAGTCTTACTGTGAGGACTTGGGAAATTGAGTCAATGGGTACTTAAAATAGGTGATTGCTTATCTGTACATTTATTCATTATTTATTGATCAACCAGGATTTACTGTGAACCTGCTATCTGCCACCACAGGGTATAAAATGGTGACTCCAAACAGTCCTTTCCCTCAAAGTTAAACATTTGCGTCCATGTCACATCTGTTTACAAGGTGCCAATTTTTTAAAATTTATTTATTTATTTTAATTGGAGGCTAATTACTTTATAATATTGTAGTGGGTTTTGCCATACATTGACATGAATCAGCCATGGGTGTACATGTGTCCCCCATCCTGACCCCCCTCCACCCCCTTCCTCACCCCATCCCTCAGGGTCATCCCAGTGCACCAGCCCTGAGTGCGCTGTCTCATGCATCGAACCTGGGCTGGTGATATACTTCACATATAGTAATATACATGTTTCAGTGCTATTCTCTCAAATTACAAGATGTTAATTTAATTGCAAATTTCTACTTGTTCAATGACTTTGAACAAAGTTAAATGGATGGGATTTAGAATTAATTGAAGCTCAGAATGTTTGTCTCACCGGAGGTCACAAGGCATGTTGGCACTGGAGCCTTGAAAGCTGGGCTGGGCTGGGCTGAATGACACCTGTCCACCTGCAGCAACATGGTGACCAGACACAGCCCTCCAGAATGCCTGCCAAACCATCCCAGGATGCTTTTACAGTTTCAAAATGCATTCTGGTCATTTTTATTGATTCTTCCATGCAACACCCTGTGATCTGTTGGCAAAGTTACCATCATTTTTTTTTTTTTAAGTTTTTTAGCAAAGTTACCATCATTTTTAAAGTTAGACAAAAACAAGTCTTTGTGCAAAAAGGGATAAGGTGGGAATCAAATGAGAAAAAAATCTGGGGGGCGCACTGGGTCTTCATCACGGGGAAGGGCTTTCTCCAGTCACAGCACGTGGCCTTCTCTTGCCGTGGCCCGTGGGCTTAGTTGCCCCACAGCATGCGTGAATCTTAGTTCCCCGAACAGGGAGGGCACCCACATCCCCTGCTTTGGAAGGTGGATTCTCAACCGCTGGACCACCAAGGAAGTCTCGAGAGAGTTTTTTAAGTGATTTGACATAATATAAAGAGCTCATGGCAGAGCTGAGATTAGAACTCATAATCAGTGTGAAGATCTTTGAACTCTTCTCTTTCCCAGGCTTAACACAGTTTTGTTTTAGAAATTGACTAATGAGCGTATACAAAGATCCGGGAAAGCCAGTGGAGTGATCCATTAAATCCAGAGGTCTGAGAACCAGGATTGCAAGTGTCCAAGGCAGGAAAATATAGACGTCTCAGTTCAAGGAAAGAGAGAGTGAATTTGCCTTTCCCTCATGTTTTTACCCACTTCCAGCCCCCAGTGGCTTGGGGCGGCACACACCCACACTGGGGAGGACCGTCTTCTTTAGTTGGTCTGCTGAATCCAAAGGCTTGTCTCTTTCAGAAACACCTTTATAGACATGTGCCTGCTCAGTCCAGCTCTTTGCGAACCCACAGACTGTAGCCCACCAGGATCCTCTGTCCAAGGAATTTTCCAGGCAAGAATACTGGAGTGGGTTGCCATGCCGCCCTCCTCCAGGAGATCTTCCCCACCCAGAGATTGAACCCGTGTCTCTTGAGTCTTCTGCATTGGTAAGCAGATTCTTTACCACTAGTGCCATCTGGGGAGCCTGTTACAGACGCATAATCAGAAATACTGTTTTACCTTTTTTCATTCTCTCTGTGACAGAATGTATCCTAAGACAGTGAATTGGCATCATATTTTCCAATCTGAGCACATACTCTGGAGTACTTGGACTTACCCCAGGAGCTGGACTTACATGTTGTATCCCCTGTGAATTAGTATTTCCTAGGAAGTTTCTTTCAGAATACCGATTTCCATGATCTAAATATGTTTGGGAAATCCTCTGTATAATAGACACCTCGCATGGACAGGTTACCTTTTCATAGCAACAAGCTTAGTATCTAAAATTATGCCTTGGCACATAGTATTAGAGATTCTTGCTAAATAAATCTAGGAAAACTTTTCACCTTCACATATTTTCCCATTTAAGGCCTTGAAAACTCGATAAGGAATGTTTGCTTCATTTTTTAAAATTCACTTTTTACTCCGTCGCTTCTGTGGAAACTACTTTGGGAAGACCTTCTGGAAGAGTCCTTCTTGTCTGGCTCCCATGAAAAGGCGAGAAACTTTGATCATTACAAGGCTTGGGAAGCAGAGGCAATCAGAGTCATGTCGATGGTGGAGTTTGCTTCCTGTTTCCAAGATGTTGAAAAGCGCAGAATGGTGTATGAAGAGGCCCTTGGGGATTCTTCCTGGACAGCAAACGGGCTCTTACAAAACAACCATTTGATGAGTTCAGTGCAAATGAATCGGAAACATATGGATTCAATTTCCCTTGGAACCCACGCGGCTTGAACAATTAAACACCACTGCGATTAGTAGGGAAATGAATACACAATGGGGACTTAATGGAGTCCAAACGTTGGAAACATGTCTGAGGTCTTCCCTGAGCCCCAGATGGGGTCACTCGCATAGAACACAGGGAGTTTTAGCTACACTTGCCAAAGGAGCAAAACATTCTTTTCCTCCATCACAGACTGTGGGGACAAAGAGAGTGATTCTCCCAGCAGCTCCGTGGAAGAGAAAGGGTTTTTTCCTTAAAGATAATGGCTGGAGCAGAGTTATAATGGGGGGGGGATTATAATTTCCTGTTCCTTAGACTGATAATGTATATGGAGAGACAACATGCATGAGAGTGTGTGTGTGTGTCTGTTTTGTGGTCATGCTCTCCAATTTTTCCTAAGACGTTATCTCATATGCTTTCATTATGTGTGCCCAAGCGGCATATGTGATTATCCCTGTTCCACACTTCGGGACAGAACCCGAGGTGAAGCCTGACCAAGATCACACAGCTGGCCCCTGGACCAGCCAGACCAGAGTGAACCTCTCCAGCCCTTGGCCCACCGATTTCCGCTTGCAGACGCACCTGCCTCTGGATTAATAAAGCCGTGTACACCATTACTATATATTAACTTGAAATTGGGTCTCCTAAGGGGAATTCTGGCTTTTGCCAATGAAGTTGTAACACTGAGCAACTGACTGAGGAAGATGCAATTAATTTTCCCCTCGTGAGTAAAATCATTGTATAAGCGATCGCAGCAGCCTCTGGGGCCAGATACAAGGCACTGAATTATATATCACTGAAGCTGATCTCTCCATCAAACTGCTCGAGGCCAAAATGAAGCCCCAAAAGGCCATATTACATCCTGTCACCGTCCTAACTTAATGGGCGTGGCAGTTTTCTAACTGGTTCAGGCGCGAGGAAAAACCCTTGCCCCCCTCCTACTTCATTTCAAAAGTATGGTAAACGTATTCTTTTTACACCCATAGGAACTAGTCTGGATGATCTAATATTTGGAGCTTTCTATGTCTAATTTATCATTCTCAGATATTTTTCTCCACAAGATGATCCTTCAGGGTTTATTTAATAAGATACTTTAAAACTTTAGAAAAATTCACAGAAGACCCACACCAGGAGGTCTGGATCCTGCCTGAGCCTTAAACTCATGGGAGGGAGCTTTAATTTAACAAACACACACACACACACACACACACACACACACACACACACACACACCAAGAAGTATGGATGCATCTGCTCTGAGATTTGAGTTCCTCAAATATCTCCGGTGATTCCTGGGACTTGCCTGGTGGTCCAGCGGCTAAATGTCCACACTGCCAATACAAGGGGCATGGGTTCCATCCCTGGTCAGGGAACTAGCCCCCGCATGCTGCAACTAAGACCTGGCACAGCCAAATAAGTGAAAAAAAATGTTTACAGAAATGCTTTAAGTCTCCCAGGTGATTCCCAAGGGCAGTAGAGAGCAAGCACTGACTTACATCTGCTCCAGGCCAGTTGCCCAGAAAGGTGAAGCAGCCTCTAAGCTCACGGCCATGGTGCTTTCTGTTCCCTGGGTTTGTTCACTTCAAAGCATATCCATGTGGACAACAGTTTTAAAATGTACCTGAGGCTTGTTTTGATCTGATATGTTAAGACCTACAGACGTGGAAATGGTGGCCACGGAGGAATAGGTTTATAGTCACAGATTCCCTAGAAACGGAATGCACAGCGTGCTGCGGAGGGCCACCTGGGGAAGCACCAGCACCAGCCAGGAGGCAGGGAGGGGGACATAGGGCTGAGAACCTGCATCTCACAGGAAAAGTGAGCAAGCTGAACAGCCTTAGGTTGGATAATTTCAACAAGCTCTAGGGTGTATGGATGGCCCCTACCTACTCATCCAGTGCCTGGCCCTGGGGTGTTTTAGGGCAGGGGAATGGTGTCCTGAGAGCAGGAGACTGATGAATGGAGGCCGGTGGGGATTCGGATCCGTGACTCATTGGTTTGGAAGTCAAAGGGACACACGCAATGAATCTCTTACTCTACCCAGGAATTAACTGAACAGGGGAGGGGCGGTCCCTCCTCCTGTTCACAAGGTCCCAAGATGCCAGAGCCTCATAAAATAGAGAAAAAACTAAACACACAATCAATACAGTATTACATTAGCCATCAGAGTCCTAACGGTCACTAGAATAAAATAGTAATAAAAAGCTTCTGACTAGATGTTTTCAGTTTACAGTTTTCAGGTTGTCATATTCTTCCCAGAAAGAATATGTGTGTGTGTGCGCGTGTGTGTGCTAAGTCACTTTAGTTATGTCTGACTCTTTGTGACGCTATGGATTGTAGCCCACCAGGCTCCTCTGTCCATGGGGGTTCTCCAGGCAAGAAAACTGGAGTGGGTTGCCATGCCCTCCTCCAGGGGACCTTCCCCACACAGGGATGGCACCCAAGTCTCTTAGATCTCCTGCATCAGCTGGAGAGTTCTTTACCACTAGCACTACAATAATATCATCATTTGTAGATAGGGACACCCAGGCAGAAAGAGGGAAAGTGACTTTATTTACTTGTGGGGGCTTTGAAAAAAATCCTTGTTAGGATTTGAAACCAGACATTTGACTCCTGGTGCCCAACTCTGGCCATGCCCACCTCTGTCTGATGTGAGCCTTGGATGCTTTCTCTAATAACCACTGGGCACAATGACTGTTGATTGTTTACAAAAGCACAGTAATTTATCTTCCAGGCAGGGGATGCTGGCCTGAGTGTGATCTGCTAGAAAACAGGGGCAGGAGCAAGCTCTCTGCTTTTCAGAGCAAGAGCACATTCCCTCAATGCTTCGAATCAGATGTGGGGTTTTCTCCTGGAAAAGCATCACGAGAAAGGTGATCATAATCACGTAGAAATACTGATGGGTCAGCCACGGGGAATGCTGTAGGTTTTGACAGACAAACCGGGAGTTGCACCAGTGAGTGAGTGGGCACCCTGCCATGTATGTGCACTTCGATGAGAAGAGAATGCATCTGTGACTCTAGTCCTTTCTTTCCAGCCTTCTGTTGTTCTCTGTGTGTCTGTCTGTGCACATGCGTGCTCATTCTCATCCGGCCTTCTGTATGCCTATGGACTGTAGCCCACCAGGCCCCTTTGTCCATAGGAGTTTTCCAGGCAAGAATACTGGAGTGGGTTGCCACTTCCTTCTCTACGGGATCTTCCCAACTTAGGGATCAAACTCCCTTCTGCATTGCAGGTAGATTCGTTACCTCTTGTGACACCTGGGAAGCCTCTATTGTTATAAGGACATCAAACAAATGTTTAGACAGAGAGCCCTTTAACCAGCTTCTCAGTGGCAGTGAATCAAGTCAGAAGAGTAATTCAACCCTCGCTCCCAAGGTACAAGGGAAAGGAAGAAAAACTGTTTCTTTAGATTCCATCTTCCCCATGGACCCATTTGTCACTTTCCTTGGACAGTCTGCATCTATCCTCTCTGGAAAGTGAAAATGAAAGTCAGTCGTGTCTAACTCTTTGCAACCCCATGGAATATACAGTCCATGGAATTCTCTAGGCCAGAATACTGCAGTGGGTAGCCATTACATTCTCCAGGGGATCTTCCCAAACCAGGGATCAAACCCACGTCTCCTGCACTGCCAAAAGATTCTTTACCAGCTGAGCCACCAGGGAAGCCCAAGAATACTGGAGTGGGTAGCCTATCCCTTCCCCAGGGGATCTTCTTGACTCAGGAATTGGATCGGGGTCTTCTGCATTGCAGGTGGATTTTTTGCCTGCTGAGCTACCAGTCTGGACCACTTGCTAAAATGAACGCTGGTGAAAATGGAAGCTGATGCTCGTCTCTGCTCTCTGTGCATCCTTCTTGCTCAGTGTAGCCAGGAGGAGACTGTGGAAACAGGAAGTACAACAGGTTTTCAGGCTCCTACAGGTCCTTCTCTGCCAACAGATGGGGCCCTAAGCACTTCCCTTTCACCATGCTATGTTGGTCACTAAAGCAAAGATGTAAACACAACCTAAATGTCCATCAACAGACAGGTGGACAAAGAAAATGTGGTCAATCCATACAATGGAGTATTATTCATTATTTAAAAGTGAAAGTGAAGTCGCTCAGTTGTGTCAGATTCTTTGCGATCCCATGGACTGTAGCCCACCAGGCTCCTTCATCCAAGGGATTCTCCAGACAAGAGTACTGGAGTGGGTTGCCATTTCCTTCTCCAGGGGATCTTCCCAACCCAGGAATCGAACCCGGGTCTCCTGCATTGTAGGCAGATACTTTACCATCTGAGCCACCAGGGAAGTCATCATTTAAAGAGGAGAGAATTGTGCAATATGTGAAAGCGTGGATGGACCTTGGGGACATTATACTGAGTAAAATAAGCCAATCACAGAACATGTACTGCATCATTCCATTTGGGCATCTAAATAGTAAAATTCAAAGAATGGAAAAGTAGAACGGTGATTGCCAGGGACTGGACGGAGGGAGAAACCGAGATTTGCTTCATAACGTGTCAATGAAGTGAGATGAATAAGCTCTGGAGATTCTGTGCCACCTGGTATCCTAGTCAACAACGATATACTGGACAATTAAAACTTCGTTAAGAGTGTAAGTACCAAAGGAAAATATAAGCAAGGTGAAAAGACAGCCTTCTGAATGGGAGAAAATAATAGCAAATGAAGCAACTGACAAACAACTAATCTCTAAAATATACAAGCAACTTATGCAGCTCAATTCCAGAAAAATAAATGACCCAATCAAAAAATGGGCCAAAGAACTAAATAGACATTTCTCCAAAGAAGACATATGGATGGCTAACAAACACATGAAAAGATGCTCAACATCACTCATGATTAGAGAAATGCACATCAAGACCACAATGAGGTACCATTTCACACCAGTCAGAATGGCTGTGATCCAAAAGTCTACAAGCAATAAATGCTGGAGAAGGTGTGGAGAAAAGGGAACCCTCTTACACTGTTGGTGGGAATGCAAACTAGTACAGCCACTATGGAGAACAGTGTGGCAATTCCTTAAAAAACTGGAAATAGAACTGCCTTATGACCCAGCAATCCCACTGCTGGGCATACACACCGAGGAAACCAGAATTGAAAGAGACACGTGTACCCCAATGTTCATCACAGCACTGTTTATAATAGCCAGGACATGGAAGCAACCTAGATGCCCATCAGCAGATGAATGGATAAGAAAGCTGTGGTACATATACACAATGGAGTATTACTCAGCCATTAAAAAGAACACATTTGAATCAGTTCTAATGAGATGGATGAAACTGGAGCCGATTATACAGAGTGAAGTAAGCCAGAAAGAAAAACACCAATACAGTATACTAAGACATATATATGGAATTTAGGCAGATGGTAACGATAACCCTGTATGTGAGACAGCAAAAGAGACACAGATGTGTAGAGCGGACTTTTGGACTCTGAGGGAGAGGGCGAGGGTGGGATAATTTGGGATAATGGCATTGAAACATGTATACTATCATGTAAGAAATGAATTGCCAGTCTATGTTTGATGTAGGATACAGGATGCTTGGGGCTGGTGCATGGGGATGATCCAGAGAGATGATATGGGGTAGGACGGGGGAGGGGGGTTCATATTTGTTAACTCATGTACACCTGTGGTGGATTCATGTCAATGTATGGCAAAACCAATACAGTATTGTAAAGTAAAATAAAGTAAAAATAAAAATTAAAAAAAAAAAAAGAGTGTAAGTACCATGTTAGGTGTTTTTTCACAGTGAAACGAAACAGGAAAAAGTAAACTTGAAATTGCCCTTGGGAACTTCTCTGGTGTCCAGTGGCTAAGACTCTGCATTCCCAATGCAAGGGGCCAGGTTCCATCCCTGGTCAGGGAACCAAACCCCACACGCCACAGTGAAGATGGAAGATCTCACATGCTGCAACTAAGACCTGGCTCACCCAGATAAATAAATTAAATACTTCTAAAAATTAAAAAAAAAAAAAAAACTTTAAAAAGTTTTCCTTGTTCTGATCCACTCATCCCTCCTGCTGCCTCTAGGCCGTCATTCCTTTCCTGCATTCTCAGAGAAACCCCATTCTCCTCTTATGACAAACATGATGTTTCCCAGATGGGCTCAAAAGCTTGGAGGACAAGAGAAATATTCTCCTCCTACTTCTGGGAACCATGGGAAAGTGCTTGAATTTCACTCGCCTCAGAACTGTCTTCAGAGGAAGAATCCAGCCCCCAGGCAGTCTTGCTGAAACCACCAAGAAGCTAAGACTCTGTTGAAGAGACATAAAGAGGCCAGGAAAGACCCTCCACTTCCTTGGCTTCATGGTCATTACCAAATAATCAAACACACATTTCATACTTCTTGAGACATTCTGGGATGTACCATTGCCTTTTAGAGAACGCATCATGTTTATAGAATGCATCATGCTTAGAGAACACTGTATCCATTAGAATTTGTCTGTTAACGTGAATTAAAATGACAGGCTAACGTTAATGTCATATCAAAATTTCAGGAGTCTTTTGAGTTTGATAGGAAGTCATTTAAAGCAATTATTCTCTTTCTAAAAGCCTTTCATTTAGAACATCTGTTATTATATTATTGGACCTAGATTTCATAGAATATAAAAGACCTTTAATTTAGTTACAGTTGTAAACCATAAATATTAGTGATTTATACCTCATAATTATTCTTCCAGGGACAATTGCCAGTTTTACAAAGCCATTTACAATTTTAACAGACAGTGGAGGAATTGCAAGCAAGCTGTTGTGATACAAATCTTTGCATACAAGATAGGAGTTCCACCAGCTACCACAATGCATGTTCCAGTGTGGAATCCATCTCTGGCCATTGACCTTCCCTAGCTCTTTCCATAGCACTTACCTTTTTCTTAATGCAGGCAGTGGTTTCACTGTCTAAACCTCATGCAGTATAAATAAGTACAGCTATTGTGACTTGTGAATATCCTGCTCATTTTTCTTCTAAAATCATAAGCTACAATATTAGGCTTTGTGTATTTTCCTCTTATTCTTCCTATTCATTCAGCAGATGATATTTGAGCATCTTGTAGGTGTCAGACTGAACTTGGCTCCAGGGTTACCATATTGTATAATCCACATTTCATTTGCGAATTGCCCTCAGGAATACCATGCTTTGGAAAGGAGTTTATTACAATGCCAGCAGAATTCATCATAACATACAGCATTACAGAGCTCAGTCAATATTCACTGACTAATATTACAATATTAGCATTTATATATCCATGTTCTGTTAGTTCATTTGAAGCACAATTAGCAAAATCATCTTAGATAAATACTTCAAAAGCCCAATTCTTGAACTGTTGAAAGAATATCTACAGATGTCTGTTAGTCAATAGAGGTTTTGGAAGATACAAGAAGATTTCGTCAAATGTCTCTGAAATTTGATGATAATGACTCAAAAGACTTAGATTCCTCTTTAGCAAACTGTTTTCTTTGGAAGAGGAAAAAAATATTTGTATCAGGTTGAATGAGAGGTATGCATGGTCCAAGAATAATACCCAGCTTTATAGGAGGCCGCAGCTTTGACTTAGGTTTTTTTATGGGTTGCTGTTCCATTTTGATTATAGCTTGTTGACCGATTGTACCTGGAACATTTATACAATTTCTTCTCAGGCCAATCATTGTTCTTCCTTCTACTTTCTCCACTCTTCTTTATCACCATAGCGTCACACATTGGTCTAGAAACATGTGTGATCTTTGCTCTAAATTTTCACTAGCATTTCTTCTAGAATTTCTCAGAGTTCCCACATCAGCTCTTTGTCACACATCTGAAAATTTAGGTAAGTAAGTAATCAGTTCTGATCAACTAGTCATCTTTTCATAACAGCAACTTGCAAGTAATATGGTATGATTTTCATATATTCTCTGCCTACTTGCTCTCACTGGACACCTGAAATTATATAATCACAGGAAAATTGTATCTTACTCAACCTGAGGGAAACATATCACTGTTGTACAAGGAGAGGTATTAGCAAACCCATAATCACGTCCAAGGAACTGATATATTAGCGAGATTAGCATTTTCTGTCAAAAGTACCATTTCTGGATTTGCAGAGTATATGAGTCAGTTGAAATATTCTCTGTACAAGTTATAAAGAGAAGAGAAGGCAGCCTGATGGAGTGGGAAGGGGTATGCTTTACAGATAGACAAGTATAGGCTTGAATTTCTGTTTTACTTCTTCCCAATATTAAGATAAGACATTCAGCTTCACTTTTTCATTTGTAAAATGAGGATAATAAAACAAACATCCTAACACAACACACAAATGGTAGTTCTATCCCTTTTCTTCCTTCGAGGTAAACAAACAAACGTGTTTAAAATATGCACCACTCAACACCACCAGACAGGAATAATCTAAAGTACCAAGTTTGAGATTGATGTATTCAGAGACAGAGATTATTAAATTTCCTTGTTCAGAAGGAACATAATTAACATGATCAGTTTAGGATTTTTTTTTTTTTTTTGATGCCAAATTCGCTTTCTAGTCTTAATGTTGTGCAAAATGTTGGCAAGTTGTTCCGTGTTCATCCTTCATGAAAAGGGAAAAAAATCTTTTTCTTGTGCTTCAATGCCTATGTAGTTCCATTTGGGCCATTTTCTTTGAACCAAATGCAAATGAGCGAGGGAGGGTTGTAGCTGTTTTACAATCTTCCTTTAATCAAGATCGCTACAAAGCATCAGCCCACTGGGTGATGGGTGACATAAATCATAATAATTTAATTCTATGTTTCATTAAAGGATTTAGTACTTTTATGAACCAGAATATCTGGGTCAATGCCATGGAAACTTCGACCAAATTGCAGGGCTTGTGGATTCAATGATCTGTAGATCATTGAGATAAAGATAAAATCCCTGCTCCCCTCTCATTCTGGCCTCATTAGTACATGGTCACCTTGGCCCAGGTGGTAAAGAATTTGCCTGCAATGCAGGAAACCCAGGTTTAATCCCCAGGTCAGGAAGATTCCCTGGAGAAGAGAATGGCTACCCACTCTAGTACTCTGGCCTGGAGAATCCCATGGACAGAGGAGCCTGGTAGGCTACAGTCCATGGGGTTGCAAAGAGCTGGACATGACTAACACTTTTATTTTTCACCTTTCAAGAGCTCTCGGCTTTGGAAGGGGCTGATGGGCCCTGGCCCCAGAAAGTAAAGCAGAAATCCAGCTCTCTACAAAGTGCTGGACTTATGAGGACAGTCATCTTGTTACCCAACCCAAGTCCAGCTGCTCGCTTCTCAAAAGCCATGAAAGAGGCCAGGTTGGTGGAGAGGAAAGTTTGCTTTATTTTGGATGCTGGCAAGGGGTGGGGAGGGGCGCCAGACACCTGTCCAAAGACCGACTCCTGCATCCCTGGCAATCAGAGGAAGAGAGATTTTATAGACTGAGGTAGAGGGCTCCAGGCAGAAACGGCACAATCAGCTCTGACAGTCATCTTGATATTGGTCAGTGGTGGTTGACCAGGGTCGTCTTTGTTATTTTAGGTACAGTTAGTCTTCAGTTCCATGGTTGGTTTGTTTCCATTTCTTTGAGGCCAGTTCTTGGGATTGCGGCAGTCTTTGTCATGGGTATAGCCTGGTTGTTCATTGGGAGGAATGATGCTAAAGCTGAAACTCCAATACTTTGGCCACCTGATGCGAAGAGCTGACTCATTGGAAAAGACCCTGATGCTGGGAAAGATTGAGGGCAGGAGGAGAAGGGGATGACAGAGGATGAGATGGCTGGATAGCATCACCGGCTCAATGGACATGGATTTGGGTAGACTCTGGGGGTTGGTGATGGACAGGGAGGCCTGGCGTGCTGTGGTTCATGGGGCAGTGAAGAGTCGGACACGACTGAGCGACTGAACTGAACTGATAGTCTGGTCGTCATGTAGTTAAATTCTCCACTAAGTGGGGGGTTCAGTATCCACAAAGACAGCTCACAGGATATGGCTCAGAATATTACCTATAGTCCTTGAGAAGGAACTAAAGATCCTTGACTTTGCTTAATGACCACATTGTTATTCTTTGGTCTTCTTTGGCTGTTTTCCTTTATTTCAACGTTTACTCAGTTCTCTGAGCAAACTTATTCTTTAGTTAAAGTTCCTCCACAGACCAAAGGTAGGCAGCAACATTGCAGGGGGGGCGGGGCATAAGGACCACAGGGTCCTGCTCCATCTCAGTCTCTGTATTCTTTTTATCCCACACAGTTGAATACTTCTATGATTTTCCTATTTGCCTGTTTTCTCAACAACCCTAAAAGATAAAACTGGCAGTATAAAAAACCCACTCAAGAATATTGCCTAAATGTCCCTTTTCATTTAATACTGCCTACCCTGGGAGAATCTTTTTCTTTTTTATTCCTATGAGTTAACTATGGCAATACAAGTCTCAACGTGTTTCCAGCACTTCTGTATAACATCTAAATATTTATACTTCCTTTTCAAATGACAGGCCCAAGAATGTTTCTGTAATATTCATGAAAACACAGACATTGTTAAGCATCTTTGCCTCCTGAAGAAAGAAAATGAGAAAATCTGGGAAGAAGGATGGAGCCCAAAGTTGAGAAAGGTTTCCAACATCTAAGTGGTTATCCTGGAAGATCTCTCGCCTGGATTGTTTCGTAGTTTACCGTTCTCTGGGCCTGGCAGTAATTAGTGATGGTTTTCATTCTTCCTTGCTAGTCACAGTTTGGAAGCAATAGATCCTTTTTCTTTGCCAGTCTCTGCTACTTTTTCATAAAATTGTATCTCATTCAATTCCAAAGCTGTAGAGCCCGAGAACATGGAGTTCTGGAAAACTCCAGAGAGATTTTATTTTGACTCCTCATTTTGTTGTGAAAAATCACAGCCCTAAATGGTAAGAGGACTTGCCCAGGTCACGTTGCAAAGCAAGAGACATTCGGTCTTCATCTTGATATAATTTTTAGAGTTGGGCCTAAAATGTGTGAATGACGAAGTCTGCATTTTCTCTTGAGTGAGCCTTTCATGTTCAAGTTTAGTAGACAGGTTCGTGTCCTTTCTGATCATTCTCTTTTTGACAACAGTATTAAGGCAAGTGCCTGTTTAAATGTTAAACTGAAGGATCTCCCTGGCAGCCCAATGGTAAAGAATTTGCCTTCCCATGTCGATCCTGTTTGGGTGCCCCGGAGCAACTCAGCCTGCACACCACAACTAGAGAAAATCTGGATGCTGCAAGGAAGACCCATTGCATCCAAAATAAAATAAATACATACATAAAAATTAAGTAAATAAATAAAATGTTAAGCTAAAAATAAGAGTTGGACCAATTTTTGCTTTGCTTTGCGTTAGCTCCACTTAATTTCTACCAATCTCTAACACTTAATTTTTCATATGTGGTTTTTCTTCATCGTGACATACACATTTAAAATTCAAATTCTTATAATATACATAATTTTTCACTGTTTTGCTCTCTTCCCTCTCCTATGATAACCTCTCAAAGCCAAAATAGCATTTAGGGCTTTGCCAGACATTTTCCCACCACATCAGGAAAGTAAGTGTATTTTGTGCCTCTGGATTAGCTGTAAAAAAAGCTAATTTTATACACTGATATATAATTTAACCTTAATCATGGTTTGTATGATTCATCAGCTGAGTCATACTTAATAGCTGCATCGTTTATAGGGCAATATTTATACTTAGTGAATTAATTCAATTCTTAGTCAATGCTCAAATTGATGACTGGTGTATTTTAAAAATAATCTTGATTTATTGGTTGATTTGGCTGCACTGGGTCTCCGTCATGGCACGCAGGCTTCTCTAGTTGCTCTGCAGCATGTAGGATCTTAGTTCCCCAGCCAGGAATCAAACCCACATCCCCTGCATTGGCAGGCAGATTCTTAACCGTGGGACCACTAGGGAAGTCCCCGTGTCTGGCATTTTTGAATCCAAATACCCAACTGTAGGTCTTAGCTCCACTCCTGTCTGGCTTCCTGACTGAAGGAAAGTCATGTAGCAATACTGAATCTCAGTTTCCTGGACGGAGCAATCCCAAGCACAGCGACCACAACAGTAATCTCTCACCTCTCTCCCAGGGCTCCAGTACCACTCCTCTTTTTATCTATAAGGAAGGGGTGTTCCCTGGGGTGCCCTGTCTATCTTGGTGATCCCTTTTCCAAATTAAGCGCCAATTAGTTAAATACACCAAAAGCTCCCAGGATCTACGCAAGGTTTGAATTAAAGCACCTTTGCCATGTTTTCCATACCATTGCTTATATTTCTGTTTTGAAGCAAAGGATGAGCCTTTGAAGGGAACAGTGACAATATATCAGTAGTGTTTATTTTGTGTTGGAGACATAGCTGGATAGTACTTGCTAGTGTGGCAGTACCTCTCCTGAAGGAGATGGGCATTCAACCCCTGTCATGTCAGCAAACCATCGTACTGGCTCAACTCCAAATGAAAAAGAATAGATGGAGGAAGGAAGATCTGACCTGAAAAGATAATCAACCTAGAAATCCAGAAACTAGAAGGCCCAGGGGAAGGGTTAAGGCTGCAGCCAAATCTCTTCTTAATTTTCTTAATCAGACTTCTGTCAGCATAGGACATGCTTTGCAAATGTTGGGGAAAAAATCAGAGCCTGTGAATAGGGTCTGGGACACATCTTATTACTTTCCAGATCACCAGGGAGCAATTTCTCAAGTTGACTTCCTAAAAGGTACTTGGGCTTCTGTCTTCTGTATGAAGATAATTATTTCTGTCATGATGAATAATTTAACCACCATTCCCAACTGCCACCCTCGGACCACTCACGGCTTTCAACAGAAGGAGATCCCCTGCTTTGTAACATAACAGTTTCTCTATTTTATGGCAGAAAGCAGAATGAAAGCCAAAATATTCCCAAACCTTCCATCCCCAAAGCATGAGTTGGTGCTATTTGGTTTTTTCCAATGTAGAAGCAGAGAATATTAGTACTGAATGTTTCCTTACACAAGGACGGAAGCCTGATTAAGTCAGCAGTGGGACCCGGGCACCAAAGCTATGTAGAGTGAGGTTTTAGACCTGGATTTATCTCCTGGTGAAATCTTTTTGTTTTAATCTCACACCTCTCTAACTCTGGTGAATGGTGAATACATTGCCTAATAAAAGTCCATGAAGAGAGGATCTTGGCCTAGTAACCTCATGTACCTCGGGATTCTGTTTACTCATCTGTAAAATGGGTCTAATGACTTAAAAACCCTTTTATTTTGAAACAATCTCAAACTTAGGGGAAAAGTTACACCTCCATATGCAAAGAACTTTCTTTTCCTGAACCTTCTGAGAGAAAGCTGTCAACACGGTGCCTATATGTTGCTCATCAACCTGAATACTTCAGTGTGTATTTCCTACAAACAAGGGGAAAAGCTACCATACAGCCCTCTAAATCAAAATGCATTCAAATTTCACCAGTTCTTTCAATAACATCTATTCAGCACAGGGAGTCAGTTCCTAACCATACAATGCTTGCTTTCTGCCTTTTCACTTCCTTCCCTCTGGAACAGTTTCTAGATCTTCCCTTGGTTATTCACTACCTGGACATCTTTGACTACTAACAGGCCACTTATTTTGTAGGAAACCCCCAGTTTGGATTTTTCTGATGTTTCCTAGTGACTCAATTCAGATCTTGTGTGATGGGAGCATCGCATCACACATGGGAAGCTGTGCTCAGTGCTGACTGAGCCCTGTCACGCGGTGCGCCACTGTGGTTCTCGTATCGCTGATGCTGTTAACTCTAGTTACATGACTCAGGGATTTCTCCCTAGACTCTTCACTCTAACGATGTTCTCTTTTCACAGTTATTAGGTACCTTGTAGAGATGATGCTGTGAAAGTGCTGCACTCAATATGCCAGCAACTTTGGAAAACTAAGCAGTGGCCACAGGACTGGAAAAGGTCAGTTTTCATTCCAATCCCAGAGAAAGGCAATGCCAAAGAATGCTCAAACTACCACACGATTGCACTCATCTCACATGCTAGTAAAGTAATGCTCAAAATTCTCCAAGCCAGGCTTTAGCAATAAGTGAACCGTGAACTTCCAGATGTTCAAGCTGGTTTTAGAAAAGGCAGAGGAACCAGAGATCAAATTGCCAACATCCGCTGGATCATGGAAAAAGCAAGAGAGTTCCAGAAAAACATCTATTTCTGCTTTATTGACTATGCCAAAGCCTTTGAGTGTGTGGATCACAATAAACTGTGGACAATTCTGAAAGAGATGGGAATACCAGACCACCTAACATGCCTCTTGAGAAACCTATATGCAGGTCAGGAAGCAACAGTTAGAACTGGACATGGAACAACAGACTGGTTCCAAATAGGAAAAAGAGTACGTCAAGGTGGTATATTCTCACTCTGCTTATTTAACTTCTATGCAGAGTACATCATGAGAAACACTGGGCTGGAAGAAGCACAAGCTGGAATCAAGATTGCTGGGAGAAATATCAATAACCTCAGATATGCAGAGGATACCACCCTTATGGCAGAAAGTGAAGAGGAACTAAAAAGCCTCTTGATGAAAGTGAAAGAGGAGAGTGAAAAAGTTGGCTTAAAGCTCAACATTCAGAAAACAAAGATCATGGCATCTGGTCCCATCACTTCATGGGAAATAGATGGGGAAACAGTGGAAACAGTGTCAGACTTAATTTTGGGGGGGTTCCAAAATCACTGCAGATGGTGAAATTAAAAGATGCTTACTCCTTGGAAGAAAAGTTATGACCAACCTAGATAGCATATTCAAAAGCAGAGACATTACTTTTCCGACTAAGGTCCGTCTAGACAAGGCTATGGTTTTTCCAGTGGTCATGCATAGATGTGAGAGTTGGACTGTGAAGAAAGCTGAGCACTGAAGAATTGATGCTTTTGAACTGTGGTGTTGGAGAAGACTCTTGAGAGTCCCTTAGACTGCAAGGAGATCCAACCAGTCCATTCTGAAGGAGATCAGCCCTGGGATTTCTTTGGAAGGAATGATGCTGAAGCTGAAACTCCAGTACTTTGGCCTCCTCATGCAACGAGCTGACTCATTGGAAAAGACTCTGATGCTGGGAGGGATTGAGGGCAGGAGGAGAAGGGGATGACCCAGGATGAGATGGCTGGATCGCATCACGGACTCGATGGACGTGAGTCTGAGTGAACTCCGGGAGATGGTGATGGGCAGGGAGGCCTGGCGTGCTGAGATTCATGGGGTCTCAAAGAGTCGGACACAACTGAGCGACTGAACTGAACTGAACTGAGAAAGATACTTTGAGACTATGTTATCAAACTCCTAATTTATTCATTTACCTGTTTCAATATGAACTCATAGTGGCCTATGTTTCATAGAAGTATGGATATTTACAATGCTGTGTTAGTTTCTGATATACAGCAAAGTGATTCAGTTACGTGCATGCTCAGTCGCTCAGTTGTGTCCAACTTTTGTGACTCCGTGCACTGCAGCCCACCAGGCTCCTCTGGTCCATGGGAATTTTCCAGGCAAGAATGCTAGAGTGAGTTGCCATTTCCTCCTCCAGGGCATCTTCTTGACCCAGGAATCAAACCTGCATCTCTTGTGTCTCCTACATTAGCAGGTGGATTCTTTACCACTGAGCCACCTGGGAAGCCCCTGATTCAGTTATACCTACAGACATGCGTATATATGATTCAGGTATACATATCTATATATGTATCTGATATATATATTCTTTTTCAGATTATTTTCCATTATAGATTATTGCAAGATTTTGAATATAGTTCCCTGTTTATACAGTAGGTCCTGTTTATCACTTTCATATACAGTAGTGTTTACTGTTAATCCCAAGCTCCTAATTTATCCCTCCCCTCTCCTTCCCCTTTGGTAGCCATAACTTTGTTTTCTATGTTTTTGAGTCTGGTTTTTCATAAGTTCATTTATATTATTATTTTAGATTCCGCGTATATATTTGTCTTGCTCTTTCTAACTTCACTCAGTCTGATAACCTCTGGGTCCATCCATGTTGCTATAAATGGCAGTATTTCATTCTCTCATGGCTGAGTAGTATTCCACTGTATCTATGTACCACCCTTCTTTATCCATTCATCTGTCTAGTTTGCTTCCACTTCTTGGCTATTGTGAATAGTGCTGCTGTGAAGACAAGGGAGCATGTATCTTTTTGAATTAGTCTTCTCCTGGTATATTCCCAGAAGTGGGATGCCTGGATCGTACGGTACCCCTATGTTTATGATCATGAAATGAAAATTAGAGTGTTGGCTAAAAGATCTCCAAAAAGGAAACAAAAGCTGCCATTTCTCTGCACTTCTCAGGACACTCACAATGTTTTAATGACCAATCTGTGCTCTGCCCAAAAAATCATATTGAAAAAAAAAAGAGGTCAATGGTTACCTGCACACTTTAGCACTTCGGAGATCCTGCTGGGATGAAAACCCATGTATGATCCTGGCAAGGTGGCTGTTTCTTTTGTTTGGCTGAACAGTTCATTCAGACCTGGATTATAAACCCTGGCATTCTCTTGGGAGGTCATTCTTCTTTCCCTGGGGCTCCTGTTATCTTTATTTTATAATATTAACGATAACTATAACCACCAGCTGGGTCATGCTAAGACGAGCATTATCTTAACAAAACTGAAATTCACTGCTGGGACTTTTTCCTAAACACCGTTATGCATAACAATATTTTTAATGGGATGATTCCTACCAAGTGGTTCACAAAACTCTTGTCATTTTTTAAAGCAGAATTAAATAATACCAGGCAGCAGAGTGTGTAAGGCATAAATTACAGATGGCAGGAGGGCAAAGACATTGTGTGGTGAATAAATTAAAGTCCTCAATTGTGAGGCAAGAGAGGTGTGAGGAGGAAGAACGGAGGCCTTGGGAGAGAAATGTTTTCAGATGACATTGAGACAAGGTCGTGACCCCATGAGGTTCTAAGACCCAAGGGATAACAGTGCATTAAAGGAGATCGTTACTATGGAAGAGCAGGATTTCCTTGGGCACAAAACATTACTATAAAAATTTAAGCATTTGAAAAAAATCTTCCACTTGATTGTAAAGTGCTAAAGGTCTGGTCATGTTCCTAAAAACAGAGAGATTAGTGCTTATTATATATCTGATGGGTGGTCATAAGGCATACGAAGGGTCAGACACTTTGGTCCCAAAAAAGTCTAAACATAACCTCAAATTAAAACGAGGCCCTTTCTGAAATTTTGAGATGGGGTGAATAATAAGGGGAAATATTTGACTTCTTTGCAGCCCTTACCTTTGTAGGGATTAAAGTTCAGCTTACCGAGTCTCAGAAATCTCTCACAACTTGGCCTTTCGCACTACTTACAGAGGTCTGAACCTTCAGCATCACTTGCCTTGGCACACACTGTGTGCATGCATACTGTCATGTCTGACTGTTTGCTGCCCCACGGACTGTAGCTCTCCAGGTGTTGCCCAATATACCCTGCAGGGGTGTGTATGGAATATACACACAGGGGTGTGTGTGGAATTTTCCCAGCAAGAATACTGGAGCGGGTTGCCATAACCTCCTCTAGGGGATCTTCCCGACCTAGGGATGGAACCTGCGTCTCTTCCTGCATTTCCTGCACTGGCAGGCGATTTCTTTAATATTGCGCCACCTGGGAACCCCCTCGCAGCCTCATACAAACCCCACTGCCTCTGGCTTTGGGCTCTCCTTCTAGTCTCTTCCTGATGCTCCCCCAGGCAGCTGCCAGGGTCTTGTTTTCTAAAAGGGAAAATTGATTATGCAGGTCCCGTTGTAACTGTCCAACATGAAAAATTCATCCTACAGGACAGACTCTAACTTGTCTAATATGTTCTGAGAGATTCTAAAACCATCTCCCCAAGACGGTTCTCTCTGCCATCAAGCTTCAGCTTCACTGGCCATCTCAGCCTTCCTCACATAGTTCATACTTGTTCACAAAAGTTTGTACAAGATCCTTGTATTGTTCATACAAGATCCTTGAACTCACATAGGCTCCCCTAAGGGCCGCTAACAACACATGTTGAGCATTTGTGCAAATTCATGGTCAGGTCACCCAAGATGACTGTTCTCTTGTTCTCTCTGCATCCTCTGCTCGACCAAACGTGGTCCGCTGGAGAAGGGAATGGAAAAGCACTTCAACAGTCTTGCCTTGAGAACTCCATGAAGAGTATGAAAAGGCAAACAGTTAAGACACTGGAGGATGAACTCCCAGGTCAGTAGGTGCCCAATATGCTACTGGAGAAGTACAGAGAAATAGCTCCAGACGGAATGAAGGGGCTGAGCTAAAGCAAAAACAACACCCAGTTGTGGATGTGACTGGTGATGGAGGTAAAGTCCGATGCTGTAAAGAACAATATTGCAGATTAACCTGGAATGTTAGGTCCATGAATCAAGGTAAATTGAAAGTAGTCAAACAGGAGATGGCAAGAATGAGCATTGACATTTTAGGAACCAGTGAACTAAAATGGACCAGAATGGGTGAATTTAATTCAGATGACCATTTTATCTACTGTGCTGTGGCAAGAATCCCTTAGAAGAAACAGAGTAGCCCTCATAGTCAACAAGAGAGTCTGAAATGCAGTACTTGGATGCAATCTCAAAAATGACAAAGTGATCTCTGTTCGTTTCCAAGGAAAACCATTCAATATCACAGTAATCCAAGTCTATGCCTCAACCACTAATGGCAAAGAAGCTGAAGTTGACCAGTTTTATGAAGACCTACAAGACCTTCTAGAACTAACACCAAAAAAAGATGTCCTTTTCATCACAGGGGACTGGAATGCAAAAGTAGGAAGTCTAGAGATACCTGGAGTAATAGGCAAATTCAGCCTTGTTGTACAAAACGAAGCAGGGCAAAGGCTAACAGACTTTTGCCAACAGAACACACTGATCATAGCAAACACCCTCTTCCAACAACACAAGAGATGACTTTACACACAGAAATCACCAGATGGCCCACACTGAAATCAGACTGATTATATTCTTTGCAGCCAAAGATAAAGAAGCTCTATACAGTCAGCAAAAACAAGACTGTGAGCCGACTGAAGTTCAGATCATGAACTCCTTATTGCAAAATTCAGACTTAAATTGAAATAGGGAAAACCACTAGGCCATTCTGGTATGACCTAAATCAAATCCCTTAGGATTATACAGTGGAAGTGACAAATAGATTCAAAGGATTAGATCTGATAGACAGAGTGTCTGAAGAACTATGGACGGAGATTTGTGACATTGTATAGGAGGCAGTGATCAAGACCATCCCCAAGGGGGGAAAAAAAATGCAAAAAAGCAAAATGGTTGTCTGAGGAAGCCTTAAAAATAGCTGAGAAAAGAAGGGGAGGGAAAGGCAAGGGAGAAAAAGAAAGAGAGACCCATCTGTATGCAGAGTTCCTAAGAACAGCAAGGAGAGGTGAAAAAGCCTTCCTCAGTGATCAATGCAAAGAAACAGAGGAAAACAATAGAATGGGAAAGACGAGAGACCCCTTCAAAAAACTTAGAGATACCAAGGGAACATTTCATGCAAAGATGAGCACAATAAAAGACAGAAATGGTATAGATCTAACAAAAGCAGAAAATATTAAAAGAGGTGGCAAGAATACACAGAAGAACTATACAAAAAAGATCTTCATGACCCAGGTAACCATGATGGTGTGATCACTCACCTAGAGCCAGACATCCTGGAATGTGAAGTCAAGTGGGCCTTAGGAAGCATCACTATGAACAAAGCTATCAGAGGTAATGGAATTCCAGTTGAGCTATTTCAAATCCTAAAAGATGATGCTGTGAAAGTGCTGTACTCAATATGCCAGCAAATTTGGAAAATTCTGCAGTGGCCACAGGACTAGAAAAGGTCAGTTTTCATTCTAATACAAAAGAAATATATGCCAAAGAATGCTCAAACTACCACACAGTCGCACTCATCTCACATGCTAGCAAAGTAATGCTCAAAATTCTCCCTGCCAGGCTTCAACAGTATGTGAACTGAGAACTTCCAGATGGTCAAGCTGGATTCAGAAAAGGCACAGGAACCAGAGATCAAATTGCTAACATCCGTTGGATCATAGAAAAAGCAAGAGAATTCCAGAAAAACATCTTCTGCTTCATTGACTACCCTAAAGCCTTTGATTGTGTGGATCAAAACTAACTGTGGAAAATTCTTAAGGAGATGGGAATACCAGACCTCCTTACCTGCCTCCTGAGAAATCTGTATTCATGTCAAAAAGCAACAATTAGAAACAGATACATGGAACACAATGGACTGGTTCCAAATTGGGAAAGGAGTACATCAAGGCTGTATATTGTCACCCTGATTATTTAACTTATATGCAGAGTACATCATGCAAAATGCCGAGCTGGATGAAGCACAAGCTAGAATCAAGATTGCCAGGGGAAATAACAAAAACCTCAGTTATGCACAGGACACTACCCTTACGGCAGAAAGCGAGGAGGAACTAAAGAGCCTCTTGATGAAGGTGAAAGAGGAGAGTGAAAAGGCTGGCTTAACACTCAACATTCAAAAAACAAAGATCATGGCTTCATGGCAAATGGATGGGGAAACAATGAAAACAGTGACAGACTTTATTTTGGGGGGCCCCAAAATCACTGCAGCTGTAAAATTAAAAGATGCTTGCTCCTTGGCAGAAAAGCTACGACAAACCTAGACAGTGTATTAAAAAGCAGACATTACTTTGCCGACAAAGGTCTGTCTAGTCAAAACTATGGTTTTTCCCGTAGTCATGTATGGATATGAGAGTTGGATCATAAAGAAGGCTGAGTGCGGAAGAATTGATGCTTTGAACTGTGGTGTTGGAGAAGACTCTTGAGAGTCCCTTGGACTGCAAGGAGATCAAACCAGTCCATCCTAAAGGAAATTAGTCCTAGATATTCATTCAAACTCCAATACTTTGGCCACCTGATGTGAAGAACTGACTCATTGGAAAAGACCCTGATGCTGGGAAAGACTGAAGGCAGGAGGAGAAGGGGATGACAGAGGATAAGACGGTTGGATGGCATCACTAACTCAATGGACATGAGTTTGAGCAAGCTCCGGGAGATGGTGATGGACAGGGAGGCCTGGTGTGCTGCAGTTTATGGGTTCTCAAAGAGTCAGATACGACTGAGCGACTGGACAGCAGCAGCAATGGTCAAGTCGCCCCAGATGGCCGTCCTCTTGTTCTCTCTGCATCCCCTGCTCCACCTGCATCTCACTCCCATGACTGACCTTCCTGCATACCTGCCCCAGGCCCAGGCTAGTGACTATTCTTTCCAAAGGGGCACTGAGGGGGTGTGCCACTCTGCTGGTTTCCTTGGTAACTGAGGAGTCAACCAGATGTGGATTCCCCCTATAACTGATAACTTCACCCCCTCCTGAGAGCGAAGACCGCTGCCGAGGCCCACCCACAGTGCAGTGTCACTCAGGACCTTCTTTCCCATGGAAGATTCCCCCGTCCATTAAACCATCGATGGTGTTGTGCCTATGGTATTTGCAATTTCCATGTTACTCTTTAAAATGCCCAATAAAGATTAGCACGGAGTGTGGCCAGGTGCTGTGTGAAGCATATCACAACATGCACCGTGGGTGTGACACAGGCCTCCTGCTTTCAGGCTGTGTTCACGGACAGATACTAAACCCAGTCAGTTGCCATCTGACATCTTCCTGATGCAGATTCTTCTGATGTGAATTACTTGGTCAGTTCCCTCAACCAATGGTCTCTTCTTGATCGATCAATTTTGAAGGAAAGCTACTTTTGGAAGAGCAACCAACATTAATGATGGCAGTAGAGTGACTGGGGGCTGAAATGACTTCATCTGTGGAAAATACAAACTCCTTAACAACATTTCAGCTCCATGTAGAGAAGCTCTTGTCTGCCGCAAAAGCTCCCGACGACCTCACCTGGAGTAAGGGTTATCTGCAGCTCTCAGCACCTGGTTGCTAACATGGGTTTATTAAGTCATCGCAGTAGGATACCCTTAGCTGGAATTCCCTGAGACCCTTTCAAAGGTCTTACAGCCAAATGCATAGGAAGTATCCTTGAAATAATTTGAGCTCTAGAAGTAAATTTCTATGTGAATGAGTCTTGCTGGCTATGTGAACTCTTACAGGGAAAGATTCAAAGAATTGGGTTAATTAGCTTGGTGAGAAGAGAGTTGAAGGAAAATTTAATAACTATCCTTAGGAATCTGAAAGATTATTATAAATAGGCTGTTTCCCAGCTGTTCTTGATATCCACAGAGAGCAAAGCTTTTGATGAAGCAAGAAGGATTTGAATGAGATCTGGTTAAGATCATGGCATCTGGTCCCATCACTCCATGGGAAATAGATGGGGAAACAGTATCAGACTTTATTTTATTTTGGGGGGGCTCCAAAATCACTGCAGATGGTGACTGCAGCCATGAAATTAAAAAATGCTTACTCCTTGGAAGAAAAGCTATGACCAACTTAGATAGCATATTGAAAAGCAGAGACATTACTTTGCCAACAAAGGTCCATCTAGTCAAGGCTATGGTTTTTCCAGTGGTCATGTATGGATGTGAGAGTTGGACTGTGAAGAAAGCTGAGTGCTGAAGAATTGATGCTTTTGAACTGTGGTGTTGGAGAAGACTCTTGAGAATCCCTTGGACTGCAAGGAGATCCAACCATTCCATTCTAAAGGAGCTCAGCCCTGGGATTTCTTTGGAAGGAATGACGCTGAAGCTGAAACTCCAGTACTTTGGCCACCTCATGCGAAGAGTTGACTCATTGGAAAAGACTTTGATGCTGGGAGGGATTGGGGGCAGGAGGAGAAGGGGACGACAGAAGATGAGATGGCTGGATGGCATCACTGACTCGATGGACGTGAGTCTGAGTGAACTCTGGGAGATGGTGATGGACAGGGAGGCCTGGCGTGCTGAGATTCATGGGGTCGCAAAGAGTCGGACACGACTGAGCGACTGAACTGAACTGAACTGAAGAACTTCCAGACTTGACACTGAACCAGGCTACCAGGGAATGAAATATCTGTTCCTGGAAACCTTTCAGAACAACCCCCTGTTCAATTACCTGGCTCTAGTCCTGGATCAAACCAGTCAATCCTAAAGGAAATCAGTCCTGAATATTCACTGGAAGGGCTGATGCTGAAACTGAAGCTCCAATACTTTGGCCGCCTGATGCAAAGAGCTGACTCATTAGAAAAGACCCTGATGCTGAGAAAGATTAAAGGCAGGAGGAGAAGGGGATGACAGAGGATGAGATGGTTGGATGGCATCACTGACTCGATGGACATGAGTTTGAGTGAACTCTGGGAGCTGGTGATGGACAGGAAGGCCTGGCATGCTGCAGTCCATGGGGTCGCAAAGAGTCAGACACAGCTGAGTGACTGAACTGAACTGAGTCCTGGATCAAAGAATTAAACAAATAACCCTTGTATTTCTTCCACAAGGGGTTTGTAATTCTATTCTAACAGGCAAGTTAGTCTATCAGAAGAGTGTGGAAGAAACTCACTGAAAAGCCACAAAGTGCTTAGTGTTGATTTTTCTAAATATTACATATAAGAATGATAATAATTAAATTTAGAGCTCTATGCAATGGAGAGGTTGTGTGATTTTAGTCTTGAAATTGCAGCCAATCAAAACACTTTCAATGGCAAAGAAATTGAAAACTAACATATACACTTCACACCCTGGAAACAAGTTTTGAAATATGATATCATCTACGACCTACAATGCAAATATCTACACTTTTGTCATCTGTCAAGCCATAAATCAGCTGAGTTGGTGTGCCCTTCAATAGAAATGCCATCTCCAGTTCTGGCCACAAAGAATAAAAGAGCTATGGAAATTCATTTATTTCCCTGAACCGTTTGAAAATGCCACTCTTTGTTTGGAGCTATTCTAAGACTTAGGGTGCAATTCAGTCCCAGTGGTCAAAATATTCAACAACAACAAAACCAGCAAATGGGGTATTAACCACACCCTGGTGAAATTCCTCTTTGAAACAGATTGGTAGTGCATTCAATTAAAAACGACTTCAGTTTATTTAAGCCCCAGCCCATGAAAACATTCCCCAAAGCTTTAGCTATGAATAGTTTTCTTGTGCACTTTGCTGCAGCTTTCCAAACGTTAGCCCCAGGGCCCCAAACATTCTGCAGAAAGCACAAGATCTTGGAAATGAGACTCAAGGGTCTGGAGAGTTTTTTTTTTTTTTTTCCTGCATCCTGCAAAGCCTTTAGCAAAAGCAAGCTGCTAGCCAACTTTTGTGCCCCTCTCAAATTCCAGGGTCCCAGAACAGTAATTAGCAATTAGCATTGGCACCAAAATAAAGCACCAATATCTTTTGGCAAAGAGGCAAACCCAACACATGAGGCGTTTAGCATTCGTTAATGAACAATTCTTAATTAATCAACTCTGAAATAAATAGCCATCTTCAGTTTTGCCAGAGACTATTTACTTCCAAATTATTCCCTCATTACCAGTAACAACCAATTTAGGGACTGTATCACGGCATCCGTCTTATGAATGTCACCTTGATGAGGCTATTGTAGCAATAAAATGACATATACTGTTTAAAGAGTTTTTTCTTATGTATTAATAATGTATCTGTGCTAGATTTTAATATTCTATGTCTTAAGCTGCAGTGCTTTACATATTAAGCTGGCAAAAAGATTGGCCGTAATGAACCCCCCACTCTTAGCTATTCTAATAATACAGACATAACATCTCCCTGCATTTTCAAGGCTTACAAACCATTGTTACCAAAATCTGATTCTTAAGCAATGTTATCATAGTTATCCCTCAGTATCCTCAGGACCTCAACAGACACAAACCAAAGGATGCTGAACTTCTTACATGAAATGGTGCAGTAGTTGCCTGTAACCTAGGCACATATTTAAATCACCTCTACATTATTCATAATATCCGGCGCAATGTGAATTCTGGGTAGATAGTTACGTGACAAATTTAAGCTTTGCTCTTTTGGAAGTTTGTTTGGAATTTCTCCCTCAGTATTTTTGATCTACCATGAGTCTGCAAAAGAAGAAGCCGCAGTTCCAGAGGGCTGAGTGTTCTTTGCAAAACTGTCCCATAAGAAGTTTTGTAATAGATTTCTGCACAATTAATGGGCCGTTTTCAAAAGGAGAAAGAACACTTCCACCTTTCCTTTTTTCCCCAGATGGTTCTAGGTAAAAGGTGAGCAGTAAGCAGTTTCAACAGTGGCTTTTTCAGCGAATTAGGGATGATCTAGGGCAGACTCAATATTTTTGTTTAACTGGCGAAAAGAGAAGGTGTCAGGAAATACGTGTTCAGCTACAAGAAAATCAGAACAGAAAGCCACAAACAGGCCAGCTGCACATTTGTAAAACAAGCATGGAAAAATTTAGGTGTGTCTTTTTTTCTCTCTCTCTCTCTGTCTCTCTCTCTCTCTCACACACACACACACACACACACACAGAGACTCTACCAGAAATCCTCAGAATAACAAATACCTCTTGGCATTGGTAACACTGTATTTAAATGTTGATACACAATTAACTTGTCAAAAACACACATCTTATGCCAGAAAGCCAGGAAGTGGGCACTGGAAAGTCTGTAATGTAAATAGACCTACATTCAAACTCCAGCTCTGAGGGTGGGAAATTCATCCCTGGTACTCTCATTACTTGTCAATAAAATGGGTTAAGAAGCTATATTTTCAAGGTTATCACAAGGACTCAATTCCATAAGGTATGTGAAATGCGAAGTGGCTCAGATGCTAGGAATCCTGCCTGCAATGCAGGAGAACCAGGTTCGGTCCCTGGGTCGCAAAGATCCCCTGGAACAGGAAATGGCTACCCACTGTAGTACTCTTACCTGGAGAATTCCAAGGAGAGGAGCCTGGCAGGCTACAGACCAAGGGGTCACATACACTTGGTCACGACTGAGCAACTAACATTTTCTTTTTTTTTTTCGGTATTACAAATGTATCTCAAAGTACCCTCCAGGGAGTGACCATAAGCTTAAAACCCCTCCTTCAAGCCACTCATTGGGAAAATTCCAATTTATTAAAAATTTTTGATGGGGAAGGATAAATTAGGAGTTTGTGATTAATATATACGCACTACCGTATGTAAAATAGATAACAAACAACACTCTACTGTATAGCACAGGAAACTATTCTCAATATTTTGTAATAATCTAAAAGGGATAAAGATCTGAAAAAAATTATATATATATGTACAACTGAACCACCTTGCTGTACACCTGAAACTAACACAACCCTGTAAATCAACTTTACTTCAATGAAAAAAAAAATTTTTTTTTAAATTTTGCACAAGTCACACAGAATTAAGTCTCTCTAAATCTCTTGCTGTCACTAAGATATCTACTAGACTCTGGTGGGTGGGGACTTGTTTGCCTTGAATTAAAATGAGGAAACAAGTAAGAAAATATTTTTTCAAAGGAAAAATTATGAAGTTGTTTCAAGCTAACAAGAAAGTATGATGGGGACAACATTTCCAAGGCCCTGGGTGGAAATCCTTCCCACGAACATGCCCACCAGGAGGAACATGCCCTCCTTATAGAGATGAAGAGCGTGTTTATGTAGAAATATATAGCAGTCCAAGCTTGAAAGTGAAAGTCATTCAGTCATGTCCAACTCTTTGCAACCCCATGGATTATACAGTCCATGGACTTCTCCAGGCCAGAATACTGGAGTGGGTAGCCTTTCCCTTCTCCAGGAGATCTTCCCAACCCAGGGATCGATCCCAGGTCTCCCACATTGCAGGCAGATTCTTTACCAGCTGAGCCACAAGGGAAGCCCAAGAATACTGGAGTGGGTAGCCTCTCCCTTCTCTAGCAGATCTTCCTGACCCAGGAATCAAACCAGGGTCTCCTGCATTGCAGGCGGATTCTTTACCAACCGAGCTATCTCAAGTCCAAGCTTGAGGGAGAACTTATAAAAGAAGAATCTTCTCAACGAAGGAATGAATTAAGAGCGTGGTGGGATGTGACTTGAACAATGGAAAACAGGTGCATGTCAGTTTCCCCTCCTGGCTTCTGATGCTGTCCTCTCCTTTTCTAACTGATGTTTGCAACCCACCTCCCTGCTACGTGGATTACTGTTAAGCTTCTTAGTAGCATTTTTTATCTGCTTTTCCTTTCTTTGTCATCAGTGTCTCCTTTTCTCTGCTTCTTCTCCTTCACTTTTGAGCACCTTTGAATATCTCATGTCTGAAAATCTGTTTCCCTGACTCCTGCTTTCTCTCTCTCCCCGTAGAGTCCTGTGCGCTTTTGACCTCGCTCATCTCGGGTCTCGCAAGGATGGATTAGGGGAACTGTCTCTCCCCTTCTCTTTTCAGTCTGAATCTCTAGCACATGCTATTGGAACTTCTGGGGGAAAGCTTGCTTTTTCAGAAGAACTTATGTGGAGAGAATCTGATGCTTTCCTTTGTCGTATAAGTCTAAAATGACCGTTATCATCATTATCATATGTCTTGGCAACTAGGAAGCTCTGAATAAGCGTGCTGCCCAAATATAGGAACCAGTGATGGTGACTAATGTTCGTGGGTCGTTTGTCTAACACCCATTTTCCCCTAAGATAATCTTAACTTTCTTTAACTGAGCCCACCAGCCTTCCATTAATTCATAAACATGCTCTCTTGATTTTGACTCCAAACTACTTTCTACTTCTTCCATCCCAACCCAGGCCCCAACTAATCCATGTCTTGCCTAGACAGCTACAGTGGTCTACCAATGGATCAATCACCTTCTTTTACTCTGGTCTCTCCCAAATTGTTCTCAAGAGTAGTCTTAAGTGTTTTACTTGAGTATTTTATTGATTAAGTCTTAAGTGTTTTATTTATTAAGTGTTTTCCTTGTGGAAGGCCATAGGTAGGCATTTTGCAGTGTACATTGGTATCAGTGGCCCATCTAACTTGAATCCCATGGTGTACACGCTGCTAATAGTAGTAGTTAGAGGCAGCAATAACTCTAATAAAACTGATATTTATTAAATGTTTATTATGTCCCAGGCACAGTACTGGGTCTGTGGGCTACTCTAGCCCTATGCAAATACCATCAATACTATGTTAAAATTATCATCACCATTTTACAGACAAGGGATCTAAAGCCTGAACTTTCTCAAGGTCCTGCTACTATGAAGTGTCCAAAATATGACTCAAATCCCTTTAATATGGCAGCAGGGTCTGCATTCTTAGCCCCTGCCCTGCACTGCCTCCTAAACACCATCCTGTACTTCTTGGGGGAAATCAAACCGAAGTTTGAAACGGAAAGGCAATCTGCGTTTAGAAATTTTAGACCACTGTTGAGAATTTGTGGATCTGTGGGGAGACACAATTGTCTCCTGGGTTAAAGAGGTTCTGAGAGAGTCCAGCAGAAGCTGTAGGTTTCTCACTTTTCTTTTGCTGCTTTCAAAGTTGGGACAAGAGGGTAAACTAAGTCCTCTTCCTCCTTCAGATACTAAAAAACAAAGGAATACTCTGCAGCGATGTGTATTCTTTAACCAAGATGTGACCCCCAAACTGGGTTTACCTCTTGTGAGTGTCAAACCCGTAGACACAACCAAGTCAAAGATCAAGAGAAAGAATGACATATTATTACTCGTAGCGAGTAAGGAGAGTACCACGATCTTTCCCAGAGCAGTGTCTCCTTGAACAGCAAAATTTGGGGAGTTTTACGCTAAGGTACATGCATATTCATAAAGGGGCTGGAGCAGAGGAGAATTCAACATAAAATTGGGACAAAGATCCACAGAGTCCAAGCCTTAGTTGATTGAATTCAGGGGGATCAACATCATCCTTCCGCCTTCCACCTGCTGGGGGCCTTAGTTCCTACAGGACTCAAAGACTGTGAAAGTGGAAGTGTTAGTTGTTCAGTCATGTCTGACTCTTTGCGATCCCATGGACGGTAGGTAGACCTCTAGCCTCCTCTCTCCATGGGATTCTTCAGGCAAGGAAACTGGAGTGGGTAGCCATTCCTTTCTTCAGGGGATCTTCCCAGGCATCAAATCTGGGTCTTCTACATGACAGGTGGATTCTTTAACATCTGAGCCACGAGGGAAGCAGCTATCAGATTATTATTCACATCCCTGGAGGAGGAACTGGGACCTGGTTTTATTGCTTAACTATTGTTTCCTGACTGCTTTTCCTTTGCTCCTGTGTTTCCATTACTTCCTTTAAGATCATTGATTATGGAGACCTGTTCCAGGGCAAGCATGGCACCCAGGCTTAGATCACAAAATGGTTTAGACCAGAATGGCTTCCCTTATGTCAAGAAAGCCACTGCTGGTCTGTTTCTTCCACAGACCGCCTAGCCTATCTGCTTACAAAGATGATCCTTAGTATTTTCAGGGAAATAGTCACTTTCTAACATAATATGGTGATTCTGCTTTTATTTGCACTGTGAGAGTTGAGATGCTGGACTTGACCTCCAGGTGGTGAAGGGCAAGCCAGAGGCTTCCCTCTTCTGGAGGGTGACCAGTCCAACCTTTGGCCCTAATTTCCATTCACCTGTTGGTCCACATCCAAAGGGAAGAACCCTTATCATGTGCTGCTGAAAGGATGGATGAGCAATCATTAGTGACCTCTTGTTGAAGGGGTACTTGAAATTACCAGGCAGGAAGGTCACCGCGTGTGTTAGCGACTGCCAGTAATTCTTTGCAGAAAGGAGGTGAAATGATTATAAAAACAGGTCAAGGGATAAAATGGAGTAAAGAGGAGTGGAGCTTTGCGGGTGAAACATCAATGCCCAGGCTTCCATTTTGCCACTATGGCTGTCAGGAAGCAATTGCTCCTTTGTTCATTTAAATGACAGGCTTTTAAGAGGTGACCTCAGCCATTAATCTTGAGCAAAAGCCCCTCTTTGGTTCATCCCTGGTGGATAAGCTGCTTCCATGAAATAGCAATAAATCCCACTGGTTGCCCCTGGAGGAGAGGGGCATTCCTCCCATCCCAGTAGGCTTGGGAGATAAAGGTTTTGTGTGTGTGTGTTTTAAGGAAAAGAGAAGTTGATGAATTTCATTTGTGCAGTCTTCGAACAGTTCAATAAAGAGTGAGATAGAATCTTCAGTATTTCTTTTCTTTTAAAAAAATAAAAGTATGGTTTGGAGTATAGTTTGATTTACCACACTGTATTAGTTTCAGGTGTATGGCAAAGTGAATCAATTATATGTGCACATATAACCACTCTTTCTTTAGATTCTTTTCCCATATAGGTTATTAGAGTATTGAGTGGAGTCCCCTGTGCTATACCGTAGGTCCTTGCTAATTATCTCTTTTATAGTATTTATTTTCCATTCCTTATCTTGATCTTCATTCCAGATTCCGTCTGACTTGCCCAGCTGTCCACCCTCCTCCCTGACACATACCCCAGCCTCTTCGCCTGTGATCACAGTTCCATTTACGCCCAGGGGCCCAGTCTACAGCACTTGCAAGGATGTCTGAATCCCCTAGGAGTTCAGTCCCTGGCATCATTCTCTGTCCTACAAAGTCACAATGGCACAATTTCTGATGGTCCCCAGGGAGACAAACTGAGGTCAATGAAGACTTTTCAGTGAATACAGAAGTCTTCCTTCTGGCTGGCATTACCCGTCTCTAGACTTCACCTCCTCCATCATGGGATGCCCAGGTCTGGGATTACGGTCTTTAGTGGGGAAAGACCACCTGAGCCAGAAGAGTTCAACTTGATCACATGCTAACAGCAAATGGGGATACCAGGGCCTTGGTTTCCCCATATGCATAAAGGAAAAATGCTCTGGTACCCAGAGCAAACCAGCAGCAACACCAAAGGTGCTGTCAATCCTACAAAGAGAAATGGTTCCCAGAAGTGATTCCAAAGTCCTCCAGTGGCCTGAAAGCAAATGAAACATCCTTAGAAAGTCAGCATCTGGGACCAGGCACTCCACTCGGAGTCTTCAGAAAACTTAATAAATGATAGTGTGGTGCTCTTAAATATTTATATGAGAAGGTGAGACCCTGCCAGTTTCCTCAGCTGGAGGCAGAATGTTTTATGTCAAATATGAATCATCCTATAGTATCCTTTCTCAAAAGGACTTTACTCCTGGTCATAAATCAGTGCACTGGAGTGAACCAGACACTTTTATTTGTTTATAATCTTTTTTCCCTCAGTCTTTGCAAATTCATTTTGCGAGAAGTTCTGCTTCACGCAGCACAGCTGGGCCTCCCCCTTCAGCCACCCATGCTTTCTAAGTAAAAAAAAAAAAGATTAGGCTTATCATACCAATGAAATACAATGAAACTAACATATTAAAGTTCAATATAACGTGATGGTTAGGAGTCTAGACCCAGCTGTTGAATCGCCTACATTTCAGCTCTGTCATTTACTAAATGTGTCAGTTGAGTAAATTATGCTCTAAGCTTCAGTTGCCTCCACTCTAAGATGGGAATAATAATACAAGAGTGTGTGGAAATAGTCCCCTCTCAAAGTTAACTGTTATGATCATTACAGCTAGAAACCTACCCGTTTATGAAACCAATACTTCTACAAGGGAGGAGATCAAGGTTTTTCAAGCCTGGCATTATTGACATTCTGGATGAGACAATTCTTTCTTGGGATGACGGTTCTGTGCATTGCAGGATATTTAGCAGCATTGCTGGCTTCTACCCTCTAGATGCCAAAAACCTCTCCACTGGTTATTGTCAAATATCCCTGGGGGACAAGACTGTTCCCAGTTAAAAACGATTGAGGTACATTTAAAAGTAGATAGATGGATAGACAGATATGATGGATGGATGATTAGATGGATAGATAAATGGATACGTAGATAATATATAGATGATACATAATAGACAAAATGAATAGATATGATGGATGGATGAATAGGTAGGTTTAGATATACAGATACAGATAGGTTTATATCTATCTTCTCTATGTCTTGATGGGAGTTAGAAAAATTTAACAAATAGCACAAGTAAAACACTTCACATAGTACCTACCATGATTTGTACTCAATAAACAGTCATTATTGTTGAATCCAGCTCTTTGCAACCTCATGGACTACAGCCCACCAGACTCCTCTGACCATGGGATTCTCCAAGTAAGAATACTAGAGTGGGTGGGATTCTCCAGGTAAGAATACTGGAGTGGGTGTCCTTCTCCAGAGGATCTTCCCGACCCAGGGATCGAACCTGGGTCTCCTGTCTTGCAAGTGGATTCTTTACCTTTTGGGCAACCAGGGAAGCCCCAAACCAGGCAGCTCAGTTAATTCCGCTCACTGCCTTTTTCCCTCTCTGTGAAACAGACCTGGTCATCACTGTCCTGCCTTCTATCAGAGCCTTTGAGAGTCTCACACCAGATACAGTGAAAGTGCTTTGCCCTGCTGCTGTTGTTCAACCGCTCGGTCGTGTCTGACTCTGCAGCCCCATGGACTGTAGCCCGTTAGTCCTGACAGAGGACTGGCAGTTCCTCTGTCCTCCACGATCACCCAGAGTTTGCTCAAATTCTTGTCCATTGAGTCGCTGGCACTATCCAACCATACCGAATCATAAAAGTTTGAATCATTGCATCTGGTACATTCTCAATAAATATTTAAGAGTAAATATAAAATTATTCAGCATTTCAATTCTATGGGCTTTCACAGAACCTGGTTTCTCTCCTATAAATAAAATGTAGATTGGTTTGAGAGAAGACGATACTGTCACTGCATTTTAATATCTGAAGTCTTACTTGCAATAACAAAGCTTCACATATTAAAGCTGGAAAAACCTGCAGGATGAACCCATCCTACTTTTCAAAGTCAAAGTGCTATATCTTATCAAAGTCAGCCACACACACAAGGTCTCCTGGCCCAATGAGCCCTCAATCACACCACAAGGTCATTGTTCTAGATCTCCTCCTATATGGAAAACAGAATAAGAATCAGCCATTTATATCTGTTTTTTTCATAAAATGCATTTTTGAAGTCTGAAAAGACCAGATATAAATGGCTCGTTCTTGCTGTTTTCCCTACAAGAGGACACCTAGAAAAATGACCCTGTGGTATGGTTGAGGGCCCACCAGACCAGGAGACCTTGTGTGTGGGGCTGACCTTGATGAGACATAGCATCTGACCTTGAAAAGTAGGATGAATTCATCCTGCAGCTTTTTCCTTTGGTCCTTTACAGTGTGGAGAAGAGATGCCATGACCCAGTCTTTATCACCAGCGAGAAGGCTCAAGTTAAGGTATGCAAAATAGCATGGTCAGAAAACGACGAACTGCATTTGTCATTTGTCGTAAAGCTTTATGCATTTGTCATAAAGCTCTTTTTCGAGTGCTCCTACTGTCTAGGGGCTTCCTTGGTCGTTTAACTGGTAAAGAACCCACCTGCAGTGCAGGAGACATGGGTTCAATCCCTGGGTTGGGAAGCTCCCCTGGAGAAGGGAATAGCTACCTGCTCCTGTATTCAGGCCTGGAGAATTCCCTAGACAGAGTAGCCTGGCGGGCTACTACTGTCCATGGGGTCACAGAGAGTCAGACACGACTAAGCAACTTTCACTGTACAGAAAATTTCTACAATTTCCACAAAAGGAGTAGAAGAGTTGCTTCACAGCTCACATGAATGGCCAGGCATCCAAACGAGCCAACTGAGCAAGATGTCTGGGTCAGAAAAAAACAAGCAAGACTTTCCTGATTTTTTGGAGAAACAGATCTGAAGGGAATTGAAACCACAGGTGGGTGATGACCTCAGTTAGAGGCACTGATGTTCTGCAAGTTCATTTAGAGAACTTAAGAGCAAACCACTCTATCCGCAGATTAATTTGGTATTTATCATCCCTTAGAGTGAAATAATACCAACTAGACTTTGTTAGATGATTTCACCCTAATTTAACTGGAAGAGCTAATTTGTACTATTCAAAGGCAAGTTTTTTCTTTCTTCACGGGACATACAGTTAACTAGGTGAAGGGGCAATCCATGGCACAGAACAGGTGACCTTAGAAAGATGCTGGGGACTTCCCTGGTAGTCCAGTGGTTGGGACTTTGCCTTCCAATGCAGGGGACATGGGTTCAATCCCTGCTCAGGGAGGTAAGATCCCACATGCCTTGAGGACCAAAAAACATAAAACAGAAGCAATATTGTATGAAATTCAATAAAGACTTGAAAAAAGATGGTCCACATTTTAAAAAATTGTTAAATAAGAAAAAGGGAAGCATGCTGGGCATCAGAAGAGCTTGACAAGAGGCAGAGTTCACCAGGAACACATTTCTAGATTCTCCTTTTGTAATCAGTTTCTGGGGACTTTAAAAAGGAGTGGTACAATGTTTTTCAGTAACTTTTAAGAGCGAGTCATTAGTTATCCAGTCAATGGATATTTATTGAGCATCTATTTTGTTTTATGACGTCAGTTCAGTTCAGTTCAGTAGCTCAGTCATGTCCGATTCTTTGCGACCCCATGGATCACAGCACGCCTGGCCTCCCTGTCCATCACCAACTCCCAGAGTCCACCCAAACCCATGTCCATCGAGTTGGTGATGTCATCCAACCATCTCATCCTCTGTCGTCCCCTTCTCCTCCTGCCCTCAATCTTTCCCAGCATCAGGGTCTTTTTCCAATGAGTTAGCTCTTCACATCAGGTGGCCAAAGTATTGGAGTTTCAACTTCAACATCAGCCCGTCCAATGAACACCCAGGACTGATCTCCTTTAGGACGGACTGATTGGATCTCCTTGCAGTCCAAGGGACTCTCAAGAGTCTTCTCCAACACCACAGTTCAAAAGCATCAATTCTTTGGCGCTCAGCTTTCTTTATAGTCCAACTCTCACATCCATACATGTTTTATGATGTAACTGGGGACAAAACAAGCTTATATTCTAGTGGAGGGGGCAAGCACAAATAAATAAGTAAAAACAAAATCCCTTTTGAAAAGCAAAAAGGGAAGGGAATAAATAAGATGATTTTATTTAAACATTTATTAAACTAATTTTTATTGGAGTGTAGTAGCTTTATAACCTTGGGTTAGTGAATCAACTATATGTATACATACATCATCTCTCTTTTTTAAATTTCTTTCCTGTTTAGGTGACCACGAAGCATTGAGTAGAATTCCCTGAGCTATAAAGCAGCTTTTCATTACCTATTTTATACATAGCATCAATAGTATATATATATATATATATATATATATATGAAATCAGATGATTTGATTAACAGTGATAAGGAGATAAGAACTTCTTTCTGGAACAGGAATGATGGTGAAACTAAAGTGTAAGCCGCAGCCGTGGGAAGAGCTGGGGCAAGAGGGTTCTAGGTACAGGGATTAGAAGGGTAAAGACCCCACGGCAGACACAGTGAGCAGGTTGGAAGAATATTAAGGGGCCGCTGTGGCTGGAGGGTGATGAGAGACGTGGCATGGGTTCAAGATGAATTTTGAATGACGGGTGGGGGCATGGTCCTGCAGCCAGCATCCCCACAGGAACACCCAGAATAATATTAGACCAAGTGCCTGGAAACCCTCACAACTCCGTCCACTGACAGATCAAATTGACCGTAGCATGCAGGCTTGATAACTCCGTCTAGGGTTTCGTGGGATAGATTCTTGGGGTTAAAACCTAGATTGGATTGCTTTAAAAAGTTCCTTCCACCTACTAGAGTTCTTGACTCTAGGATTTATAGGATATTTGAAAGGAAACAAATACTTTAAAATAATTAATTGAAAAAAAAGAAGTCACCTAAATGTTCTTGGATGCCCTGTGGATTCTAAGGGATGGAGGTGAAGTTGGAAACAGCTGTGTTTCAGGCAGAGAGGAAGACTCCCTCTGCTCCTTTTGGACCCTTGAGTGAGTGAGTTGCTCAATCATGTCCGACTCTTTGTGACCCCATGGACTATACAGTCCATGGAATTCTCCAGGCCAGAATACTGGAGTGGGTAGCCGTTCCCTTCTCCAAAGGATCTTCCCAACCTAGGGACCAATCCCAGGTCTCCCACGTTGCAGGAGGATTCTTTACCAGCTGAGCCACAGGGGAAGCCCTTTTGGGCCTTAGCTCCCGTATATTTTCCTCTGATTGGATTTCTCTCCCTCCACCCTTGGTCTCTGATATGCAGTTGCTCACAGACACCTATAGGTGGCAGCAGCCTTCTCACCGGCAGAGGAAAATGGATTTCTGCCTTTCACACCCTTTCTTAGGAGCCCTGAGTAGGTGTGGGTCAGGTGGTGGATGAACGGTCACACAAACTGTGCTTAGTCCTTTCCAAAGCAAAGAAGTGGCCCTGTCCTGGCATGTGTTAAATGTCTGTTATTGTCCAATATCATATATTAACACATATGTATGGAATCTAGAAAAATGGTACAGATAAGCCCGTTTGCAGGGCAGAAACAGAGATGTAGATGTAGAGACCAGAAATGAATGTGGACTCAGGTGGGGAAGGGAAATTGAGAAAGTAGCACACATGCACACATAGAGACACACACACACACACACACACACACACACACCCTTTGTTGTTACTCAGTCCCTAAGTTATGTCTGAGTCTCTGCAACCCCAGGGACTGCAGCACATCAGGCATCCCTGTCCTTCACTGTCTCCCGGAGTTTGCTCAAATTCATGTCTTCTGAGTCAGCGATGCTATAAATTGCCATTTGTGAAATAGATAGCCAGCGGGGAGCTACAGTACAGTACAGAGTGCTCATCTCTGTGCTCTGTGGTGACCTAGAGGAGTAGGCGGGAAGGAGGTCCAAGAGGAAGGGGATGTATGCAGGCATATATATATATATATAGTGTGTGTGTGTGTGTGTGTGTGTGTTGGTCTCTCCATTCTGTCCAACTCTTTGTGACCCCATGAACTACAACCCACCAGGCTCCTCGGTCCATGGGATTTCCCAGACAAGAATACTGGAATGGGTAGCCATTCTCTTCTCCAGGGAATCTTCCCAACCCAGGAATTGAACCCAGGTCACCTGCATTGCAGGCAGATTCTTTACCATCTGAGCTACCAGGGAAGCCCCTGATATGTATGTCTTGAAACCCCTGATAAATATATCTGATTCACATTGTTGTACAGCAGAAACCGACACACCATTGGAAAGCAATTATCCTCCGATAAAAAATGTTTGTTTTTCTTCATTAAACTAATACTCATCCCTTTAAACTTCTAGTTCACGCATAGTAAAATGACAAGTTATACCCCTTGCGTGTGATTGTTGCTTCTAACATATGTTGAGCTCTTATCATTTCCCAGCAGCTGCAAGAAGGACAGAACTAGCTGGTCCACTATGGCCTGCAATCAGTTAAATCCAGATGCCCACATGCATATCTCCCTCTACACCTTAAAGGTAATTTATGTTGAGTAAACAGAACAATGATCATATTAACCCTCAACACAGTTGGCTTTGCCTAAGAGAACTTTGTCACAGAAGTCATTTAACATGGAGCTTCAATAATGTCACATCAAAATATGGTCCATCCCAAGAGAAATCAGTGATACCAGTGCTACTGTGCTTGTCTTTCCACATCCCACGTTGCCAGCTCTGAAGAACTCTGCAGCCTGTGGGAACCAGGGGCCCTCCAGGAAAACTCAGTGCACTTTGGGGGACACTCAGTGATGTCTGGGACATTGGTTTAGGCATTTCACTGACTTGAGGGTGCTGGAAAATTAGAGCAAGTGTATTTCACTTAAAGTCAGGTTGCAGAAAATAAACAAACCCTCATATCCCCCCAGGGGGTATATCAGCAGCCCCCCAAGTCCCTTCTCCCTGCGACATTCATGGTCAGGCTCTAAAATCTGAGTTAAGGCAGTGATGGAGACTGAAGTTTAGGCTGATATGCACCATTCTCTACACGATTTACATAGCATTTCTATGTAAATATCTTATGTTTACTTTTGAATTGGTAATTCTAAACAATTTAAAATATATTAAAAGGAATGCAATGGAAAGACTCGTTCAAGCTCCTGTTACCCACCCACAGGGTACCATCGTCATGGGTTTCTGATGTCTCCTTCCGAAGTAGAAATGCATACAAATAAAGGTAAGTATTTTCTCCCCCCCCCCTTTTTTTTTAAATTTTAAAATCTTTAATTCTTACATGCGTTCCCAAACATGAACCCCCCTCCCACTTCCCTCCCCATAACATCTCTCTGGGTCATCCCCGTGCACCAGCCCCAAGCATGCTGTATCCTGCATCAGACATAGACTGGCGATTCAATTCTTACATGATAGTATACATGTTTCAATGCCATTCTCCCAAATCATCCCACCCTCTCCCTCTCCCTCTGAGTCCAAAAGTCCGTTATACACATCTGTGTCTTTTTTGCTGTCTTGCATACAGGGTAGTCATTGCCATCTTTCTAAATTCCATATATATGTGTTAGTATACTGTATTGGTGTTTTTCTTTCTGGCTTACTTCACTCTGTATAATTGGCTCCAGTTTCATCCATCTCATCAGAACTGATTCAAATGAATTCTTTTTAACGGCTGAGTAATACTCCATTGTGTATATGTACATTTTCTCCCCTTTTAACAGCAAAAGGAAAACTCTAATCACATTGTTCTTCATCTTGCTCCTTCAGCTAATACTATAGCTTGGACATCTTTTCACATCAATATATAGAAATTTTCTTTACTTACATATGTCAAAGTAGATACCATATTTTATCAACCACTTCACCATCGGTAGATATTGTGTTAATTTACAGTCTTCTGCAATTACAGAGAGTGCTGTAATTCTTGTAATACATCTTTTCAACATCTGCCAGAATACCTGTGAGATAAGTGACAAGAAGTGTGATTACTGGGCCTCTGAGTAGATGTCTTCTTTTGTGTCTTTGCTCCCAAACCTTGAAATCCTAACCCTTAGTGTGATGATATTTAGAAGTGAGGACTCTGGGGGGAGATCAGATTATCAGGGCAGAGCCCTCAAGAATGGACTAGTGCTCTTATAAAGGAGGCTTCCCTGGTGGCTCAGTGGTAAAGAATCTGCCTGCCAAGCAGGTGATGTGGGTTTCGATCCCCGGGTCAGGAAGATCCCCTGGAGAAGAAAATGACAACCCACTCCAGTATTCTTGGCTGGGAAATCCCACGGACAGAGGAGCCTGGCAGGCTACAGTCCATGGCAGGCTATGTGCAAAGAGTCGGACACAACTGAGCAACTAGACAACAACAAACAACTTGTTAAGGAGACCCCAGAGAGCTCCCTCGCCTCTTCATGTGGGGACACAGTAAGAAGTCCATCTGTGAACCACGAAGAGAATCCTCACCAGACACCAAGTCTGTTTGCTTGATCTTGGTGCCTTGATCTTGGACTTCCAGTCTTTCCAGACTGTGAGAAATAAATGTCTGTTGATAAGCCACCCATTCTGTGGTGTCCTGTTGCAGCAGCCCAGATGGAGTAAGGCAGTCTCTTATTCATATTTTAAAGTTTTCTCCACCTGAATTTGCACATTTTGTGTTGTTTTATTCCTGTTTTTCCTTTGAATTGCAATTATAAAAAAGATCTTTGCTTCCGTTATGTCTTCTAACTGGCTACTGTTAACCTATATGAAAGCTATTGATTTCTATATAATTTTGTGCTTTATTCCTTTAGTAATTCTCTTATTGTTTCAAAACTGATTAGCTGGTTCATGTTAGTTTTCCAAGTATTCATTCTTATTCTCTTCCAAATAGAGTGATGGTTTTATATCTTCTGTTCAATTTTTAAATATGCATTTTTTTCTTTTGTCAAATTTCATATTTAATTCTACAGTGAAATATTAATCATATTGGTGGGCATCCTGGATTTGATTCTGATTATTTAATGGGAATGTGTCTAGTGCTGGCTTTTAAACTGAGGTATTCATATTTTATCAAGTTAAAGTTGCATCCTTATATTCCAACTTTACTGATTATTTCATTGAAAATGGCTATTGAGTTTTAAAAATTTCATTTGAGAGATTGTGTGGATAAGCATAAGATTTTTCTACTAACATGATAAGTTATGTTACATTCCCTACTATTGAATCATCCTTGAATTCTAGGATAAGTCTAAAGTGATTATAATTAATGTGCTGCTGAATTCCATTTGTTAATATTTTATTTATAGTTTTGGAATTACTATTCATAAATAAGATCTGTTGACAGAACTTTTAAAATTTTCATCACATTTGGTATTAATATTATACTTACTTTATAAAATAATTTGGAGAGTGTTTTCTTAATGCTCTGCTATGGTTTCCAAAACCTTGAAATTCTTTCCTCTTTAGTTTTGATAGAATTTCCCTGTGAAGCTGACTCTTTGTCATCACTCTGATTTTTCTATGAAAATAAGGCATTTTATATTTTTCTCTATTTCCTCTAGTGTCAGCTTTGGTAGATTATGAGACAGTCATTTCCTAGGCAGGTTGATAAGAAGTCTAGGGGTCCCCAAGGAGAGAGGGGTCTGGAATTCTCAAGGAGGAAGAAAGGACAAACATTTTTCCCCTCTACATTCCTTAGGATTATATAACAATAATGTATCCTTCCTGGACTTCCCTGGTGGCTCAGATGGTAAAGCGTCTGCCTACAATGCAGGAGACCCGGGTTCGATCCCGGGGTTGAGAAGAACCCCTGGAGAAGGAAATGGCACCCCACTCCAGTACTCTTGCCTGGAAAATCCCATGGGCAGAGGAGCCTGGTGGGCTGCAGTCCATGGGGTCACGAAGAGTCGGGGACACAACTGAGCGACTTCACTATCACTATCACTATCCTGCCTGAGAACAGTCTCTGGATTAAACCTTCTGGCTAGTCCTGTTATCTTAAAATGTAAATTATGGGAGTAGGTCTGGTGAGGTCTTTACAACATCCAGACATTCTTTGGATTCATTGGAGAGGATATAACTCCAATGTTAAATTCAGACTTAAATTGAAGAAAGTAGGGAAAACTGCTAGACCATTCAGGTATGACCTAAATCAAATCCCTTATGATCATACAGTGGAAGTGAGAAATAGATTTAACGGTCTCGATCTGATAGAGTGCCTGATGAACTATGGAATGAGGTTCGTGACATTGTACAGGAGACAAGGATCAAGACCATCCCCATGGAAAAGAAATGCAAAAAAGCAAAATGGCTGTCTGAGGAGGCCTTACAAATAGCTGTGAAAAGAAGAGAGGCGAAAAGCAAAGGAGAAAAGGAAAGATATAAGGATCTGAATGCAGAGTTCCAAAAAATAGCAAGAAGAGATAAAAAAGCCTTCTTCAGCGATCAATGCAAAGAAATAGAGGAAAAGAACAGAATGGGAAAGACTAGAGATCTCTTCAAGAAAATTAGAGATACTAAGGGAACATTTCATGCAAAGATGGACTCGATAAAAGACAGAAATGGTCTGGACCTAACAGAAGCAGAAGATATTAAGTAGAGGTGGCAAGAATACACAGAAGAACTGTACAAAAAAGATCTTCACGACCCAGATAATCATGATGATGTGATCACTAATCTAGAGCCAGACATCGTGGAATGTGAAGTCAAGTGGGCCTTAGAAAGCATCACTACGAACAAAGCTAGTGGAGGTGATGGAATTCCAGTTGAGCTGTTTCAAATCCTGAAAGATGATGCTGAAAGTGCTACACTTAATATGCCGGCAAATTTGGAAAACTCAGCAGTGGCCACAAGACTGGAAAAGGTCAGTTTTCATTCCAATTCCAAAGAAAGGCAACACCAAAGAATGCTCGAACTACCGCACAATTGCACTCATCTCACATGCTAGTAAAGTCATGCTCAAAATTCTCCAAACCAGACTTCAGCAATACGTGAACCGTGAATTCCCTGATGTTCAAGCTGGTTTTAGAAAAGGCAGAGGAACCAGAGACCAAATGGCCAATATCTGCTGGATCATGGAAAAAGCAAGAGAGTTCCAGAAAAACATCTATTTCTGCTTAATTGATTATGCCAAAGCCTTTGACTGTGTGGATCACAATAAACTGTGGAAAATTCTGAAAGAGATGGGAATACCAGACCACCTGACCTGCCTCTTGAGAAATCTGTATGCAAGTCAGGAAGCAACAGTTAGAACTGAACATGGAACAACAGACTGGTTCCAAATAGGAAAAGGAGTATGTCAAGGCTGTATATTGTCACCCTGCTTATTTAACTTCTATGCAGAGTACATCATGAGAAATGCTGAACTGGAATCAAGATTGCCGGGAGAAATATCAATAACCTCAGATATGCAGATGACACAACCCTTATGGCAAAAAGTGAAGAGGAACTAAAGAGCCTCTTGATGAAAGTGAAACAGGAGAGCGAAAAAGTTGGCTTAAAGCTCAACATTCAGAAAACGAAGATCATGGCATCTGGTCCCATCCATCACTTCATGGGAAATAGATGGGGAAACAGTAGAAACAGTGTCAGACTTTATTTTGGGGGGCTCCAAAATCACTGCAGATGGTGACTGCAGCCATGAAATTAAAAGACGCTTACTCCTTGGAAGAAAAGTTATGACCAACCTAGATAGTATATTCAAAAGCAGAGACATTACTTTGCCGACTAAGGTCCGTCTAGTCAAGGCTATGGTTTTTCCTGTGGTCATGTATAGATGTGAGAGTTGGACTGTGAAGAAGGCTGAGTACCGAAGAATTGATGCATTTGAACTGTGGTGTTGGAGAAGACTCTTGAGAGTCCCTTGGACTTCAAGGAGATCCAACCAGTCCATTCTAAAAGAGATCAGCCCTGGGTGTTCTTTGGAAGGAATGATGCTAAAGCTGAAACTCCAGTACTTTGGCCACCTCATGCGAAGAGTTGACTCCTTGGAAAAGACTCTGATGTTGGGAGGGATTGGGGGCAGGAGGAGAAGGGGACAACCGAGGATGAGATGGCTGGATGGCATCATGGACTCGATGGACGTGAGTCTGAGTGAACTCCGGGAGATGGTGATGGACAGGGAGGCCTGGCCTGCTGCAATTCATGGGGTCTCAAAGAATCAGACACGACAGAGCGACTGAACTGAACTGAACTGAACACTAAGCAAGTGGGTACTCTTTTTGCCCCCTTCTGATATCTATGTCAGAAGTTTTCTCTATCTCCTTTATACTTTAATAAAATTTTATTACAAAAAAGCTCTGAACGATCAAGCCTCGTTTCGGGCCCCAGATTGAATTCTTCTCCTCCGGAGGCCAAGAATCCTGGCATCTTTGCATGGTTCAGCAACAACCTTTCAGTTACATTTTCCTGAAAAATTATCCATTTTTTCCAGGTATTGAAATCATTTTCAGAATTGAGCAAAGTGATCTCATTCTTTTCATTTTCTCTATTCCTTTGGTCCACTCCCTTTTTTTGTTTCTTTTTTTTTTAAGTTGAATATTTTACCCTCCATGAAGAGTAGTTTTTCCAGTAATTCATATATTTTTCTTAAAAATCGTTTTTAAATTTATTTATTGATGCTACAGGTTTTCTCTTTTCTAACTCGTGAAATTCTCTATGAGCCTTTAATGACCTTTATCATTATTATAGGGCAGTGTTGTAGGTCTTTTTCTAATGTTTTAAATGTTTTTCATCATTTTTGACATATGTTTTTAATGTTATGAACATTTAATTATGCACTGCTTTAGTTACTCCCCATAATTCTCATATGTAGTGTTTTGTTACAATTATATTTTAGGCCAGTATACTATCCAATAGAACAATCTGTGACAATGGAGATTTTCTATAACTACACCATCTAGTGTGATAGCTACTAGCCTCTGGTAGCTATTGAGCTGTTAAAATGTGGCTTGAATGTGTGAGAGAGAAACTCATTGTTTAATTTAATTTAGTTTTAAGCAGCCACGTATGGCTGGTTGTTAACCATGTTAGACAGAGACTATCTGTTTTGTAGTTTTCCTTTGTATTTCATCTTTTACCCAAAAACTGTATGGTTTATTGAAGTAGTAAAGAGGTAAGGGTTTAAAATATTATTTTCAGGTTTCCATGCAGTATGTAGGTGTCTATCTTTCGTTTTACTTAATTTACATATCAGTGTATATTTGTTCTACTCATTTCTTCTTTGAAGATTCTAACTGCATCTATGTTGAATTTCCTTACCATTTTTATCTGCTATTTTCTCTCCAATGCTTTTAAAATATTCACTACTTTATTTTATTCAATTTTATTTCTTTAGGAATTTCTTTAGATCCCTGAGAAATCTTTCTGTCTTTTTCACAGTGTTGATTCTCCGCTTGTGATCTGTAGATTTCCTTTTCATTTTTGTAAGGGTTTGTTTTTCTTCTATTTCTCTTTTGAGTTCTGCCCACTGATTTTTTTTTTTAAAGCTTTGCCTTAGACTTTAATTTATCTGTGACTGTGCCATGAGGCTTGAGGAATCTTAGTTCCCTGACCAGGTATCAAACTCACACCGTTAGCAGTGAAAGCAAGGAGTCCTAACAACTTGCCAGTGAATTCCCATTATAACCTACAGTTTTTTTCATGATATTCTCCCAAAATCCTTGAATTTCTACTTTGTGGTCTTCCTTCTTAGAAACAATTGCTTTCTTAAGCTCTTTAGAAAAGTCTGACATGTTTGAAAGTGAAAGTCACTCAGTCATGTCCAACTCTTTGTGGCCCCACAGATCATACAGTCCATGGAATTCTCCAGGCCAGAATACTGGAATGGCGAGCCATTCCCTTCTCCAGAGAATCTTTCCAACCCAGGGATCAAACCCAGGTCTCCCACATTGCAGGCGGATTCTTTACCAGCTGAGCCACCAGGGAAGCCCTAAGCTTTTTAAAATCACGGTAAAATATTCAGTCTCAACTTATCTTTGCTACATGGGTTGGAAAGGTTTGCAGATCTCCACACTTTCTTTTGTATCTTTTCTTTGCTTCTTTTTTTCCCACTGATCTTTGGAAAGTTGAATTTCCAAGAATACTCCTAAGTAGAGATGAAGCAGGATGGTTTTTTAGGCTTCATGACAGTGGGCTTACCTCTTCTTCACTCCCAAGAAGACTAGCCGCTCCTTCCCTGTGAATATTATTTTTCTGGGTAGGTCTGTGTTTCCATTCTCCTTTGCAAGTCTGAACCAGACTGATGCATTATCCCCTCTGCCATCAGCTGTCCTCATCCTGGAACAGCACACACACTGTTATAAACAAGAAATACAGCTTTTGCACCATCAGCCATGGCGTTTTTAATGGCTCTTTCTTGGCCACAGCTCTTTGGTGGATCTTGCTTTTTACGATTCCATCAACACTCTCTGAGCTCCTTATTTTCATTTCTTCCCATCTGCTTCTGTCTAATCTTGGGGTTTTGAAAGTCCCTGCAAGTACTGGTGGGCTACAGTATATAGGGCTGCAAAGAGTCGGACATGACTGAAGCGACTTAGCATGCATGCACACACAAGTATTTTCAAATCCACAGATTACCTGACTTCTAAATTCCAGGGACAACTGAATTTGTACAGTTTAAAATACTCCTAGTTGCCTTTGTTTGCTTTTTCAGAAGAAGAGGAGGAAAACACAGATTACATTATCATATTCATAAGAAAATCTTCAAGTTTTTAATGGAATCTCTGATTTCACCATCTTTCTTTTCCTATCCCCCATTTTACTATTTCGACTCATCAGTATGCTATTTCTTTACTGACATTTGACTGTTGTAGATAAGCTCTTTCCCCATTAACCTTTTCCTCCTGAAAACCGGGTGTCTCACTGCCATTTTTGCACATTAATTTATGTTCAAACTTGAAAATTTCTCTCTCCCACTTCCTTCCTTAGTTTATCAAAAAGTTTGGAAATACATAATATATGGACTGTACATTAACTGAGTTATTGTTTTTACTGTACATAATCAGCACCTAATACTGACAGTCAGTTCACTGATTATTTTCAACAAAGTCATGCAACAGTGCTCACTATAGAAATAGCGGTTCCTTGATTTCCTGGAAGTTTATGAACTGCTGAAATCACCTGATTTTTTTTCTATCATCAGTTAATTTAATTCAAACAATGAAATGAGAGATAATAAGAGGCAGTCTTGAAGTTGAGTTGCAAACAATTCCCCAGTGAGTACTATTTTTATCAAAAGAGCCAAGAAGATAGCGAGCGCTTTGAGCTGTGGTTTCAGAGCTCCGGTTTCCTGTGTGCGCTCTCTGCCCCCACTGCTATAAAAGGAAATGCTTGATGTCCTCTGGTTATCCTGGTGTTCTCTCCCCTCTACCGCTCACCCATGGGTTAATGCTTAGGCACTGTATTGAAAGCTTCAGGCTTAATTTCCAGCACGTGGGGGGACCAATGCAACTGCATCTTCTACCCACTCTCCCCAGTGCCTTCTCTGGGTTCTGGTCTCTCTCATTTGGTCCCCCGTCCTGTGCCCATCTCCTCGTCTCCATCCTTGGAACTGATGCTACATTAAGGCCACCAATCCGTTTTCAATGTATCTTCACTCCTGACACTGTTTTCAGGATTTTATTGACTCTGCCCAATGCAGCTCTCCTAAGCCCATCCTCACATAGAGACGCAGCTCCCAGAACAGGAGTCCAGGTAAGCACTCTGCCCTTGGTTCTTCCCGGCTCACATAGTCGTGCTGTGATTGTCTGTAAATCTACTTGATGTTCACGGACTGCCCCTCAGCATGCATCCCATGCTTCCTAAGTGGTGCAGGTGGCATTGCCAGGGATGAGGGTCCTGCTTTCCTTCAGATGCAAATTCATTCCTAAGGACTGTTTTCTTTTAGAGACAACTAATTTTTTTTATGCCTTTTGCCTCTGTTTTATGTTTACTTCTGTCGACTGGTACTTGAAAGGACTTCTAGAGAACACTGTCTCACCCTCAACCTCTCACACACCACCCACCCCCACCTCCCACACACACACACACTCATACTATGCACACACCTCACAGGAAACAGAAACTTGTTTCTATCTGGGGTCCCAAAATACAGCTCTGAGATTGAAGTCAGGGAATATGCTCTTGCTACTCATATTTTCCACAACAGGAAATAAGTGTCAGTATACACCTGTTGCTGTTGTGTAGTCGCTGAGTCATGTCTGACTCTTCGTGACCCCTTGGACTGTAGCCCACTGGGCTCCTCTGTCCATGGGAGTTCCCAGGCAAGAATACTGGAGCAGGTTGCCATTTCTTTCTCCAGCCGATCTTCCCCATCCAGGGATCGAACCTGCATCTTCTGCATTGCAGGTGGATTCTTTACCTCTGAGCTACCAGGGAAGCCCCAAATATCCACCTACCCCCCAATTTTGTTTTCAGAAATAGACTGTGAGCAAGTCTAGAAAGTGGAAACCTCCTTGAATAGAGTTCTTGGAAGTTAAATCTCAGTGATCACTGTTTGCCCATGAGACACTTTGTAGTACTAAATAGTTTATCTCTGTGACAACAGGGCCAGAGTGCCAGATTTTTTTCTTTTTTACTTCATAATTAAAGTATATATTGCAATAAACCATAACTCGTCATTTTCTGGGCCAGAGCTAGGTCCTGGGATCTTCTATTTTGGGGACTGGATTGCTTTTACAATGTGGGCTATGTGTTACTTTAAAAAACCAGCTTCACACTTGCTAGTCATCTGACTTTCAGTTCAGTTCAGTCACTGAGTCATGTCCGACTCTTTGTGACCCCATGAATCGCAGCACGCCAGGCCTCCCTGTCCATCACCAACTCCCGGAGTTCACTCAGACTCATGTCCATTGAGTCCGTGATGCCATCCAGCCATCTCATCCTCTGTCGTCCCCTTCTCCTCCTGCCCCCAATCCCTCCCAGCATCAGGGTCTTTTCCAATGAGTCAACTCTTCGCATGAGGTGGCCAAAGTACTAGAGTTTCAGCTTCAGCCTCAGTCCTTTCAGTGAACACCCAGGACTGATCTCCTTTAGGATGGACTGGTTGGATCTCCTTGCAGTCCAAGGGGCTCTCAAGAGTCTTCTCCAACACCACGGTTCAAAAGCATCAATTCTTCGGCGCTCAGCTTTCTTCACAGTCCAACTCTCACATCCACACATGACCACTGAAAAAACCATAGCCTTGACTAGATAGAATTTTGTTGGCAAAGTAATATCTCTGCTTTTTAATATGCTATCTAGGTTGGTCCAAGGAGTAAGCGTCTTTTAATTTCATGGCTGCGATCACCATCTGCAGTGATTTTGGAGCCCCCAAAAATAAACTCTGACACTGTTTCCACTGTTTCCTCATCTATTTCCCATGAACTGACAGGACCAGATGCCATGATCTTCATTTTCTGAATGTTGAGCTTTAAGCCAATTTTTTCACTCTCTTCTTTTACTTTCATCAAGAGGCTCTTTGCTTCTTCACTTTCTGCCATAAGGGTGGTGTCATCTGCATATCTGAGATTATTGATATTTCTCCCAGCAATCTTGATTCCATCTTGTGCTTCTTCCAGCCCAGTGTTTCTCATGATGTACTCTGCATATAATTTAAATAAGCAGCATGACAATATACAGCCTTGACGTACTCCTTTTCCTATTTGGAACCCGTCTGTTGTTCCATGTCCAGTTCTAACTGTTGCTTCCTGACCTGCATACAGATTTCTCAAGAGGCAGGTCAGGTGGTCTGGTATTCCCATCTCTTTCAGAATTTTCCACAGTTTATTGTGATCCACACAGTCAAAGGCTTTGGCATATGACTTTAGGGAGGTTAATTTCTTAAATCCCTTTTATTTGAGTTTCTTCACATGTAAAAATTTCAGAGAATTCTACCTCAAGAGGGTCTGAGACTTATGGTTAACAAAGGGGGAACACTGAGGGAAGGGATAAATTGGGAGACAGGGATTAACACAAACACACTACTGTACATAACATAGATAATCAACAAGGACCTATGGTAGAGCCCAGGGATCTCTACTCAATATTCTGCAATAACCTACGTGGGAAAAGAACCTGAAAAAGAATGGATATACATTATACGTATAACTGAATCACTTTGCTATATACCTGAAACTAACACAACATTGTAAATCAATTATACTCCAAAGTAAAATAAAAAATTAAATTAAAAAAAAAAGACCTGAGAGGATAAAATCACATTGTGTGTTGAAATTGCCCAATAATGACAAACACATGGATGGTGCTCAGAATACCCTTCTCTTTGCTTCTTCTTCACCTGTGTGGAGTTTCTGGCTGTAGCTGACGGGGGCTGTTCCTTACAAAGAGTAAGTCAAATCATAAGTCTGTAAACCCTAAAATTTGTACAGTGTTGGATGTCAATTATATCTCAATAAAACTGGAAAGGAAAAGAAAAAATGAGATTGAGTTAGCTGGGTAAGTGAGAGAAGCGCGTTTCAACAAGGCCTCGAGGACATAGACAGCCGTGTTCACTGCACAGAATTTCCTTTATTATAACAGGGCCACTGGTCAGGGCGGGCTTCCCAGGTGACTTGATGGTAACGAATCCGCCTGCGAATGCAGGAGACACGGGTTCAATCCCCAGGTAGGATTGAACCCCTGGAGGAGGAAATGGCAACCCACTCCAGTATTCTTGCCTGGAGAATCCCATGGACAGGGGAGCCTGGCAGGCTTACAGTCCATGGGGTTGCAAAGAGTCGGACACAACTTAGCAACTAAACAGCAACAATAGCTGTTCAGGGAGCAAAAGGAGAATTGTTGACAGAAGAAAGGCCAGAGAGAAGTGCAGGGACAAGATCATACTGGAATTGGTCATCCTATAGTTTTTGTATTCTTTTTTTCTCATCTGGTGGATGACACATAATCAGAATTAGAAGCTTCCAGATTTCCAAATGTAGATTCCAGGTTATCGACCATTCTATACAGACTTGCAAGGCTACTAGGTTCCAGGCACTTTTCTGTTTACATTTCTGAACAAAAGTCCCCGTTATTACCGGCTTACCTCCTGGCATGGAGAGGCAGACAATGAACAAGAAAGCACTTGTGTGTGTGTGTGTGTGTGTGTGTGTGTGTGTGTGAGTATGTGAAATATTCCAGATGATAACCAAGGTGACTGAGAAAAATGAAGGTGTTCAGGGAGGCTGTACTGATTAGGTGACATGTAGATAAATACTGGAAGAAGAAACAATGGAAATACCTAACTGAAAGGATTATGTAAAGTGTCTTAAGTTAATGGGCTTCCCTGGTGCCTCAGATGGTAAAGACTCTGTCTGCAGTGCAGGAGACCTGGGTTGGGAAGATCCCCTGGAGAAGGGCATGGCAACCCACTCCATCATTCTTGCCTGGAGAATTCCATGGACAGAGGAGCTTAGAGGGCTACAGTCCATGGGGTTGCAAAGAGTCAGATATGACGAGCGACTAACACTATTTAAGTCTGTGCCCCCAGAGGAAAGTGCCTCACTTGGAAACCTAGCCAAAGAAGGGTCCCCATGAAAGCTTGGGATGGAGGCCCCATTTCTCCCTGGAGATCTGTCCAGGCTTCTGTCCAGCAGGTTTGGTCACAACCAGCCTTATTACTGTGATGATGACCCCAAGGATGATGATAACGATGATGATGCATAAGATAGTTTAGGGCTTCCTAGCAAAGTGTCTGTGCCCTAGAGGGTGCTTGGGGGCATAAAGCAATTCCAGTTTTCAAAGATCCCAAGCCTGGTATCTTTGCAGGAGTAAGGAGAATAGAATAGATAGTGCTGGTGGCATCCCTTATAACACTGCCATATCTCCTGGAAAACTAAAAAAAGGTTAATTCCACTCCCTCACCTGTTGAGTTTGCACCCTACAGCCTGTGGAGAGAGGCCTGTCTCCTCGGTTCTAAGGGAAGAGGAGGTTTGTTTACAGGAATCAAACTTTGCTGCACAGGAGGATACCCTGAAAACTTCAGTGTCCTGGTTACTCCCCATACTAATTAATGCAGAACCCCTGGGGGTGAGACCCACATATCAGGGTTTTTAAATCCTCACCAGGAGGATCCAGAGCCAAACGATGGCGAGGGGAGTGGGGAAGTGGGGAGCTGGACCAACTCACTCCAGCTCGGGAGATAGAGCACATGCCTCTCTGCCCGTGATAGAAGGGATGGATCTGGTCTTTGTCCTCTGTTCCTGGAACAGAGCTTTAAAAGCCCTTGGAATTTCCCAAGTGACAGGAGTGTCTGTGTTATTTACCACAAGCCCCACCAGTGTCAGACTTTATTTTTGGGGGGCTCCAAAATCACTGCAGATGGTGACTGCAGCCATGAAATTAAAAGACACTTACTCCTTGGAAGAAAAGTTATGACCAACCTAGATAGTATATTCAAAAGCAGAGACATTACTTTGCCAACTAAGGTCCGTCTAGTCAAGGCTATGGTTTTTCCTGTGGTCATGTATAGATGTGAGAGTTGGACTGTGAAGAAGGCTGAGCACCGAAGAATTGATGCTTTTGAACTGTGGTGTTGGAGAAGACTCTTGAGAATCCCTTGGACTGCAAGGAGATCCAACCAGTCCATTCTGAAGGAGATCAATCCTGGGATTTCTCTGGAAGGAATGATGCTAAAGCTGAAACTCCAATACTTTGGCCACCTCATGCGAAGAGTTGACTCATTGGAAAAGACTCTGATGCTGGGAGGGATTGGGGGTAGGAGGAGAAGGGGATGACCAAGGATGAGATGGCTGGATGGCATCACAGACTCGATGGACATGAGTCTGAGTGAACTCTGGGAGACGGTGATGAACAGGGAGACCTGGCGTGCTGCGATTCATGGGGTCACAAAGAGTCGGACACGACTGAGCAACTGAACTGAGCTGAGCTGAACCACTACAGGATTCCTGAGTTTATGCTAATGAGATGACCATTAGACCTTACCCTAGGTACTTGTTCATTTGTATCCATTATACTAATTAAAAGATGGTAATCCTAAATTGTCCTAAAGCATTCTAACAAGTCACTGAACCAGAGGGGATTGTGGGAAACTCCTAAACTTGTGGTCAGCTGGGCAGACTTGCAGGTGGCCTGGGAATACCTGGAATTTGTGGCTTGCTTCATAAGTGGGAACAGTCTTGTGAAGGAATTTTCCTTTCACTAGGGGGATCTGCACTAACTGTGGGTTGTTAGTGTCAGAACTGAATTGAATTTCAGGGCCCCCAGTTGGTACCAGAGCCTTGGTATATGGTTGCCATCAGCAACATGTGCCTGTGTACATTAATTAATAAGATTAAAATACAGTTGCACCAGTCATATCTCAAATACTTGCTAAAGGCTCTGAGAAATGGAGTATTTCCTGCCGTATCAATAAGCAAGGAAGTCACAGTCATCAGCGATTGCAGCCCCCCAGTGAGGAGCTTGTGAGCCCTCAGGGCACTCAAAAAGGAGAATACCTGCCATAGCAGCTATCAGGCTGCAGCCACTCCCCACTCCTGAAGGTGAGCCCCAAGGGAGCTCAAGATATGAGAAACTGGCCCCAGATAGATGAGATGCATAGGAAAGGAATGATTTCAGCGAGCCCAGACTCTTGCATCTTCCCATTTACAGAAAAGCACTAAATCTCTTCACCTGGGATATCTGGTTTCCTCTAATTAAAAACAATCTTTTGATGTTAAGACTACCTGCCCTTTGTTGGAAAAGTTCTATATACCCTGACTCCTCCCCTTGTCTCCTTGGAGAAGTTCTTTCAGGGTTACTTGAAATGATCTCCCCAGCTTGAAGTCCTAAAAATTCCCACCAAATAAAATAATAACTCTCAACTTTTAGATTGCGCCTATTTATTAAGTCGACTCTGTTGCATATTGAGAATATTTCTGTCATCACGGAAGGATGTGTACAAGGTCTGGTTTAGCTTGCTCCAACATTAAGAATTGCAAGAAAAGGTGGTGTGTGTGTGTGTGTGTGTGTGTGTGTGTGTGTGTGTGTAAGGGGGCCATCACTCTGTGAATTCACCTTTTACCTTGAACTGAGTTTCTAAGCCTCTGTGTTTTCTAGCTCTTGTTCCTAATCCCTACCTTCAATGACCTAATTAAATTCTCAGTGTGATTCATTTCTTTAGGCATGTCAATTCCTGCAATTTATTTCAAAAAAAAAAAAAAGTGAGCCTTATCCCATAAGAATTAAACCCGAAAGTTTGATAGCAGAGGAACAACTGAATCTCCATTTTAAATTAATGGTGGAAAAATGGATACAAAAAAGGCCAGAGAATTTCCAAACAGTGGCTTCCTGGACAGTGTGGTGTGTGTTCAGACTCTTAAATGAATTATGGGTCAACGAGGAAGAAGTATTAGACAAATTAGAGAAAAGTTTCAAAAGGATCGGACAGTTGGCAAGGGAAGAGTTCCAAGTGGAAATTGTACTGATGGATTAATTATCTCAGAAATCTCATAACTTGTTGATTAATTTCCAAAAATTAAATTAATTAAACACAAAGGGACATGGATTCAGATATATGCCCACTCCATCACTTTCATGCAAGTTACAAAACCCTTTAAATCTGATACCTTCTTAAAATTGAAGTGCAGTTGATTTACAATATTGTGTTAGATTCTGGTGTACAGCTAAGTGATTAAGTTAAACATATATATATTCTCTTTTTTCCTTTTTTTAAGTTTTTTGTTTTTTGGTCATGGACCATTTTTAGTCTTTATTGCATTTGTTACCATATTGCTTCTGCTTTATGTTTTGGTATTTTGGCCAAGAAGCTTGTGGGATCTTAGCTTCCCAAGCAGGGCTCAGACCTGCGCTGGAAGGGGAAGTCTTAACCACTGGACTGCCAGGAAAGTCCACATATATATATATATATATATATATATATATATATATATAAAATCATATTCTTTTCCATGATGGTTTATTACATTATTAAATCTGATACTTTATTTCTAAACCAAAAATTAGAAAAAAGGTTTGTTGTGCCTTAGCTAAGATAAGGCATACAAATTGTTTAGCATGGTACATGGCGCATAGAATGCTATTTACATACCAGCTATAATGGCTATTTGCGTTAGCCATCTTATTGCCAAACAAATGGGAGAGGGAAGTAGCAGAGTCAGACATATTGAGAGAGAATTAAAAAGAGATCTTTTCTAATTATAAAGCTCTGTAGTGTATGATTTTTTAAAGGATGAAATCACTGTACCTCACCATTGTTGGGGTTATGATAGAATAACAACATCAAAAAAAATCACCCATTTGAAGAATTGGAATTCTAAAGCACTTTTAATTTCCAAGCGTGCATGCTTTTCAAGCAGAACTCTCAAAGCACCTGTGGTATTAAGCGTTTCTCTTTCAAGAGAGCAGCATGGTTCCTTTAAGGCAGATCATTTTGCATCATGCATCACCATGGTGCTTTTTCTCCTGATCCCAACATGTGTTTTTACATCGTGTTTAATTTAGGAAGATTATAACCAATGATCAATCCTTGCTCCCACCTGGGTTCCTCGTCATCTGTATTGTATAAAGCTTTTGATGTTTTCATACTCAATAGATTTTTTAAAGTATTTCTGATTACTATTTAGGGCTCACAAAAGTCAAAGATCACTCACTTTCATCATCTTCCTCTTTTCCCAAATTGTCCCTAGATTCCCCCCAAAATCACTTTTTCGATGTCTGTTTCCCGGATAGACTTAAAAACTAAACAGGAAACTTCTAACTGTAGCCCTGCAGCCCTGGCAGCTAAAACGATGTGAGTCCATTGCAGGGACTTGCTAATTATTCTTTAAATTGTTTTGAACTATTTTGTTTTTCCTATTCCACTGATTAAACGCAATTCTATAAGCCACAGGGATAAGAACCATCAAAGACTGACCATGACCTTTCCAGTCCTACACATCTGTAGTCTTTTGCAACCTGGAAGATATGACTTGTAAACATCACTGGTTTTGCTCACACACACATATACACACACGTGCACACTGACTATAGGGTATGCGCTCTGTGTTTTCAAAGACAGCAGCCTAGGTCTTAGTTCCTAGGCTGAGACCGAAGAGGTCAAAGAACTGGGATGACTCTTCTTCATGAAGATCCTGCCCTTGGTCACTTCCCCCCACATTCCACGTCCTCTTGGGAGCGAGGAGACCAGGAAAGGAAGACACAAGTTCCCAAGAGTCAAGCAGCTAACCACTGGTTAGTGTCGACAATCCCACAAAGAAGGCTTGAATTCTGGGTAAATGGTTTGAACCCTAAGCAATTAGAAAAATCATTGGTCTTTACATGATTTTTTGTAATCTGACTCTTTCTCCTTTCTGCTGCCGGGAGGTTCTTGCAGAGAATAAGAAACAGAAAATGTGAGGAGAACACTCCTGCCTGGGGTCAGGGAGGGAAGACGCAGTCCTGTGGGCAGTAAGGAGACCCATACAGATAAGCTCACCCGGGACACCACAGACTGAGGGCCAGCTTCACACATGAAAGCCAGATTGGCCAGAAAATAAACATATTTTGACTCTTCCAACCAGAAGATGATCTCAGAATCAATTTATTTCACAAGTATTCAAGAATTTCTTTAAGTCTTGAAGCTCAAAATAAGTGTGTAAGAGTTAGTTCAAAGTATCCAGAATGTCAGTGTCAACTCCCTTCCCATGACATTAAATTACCTTTCAATGCCCTTTACACGGATGTCCCTGGTGATTCAGTGATAAAGAATCCACCTGCGAATCAGGAGACATGAGCTCTATCCCTGGGTTGAGAAGATCCCGTGGAGGAGGGCATGACAACCCACTCCAGTGTTCTTGCCTGGGAAACCCCACGGACAGAGGAGCCTGGCAGGCTACAGTCCACGGGGTTGCGAAGAATCGGACACAATTTAGTGACTAAACAGCAGCATCAAGAGCAGCCCTTTGCACACACAAACACACACACACAGAGTCACCTTGCTGTTAGAGCATTGCTTTCTGACTTTTCCATATTTCCATGATATCATAAGACGTTATTTGGGCTCATAATAAAAGAAGCATTAAGTGGAAACCTTCAGGCTTGAGGAGGTGCAGGTTTCCACGAAGACAGGCAAATCTTAAAACAAAACGTGCCTGAGCACAGTGAGAACTTGACCTGTGGCAACAGACCAAGCCACTCTTTTATGCTAGAGCCCAAGCTTCTGGAAGGCAAGGTGTTCTCAGAAAGCAAAGTTTTAATAAGGGCCACATTGTCTGCGGTAAAACTGCATGACATATGGCTCTTTCTAGAGTTCTGATGTGCGGGAGCTGCACTTGCCTTTCATGGAGATCGTCCGGGACTGTCAAACAAGAGAAAAACTGATGACCCTCCTGTACTACACCTCGATACTGGGAGCACACACGCAAGGCAAGGCAAGGCTGGGACAAAATTCTGAGGGTGCCTGGGCTTTGAGATGGAGAGGCGATGTTTCTTCGATTGCTTGTGGGAACAGCGCAGATCTGTTTGTTAGAAGCAGACAGCTTATGAAATTGTGTGAAACAACAGGTGCCAGGAGAAAAGCCAGAGGCTCTAAATGAGGCACTTGGACACTGCTCTGGAGAGAGTGGAGACCGAATTGGTGTGGTTTGCATTTCTGTTTAGACCTAAATCAATCAGCGTCTTCCAAGCAGATTATCTCAGCATGCTCCGCCAAACAGTTTTCATCTAAAGTTATTGATGATTTTGCTTTTAACCAAGAAACAGGAGGAAATGGAGAAAAACTGTGACTCAGAACAGGCAGGAACATAAGAAGCAGTTCAAAGGAAAAATAAATAATCAGAACATACCCAGTGACACTTCATTTGGAGTCTTGGGAAGTGAAGTGCTATATATAATGAAATTTTCCAGATAAACGCAGTTCATCCATTTCACACCCAAACTTTTAAACTTAAACCATATGTGATAAAAGGATAAACACAACAAATGTCATATACACTCTTCTCTCTACCCACAAAAATGAAGCACCTTGAAACATTTCTGAAGTTTTCTTAACTACATACATATATCTCCCATAACACGTAAGAACACATTAATTCAAATATTTCCTCGCATTCCCCACAGTTTGGGTCTACACTAAAGAGAATATTCTATTCTTTTGTGGGTAAGAGACCTAGTTGATAGAGGGCTTCCCTGGTGGTTTAGGGGTGAAGAACGCGCACCGATGCAGGAGAGTGCCTGCAGTGCAGGAGACCCAGGTTCGATCCCTGGGTTGGGAAGATCCCCTGGAGAAGGACATGTCAACCCACTCCTGTATTCTTGCCTGGGAAATCCCATGAACAGAGGAGCCTGGCAGGCTATATAGTCCATGGGGTCACAAAAGAGTCGGACATGACTTAGCAATGAAACAACAATAAATAATTGATAGCCATGTGCAAAAAGCATAGGCATAAAGTATAATGATGTCCGTGCATGGGCTTTAGTTCCTGAATTAAGGTTGGGAACTCTGTTCCAGAGAGTTGAAATTTGGGGACATCTGACTTGCAGATACATAATAAAGTATTACTTTACTCTGTGTATGCGTGTTTTAATCTGAAATACCTGTTGTCACTAACATGTGCCTACAGGACCATAAACATCCTTTTCTGACTTGAGTCAGGCCAAGTGCAGAGACACAAGATATTTACTGTGAACAACGGGGAAGGGAAAATAAGACATGTGCATTTTGTAAACTTGGCCTCAGAGGTTAGCATTCTGGGATTTCCTGGTGTGATTTACGGAATCTTGGCCAGGATACCTACACCTACAGTCCAGGAACATCAGGACCCACCATGGCTGCAGCCTCGGTAAGCACGAGAGTTCAGGAAGCCACGGAGGGCCAGAGGGAGTGGACATCATTGCCAGGATACTGTCCAAGTGGTCTTTACATTAGAGATGCATGGAGGGCGGATGTATTGCTCTTGAATCATTTTATCCAAAGATGTCATTGTTCTATCTTCTAAACTATCCTAAAAACCCCTGGGCCTTTTGGGCTGAGCCAATGCACCTCTAAGCATCGCAACTGCCAACACCAAACACAGAACAGACCAGCTGGCCTGATTCCGAAGTCACGGTTTTCTTGAAGAGTGGATCAAGCAGGACCCTTCCAACAACAGTGATAAAAACGGGGATGATGACTTGAAACCCTCATCTTTGGTTTCAACCACTTTCCTCTGTCTCTGTAATCCCTGAGGCCCTGAAATTGAATAAGGCAGCATTTCCCCTACCCTTCCCCCTTATACCCTTTCACCCCAAGGGCCAGCTTGGTCCTGCTCGAGGTTCTCTGAGCAGGAGACCCCTCCAGAGACCTCATATCACATCTGCTCAAAGTCAAAACTCTTTCCTGCTTACCCACAACCAAATTCCTGACGTCACCAACCCAACCTCCAAGGTGCCCCATGGTGAACATTCATTTGTCCAACTCATCAGCTTGAAGGTCAGAGGTCTTCTCTTCCCTGGGTACCTGCAAACCACCCTTCCCAGGACTCAAGTGTGGCCTGGAGCACAGCTGCCTTCAAAAGACTTCCAACACAGCCACCACCCTGCATCCAGAGTGGCCGAATTTCTCTGCCCCAGTGCCCTACCCAGTGAGCTCCCTGTATTCCTCCCCCCCGCCCCGTGCCACCTCTTTCTGCCAGTCGCCAGAGCCAAGCCCAGTCTGGACTCCTGATTCCTCCCTGACTTCTCTGGAAACAGCCACGGTGTCTCAGACCTGGGTTCCCAATGGTGGCACGATCACTTTGAAAATGTACCTGGCACGATGTCCTATTTCACATTTTCACATCTAGTCCTCCGTGCTATTGAACTGGTGGTGGTTCTCCTGATCACCAAGCCAGGCTTCCCTCCTGACTCACCGAAAGTCGCTGCGCTTCTTCCCAGGGACTTTCTCTGCAGAACATTTCCCAGCATTATTTTACCTGTGGCCTCATGGACTTGCAGTGGCCTGATTCAGGGCTGCTAAGCTGCTAAGTCGCTAAATTCGTATCTGACTCTGTGCGACCCCATAGACGGCAGCCCACCAGGCTCCTCCATCCCTGGGATTCTCCAGGCAAGAACACTGGAGTGGGTTAACATTATCCAAAAGATCTCCGGGCTCTTTGTGTGATGTCACAGGCGCAATATGTCTTCCGAAAAGGCAAAAAAACATGACCAGAAAGTGTGATTTTCTTCTTTTCCTTTTTAATATTGACTGAAATCTAGAGAATTCTCATGAGGCTTGCTGAAGGGCTTAATTGAAAGAAAATCACAGGCCCCTTGTCACCTTTTCTGATGTCTGAAGAAAAGACACCTCCAGACTTCAGTTTAGGGCTAGATTTTGGTAAACGACCAGCAAGCCAGCCCAGTTGTTAGAGAAGAAGAAAAGAAATGAAACAGTATTCAAATATGGGAGAGAAAAGCAAACAGCTGACTCTTGTCATCGCTAAAACCTGGATGATTTCTTTACTTTGAATGTTAGAAAAATAGAAAGCCTGTATGTTGAAGGATGTTATACAAGAACAGTTTCTCTTTAGGTAAGGCACCTATTTGTTTGCTAGAATTTTATTTATTTGTTTCCGGCTGTGTTAGGTCTCCATTGCTGCTTGGTCTTTTCTCTACTTGCAGCAAATGGGGGCTGATCTTTGCTGCTGTGCTCAGGCTTCTCAATGTGGTGGTTTCTCTCGTGGTGAAGCATGCGCTCCAGAGCACTCGAGCTTCTGCAGTTGTGGCACGTGAACTCGGGAGCACAAGCTCAATAGTTGTGGCAGAAATCCATGGACAGAGGATTCCATGTGGAGGATTCCATGTGGAGGATTCCATGGACAGAGGAGCCTGGCAGGCTATAGGCCATGGGGTCACAAAGAGTCAAACAGGACTGAGTGACTTCCACTTTCATATACATATATATACATCTTCTCTCCTTCTTGTCCTCCTTCCCCATGCCCATCCTCCCCCAAACTTTAAAAAGTGAAAGTGAAAGTCACTTTGTTACCCCATGGACTATACGGTCCATGGAATTCTCCAGGCCAGAATACTGGAGTGAGTAGCCATTCCCTTCTTCAGGGGATCTTCCCAACCCAGGGATCAAACCTAGGTCTCCCGCATTACAGGTGGATTCTTTACTGTCTGAGCTACCAGGGAAGTGTCTTTAAAATTAATTTTATAAATGAGGGGATTGGTGAAGAAAGTCAAATATAGAGGGAGAAAAAAAATAATAAGGAGGAAGGAGAGTTATAGAAAAAAAAAAAACAGCAAATGAAAGAGGAGGAAAAGTTTTAAGTTAATGTCGAGAGGAAAGGGGGTCTTCCCAGGCAGTCCAGTGGTTAAGACATCTCCTTCCAGTGCAGGGGGTGAGGGTTCAATCCCTGGCCAGGGAACTAAGATCCCACATGCCTTGCAGCCAAACACCCAAAACAAGAAACAGAAGCAATATTGTCACAAATTCAATAAAAGACTTTTTAAAATGGTCCGTATTAAAAAAAAAATCTTTAAGACAAAAAAAAAAAAAAAGAGAGAGAGAGAGAGAAACAGGGATAGAAGCCATTACTGAGTCACAGGGGTAACTGTAAACTTGGAAGGTTTATGGAATTAAAGCTCAGGGTGAACCTGAGAAGTGGTCAACCAGACCAAGGAGATAACACAGACCCCAATTTACTTCAAAAGCAGAAACAATCTGAAAGGGTCTCCCATCCAGTTACCGGAAGGTACTTTTCAAAGAGAAAGATCAAGTCCAAGGTCCCCGCAGAACACCCCACACTCTTGGGTTCTATCAGTCATGGTGAATCAGCTAGACTCACGTAACCTCCTTCCTGTGTCATTTACATGACACAAACATGTCTTTGCCCCCAAGAGCTAAACCTCTCGAGATCATGGGAAACAACACAAAGTGAGCAAACCTGCAAGACCTAGATCCTCTTTCTTAGTGCCAAGGTTCATGTTTCCTTTGTTTGTTCGCGCATCCATTCACTCATCCAACAATTGCTTGAGAGCCTGCTATCTGTCAGGCCAAGCTCTGCACCCGACCTGCAAGGTGGGCCTAAGCCTATGGCACCTATGTGGTCACCTCCTATCACATGGGCCAGCCAATGAACTGAAGAAGGTCATTACATTCATTCCAGTCCATCAGAGAAGTAAATTCTAGTACTTACTGTGGCACTAATAAAATCCATGTTCTATGAGGTCGATGTCACCGCAGCCAACTTTTAAGTGATCACACATATCATAATTTTGTGTAAATATGCTTCTTATGGGAAGAAAGGCATACATTTTAGAATAACAAATTCTCAAAGTATATCTTGGCATTCACAGTTTTCTGCTCAACATATATGCTGTATCTTTTCTTCTCACCGTCTATGAGATACCCAAATAACCCATGGTGTTTTATATTGAGTTTAAAGTCATTCACATGTGAAGTATATATTTTATGCTTGCTCAGTCGTGTCAGACTCTTCACGACCCTATGGACTGTAGCCCACCAGTCTCCTCTGTCCATGGGATGTCCCAGGTAAGAATACTGGAATGAGTTGCCATTTTCGACTCCAGGGTATCTTTTTGATCCAGGGATCAAGCCCGAGTCTCCTGCCTCTCCTGCACTGCAAATCTTTACCCACTAGGCCACCTAGGAAGCCCGTCTTCATTATTACACTGTAGAAATTTCTAGCCTGATTTCATAACAGTTTGTCAAGAAAGCAATGAGGAGAGAGTGATTTCACACTGATAGCATTTGAAGTTGTGTCCTCATTAAAGCTCTGAATCTATTAAATTACATTAAAAAATTTAATATTTATCTTGTCTTACTGACACCATATCAGATGTGATCAGCTTTTAAGTCAAAACATTATGTTTCTAATTACACTACAAATGGCCTAAGATCTGGGTTTCAACATGCTTCTTTCTAGCTCTGTACCTCTTCTGCCTAAAGCCTGTGTCCTCAGCCAGAATTTAGCTGGCAGATGGGAGGATGATTCACAAGAGAGAATGGGATTCGACTTGGCTTTTCTGCTGGCTGCACAGAACCCCAAAGAAGCCAAAACGTGTTTGTTTCCACAAAACAGGCAGTTTTCACAAAGTGACACATAGGGAAACTGCCACAAGGAGGAAGATAGTCTGATATTTTCTCTGCAGTACGGCCTGTTGACTCAATCAGTATATGCACCCCTACTCAGTAAGCAAACTGCACAAGGTGAGGAAGGTCCCATGCCGAGGCCTGGCACAGTTGACCAAGTCTTCATCCACTGATGCATCAGGGCTGAGAAATTGGGACAATTTTGTGATTAAACTCATTTCTAGTTGCAGAACCTGTTTTCAGGAAAGACGTGTTTAGCTCTACCTGTGGTTTTGATTTAAAAAAAAAAAAAAGAGACGATGCTACTAAGTAAGTCAGACAGAGAAAGACAAATACCATATGGTATCATGTGTATGTCAGCTTTCCAGGTGGTGCTAGTGGTCAAGAACCCACCTGCCAGTGCAGCAAAAATAACAAACATAACAGATCTTGTTTGATCACTGGGTTGGGAAGATCCCCCTGGAGGAGGGAATGGCAACCCACTCCGGCATTCTTGCCTGGGAAATCCCAGGGGCAGAGGAGACTAGTGGGCTATAGTCTATAGTGTTGGAAAGAGTTGGGCATGTATGAAGCAGCTTGGCACAGCACACGTATATGGGATCTAAATATATATATATATGTATATGGTATAAATGAACTTATTTACAAATCGGAAACAGGCTCACAGACACAGAAAAGACACTTACGGTTACCAAAGAGGGAAAGGTAGGAGGAGGGATAAATTAGAAGTTTGGGATTAACATATACACATTGTTACTGTTGTTGCTCCATTGTTGTGTTCAACCCTGTTGTGATCCCCACTAGTCTCCTCTGTCCACGGGATTTCCCAGGAAAGAATACTGGAGTTGGTTGCCATTTCCTTCTCCAGGAGATCTTTCCAACCCAGGGTTGGAGCCTGCATCTCCTACATTGGCACTAGGATTTTTTTTTTACAACTGAACCATCTGGGAAGCCCCAACATATACATGTGACAAAATTCTTAAAGAGATGGGAATCCAAGACCGTTTTACCTGTCTCCTGTGAAAACTGTATGCAGGTCAAAAAGCAACATTTAGAACCAGACATGGGATAACAGACTGGTTCAAAATCGGGAAAGGGGTACATCAAGGTTGTATATTGTCACCCTGCTTATTTAACTTACATGCAGAGTACATCATGAGACATGCTGGGCTGAATGAAGCACAAGCTGGAATTAAGATTGCTGGGAGAAATATCAATAACTTCAGATATGCAGATGACACTACCCTTACTGGAGAAAGCAAAGAGGAGCTAAAGGGCCTTTGATGAAGGTGAAAGAGGAGAGTGAAAAAGCTGGCTTAAAACTCAACATTCAAAAAGTGAAGATCATGGCATCCAGTCCCATCACTTCAAGGCAAATAGATGGGGAAACAATGGAAACAGTGAGAGACTGTATTTTGCGGGGCTTGAAAATCACTGCAGATGGCAACTGCAGTCGTGACATTAAAATATGCTCACTCCTTGGAAGAAAAGCTATGACAAACCTAGACAGCATATTAAAAAGCAAAGATGTTACTTTGCCAACAAAGGTCCATCTAGTCAAAGCTATGGTTTTTCCAGTAGTCATGTATGGATGTGAGAGTTGGACTATAAAGAAAGCTGAATGCCGAAGAATTGATACTTTTGAACTGTGGTGTTGGAGAAGACTCTTGAGAGTGTCTTGGACTGCAAGGAGATCAAACCAGTCAGTCCTAAAGGAAATCAGTCCTGAATATTCATTGGAAGGACTGATCCTGAAGCTGAAACTCAAATACTTTGGACACCTGATGCAAAGAACTGACTCATTGGAAAGACTCTGATGATGGGAAAGATTGAAGGTAGGAGGAGAAGGGGATGACAGAGAATGAGATAGTTGGATGGCATCACTGACTCAATGGACGTGAATTTGAGTAGGCTCCAGGAGTTGGTGATGGACAGGGAAGCCTGGTATGCTGCAGTCCATGGGGTTGAAAAAAGTCGGACATGACTGAGCAACTGAACTGAACTGTGCTACGCCCAGTGATACTTTTTTTTTGTTTTGGCTATGCTGTGCAGGATACACGATCTTATTTCTCAGACCAGGAAAGGAACCCATACCCCCTGCAGTGGAACTGTGGAATCTTAACCACCGGACCACCAGGCATTTTCCCAGAGGTGGTGAAAAAGAAAAATTGAAAGTGTTAGTTTCTCAGTCACAGGCTCCTCTGTCCATGGAATTCTCCAGGCAAGCATACTGGAGTGAGTAGCCATTCTCTTCTCCAGGGCATCTTCCTGACCCAGGGACTGAACCCAGGTCTTCGGCATTGCAGGTGGACTCTACCATCTGAACCACCAGGGAAGCCCCCACAAAGGTAGTACTTAAGGACAAATCTTTAGGAAATCAGGAAACAGGAAGACACAGAACCCACCACTCTGGGACCCAGCGAAGGAGATTTACATGCCAAGATTCATTCTATTCTGCAAAGGACACCTGGAAAAACTTGTCAAACTTTTAACATCTCCCTAAAGTGCTACACTTATAGAAATAAAATTTGACAACCTTTTCAAAATTTTTAGAAGAAACCCACTAGATGAATAATTTACTAAGTCTATTTCAGGTCTGAGTTGACTTGGGTGTTTTTATTGTTGTGTTCTGTTTTATTTTTACTTTTAATTTATGGCTATATTATCATATGAAAGGTGCCCAAAGAAGAGCTAGAGTTGGAACAAGAAAATACGTTCCTATCAGTTGCTTCCTTTTTTCCCTCTCCGTGGAAACACATAGAAAAACAAGTGCTTTGTGCATTACAGGCACCGAGACTGACATTTGTTTTGCAGTTGGCAAAGGAAATGTTCTGAATTATTGAATAAGAGACAAAATTTCCAGCAGTAACCCTGTTACTGTTTAGTCACTAAGCTGTGTCCAACTATTTGTGACCCTATGGACCGTAACCTACCAGGTTCTTGTGTCATCCACCATGTTCTTGAGTTTACTCAAATTCATGCGCATTGAGTCAGTGATGCTATCTAACCATTTCATCCTCTGGCACTCTCTTCTTTTGCCTTCAATCTTTCCCACCATCCAGGTCTTCTGCAATGAGTTGGCTCTTTGCATCAGGTGGCCAAAGTATTGGACCTTCAGTGTCAGTCCTTCCCATGAATATTCAGGGTTGATTTTCTTTAGGATTGACTGGTTTGACCTCCCTGCAGTTCAAGGGACTCTCAAGAGTCTTCTCCAACACCACAGATTGAAAGTATCAATTCTTCGGTGCTCAGCCTTCTTTATGGTTACATCCATACATGACTACTGGAAAAACCATAGCTTTGACTATATAGATCTTTGTTGGCAAAGTGATATCTCTGCTTTTTAAGATGCTGTCCAGGTTTGTCATATTACTAACTGTCTTTCCAAGGATGCCTTTTAATTTCAATAATCCTGTTAAGTGTGTTAGTTACTCAGTCGTGTCTGACTCTTTGCAACCGCATAGACTATAGGTCACCAGACTCCTCTGTCCATGGGAATTCCCAGGCAAGAAGACTGGAGTGGGTTGCCATTCCCTACTCCAAGGGATCTTCCTGACCTAGGGAACAAACTGGAGTCTCCTGCATTGCAGATAGATTCTTTACTGTCTGAGCCACCAGAGAAGACCCATACGGACCTTTGTTGGCAAAGTGATGCCTCTGTTTTTTAATAAGCTGTCTAGGTTTGTCATATTACTAGCTTTCCTTCCAAGGGTGCCTTTTAATTTCAATAACCCTGTTCAGTTCAGTTCAGTTCAGTTCAGTCACTCAGTCGTGTCCGACTCTTTGCGACCCCATGAACCACAGCATACCAGGCCTCCCTGTCCATCACCAGCTCCCGGAGTTCACCCAAACTCATGTGCATCGAGTTGGTGATGCCATCCAGCCATCTCATCCTCTGTCATCCCCTTCTCCTCCTGCCCCCAATCCCTCCCAGCATCAGGGTCTTTTCCAATGAGTCAACTCTTCGCATGAGGTGGCCAACGTATTGGAGTTTCAGCCTCAGCATCAACCCTGTACATGGCCTCAAAGCTAAAGGTGTTAAGCTTGTCTTTTTTGGCAAGGCAGTAAAAGGGGAAATGTGTGTGCTTCTCAGTACCTGACTCAGAAAGTTTAAGTAAAGATAAAAAATAACAGAAGACATTCTTCCATGCCAGTGCATATATAAATCATTTAATCCTGCACAGTCATCTGTTTTATGTAATATAATTAATTTAATCTTTAATGGATGAACATTTGGTTTGTTTTTAGTCTTTTCCTCTTATAGCCAAAGAACTGCAATAAATGTTTTGCATATATACCTGCGTATACATTTTGTAGCTGATGAGTCTAAAGCTATGTGCATGTTTTTAATGAAAAAAGAAAGTCGTTGAAAATTATCTTGGCCATAATTCTGTTTGTGTTTTATTTCCAAAGATATGTATGTATTCATTGATATTTATGTTTGTAAAGGAGTAACATTTCCAGAAGTAATATATTTCTTACTTTAAAACTGCTAACAGTAGTCACCTTTTGGAAATTGGGATGGGAATAAAGGAAGAAGTCTTTCACATTTATTCTAGTTAGGCATTTTATCAAGTTTATTTATTTTTATAATTAGCAATAAAATCAGGCCCAAGTCAAACCAAGACAAAAGCCCCAATTCAGTTGTATTATTTCCCAGTAACGTTGGTATGTTATGAATGCATTTCAAAGAAATCTGTATTTCACCCCCCCCCAAAAAAAATCCAGAAACAGGAAAAGTCAGCACAACCATTAATTAAGAATTCATTCTGCATCTATAGATCTCCCTCCAACGCAGTGTAAAAGTTTAGCTTTGCAAAGAAGTAAAACACAGAAATTAAGCTTTCAGGAACCAGAGTCTAATCTTGTAGGGTTGAAACCTCCCACCCCATTGAAAAGGAAGTGAAAGTGACAGTCGCTCACTTGTGTCCGACTCTTTCTGACCCTGTGGACTGTAGCCCACCAGGCTCCTCTGTCCATGGGATTCTCCAGACAAGAGCACTGGAGTGGCTTGCCATTCTCTTCTCCAGGGGATCTTCCTGACCCAGGGATTGAACCTGGGTCTCCTGCATTGCAGGCAGATTCTTTATGGTCTGAGTCACCAGGGAAGCCCAACAGACCTTGAACTGTCAAGTAAGTTCCTAAATCATTCTTGGCCTCAGTTTCCTTATTGAAAAATGGGGGGGAGAGGTATACAGTACTTCTTCATTCATCAAACAATTGTGAGAGTTAATGAGGTAATACATTCAGCATGCAGCAGAGGGCCTGAGGGAAGCCATCAGTGAATGTTTATTATGTTTATATTACTATCATCACTCTACAGAGAAAGCAGTGAATCTGCAAATATAACAATTGATAGTATCATGTTGATTGCACAACGGTAAACACAATAGACAAATCAAATCTCTTCAATGGGAGAAAAGAAACAAATATTCATAGCTGTACAAATAATAGTCGGGCTTCCCTGACCTGACACCTATCATCTGAACAAGTTGGTGGACATGGTGCTCAGTTAGTTATTCAACACAGCAGGTTCCCAGAGCGAGTCAGTCTCACTGCATCAAGACAGCGATAGATGTCAAAGTCTCCCCAGTTGATTTGCAGGCAAGGGGGTTAAGACATCAGCTTATTGTTTTGACTACTCCAAAGAAAACATGAGCAGCTGCTGCAAATGAGAGGAGTTTTCCCCCCACGGTTCCTTCATTGTTTCTACGTCTTGTTTGGTCTGTTCTGGAGCTGTAGGCATCTTCCAGTGCTGTGCCAAGTCCTGGGCCAGTCCACACGACATCCTCCTCAGGGTCCGCTCACAGGCCCCACCTCCCTGGACTCAGGCACCCAGGGCAACCCCCTTCCCTCCTGCTCTGTTCCTCTCCTCATCATCGGTTCCCTGGAATCACCATTTTCTGGCCATTCTGCTTTTGTTTCAGCTGTCATGTCCTGCTTTTCCATACTCTTCCCAAAAAATGGCATCTTGAACTCATTTGGGGTTGCTATCTTGAACCCAAAATAACCAAAGCATACAACTAAAAAAAAATTTTTAAGTGCGTATGGCGAGTGTTGGCTTCATACTTTGCAAAGGACGCCCCACTTCACCTAAGGGAGACAGATGGGAAACCCAGAACGAATGACACTGGCAGGTCTGGATTGTCATGGATGTCTCATACACACCCTGCTTCCCTGAGATCCTACACGATTTTATACCCCAAGAGGCTTTTTCTTTGGCTTACAGAAGCAGCAAATTCTTGCTGCAAAATAAACACAGAAGCCAGACCAAGTAAAAAAGCCAAAGATGTTCCCTCTGCAAATGTTAACCATTGTTAACCTCCTTGCAATCCTTTCTGCTTGTCCATTGACTTCCCAAATATTTGTGGTGCACCTGCTGTGTGCTGGGCTCTGGTTTAGGCGCTGGGGGTGCAGGAGAAAGTAAAGCAGTTATGAAAATTGACGTGTGCCATTTGCTATTCAATTGCTTTAAAATTTTTAATGTTTTAGTTCTTTGGCCCATTTTTTTAATTGGGTCGTTTATTTTTCTGGAATTGAGTTGCATAAGCTGCTTGTATATTTTTGAGATTAGTTGTTTGTCAGTTGTTTCATTTGCTATTATTTTCTCCCATTCAGAAGGCTATCTTTTCACCTTGCTTATAGTTTCCTTTGTTGTGCAGAAGCTTTTAATTTTAATTAGATCCCATTTGCTCATTTTTGCTTATATTTCCAGAATTCTGGGAGGTGGATCATAGAGGATCCTGCTGTGATTTATGTCGGAGAGTGTTTTGCCTATGTTCTCCTCTAGGAGTTTTGTAGTTTCTGGTCTTACATTTAGATCTTTAATCCATTTTGAGTTTATTTTCATGTGCGGTGTTAGAAAGTGATCTAGTTTCATTCTTTTACAAGTGGTTGACCAGTTTTCCCAGCACCACTTGTTAAAGAGATTGTCTTTACTCCATTGTATATTCTTGCCTCCTTTGTCAAAGATAAGGTGTCCATATGTGTGTGGATTTATCTCTGGGCTTTCTATTTTGTTCCATTGATCTATATTTCTGTCTTTGTGCCAGTACCATACTGTCTTGATGACTGTGGCTTTGTAGTAGAGCCTGAAGTCAGGCAAGTTGATTCCTCCAGTTCCATTCTTCTTTCTCAAGATTGCTTTGGCTATTTGAGGTTTTTTGTATTTCCATACAAATCTTGAAGTGATTTGTTCTAGTTCTGTGAAAAATATCGCTGGTAGCTTGATAGGGATTGCATTGAATTTGTAAATTGCTTTGGGTAGTATACTCATTTTCACTATATTGATTCTTCTCATCCATGAACATGGTATATTTCTCCATCTATTAGTGTCCTCTTTGATTTCTTTCATCAGTGTTTTATAGTTTTATATATATAGGTCATTAGTTTCTTTAGGTAGATATATTCCTAAGTATTTTATTCTTTTCGTTGCAATGGTGAATGGAATTGTTTCCTTAATTTCTTTTTCTACTTTCTCATTATTCGTGTATAGGAATGCAAGGGATTTCTGTGTGTTGATTTTATATCCTGCAACTTTACTATATTCATTGATGAGCTCTAGTAATTTTCTGGTGGAGTCTTTAGGGTTTTCTATGTAAAGGATCATGTCATCTGCAAACAGTGAGAGTTTTGCTTCTTCTTTTCCAATTTGGATTCCTTTTATTTCTTTTTCTGCTCTGATTGCTATGGCCAAAACTTCCAGAACTATGTTGAATAGTAGTGGTGAAAGTGGGCACCCTTGTCTTGTTCCTGACTTTAGGGGAAATGCTTTCAATTTTTCACCATTGCGGATAATGTTTGCTCTGGGTTTGTCATATATAGCTTTTATAATGTTGAGGTATGTTCCTTCTATTCCTGCTTTCTGGAGAGTTTTTATCATAAATGGATGTTGATTTTTGTCAACGGCCTTCTCTGCATCTATTGAGATAATCATATGGCTTTAATTTTTCAATGTGTTAATGTGGTGAATTACATTGATTGATTTGCGGATATGGAAGAATCCTTGCATCCCTGGGATAAAGCCCACTTGGTCATGGTGTATGATCTTTTTAATGTGTTGCTGGATTCTGATTGCTAGAGTTTTGTTGAGGATTTTTGCATCTATGTTCATCAGTGATATTGGCCTGTAGTTTTCTTTCTTTGTAGTATCTTTGTCAGGTTTTGGTATTAGGGTGATGGTGGCCTCATAGAATGAGTTTGGAAGTTTACCTTCCTCTGCAATTTTCTGGAAGAGTTTGAGTAGGATAGGTGTTAGCTCTTCTCGAAATTTTTGGTAGAATTCAGCTGTGAAGCCGTCTGGACCTGGGCTTTTGTTTGCTGGAAGATTTCTGATTACAGTTTCAATTTCCATGCTTGTGATGGGTCTGTTAAGATTTTCTATTTCTATGGGCCAAAGAACTAAATAGACATTTCTCCAAAGAAGACATACAGATGGCTAACAAACACATGAAAAGATGCTCAACATCACTCATTATTAGAGAAATGCAAATCAAAACCACAATGAAGTACCACTTCACACCAGTCAGAATGGCTGCGATCCAAAAATCTGCAAGCAATAAATGCTGGAGAGGGTGTGGAGAAAAGGGAACCCTCCTACACTGTTGGTGGGAATGCAAACTAGTGCAACCACTATGGAAAACAGTGTGGAGATTCCTTAAAAAATTGCAAATAGAACTGCCATATGACCCAGCAATCCCACTTCTGGGCATACACACCAAGGAAAACAGAATTGAAAGAGACACATGTACCCCAATGTGCATCGCAGCACTGTTTATAATAGCCAGGACATGGAAGCAACCTAGATGTCCATCAGCAGATGAATGGATAAGAAAGCTGTGGTACATATACACAATGGAGTATTACTCAGCTGTTAAAAAGAATACATTTGAATCAGTTCTAATGAGATGGATGAAACTGGAGCCGATTATACAGAGTGAAGTAAGCCAGAAAGAAAAACACCAATACAGTATACTAACACATATATATGGAATTTAGAAAGATGGCAATGATGACCCTGTATGCAAGACAGCAAAAAAGACACAGATGTGTATGGCAGACTTTTGGACTGTGAGGGAGAGGGAGAGGGTGGGATGACTTGGGAGAATGGCATTGAAACATGTATACTATCATGTAAGAATCGAATCACCAGTCTATGTCCAATGCAGGATACAGCATGCTTGGGGCTGACCCAGAGGGATGTTGTGGGGAGGGAGGTGGGAGGGGGGGTTCATGTTTGGGATCGCATGTACACCTGTGGTGGATTCATGTCAATGTATGGCAAAACCAATACAGTATTTTAAAGTAAAATAAAGTAAAAATAAAAATTTAAAAAAAAAACACCAAGAAAAAAAATCCCACTGGCCTCCAAAGTCAAATTCCCTGGGGTTCTCAGTACCTTTGCCAGAACCCCCAGGTTGGAAAATCTGCTGTGGGTCCTAGAACTTTCTTAACAGTTCTAGAAGGCTTAGAGTGTTAATGTGAAAAAAAAATTGAGCAAAAAAAATTTTTTTTAATGTTTTATACTTTTGTTTTTTAATTTAAAAATGTTTATTGGAGTAGAGTTGACTTACAATGTTGTTTTAGTTTCAGGTGTATAGCAAAGTGAATCAGTTATACATATATATAAATCCATTTTTTAAAGATTCTTTTTCCATGTAAGTCATTACAGAGTATTGAGTAAAGTTCCCTGTGTGTCAGTTGCTTAGTGAATGTACATTTTGGATGGTATGTCCTTTTGGAAATGGATTTTGCCAAGATATTTTTCATTTAGTCTTTTTAAAATTTAAAGCACTGCTATCTCATCATTGCCAATAAAGTGCTGCTTATAGTCATTTACAGAAATTTAAATTGTCATAATGAGCATCTATCTTTGGCATATATATATGTATGTACAATGAAGAGGTAATCCTTTTGTAAGGCTTAATGTGTGGCTGGGAAATTTACAAGCATGTTGCAACAGCTTATTTAATCCTAATAACCCAAAGATTTATGAATTACTATTCCATTTTGGAAAACTCAGCAGTGGCCACAGGACTGGAAAAGGTCAGTTTTCATTCCAATCCCAGAGAAAGGCAATGCCAAAGAATGCTCATACTACCACACAATTGCACTCATCTCACAAGCTAGTAAAGTAATGCTCAAAATTCTCCAAGCCAGGCTTTAGCAATACATGAACCGTGAACTTCCAGATGTTCAAGCTAGTTTTAGAAAAGGCAGAGGAACCAGAGACCAAATGGCCAACATCTGCTGGATCATGGAAAAAGCAAGAGAGTTCCAGAAAAACATCTATTTCTGCTTTATTGACTATGCCAAAGCCTTTGACTGTGTGGATCACAACACACTGTGGACAATTCTGAAAGAGATGGGAATACCAGACCACCTGACCTAAGAAACCTATATGCAGGTCAGGAAGCAACAGTTAGAACTGGACATGGAACAATAGACTGGTTCCAAATAGGAAAAGGAGTACGTCAAGGCTGTATAATGTCACCTTGCTTATTTAACTTATATTCAGAGTACATCATGAGAAACCCTGGACTGGAAGAAGCACAAGCTGGACTCAAGACTGCCAGGAGAAATATCAATAACCTCAAATATGCAGATGACACCATCCTTATGGCAGAAAGTGAAGAGGAACTAAAAAGCCTCTTGATGAAAGTGAAAGAGGAGAGCAAAAAAGTTGGCTTAAAGCTCAACATTCAGAAAACGAAGATCATGGCAACTGGTCCCATCACTTCATGGGAAATAGATGGGGAAACAGTGGAAACAGTGTCAGACTTTATTTTGGGGGGGTTCCAAAATCACTGCAGATGGTGACTGCAGCCATGAAACTGAAAGACGCTTACTCCTTGGAAGAAAAATTATGACCAACCTAGACAGCATATTGAAAAGCAGAGACATTACTTTGCCAACAAAGGTGCGTCTAGTCAAGGCTATGGTTTTTCCAGTGGTCATCTATGGATGTGAGAGTTGGACTGTGAAGAAAGCTGACTGCCAAAGAATTGATGCTTTTGAACTGTGGTGTTGGAGATCTTGAGAGTCCCTTGGACTGCAAGGAGATCCAACCAGTCCATTCTGAAGGAGATCAGCCCTGGGTTTTCTTTGGAAGGAATGATGCTAAAGCTGAAGCTCCAGTACTTTGGCCACCTCATGCAAAGAGCTGACTCATTGGAAAAGACTCTGATGTTGGGAGGGATTGGGGGCAGGAGGAGAAGGGGATGAGAGGATCAGATGGCTGGATCGCATCACGGACTCGATGGACATGAGTCTGAGTGAACTCCGGGAGTTGGTGATGAACAGGGAGGCCTGGCGTGCTGTGATTCATGGGGTCACAAAGAGTCAGACACGACTGAGCAATTGAACTGAACTGATTCCAATTTTGCAAATAAGAAAACAAACATAGATTAAATAATTTGACTGAATTACAAAATAAGAACCAAAAAATAATACACATTGTAATGTGTGTGTGTGTGTGTGTGTGTGTTGTGTGTGTGTGTGTGGTGAGGAAGACAGACAATCAATTAGAAAACAAACAAATAAAGAAGGCAATTCTTAACAGAGAGGTGTGGTAGGGAAGCTGCCGCCTCCCCAGGAGGTGTGATGGAAAGTAGAATGTGAGTGAGGGACTTGGGCAGTGAGGGACTCAGGAGGAACACTCAGGCAAGAGAGAAACAGAAAGCCCAGGAACAGAGAAAATTTATGGTGTTCGAATGTCAGAAAAGCTGTCAGTATGAGATGAGCCTGGAGAGGGAGGCAGGGCCAGGCCACTCCAAGTTGGGAGGCCTGTTAAGGAGCGTGGATACCATTCCTGGAGCAATGGAAAACTGCTCAAGGGAGGCGCACGATCAGAGTTCTGTGTTTAAGAGCTCACACTGCCTGCTTCTGCTCAGAATGGACTTCAGGGAGACAAAAGCAGAATTAAGAAGCCACTCAAGGAACCGCCCTCCTCCAGGCAGAAAAGGATGGTGTCCTCACGGAAAGGGCATTTAGAGCTCTGACCAGAGACTGTGATGCTGAAGACATGGGGATCACCCATGGCTTGTGGTTGTAGGCAAATTGTTAAATGGGATCATCTGAATCGTGGACTAGGGAACCTTTTTCAGTATTCATAGTGAGTGCTTCTTCTCGGATAAGGTAATAACATTTGGTCTGAAGCACTTAGCTCGCCTTGGCTATAAAAGTATGCAGTCACTTTTACAACCAATTCCTTGCTCTCTGCAGCCCCAGGGGCACACATCTGTTGCTAAGTAATCAGATTGCAGTGAACACTCGGAGGCCTCCAGGAGGGGCCCAGTTATTTGGTTAAACTCTATTCCCGGTGTGTCTGTGAGGAAGTTTCTGGATGAGGCTAACATTTAAATTGGAGAATGCAGTAAAAGCAGATTGCTCTCGCAAATGTGGGAGGCCTCATCCAATCTATGGAAGGTCTGACTAGAGCCAAAGTCTGTGTGGGGCGCACTTGTTTGCTCTGCCTCACTGTCTTTGAGCTGTGACGTGGGTCTCCTGTCCTCAGCCTCAGATGGGAGCTATTCCATTGACTCCCTGGGTCTCCAGCCTGTCAACTGCAGAGCTTTGGATATCCTAACCTTCATAACTGCCTGAGCCAATGTCTTATTAGATAATTGATAGATAGATGGATAGATGTTAAATAGATAGAATGATTAGGTAATACATACATACTGTGGATGGATGGATGGTTTGTTGATTAGATGGATAGATGGTTAGATGAACAGAATGGATAGATGATAGAAAGATAGATGATAGAGAGGATAAGTAATACATACACACACTGGATGGATGGATGGATGGTTAGATGGATGGATGATTGAGGGAACAGAATGGATAGATGATAGGATGGATGGATGGAAGAATAGACAGATGGATGGTTAGTTGGATAGATGGCTAAAGAAAGATCTTCAGACACATCTCTCCCATTGATTTTGTTTCTCTATAGAACCCAGATTAATACAGTGGGTACACAGAAGGGAATTAAAATAAAACACAAAACAAACAAGCAAACAGAAGCTAGTGGATATGGACTGTGTGTGCTTAATTCTACATGTTGAGGTCAGAGAAAATAAAGTAGAAATGACCAGGTCCCACAGTACCATCCTGCAGGAAAAAAACATGTAACAAGGAAACTCCAAGGACGTTAAAGGCTACAGAATCCAATCCAATAATTTCAGCCCTGATAGCTTCAGTCATCCGCCCTGTACAGAAATACTGCATATTTATACCTTAAGTGCTGGGTGCACCTCAAATGGTAGATGATGGGGGCTGGCACTTGATACATACAAGGGCTCCCCAGGGGACGTGAGAGAGGTTAATGTGAGGGAATGGTTTTTCACGCAGGATTCCACATAGCAATGATTCCCTTCTCTTTTAGGCTTCCCTGGACACTAATTCTGGAAAACAATCTGTCTGGAGGGTTGCCTTTGGCACAGGAGGGTACCTTGTCATTATTATCCTTGTCCTTATCATCATACCATTTATTTCTTTTTAACTTTTATTAAAAATTTTTAATATAGAGTATACTGAATATAGTTCTCTGTGCTATACTGTAGAACTTTGTTGTTCATGTACAATATCCTATGATAAACCATAATGGAAAAGAGTATAATATAAAAAATATAAAACAGTATATATAAAACTGAATCACCTTGCTTTATAGCAGAAATTAATACAACATTGTAAATCAACTATACTTCAGTAAAAAAAATAACAAATTTTAAAAAGTTTTTATTGAAACATATTTACAATGATTCAGGTGTACAACAAAGTGATTCAGCTATACATACATGATTTTCAGATTCTTTGCTATTATAGGTTATTGCAATATATTGAATATAGTTCCCTGTGCTACACAGTAGGTCTTTGTTGTTTATTTTATATAGAGTGGTAAGTATCTGTTCATCCCAAGCTCCCAATTTATCCCACCTCCTTTTCCCTTTGGCAACTACAATTATTTTATCGCGATAGTTTTATTTTTTCCCTCCAGCCCTACACTGTGCTCTTTGGGGGCTTGTTTCAGGTATTTATCCTAACTGAGGCTAATACTATTGTTCGCATTCACTAAACGAGGAGATGGAGATTCTAAGAGGTTCAGGGGAATTCTCCAGGGATTGACCGGGTCAGCAGGAGTCAAAGCCACGAAACTGGACAAGGGTGCTTCCTTTCCTTTCCACCCTAACACTTTGGCTTGATTCTTAGTCCAAGGTAGGCATGGAAGATGGAAAGGCATGAGCCTGCAGCAGAGATCAGCAAACCTCTTCTGTAAAAGGCCAGAGAGTAAAATTTTAGACTCTGTGGGCCAGGCAGTCTCACTGCAAAATTCTGCAGCAGGAAAGCAGCCTGAGAAGTGAATGAGCATAGATCTGTTCCAATAAAGTTTTATTTATAAGAACACACACAGAGGGCCAGATTTGGCCTTTGGTCATGGTTAGTCCCCTCAGTCTGTAAGAATGGGGGAAATGGTTGCAGGAGTTGGAAGAACTTTGCAGTAACAAATTAAAGATCCCATCTTTAACTTTAGATGCTTTAAAATCTGGCAAGGAATGTCATGCAACCCCATTTAAAAAAGAAAGGCTAGAGATTCTGAAAGAGAAAATGAGAGAACTATAAAATAAATACAATGCAAATTATAGGAATAATGTCTAGGACAAGCAAGCAGGCAATGAAATGATACTAGTCAGACATCATTAAATGAGCCAAAGTGTCTTAGACAAAGTAGGTGCAAATCTGGATTTGAGAGACCCGGTAGGGAGTGAATAGGAACAGAGAAGAGACTAGGTCCTTCTCAATTCAGATTTCTGAAATTTATAAAACATAGACGAAATAAACAGACTCCAGAAGCACCACACAACTATAGATAAAAAAGTAAAGGCATTTGTATGCTCAAAAAAAAAAAGCACACCATAAAATTGCATATCCCCCTCCTGAGAGTCTCTATTAAAATAAATGTCATCTGCCCAGACAAGCACACTGATAAGACTGAATTATTGATTATGCTATGCAAGTTTTCATTTGAAATGTTCTCTGGGTTAATGCAATAATCCAGTCCAATCCAGTTCCCCAGCCTGTCCCTGCTCTTCTATCTCAGCTCCCAGTTTCAGCTCTGAATTGTGAAACAGGACATGGTCATATCTGGAGTCTCTTTCTGCCTTACCCAGTGCTGTCTGGCATCATTGTAAACCAGGGCCTGAAAGCTGGCAAAGAGGCCCAGGACCATTTTCCTGCAAAGTAATTTCCAGATGGAAATTACATGTGATTGCATGATGGGGCTTAATTTCCCTCTGCTTGAAGCAGGGACTTAGCAGGCTCCAAATCCTCAGCTCCAAGCTATATAAACGCCTTTCTGTGGCTGGGTCTTCTTGTAATGTCGAATTTCTATGGCAGGAACATTGGGGTTTGGGCTGGGGTCGGAAAAGAGGTGCAGAGCTTTGGGGTCATCAGGTGGTCCCCACCCCCCGCTCAAGGATGACCAGGTGGATGAGCCAGACAAATATATTAGTGAAGTCAAGCCAAATAGGTGATAAAAATACAGTACAGGAAAAAGGGTCCTCTACCCCAAAGAAAATACGGTTGATTCAACTCCCAAGTTAATGAGACAAAAACGGTCTGCTTGCCTGGGTTTACCACACCTCCTCTTGTGTTCAAACCTATCCTGTTTCCTCACCTTGGCCTTGAGCTATTATGGAGGTATTTGCCTTCTGCTAGCATCCCGTTCTTAAATCACATCATCTTTCTCAATCAGATTTTACTTTTGAATCTTACCTGAGTCGCCTATTGAGCTCCAGGTCTAACTGTATCAAAGTGGAGTTTCTTAATACCATCCCAGAATCTCAGCTTCCCCGTTTCTCTGTGCAGGAGCCAGACATCAAGCCCTGCTTTGTCCCCTCTCTCATCCTCTTCTGTTGAGAAAAAAAGACCCACATGAACTTACGGGTAAGCTATGATATCTGAAATGTGAATCTTACTGCTTCGGCATTGTGAATTCAATGCACTGATATTTACATTGAAAACTGACTCTGCAGCAGGCAGCAGCGGAGACACAGTCATAGATAACAGACTTGTGGACATGGTGCGGGAAGGAGAGGGTGGGACAAATTGGGAGAGGAGCAGCGTGGAAACATAAACATTACCATATGCAAAACAGCGAGTGGGAGCTTGTCTTGTGACCCCGGGAGCTCAACCCAGTGCTCTGTGACAACCTGGGGCGGGGGGGTGGGACTGGGTGGGAGGGAGGCTCAAGAGGGAGGAGACATGTGTACACAAATGGCTGATTCATACAGAAACCAACACGACATTATAAAGCAATTATCCTCCCAAAAAACATATTTTTTAAATGAACACTGAAACTTGTGCTAACAATTTAAATTTTTAATATTTTTTAATTTAGATCAACATTAAATGGTAAACAAACAAACAAAAAAAAACACTTCATGAGAAGTCAGGAGAGAGACTGCAGAGGAAAGGCTTTATAGGTCAGTGCCACTAATGAAACTCTTTTCTGCTTTTTGAACACAAGACCCTGCATTTTTATTTTGCACTGTGGCCTGCACATTGGGCAGTTGGCTCTCTTCCTGGTTCTTTATGTCTTTCAACCCTTGACAGTGCCCCAAAGAGAAATGCTCAGATCTCCTGAGTTTGTTCCGGCCTTTAGAGATCACTAGAGGCTGTGTGTTCCCTAAGTCAGCAAAGGTTACAGGAGTCCAGATTCTTGGCTTCCTCTGAAGTGCGCACTTCGCTTGACTCAATAGAGTCCACCAGCTTCCTCTGCTCTTCCTGGATCCTCCTACTTAAGTCCTTCTTTCCTTGGGAGCAGGAAGAGTAAGGAGGCAAGGGAAGGTATGCCCCCCACCCCTCCAAGCACTCCATCCTTGTGTCTGGGGAGAAGGTGCTCCGTCATCGCTTTGCTTTTCTGCTTAGAAATTTCTTTTTGATTTTCCTGTAACAAAGATATCCATTTCTACCCTCTCTTCTGATAAATATCTTACAATTTTTGAGTCCTTATCTCCAGTGCCCTAAGAACCCCTAGCTGCAACCTCCGATTACATTTTTCTTTGATACAAATTTAGAGTGAATCTGTATCTTTTCACATGCCCTGCACAGAATATAGCTTTACAAAATAATTCAGAGAAAGATCTTCAAGGATAGAGTGAAAGTGACTTCATGCCACCCCGGATGAGATCAAATGGATAAACTGCCTTTGAGCTGACAGAGGAATCATCCTCTTCTTTTTCTTAACAGAAAGACCTACCCTGCTTAAACCTATATATCTGAAGGCCTTTGCCCCAAACACAAAGGGTCATCAGAGATGAATGGGGACCTTGCCCGGTGTTGTGCTCCTGAGCCTGCAAAATAGCTCCCCCATCCTTGTGGGGCAATAGAATTAGCATGTGAAACAGCAGGCTCTTAATAAAAGTCAGTCACCTATTTCTCTGGGGGAAGCAAATAAGGAAGTGGGGTACCCATTCCCCACTGCGAGTCTCCATGCCATCCCTATAACATGATTCTCTCACCACCCGGCCACCTTCTCTGGGTGGATGTGCCTAAAAGCATATGTGTTCTACAGGACGTTTCTTTTGTTTTCATTTTTCTGTTCTTTTCTTTAAAGCACAGTCGATTTACAATGTTGAGTTAGTTTCAGGTGTACAATAAAATGATTCATATATATATATATATGTTATATATATATATTCTTTTTCAGATTGCCTTCCCATATGCATTATTACAAGATACTGATTATGTTAATAGTCCCCTGTGCTCTAAGGAGGTCCTTGTAGCTTATACAGGACTTTCTTAATTGTTGCTATTTTAGTCACTCAATCATGTCTGACTCTTTGCGACCCCATGGACTGTAGCCCACCAGGCTCCTCTGTCCGTGAGATTACCCAGGCAAGAATACTGGAGTGACAAAGCCCTTTCCAGCCCTTTGTCAGCCTTATATATGTTATGTTACAAGCCCCAGTTTTCTACTTCTGGATTAAGCTCTAAGATAAGCATGTTAGGTCTTATTGACTCGACTTCCTTAAGGTCAGGTCAGGCAGGTCAGGTCATGTTAGGTCAGGCAGGACTCAGGGTCACCCTTCCCAGCAGCTACTCCGGAGGCAATTTGCATGGTGCTTCTGAACACTGACATCCCCCTCCAGACCCTGAGCCCCTTGAGCTCGCGGGTTCAGAGGGCTTCTAGGAGAGGTGATGGCAGAGCAGAGAGCGCCCTGAGTCAGCTGTCCATCAGCCTCGCTGCTCAGGCTGCCCTACCAGGGATCAGGGCTTCCAGCTAGCACTGGCCCTCCCTGGTGAGTCCTTATTTCACCATCAAGGAGGCAAGCTTTCTCTGAAACTTGCCTGGGGCTCTACCCCTTCATTTTCATTTTCATTTTTCAGTTATTAAAACATACTTTTGTAGTAGAAACATCAGACACACAGTGACGACAGAAGTGACAGATAATTGTCTTCCAGGCCCCATTGCCTTGTTTGGGCACTACGTTTGCGATCCCGTGGATTGCAGCATGTCAGGCTTCCTTGTTCTTCACTGTCTCCCAGAGTTTGCTCAGTCTCATGTCCGTTAAGTCATTGATGCCTTCTAACCATCTCCTCCTGGACTGCCCCCTTCTCCTCCTGCCCTCAGTCTTTCCAGCATCAGGATCTTTTTCCAATGAACTGGCTCTTCACATCAGGTGGCTGAAGTAGTGGAGCTTCAACTTCAGCAACAGTCCTTCCCACGAATATTCTGGGTGGGTTTCGTTTAGGATTGACTGATTCGATGTCTTTGCTGTCCAAAGCACATATTATTTGCAACTTTTCAAGGTGCACACACACACACTCTAGTGAGAGAAAATACACACACCCACACACAACACATCATTTTTAACAAAGCTTGTGCAGATATTGTACTGGCTCCTTTAATTGCTTTATCAGGGAGAGGAGGGAACAGTGAAGAATTAAAGGATGATAGCCTACATATCAGAGTGCAGACGTGGCTGCTATTACAGGCGTCCTTTATGCGCCAAGATGTTTTTAACAGTATATATTAGTATAATGTCTCCTCACAACTGTTCTCTTTCCCAGTAGTGACACTAATATATAAGCTATCTGAGAAGACAAAAATAATCATTCCTGATTCAAGGGCAAATAATCTGGGGCCAGAGGAGGTAAGATGATGGAGCAGAAAGGGCTTGTGTTAAAAACCCTAGACAATGTGTTTTGTTTTGAGTCATTGCTCGAGTCACATTGGGCTTCCCTGGTAGGCCAGGTGGTAAAGAATCTGCCTGCCAATGCAGGAGATTCGGGTTTGATCCCTGGGTTGGGAAGATCCCCTAGAGAAGGAAATGGCAGCCTGCTCCAGTTTCACTCCCTTGAGAATTCCATGGACAGAGGAGCCAAGTGGGCTGTACAGTCTAAGGGGTCACAAAGAGTCGGACACAGCTAACACTTTTTTTCCAAGTCATACTGACACTTGCTACACGTTCAGCCAGAACCTTCTTCTCCTGAGCCTTAGTCCTCAAGGAGAAATCCAGAAAGCCTGATGCTCAGAGCCCTGGATCCCGCTCTCTGCCAGCCGTGCCAGAAGCCCCTGTGGTCCATCAGCTTTCTCAAAGCAGAGCTGTGCCCTGCCAGCCCTCAGCGCCTGCAGCAACATCCAACAAAAACAAGCGTTCCTTCTATTCCTTGAAACACAGAGGACTTTGACATCACCAAAAATGAAAATACCATTCTGAAGGTGGTGGCGGGGGGCCATCCCTTTTAAAGGCCATTAAGTACAGATTGCCTGACTAGTCATCAGCGAAAGGTTTCAATTAACAGCTAAACTTGCCATCAGCTTAGCTGGAGCCTCTCTCTGAAGCAAGGCTTCTCATTGTCCGGCTGTTTGTTCGAACACAAGGCAAACCAGGAGCAATTTACTAGTAAAATAGCTCCTCCTGTGGCGACTCCTCATTGCGGCTGGTGGGAGTGAACTGGATTTGTCAAGGCTGGGATTTTGCCAGCATGAAACCCTGGAATCCCAGCTTCTCTTAGCACGGCTACCTTCACATCAACTCACAGGCTTGGGCCTTAGATCTATTTCTAGGAAAACCTTGGGCTCTGTCCTCTGTGGACCAGGCAAGAAGAAACATCTCTGAGTCCCCAGGATTTCTCTGATCCATCGAGGCTCTTTGTGACCCTGGGGATGGAGGACGGGTGATAACGATGCATGGAGCATAGAATGTTTTTCTCACTTGTTTTCATATGCAAGAACACTCTGCGACACCATGAACTGTAGCCGACCAGGCTCCTCTGTCCATGGGATTTTCCAAGCAAGAATACGGGAGTGGGCGGCCATTTCTTTCTCCAGGGGATCTTCCAGACCCAGGGATCAGACCCGAGTCTCCTACATTGTATGCAGATTCTTTACCATCAGAGCCACCAGGAAGCCCACGAAAAGAACTAATTTCTATCAAAAGCAAGCTTTTGATTCTGAAAGAGCTATCTGCTGCATGTCCTCACAAAAATAAATAATCCTAGTAAAATCTATGGCTGCCCACCTGCCCCAGTTTTATTTAAGAGGGCAGAGGGTGGATTTGACCTTCTCATGGTGCATTTCTTATCCCCTGCCTGGTACGTGGAGAATGAATCCATTAATGAATGAATGAATGATAGTTCCCTGGGTGTGATGGGAGGCAGTGGAGGCTGGTGGCGGAAGAAAGAGAGGAACATGACTGGTTCTTCCAGATAACATATTTCTCTCTCTCTTTTTAAAATTGTTGTATAGTTGATTTACAATATTGTAGAAGTTTCAGGTATACAACAGAGTGATTCTGTTATACACATATATTCCTTTTCCATTATTGATTCTTACAAGACACTGAATATAGTTCCCTGTGCTATACAGTAGGACCTCGTTGTTTATTTTATATATAGTAGTAAGCATTGGCTTGTTGCTTCTTGAGAACATGAGGAATTTAAGTGATTCCTTAAATGACAAATAATGGTTTACCTAATACCAAGCTCTGTCCCCCTACTCTGCCTTTTTTTGTATTCAGTAACTTTGGGGTTTAATGCCAAATCGTCACGTCATCTTCTTAGAGACATTGTAAGCGCCCATGAACCCGTTAAACACATATGGTTGCAGCAATGCATGTCAGGCAACGGCAACGCTGGAAACGTGAAGGGCCGTGGCCAAGCGTGTGTGTGAAAGCAACGACAGCACCATTGGGATAGCACTTGGTCCAGCAGCGACTGAACAACCCCAGTGGTTGTGGGGGCAGCCTGATTTCTGCTGCATTAAAATGGGCGTTTGGGGTGGGGAGGTGGGAAGGGAACGCACACCTTAGAAATCACGAAACACAGAAACCGTTTCAGCCTGTGTCACAGTTTTCTTATGGGAAACTCACCAAGAAAACTCCATGGGAAACTCTAGTTCAAGAAGATGGGATCCGACATTCTAGTTATGATTAGAAAATGCCTGAAATGTCTGCCAAAGAGAAGGGAATCAAGGCAGTTCTCAACATTGGTTACACATTAGGTTGGACAGGAATTTTACTTACAGAAAGTTTTTTTAAGAAACTATCTATTTACTTATCTGGCTGTGCTGGGTCTTAGTTGCAGCATGCATGTGTTCATACTAAGTTGCTTCAGTCGCATCCAACTCTTTGTGACCCCATAGGCTGTAGCCTGCCAGACTCCTCTGTCCATGGGATTCTCCAGGCAAGAACACTGGAGTGGGTTGCCATTTCCTCCTCCAGGGGATCTTCCTGACCCGGGGATCAAACCGTGTCCCTTATGTTTCTGGTGTTGGTAGCAGGTTCTTTACCACTAGCGCCACCTGGGAAGTGTACAGGATCTTTAGTTGTAGCATGCGGGAACTGGTTCTCTGAGCAGAACCCAGGCCCCGTGCATTAGGAGTACATTGGGAGAAGAGAGTCTTAGACCCTGTACCACCAAGAAAGTACTCTCAACAGAGGGATTTTAAAAGAAAAAGAAGAAGAAAAACAGTGCTAGCCTGAAACAAATTGAGTCTGGTGCTAGCTTCAGCATCGCACATATTGATACAGGACAGACAATGCTAAAATTGACACAGGACAAAAATGAGCGTGGCTCCTTCCAAGGATGGCAAGCAAATTTGTGAATCATTCCATATTTTTACTCATAATTTAAAAAAATTCAGAATCTCTAGGTGTGATGGGGCATTGGGCCATTTTGAAAGGATGTCTAGGAGGTGCTAGTGTGCGGTCCAGTTATGGAACCACCAATAGGAAGATAAGAAGTGTGAATTTCCAGAAAGCGTAATTCCTATGTGTCCCAGGTGCAATTAAGAGTGATCCAGTGGCGAAGGCTCCAAGCTTCCAATGCAGAGTGCCAGGTTCAATCCATGGTCAGGGAACTAGGTCCCAAATGCCACAACCAAGACTTTGAATGTAGCAACTGAAGATCCTGCATGCTGCAACAAAGACCTGGTGTAGCCAAATAAACAAAATTTTTAAAAAGATCGACCCAGCTTCTGTGGAAATATTTGGAGGCAGTGGCAGTGAGTCTTGGGTTTACTTCATTTGGGCCTACACGGTGTGGGCAATTCCTTCCGTCCCTTTCTTTTTTCCTCTTTGTTCCCCCCTCCCTCTTTTTAATGCCAGCTTGGCAATCTCGCAGCACAGATCTATTTTAGCACAGCGACATGCTGAGCTCTGAAACCTTTCAAACTGTGTTATTCCCAACTACGGATGCCCTATCCTGCAAAGAAAAGAGACTTTCTGGGGTTCTCTGAGCTCAGATCCCGGCTGCATATAGTTTCTGAGTCCTCCCAGGCTCCACCCTCCACCGGGCTGGTCAGTTTTGCCCTTGACTTCTGTCTGCCCCCAGCCATGATGTCCCCTCCACCCTCAGGTGGCTCCAAGAAGGGACAGGACATGAAGGGCAGCCTCCCACTTAGTCAAACCTCTTGTCAACTGCAAGGAATCTGCCTCACAATGCAAGGAGATGCAGGTGACAAGGGTTAAATCCCTGGGTTGGGAAGATCCCCTGGAGTAGGAAATGGCAACTTGCTCCAGTATTCTTGCCTGGGAAATCTCATGGACAGAGGAGCCTGGTGGGCTACAGTCCATAGTATCACAAACAATCAGACACGACTGAGCATGGGCTCAGCTGCAGACAACATACGGGGTAGATGCCGAGCAGGACACCACCTTCAACGCTTAGGACAGCAGGGCAGAGCAAACCCTTCAGGTTTCTTCTCAGTCGCTTCCTGGGATACATTAACCCACATCATGTATGTACCGGCTTTTGTTTAACAAGGGTTTTGGATTTTCCATCACAAAAGGAAATGTTTGCTTACTAGAAAGATCCCACAATCTCCTCATGTCCACCCTTTCTAAGTACTATCATTTTATCTCTGCTTTTTTTTTTTTTTTTCAGTAGTTTTTCTTAAGATTTTTTTTTTTTATGTGAACCATTTTTGAAATCTCTGTTGAAAACTTGTTACAATATTGATTCTATTTTGTGTGCAGTTTTTTGTGTGGTTTTTTTTTTTTTTTTTTTTTTTTTTTTTGGCCCAGAGGCTGGTGGGATCTTAGCTCTCCGACCAGGGATTGAAGCTGCATCCCTCCTACTGGAAGGCGAAATCTTAACCACTGGACTGACAACGAAGTCCCAGTAGCTTTGTTTTTTAAGTTTGCAAACTGTGCAAAATTAGGAGAGAGAAAGCACTCTGATGTGGAGATTTTGGCTAAAGGGGGAGCTCTGGACATTGGGGGCATTGCTTAAACTTCATCCTTCAAGTGTCTCAATATATTTTCAAAAAAAATAGACTACAGTGCGCTCTGTTTTTTCAACTTCCATTGAGATTGTTGTGGAGGAGGCACTCTTGGGGTTTTTGCATATTTTGTTCAGATTTTAACAGTATAATTTAAATAATGATCTAGGGACTTCCCTGGTGCCCCAGTGCTTAGGGCCCAGTGCTTTCACTGCCAGGCCCCAGGTCAGTCCCTGGTTGGGGACCTAAGATCCCACAAGCCAAATAGCAAAGCCCCCCCAAAATTTTTTATTAAAAAAAATAAAACAATAATGACCTAGTGAAAGAATTAAGTCATCACAGCACTTGAAGGTGACCCATTCTACATCTCTTCTTGAGGTCTTTGGCCAGTGGTGAGTTTCCTCCTCTCTCTGTGATATAGGACACCTTTTTCTCTGTGTAAGTTTTTCATGATGAGTAAACTAGACATAGTAGGACATATCGTAGCCAGAAGAAAAGAAAACTCTCTCACCTGAAATCTCTTCTCCCTGCTCTTCTTCACACTTGGATGAATTTTCTTAACAGCCCCTGGCTTTCAGGAGAGCCCAGCATTCACGTGAGTGGCACACAGTGTGATATACTTCACAATGATTTTTTAACAATCTGTACAGTTACATATAATGTACTTTGAGTTTAAAAAAAAAGTCATGTTAGAATATATATATGTTGCTCTCACTTCTTATATGAGATTGAGCACAATACTTACCCTCTTGAGACTACAGTGTTCATTTATAAAAAAAAGGGATATTTATAGTAGCTACTTCATAGGGTTTTGTGAAGACGGCAATGGATATAAAGTATAAAGCTGATTGCTGGGCATTTTGGTCAGCTACACAATAAATGGTAGTTAGATGCTGTTACTATTACTTTTGTTAGTATCAGCCAAGCTGTTTCTCTGACTTTTTTTTTTTTTTCCTCCTCACATGCTGTAGGTAAAAAAAAAAAAGTACAAAGGCCAGAACGAAATTTTGCCATTTGTGGCAACATGGATGGACCTGGAGGGTATTAAGCTTAGTGAAATAAATCAGACAGAGAAAGATAATTACTGTATGATATCACTTGTATGCGGAATCTAAAAATAAAACAAATCTATGTGTGTAGCAAAACAGAAACTGACTCACAGATAGAACAAACCAGTGGTTACCAGTGGGGAAAGGGAAGGAAGCGAGGCAACATGGGGGAAGGGATGATGAGGTACAGTGATTATGTATGAGATAGATGGCAACAAGGATTTATGGCACAGCACAGGGAACTATAGCCATTATCTTATGATAAATTTTAATGGAATAGAATCTGTAGAAATATTGAATCACTAGGCTATATACCTGCAACTAATATAATATTGTAAATCAACTATATGTCAATGAAAGAAATAAAAATTAATTTTAGAAAGAGTAGATCTTTTTTCCATAACTTAAACCTGCTCATTCTTTGGATGGAATTCTAAAGAGAGTGATGGCATTCACAGACCACAATTAGGCTGTCTTTGAAGCTGGATCATTTCCTGCCTATAAATTGTCTGACTGGATACAGTACACTGAAGGATTTATACACTTTTGAGATTTGCCTTCTGGCAAGTTCCCTAGAATCCTCACCCAAATCTTCATCTTCAGAATTCCCTAACAATTCTGCATTCACATAGAAATTTGTGGTTTTCAAGCATTATGACCTTACATGTCAACTTTAGAACACTCTAAAAATATATCATTAATGTATCATTAATTAATTAGCATTTCATTAATGCTATTCGTCATGGAAGAACGTTAAGAAACCAAGAATTTAGTTGACCTGACCGTGGACCCTTGGTTCGTGTGAAATTTAGGGAACTAATCAGACCTTCTATCTTTTCTCCAACATCCACTTTGCTCCTGTGACTGAGTTCAAGCAACTTCTTCTTGGGCTGTGCTGGGTGTTCATTGCAGCGCACAGGCTTCTCTGGCTGTGGCAGGCAGGCTTGGTTTCTCCCTGGCATGCAGGATCTTAATTTCCCAGTCAGGCATTGAACCCACATGCTCTGCCTTGGAAGGTGGATTCGTTACCACTGGACCACCAGGGAAGTCACCAAAATGACTTTATTAGTATCAAGGAGGCAGACACACAGCTAAGAATCCATAGATTGTTCTTTAACCTTGAAGTTACTGAGCATTGCCGTGGGGACACAGCCACCTCGCAAATACCTTTTGGTTGCCTGGCATGGTACATACAACATAAAGTCCACAAAGCACTGGGGTGCCAAATTTAGACATTTATTAATAGCTGAAATCTCTTCCTGGTCACACATGTAGATTTCCACCTGCCAAAGAAGATCAAAGGACTTGCTTTTATGCTTTGCCTCTTCTTTTCCTACTTGACATTTCTTGAAACTGATGAAAAGTGGGAGGAAATAAAAGGCAAGAAGGGAAGGTGTGGAATGTGTGGATTAGGAGCAGAGTGAAAAAGAGACCTGCTTCATTTACGGTCAGTCCCTCCCAACTGTGGTCTTGGATCTGATGTCAAGCCAGCTCTAGGGTCTCCTGAACAGCCTGCCTTCCGGGTAGAGCATCCGTTCTCTGGAGAAAATCACTGTTTTTGGCAATGGACTGATGAGTCCATGGCTGATGACATCTGTGCTCCTATTTATAACTCAAGGGTATACCCCCTTTTTCCATCTGAGCTGTTAGCTTTTAAAAATACTTAAAAACCAATCAGCAACTAAATTGCATCTGAAGAGCTATTTCAATTATAGAATGGAGGCAGCTCCTCAGCAACCGAAGTATTTAAGAGCTGCAGAAATTAATGTGCATTTTAATGCTGATTTGCAGAGTATAATACACTTTGTAATTCATTTAAATGTATTCTGTGTGTTTTCTTCTAGCTGAAGGCGCAGCGGCAGTCCTTTGAATCATCATAAAAGTACAGTTTTAAAGTTTTTTTTAATAGAAAAGTATTTAAAACCTAAGAAAATAAACCGAGTGAAGACATAATTGGTCGGACTGGAATGTACCTTGGGGGCTTTTCCTTGAAAAACATCACTTAAAAGCACTCCTGTGGGATGATTCTCCCTCCTGAAAGAGACAACCTGGAGTTTGGATCACATCAAATAAAAATCTCACCTAAAATTGCTTTCTTTCTCGTTGCTGGACTAGATAAAAGTGTTAATTGTTCAGTCGTGTCTGACTCTTTGCAACCCCATGAACTGTGGCCCACCAGGCTCCTCTGTCCACGGGATTTCCCAGGCAAGAATACTGGAGTGGGTAGCCGTTCCCTCCTCCAGGGGATCTTCCCAATCCAGGGTTCAAACCCGTGTCCCCTGCATTGCAGGCAGATTCTTTTCTGTCTGAGCCACCGGGGAGGCCCCACTGGACTAGACAGAAGCTGTGTTGTTTGTCAGAAGCTGCTGGCAGATAAATCCAGGAGAATCAGTGCCTCCAAGGATGATGAGTTTTAACACTGAGTTAATTAAACATAAACGTTTTGCCCCAGGGCCACACAAGCAGTTCCTCTGTCGTCAGCCTGAAGGAGGAAAAGTCAGCAGAGCAAACAGCTGCTTTTGTTCAGCAGTCTCCACAACCAGAATTACGGGGATGTGTAAGGGAGAGAACGTGGCTACAGGCAGGAAAAAAAGGCCCGAGGTGGACGCACCTGGCCCAGGTCACCCCTCTGGTCTTGAATGAGCGATCTGGGGAAGCACAGATTTCAGATGCGGATCACCCATATGCCCTCACTTCCTCCAAAGTCTTCGTCCTTTCACGCCGCAGATGAGGGACTAACATCCTGAAATGGAATCGCTGCAGATTCTAGGGAAGAGCCAAATCCCTGCTAACCCTCAGGAGCCTGGTGGAAGTGACAGTCCCCTGCTGTGTTCTATCGTCCTTGGAAAACAAAAGAGCACAGCCTTCTGTGTGCTAGTCACTGTGACGTGGGATCATCTCCAGCTTTTATCAGTCCCCAATTCCATGTCGTATGTTGGATCTGCTTGGGTTGTGTTTGAACCGATGTGGTTGTTGAGTCGCTAAGTCATGTCTGACTCTCTTCGACCCCGTGGACTGCAGCGTGCCAGGCTCCTCTGTCCTCCACTATCTCCCAGACTTTGCTCAGATTCATGCACATTGAGTCGGTGATGCTATTTAGCCATCTCATCCTCAGCTGCCCCTTCTCCTTACACCTTCAGTCTTTCCCCGCATCGGTGTCTTGAACTGATGAGGAGCATGAAGTGATTACACGCTCTGCACTCCTCCCCCCTGAAATTCTTCCCCTTCCCTGAAGCCAGGGTGGTTATAAACTGAGTCGATCAATGCACCTAAGACAGAGGCTCCTCAGAACCCTTCTCCAGTGCCACCCTCTTCCAGGACCTCACTGCTCTTCCAGGTCCCAGTCAGAAAAGTGAAAGGACTTTTTTATGGAACAAGCATGACGTGAGCCCTTAACTCCCATTGCCTTTGGACCAGCTTGTAGGGGAGGATGGGTGAGTGACAGCCTTGTTCATCAAAGAGAACAAACCCAAGGGTTGGAAATTTGGGGTGACTCCACGCTGTTTACTGAAAATCAGAGATTTCCTCTGGCTTCGAGGAATGGTTATGGGATGCAGCTGAAGTCAGAGGTGGCAGTTTAAAGTGTAGTTCAGAATAGGCTCTGAACACCCATCTGGGGTGGCCTCTCCACACTGTCCAAACTGAGGAAGCAAAAGGCTCAGAGATGTGGGCGCCTCAGGCTGGCTCTCACGCCAATCTGAGCACCTGGCTGAACTCCGTGTTACCTGCAATCACTGCTGCTGGGTAACTGGAGTCTGTACGTCTTACACATTAACCCCTGGAGCCCTCTTCCCCCGAGCCCCAGGGGCCCCCCTTTCCCCAGCAAACGTGACATTGTCACAGTGCCTCCTGCCCATGGATGTCCGTTCCTCGGCCTCTATAAGGAAACCACTGAGCCTGCCTCTGAGCTGTACACAGTGGTGGCTTTCATTTAAATACCCACGGCTCTTTCTGCGGCACTGGGGAACAGAGAGCGCTATTTATAGGCATCCTGGTGTCAATTTCTACACCGAGGAGGTGAGGCTGGTTTCTGATGTTGGCCTTTCCAGCCAGCTGTCCCCCATCATTTTGCACAGGCTGGCATGACATTTTCCTCCAGCCAATTGAATCCTGAAAAGTTTTTTCTTTCACACGTGAATGAAAAAGAAGTCCCACTCCTTGTAAAACTGTAATGTCACAGGCTCTATCTAATTTGTACTCAGAAACCTTACTAAGCAGAGGGGAGACAACATATACTCCCTTGATAAAGGCTGTGATCACTTATTTGGCAGTTTCTTTTGCAGGGAGGGTGGTCGAATTTAATGAAGAACTTGGTGAATAACTAGAATCTTAGATAATCTTTCCCCAAATAAATGCTCCTTTGATTTCCCTTTCTACTTCTTTTTCAAAGCTAAAGATACTGCGTACTAGCAGCTAGTTGAAACCTAAGGAGATGAAAAAATAAAAGGGGGAAGAATCGCATTCAGTAATGTTAATGTTGTAAGTCAAAGGGAAGATACCAAGTACCCAGCACCCAGAAAAGGGAGGTTATTGTTTAATAAAAGCCTGGAAAACAGTATGGACTGATGATGATTGTGTGAACAAGTGGGAAACATAATCTGAGTCCTTAAGAAACTCGAACTGTTATAAATCCTAGCAAATCTCTGCAAGTCTCTGGAGATTCAGTATAGCCAGACTTCGGATTTGGAGCAGGAGTGACTGCCCGCAGCTTCATCTTTGTCAGTCTGCCGAAGCCCTGTGTCTTTCTCTTTAGATGGTTCTGTTAGAGAATTTTGCTCTGTGGGGACCTTCGAGCAATTTAGATCACATATCATGAAATGGGTGAGAATATAAAAATGAGAGCTAGTCTAACCGTGACAGTCTTTGCAAAGCACCTGCCGTACACACTAAAAAGTCATCTTTTTTAAACTTTTCATGTCGTAGTGGGGTATACCCAGTGAACGATGTTGTGATGATTTCAAGCGAACAGTGAAGGGACTCAACCACACACCTACACGCACCCATTCACCCTCATTGTAGACTCCAAGGCAGAAGAAAAGCACGAGGGCAGGATAAGAAAAGTGCGTCCCAGAACAGCGTTCTCCCCGTGGCCTCGCTTTGGAAGCAACGCTCAACAGATAGTCCCTGAACAAATAAGCAAATGAACCAATGGATGAGCGTATTGGTTACTGAGGAAGAATGAGAAGCAAGTTTGGACAGCGTGCTCAGTCATGTCCAACTCTTTCTGATGCTACAGACTGTAGCCCACCAGGCTCCTCTGACCCTGGGATTTCCCAGGCAAGAATACTCGAGTGGGTTACCATTTCCCCCTCCGTGGGTGTTTCTGACCCAGGGATCAAACCCGCGTCTCCTGTGTCTCCTACAGAGCAGGCAGGTACTTTACCTTCTGAGCCATCAGGGAAGCCCACGTTTAGACCATATTTGCCACAAAACTGGAAAGCCCACAGAATGAACCAAAACAATCACGATGTTCTATTGATAGCCCCTCCAAAAACACTGTAAAATTACTCTTTTTATTACAAAAGAGTTCAAGGACACAGAAAAGTATAGAGAATGAACTCTGTTAAAGGAACATTTAAATAAAGCATTAAGAATAAGAGATGAAGGGACTTGCCTCTGTGCCTCCAATTCAGGGATGCAGGGAGTGCAGGTTCGGTCCCGGGTGGAGGAACTAAGATCTCGCGAGCTACACAACCAAATAAATAAATAGAAACACACGCACAAATGAATAAAAAGTAAACAACATTTTAAGACGCTATCTTTAAAAAAAAGAATGAGGTGAACCTCCTGCTTCTCCTTCCCTAGTGCTTGTACGCACCTCTTTCAAGAAACAACCACTTTCATTGAAATTGATGTTAATCATCTTAGGAATTTTTTAAAAAATTAAATTTACTTGCAGATATATGTTTCCATAAATTATGCATTGTTTTATATCTTTTTTTTAGCTTTTTAAAATAAGCACTACTGTACCATATATAATTTTCCCTAACTTGCTTTTCATACTTGTGTTTGGGGGAATTTATCCATGTTGATTTATGTAACTCAAGGAAATTTATTTTAACTGATGTGTAGTGTTTATTGTACCTTATGAATATCCCATAACTTACATCTCCATTTTCCTGGTGCTGTATATTTTAGTTACTTTTTTTTTTTTTTTTTTTTTTTGCTACAAGGCCTCCCTGGCCATTCCTGTTTATGTTTCCTTGAACATACAACCAAGGTAGCCACAGGCAGTGGTTTTCAACCCTGCCTGTATGTAAAAACGGTTTAAGAAAAATACCCAGTCTGAGCTCAACATCAAGGATTCTGATTTAATTTGCCCAGGGTCTAAATTCCAGTGTTAGAAGACAGGAAATGGATAAAGTTATAGATTAGGAAATGTTAGTCGCACAGTTGTGTCAGACTTTTTGTGACCCCATGGACTGTAGCTCACCAGCCTCCTCTGTCCATGGGATTTCCCAGGCAAGAATCCTGGAGTGGGTTGCCATTCCATCCCCCGGTGGATCTTCCCGACCCAGGGATGGAACCTGCGGGAAGATTGTTTGCCCTCTGAGCCACCAGGGGAGCCCAGGTTAGGAGATAACTGGTGGTCATTTCTATTGCTGGCTCCGTTTACAGACAGGGAGAATGAGGTGCAGTGACTCACCTGCGCCTTAGGCGCAGTAAGGTGATGGCAAAGCCAGAATCCAGACCCGGGGGTCTGAGCTGAGTGTGGGTGTCTAAGCCCCGGGCTACACTTCCTCTGTCATTGTCAAGAGCAGATCCAGAAACAGAAGACCTAGTAGGCTAGAAAGGCTGTGCTCCAAGTCTGAATTTTCAGATGAGAAACTGAGGCTCATAGAGAGGTGGGGAGTGGCTCAGCCCAAGGGGCCCTCCATGTGAAGGAGACCATCCGCACCTGTTCCTCTCCAACCTAGTGAGGCTGGATTGACCGTTCATTTCTGAAACACAGTGTGCGTTTCCTAATTATAAAAATGGCATTATAATGGTGGGATTCCCTTGTGGCTCAGTGGTAAAGAATCCACCTGCCAAAACAGGAGATGAGGGTTCCATCCCTGGGTTGGGAGGATCCCCTGGAGAAGGAAATGGCAACCCACTCCAGTATTCTTGCCCGGGAAATCCCAAGGACAGAGGAACCTGGTGGGCTATAGTCCATAGGATTATAAAGAGTCAGACACAACTGAGCAACTAAACAAGAACAATACAAGAGGTGAGGGAAAGAAAACAGGGCGAGCCACTGGAGCCTGGGTCCAGGGAAGAGCATCCTCCGGCGGTGATCCTGAAGCTCAGATGAGTGATCTGGGGTGGGTGAGATTTCAGACAAAGAGAGTTCCTGCCGGAGGACATGGCTGGAGGAAGCTTGTCATTTTGAGAAGCAGAAAGAAAGTCAGTATTTCTGCTAGCCTACTCTTCCAACTGTGGGGCCAGTTTAGGATTACCAGCACAGGCCCACGTGGGTGCATGCTGAATCGTTCAGTAATGTCTGACTTTTTGTGACCTTGTGGACCATAAGCCCGCCAGGCTCCTCTGTCCACAGGGATTCTCCAGGCAAGAATACTGGAGTGGGCTGCCTGGGATATCCTTCTGCAGGGGATCTTCCCAACTCAGGGATCAAACCCGTGTCTCTCACATCTCCTGCACTGATAGGTGGATTCTTAACCACTAGTGTCACCTGGGAAGCCCTTCAGGCTCATGTACCACACACCTAAATATGAAGAATCATAAGTTAAGCAAACTATTAAGCCATACATGCTCTATATTACTATTTTAACAAATACACCTTCATAATAACAAAATTAAAAATATGAAAGAAAAAATTTAAATAACGGATAGCGCTATGGTCTTCATCTGATGGAAAGTCATCAAAATACCAATGACAACTACGTTAGATTGTTATTGCACACACATGGGTGTACTGGGAGAGGGACCAAGGATGCTTGAATGAGTGATGAAATAAAGATATAGACAATTAATAAATTATTTTCTATTTATTCCATAAAACATTTTGTTGGCTCTATTTCAGTGAAATCATTATCTAGGTTGCTATAATCAATAGTCACATAATCTGTTATTGACAGTCATGGTCTAAAGGATTAAAGCAAAACCCAGTTTTAAGAGAGATACAATTTAAATGCATTTTCATTAAAACATAGATGTAAAATATTTTTAAAGTTAACATTTTAATTAAGGTTATTTTTAATTGAAGGTGGCTTTTCTTCTAAAGTATATTATAATTAATAAATATCAAATATTCATTCAAATTTTAAATTTCATCTTAAATTTAAATAGTTCTTATTAAACACAGTGCTGACCCTTAAATAGTGTGGGGTTGGGGCACTGACCTCTTGAACAGTTGAAAATCCATGAGTAAGTTTACAGTTGGCCCTCCATATGTGCAGTTTGGCATCTGTGGGCTCACCCAGTGTCAGTGGTATACTACTGAAGAATATATTCATAGAGAGAAAATCCACACAGTTCAGACCCATGTTGTTCAAGGGCCAACACTTACATAAAAGTAAAACTATTGCAGTGCAAGAATTGGATGTACATTCAGTTGTATGAACAGATTTCACTTCATGTTACTTTCAGTCCCACGGTGTTTTAAAATGTAGGATTTATTATTGCTAGGGTATGGGGAGGTCAATAGATCAGGAGATGACTGCCATTCGAAGAAAATTTGTTATACTCACAGATCCCAGGAGAAGGAGGCACGTCATGCCAGGCAGGGCCACAGAGGGAGGTACCAGGGTCCATCAGGATGTGAAGGTGGGGGGCATGAATAACAGCTTTTATGATCACTTCCTGGGACAAGGTAAGTTTACCTAAATAAAATAGGGCTTTTAAAAAGTGAAATGAAAAAATTAAATTTCAGCTTGCTTATTTACGGTGTGAGTAAAATAAGGAATTCTGTGAGACACTTTTATACATTAAACGAAAAAAGAAATTTCCCAGGGGTCAAAACCATTTCAGATGGTGGCTTTTGAATAGTGCCTCTAGATAGCAGTGGAGCAGGACAGAGCATTAGTACTAGCATTAGTCTAACAAAAAATCCTTGTGCCAAGAATACTGACCAAAAGCCTGAGAACTTGTAGGCGAAGTCGCTTTAAAATGGGTTGTTAATGATGTCTTCTATTATAGCTGTGAGGAGCCTGGTATGCTGCATTCTGTGGGGTCTCAAAGAGTCGGACATGAGTTAGGGACTGAACAACAGCAACAACACCTTTGCAAACAATTACCTTGGATTTTTAATAACATCTCCCAATTAATCTGTATTTCAGTGACTAACACTCCATTCTCCCAGTGCAGAGGGCCCAAGTTTGATCCCTGGTCAGGAACTAGAACCCACACGTTGCAATTAGGACCCAGTGTAGCCAAATAAATAAACAGATTTTTAAAAATCTGTATTTCTTCATGCTTCCAGTTGGAAGTTTGATAGTACCAAAGGTTGATAGAAATTTCTGGACATGATGCCTATGATAGGTACACATATCAGGGCATGACCTACTTGTCTTGTACTGAGAAAAGTCCTGAACATTTTAAGGTGGACTCGTTCATGTTAGTGAACTGCCTTGTGGTATGGCTCCTGAAGTGGTCACAGTTAATATTTTAGTGCTTGCTGCAGAACAAAAATCCAAAGCAATCGTTTGCAAAGGCTTTGTTGCTATCGTTCAGTCTCTAACTCACGTCCGACTATTTGAGACCTCGCGGGCTGCAGCACACCAGGCTCCTCTGTCCTTCACTATCTCCCTGAGTTTGCTCAAACTCATGCCCATTGAACCAGTGATGTCATCCAACTGTCTCATCCTCTGCCGCCTTCTTCTCCTTCCACCCTCAATCTTTCCCAAGAGCAGTCTTTTCCAATGAGTTAGTTCTTCGCATCAGGTGGCCAAAATACCGGAGCTTCAATTTCAGCATCAGCCCTTCTGGTGATTGACTGGTTGGATCTCCTTGCAGTTCAAGGGGCTCTTAAGAGTCTTCTCCAACACCATAGTTCGAAAGCATTAATTCTTTGGCACTCAGCCTTCTTTATGTCCAACTCTAACATCTGTACATGACTACTGGAAAAACCATAGCTTTCATTCATAGGTGGACCTTTGTTGGCAAAATGATGTCTCTGCTTTTTAATACACTGTCTAGGTTTGTCATAGCTTTTCTTTCAATGGGCAAGCATATTTTAATTTCTTGGCTGCAGTCACCATATGCAGCGATTTTGGAGCCCAAGAAAATAAAGTCTGTCACTGTTTCTACTTTTCCCCCATCTATTTGCCATGAATTAAACTCAACTTAGTGCCTGAACAATGAACAACAATATTTGCCGTGAAGTGAAGGGAAGAGATGCCATGATTTTAGCTTTTTGAACATTGAGTTTTAAGCCAGCTTTTTCACTCTCCTCTTTCACCTTCATCAAGAGACTCTTTAGTTCCTCTTCACTTTCTGCCATTAGTGTGGTATCATCTGCATATCTGAGGTTATTGATATTTCTCCTGGAAATCTTGATCCCAGCTTGTAATTCATCCATCCTGGCATTTTGCATGATGTATTCTACATATAAGCTAAATAAGCAACGTGACAATATACAGCCTTGATGTGCTCCTTTCCCAATTTTGAACAAGTTCATTGTTCCATGTCTGGTTCTAAAGGTTGCTTCTTGTCCTGCATACAGATTTCTCAAGAGACAGGTAAGGGGGACTGGTATTCCCATCTCTTTAAGAATTTTCCACAATTTGTTGTGATCCACACAGTCAAAGGCTTTAGTGTAGTCACTGAAGCAGAAGTAGATGTTTTTAGTTATTTAACTCATTCACCCAGGAATAATTTTGTACTAAAACTTATTATACCTAATAAGGCCCCCAGTCTAAAACTACAGACCGATTCATTTTATTAGATGCAGAGCTGGCAGGATGCCATAACAATGAGGACCATGGATTTGGTTTTGCCATGGTGACAAAGAGATTTTTATTAACTTTTGGAAAAAAAAAAAAGCAGGCATGTTAGTTTAATACAAAGAAAAAGCTCACAACCTTTCACCAGCAAATACCTGAGTTTCCCTCCCTGAAATACATTTCCTAAAATGAAAGTGAAATGTTTCCAAAATTATAGATTTGAGGACTGAACGGCAAAAAATAAAACTCTCAGATTTTAAACTTTAGAAGATGAACAAATGTGGATCAATTCACACTCTGATGTAAAATTCCCAATTTGAATAAAAGCTACAAATGGAAATCATTGTCCTATGCTCCAATAAAAAGCAAATACAGTGATGTTAGAAAAGTAGAATATTCCAAGTATGTTGAGTCACAGCTTTTTTAAAAAAAAATCACTATGCAAGAATCTTTCTGCATTTAGGATTCCTACATTTGTGAACAGCTGTTTTGGTAATAAAGCTGAATAAAACTAAATGTCACAACTGATTAAAGGATTTAACATTGAACACAGAACTCAAAACTTGACACTGTCATCTTAATACCTAAAAAAAAAAAATCACCAACAGCAAAACCAACAGCAATGGTAGTCAGCCTTCTATGTTCTAATCTAAAGCATAATGATTCATAAGATAAAATACAAATAGGAATGTGTAATGGATTACATATTCAAACATATGCTTCTGTTAATTTTCAAATTCAAATTGATAGTATTCTACTATTACCCATGTTTCTGTTGTAATCTTACAACGTCACATCTGGAAAAACACAGAAAGATTGAATATTTTTCTGGCTGTTGATTTTTCTTTTTTTTAATATATTAATTTATTTACTTAGTTGGCTGCACTGGGTCTTAGCCGCAGCATGCAGGCTCTTTAACTGCAGCATTTGAACTCCTAGTTTCGGCATGTGGGATCCAATTTCCCAACCAGGGGTCAAACCCGGGACCCCTGCATTAGGAACTCAGAGTCTTAGCCACTGGACAAGCAGAGAAGTCCTCGCTAATTTTTCTTATACTCAGTCCATCTCACTGGTTTATTTTTACCTCCCAGGCGCTGTAGATACCTAAGTGTGTAATCTCTGTTCTAGACCATGGGTTCCTTGTGGGCAGAAACCCTGGCAGTGTACTATCCAACCAGCTTTCCTCATTGGTCCATCTATCTACTATCTAACAAATACTTCTTGGTCGCCTGCTATCTACCCAGCATTGTCTGTCGTGCTGCAATTACAAAAATGGATGAAACAATTCCTGCCTCCAGGACCTCCGATTCCTGTATTCAGTAAACATTTGACTGTCTGTCTTAGTCCTCCCATGGCACAAAGAGTTCTGAGCTACACAGTCTGTAGAACTCCAAGACTGTTCCTTGCAAACGTAGCAGGTGATGTAACAGCTTATAAAATTCATCCCCAAAGAGAAAAAACTATTCCTGTCTGTGCGGTTTGAGCTGTGAAGGCATCTGGCACAATAGGAAGTGGCAAGTTTTGCCTTCAGGGTGACAGAAATGTGCGTCCCTAAAGCTAATTAGTAAATTAACACATAAGCTCCTTCTCCTAAGTCCCCTAGTCCAAACCCTTTTCTGAATTTGCTGTAACAAAGTAAGCTTTTCTTAAGAGACGTGTTTGTCGGTCTGAACAAACATGGCTTTGTCTTTGCCGGCATCTGAATCTGTTTCTGTCTCTGTTATCATGTTTGACATCCAAAGACTTATGCTTCTAATCCTGGTACCTCACTGCCCAGTTACCATGATGATGGTGGTAACTTCCCCCATACTTAACCTTCCCTTTAGGTTAATTGTCTTTTAAGACATACCTGGGCTGATGTCATAGGAGACAGAATGGCTACTCTTTGCTGAGCTCAGCAGTTGCACTAGATTTAAAGGGAGGGATGAGAATGAGAGATGTTGTAGTAGGCTTCGGGGTTGAAACAGCAAACATACAAAACAAATGGACACATTCTCACAGTCTTAACTATTTCACAGTCTTTTAAAATAGACATAAAAAAATAAAAATAAAAATAAAAAGACGTTTAAGATCTTGCAGTCTTCTTAAATATTTTAAGAGATATTTAATTTATCATCTTTTATTAGCCCAGAAGGATAGAGGTGTTCTCTGCTTCCTCATAATTTTTAGTCTTTTGCTAAAATTCTCCTTCCCCTCTGTTCACTCAACCTGGTTGAATTCTGTCGTAATTCAATGTTATTTCAACAGCATTTTATCAAGTATCTATTCCATGCCAGGTCCTGTCAGCAGGCAGTGTAGGAGACAGCAGAGCACCTAGAAAGGTGGTTCATCAAAGACAGAATTCAGAATAAATAGAATTTATTAAGTGAAAAGGGTGAGATATGAAACCCAGGCGATTCACTCAGCATGTTCAAAGGTGCAAAAGAATGAAATATCATGGTGGGCAAGAAGGAAATATAAATTGTTTGAGTGGCTGGGATGGCAGAAAAAGAGCAGGCTGGGAGTTAGCTGGGTGTTGGAGCTTATTCCAACTGAGCTTCAGTCACTGTTCCAAGGAGGGCTTGTTTCAAAACCACCGGGGGAGGGCAGGGTTTTTTTTTTTTTTTTTTTAAGCAACCAAACTTATTTTTTCTGGGCAGGACACCTGGTGATTCAGATTCAGAAGGAGTGGGATTGGAGCCCAGAAATGTTTACTTTTTGAAATACTTTCCAAGTTCCAATTCAAGATGACAGCTGAGCACAAGCCTTTGCCTTCCACCTCCTCTTCCTCCCCAAACCCCTCCTGAAATTAACAGAGGAAGGACCAAGTGACTTACCCACAGCAGTGAAGAGAATAGAAAAACTTGCAAAGAGGTCAGAGCTAGTAATCTCTTGCTTAAAATCAGGGAGAGGACAGAAGCATGCTGAAAGCAAAAAACCAGCATTGGGAGCTATGAGCCTCCACCTTGGGAGCAGGATGCCGAGAAAGCCATGGGTTCTGACAGAGCTACAGAGAAGCTTCCAAACTGGCATAAGTCAGAGTGGGTAATGAATAATGCCACAAAAATAAAATCAAATGACGAGAGGAGTGTCTAGGGAACACCTGAACCCTTCACTTCCAACTCATGGAGATTAACTGGCAGCCTCGCTCTTATCAATGTGGAATAGATGCTCTCTGAAAGAAAGATTTTTGAGAAATTCAAGCAATACTATTCTAGCCTGATTAATTTCTTCCCAGCTGGGAGAACAAGATCAGCATGGAAGAAAATCTTCCCCATATGTTCCTTGGGAGTCTGGAAGTAAGGATACCCCCACCCCCTCCAAGTACCCCTGACCCACAGACCTCACCAGGGATGGAGAAGAAAGTGCCGAAGGAACTAAAAGAGGAACCCATGCTCATAGCTGTTGTGTTATACCCATGGGGCACTCAAAATGCAAGCTCTTCACGATGATTTCTGTTTTGTATTAGGTGGGCATAAGAATTTAATATGGGTTTCCCAGGTAGCTCAGCTGGGAAAGAATCTGTCTGCAATGCAGGCGACCCCAGTTCTATTCCTGGGTTGGGAAGTTCTCCTGGAGAAGGGATAAGCTATCCACTCCAGAATTCTTGGGCTTCCCTGGGGGCCCAGGTGGTAAAGAAGCCACCTGCAATTCAGGAGACCTGGGTTTGATCCCTGAGTTAGGAAGATCCCCTGGAGGAGGGCATGGCAACCCACTCCAGTATTCTTGCCTGGAGAATCCCCATGGACAGAGGAGCCTGGCGGGCTACAGTCCACGGGGTTGCAAAGAGTCAGACACAACTGAGTGATTAAGCACAGCACAAGAGCTTTAATCCCAGCCTCAAACATCCCAGCCTGTCTCAGGTTATTGCTTCTCTACTACAAACAGATAGCTTCTCCACTGCAAACAGGCAGCAAGAATAAAATTTTCCCTTTAAATGAAATCTCTCTGAAAAGGAGGCATTCTCTGATGGGTAGAATGATCCAAAAAGAACCAGAATTCCCATGTTCAACTTTTTTTTATTATCTTTGTCCACTGAAGAGGGGAAGAAACCAATATTTGCTAGAAGAATCCAGCACTCGCTCTAGTCTGCAAGGGTGGAGGTGGACAGGAGTCCGGGTTTTCATGTTTTAAGGGGATTGGATCCATGCTATGAAGCTCAGCACCTGGAGAATCCAGACTAAAGCGAGGTTTGGAAATGTGTGTAACCCTCCCCAGTCTCTGGCTAGAAAGAGACTCTCTCTTCCCCAGGAGAGCCCCTGACAAGGATGAAGGGGTTTTCAGAGGTCCATTCAAACAGGCTGAGATGACCCATCCCAACCGGACGACCACCGGGAAGGGAGTGGATGAGGCAGAAACCCTGTGACGTGAACGGACAATGTAGCATCCACGGTGCGAAGGCCGCAGAGGAAAGCCGCAGACGGAACGAACCGGCTGCGTGCCATTTCCACTCGAACTGGGACCCGGTCCCGCTGTGGGTTCCAATCCAGCCCCCACTTTGGACCCAGCAGGTGAGAAAAATCACAGTAACCTGCAGCTTGAAAGTCCTCTCTGATGTCAGATGAGAGAACTCTCATTCTCAAATGTTGAGAAATTAAGTATCTCTGGGACTAGGGCGGGCCGGGGTGAGGGGGTGTGGCGGGGAAACAGTGGTTCCTAGTTTTTTTCTTGAAAATAAAACCATGTTGAATGCAATCGTGTGTGATGCTCTTGGCTGTGCAGTGAGGGATGGTGGCTGATTTTCAGACCGTCCCCCTGTTCTTTCTTACTCATACCTCGCCAGCCCTGTAGGAGCCGCGTACATTCATGCATTTGCAGGGGAAGAGGAGAGCTTGGGGAGGCGGGTGGCCGGGAAAGAGCCGAATCTTCCCCCGCCTCCACCCCGCCTCCACCCCCACTGCTCACCCCCAGCCCCACACGTGTCTCTAGTGAGTTGTTTCTGGTCAGTTCTAACCTCTAGCGTTTTCAGAATCATTTCCTGCTCACAAACTTGGCTTTGTTGATCAATGAATGAACCACTTTTCAGCCTACAGTCTGTGTAGGAAACCAAAACAACCCAGGGTGGAGGGCCTACTCCATTTGCACAACCCCACCCAGCCGCGCCTCGCGCCAGTGGGCCACTGACCATGCCTCCTGGATCACCCACTCCGGCCCCCAGCTGTCGGCTACAGAGACCTGATTGCTTTCAGGACTTCTTTCTCCATTTTGATCTCTCCGGGCACATTTAAATACCCATTTTCTCTCTGGGGAGGCTCCCCCAAGAGCATCCTGTCAATTCTGCCTTCATACAGGCTCTGCTTTCAAACCATCAGGCACTCAGGCAATCGTTTTCATATCTGTTTGTAAAAGTCTGTGCTAAAATTTCAAAATGCAGTAGACTCTCTCCACATGGCGAGATCCCACTTACATGGTGATCCTTTCGGGAACACCAGGGAAATAATGAAATCTTCATGGCCTTTCTGAGGCTGCTGCAGCCGCTGCTACTAACCTTGGTTAATGATGTGGGCTCTTAACAATCTCTTGATTTGAAGGGGCTGTTTATATTCTGTCTCCAGGAGGCAAACCTAGGTGTGATGTCTGCTGGCCACAGAAGAGCTGGACTCAAAGGTCCTTTCTTTGCACTAAATGTGCTTGATGGGGACATTTCTCAGTCCCCTTGGAGCACCAATGCAAGTGATAAGAGCTTGTGTTGATGTGAAATAAATTGGACCAGGGTCTCCCCAACCACCTCAAGCAGAGATGGATTAGCCAATTCTACAGTAGAAGCCCACCGCCTCTAAGCTCAGGGTGTCAGAAGCCCTCCCAGGTCTCCACCGCAATCTTCCCCTGCTCAGATGCTCCAAGCCCTGGACCCAAATCTCTGGGTTCAGGAGTCCCTGGATAATTTCAGAATCTCCCGTAGGGTTGCTACAAACATTCTCCCCCTCTCAACTGTTCACTCCTGAGAGACTGTGGAGTGGGGGAGGGGAATGTCACAAGAAGTATCCCTTCACCGGCTCACAGGTGCTTCATTCAAAAATTACCCTTCATAATAGGAGAGGGAGGTGGTAAAGCTGAACAAATAAAGCAACAGTGGAGGCAGGCTGCACACTATCATGCCAGAGAGGAAGAAAAGCCAGAAACCAGGGAAGCTGGGAGCTAGAAGACCATGTCAATGAAGACACTGATGCCGAAATGTGTGGGAGTACACGAGAAGCAGAAGTTACACAAGAGGAGCGTTGAATTTTAAATTATCTGTACAACCATTTCATGCCCCTCCCGCTGGAGGTGAAGTCTAACTTCCCTCTTCTTGAAGATGGACCCGCCTGTTATTTAATTTATTTAGTGAAAGAATCAACATTCTGAAGGCTCTGGCCATTATAGGAACTCCATCTATGTATGTTGAGTAGGTGAATTGAGACAGGCTAGAACTTTGGGCTGAAATGAAGTTTAATAGAGATAAACACAATGCCAGTAGTCAAGTATGGATATGAGAGTTGGACTATAAAGAAAGCTGAGCACCAAACTGATGCTTTTGAACTGTGGTGCTGGAGAAGACTCTTGAGAGTCCCTTGGACAGCAAGGAGATCCAGCCAGTCCATCCTGAAGGAAACCAGTCCTGAATATTCATTGGAAGGGCTGATGTTGAAGCTGAAACTCCAATACTTTGGCCACCTGATCAGAAGAACGGACTCATTGGAAAAGACTCTGATGCTAGAAAAGATTGAAGGTGGGAGGAGAAGGGGATGACAGAGGATGAGATGGTTGGATGGCATCACCGACTCTATGGCCATGAGTTTGAGTGAACTCCAGGAGTTGGTGATGGACAGGGAAGCCTGGCGAGCTGCAGTCCATGGGGTCACAAAGAGTCAGACATGACTGAGTGACTGAACTGAACTGAGTACACGATGGGAAAAAGCTATTTTTTTCAGATTCAAGAAAAATAAAAAGATCTGGTTGTTAATATAAGTCCAAGCTGAGTTGCTCCAAAGCTTAATTAGCGTGTTTTCAGGCTGCAGACCTAGAATGCAAGTCCAAACACCGGAAGCGATGAGCAGATGCCTTTTTGCATTGGTAGCATCCTCTCTGTGACACTGTATTGTGTTATAAACATTGTTTTAAGACGCGCCTTGAAGATGGACTGTACCAACCTGGACTGCATTCAGAGAAAAATGATGATGACAGATCAGAATCAGAAAATCATACCATGTAGGGAGGAACTAAAGGTAACAAGATACTTTGTGTGAAAACATGGAGACCCAGGGATGAAATTTATTTCATGAAGTTTTCCTAGGCCATGCAACCTTTTGCTCTAAACTCTTGAGAGCTTCAGTTAGATCAGCATTACTTGTTTGTATTTGTAGGACCAGATTTGGAGCTTGGCTGGCATAGGGGAGCCCTGAGTCTAGTCTCAAGGTGAGCACAGGGTTAAAGGGGTGTTCCCTCACCTGTAGGACTGGCAGAAGATGGCTTTGGGGTGGTAAACAGAAAACTAAAATTTTTTAAAAAATGGAATAAGCCAGAATTCCAATCCATCTAGGGCTTGGGAAGAAGTTGGAACAAGACAGTGGATGTGTATAGGATCTCTTTTTTTTTTTTTTCCACTGTGATAATCCATAAAATACTTTTGAACAAAAGTTCAAATGTCCCAACCCTACGTGGGAAAGGCATTCAAAGCCCATTGCTCCCAATGCAGCATGCGAATGGCTTAGGAAGGAGGGAAAAGAGGCCTGCTGGAGAGAGGAAGGGAAGGGGGGATAGAGAATCTGTCAGTGGAACTTATTACCTTAGCTGGCCTTTTGGTGAGACCATGTACACGAACGCCCCACCTGCAGGGAAAATCCACCGGAGATTTTCGGTGACTCAGTGTGATGAGAGGCCTCATATTTTCACCTTCTCCCAGCTGCAGGAAGGGGCCCTGCTTTCAGGAGAAAACTCAATGTCCTCCTTCGGCTGTCTGGTGATCCAGCTCTCCTTTCCTAAGAGCTGAGGATACAGATTGCGCCTCCAGGCACTGAGTCTTGGAGCACACACCTGGCCCTGGAACGGCCCCACAGTAGGGTGTCAGTGAGTGCAACCCCTCTGCCGCCCTTGAGTGACTAAGTGACCTTGACCCACTCGCTTCCTTCCCTGCTGACACTGTCTCCAGCCCCAGCCCCACAAAGACAATCTCCCTCCCTTCCTTCTTGGAAGGCGTCTTTCTTAAGGGTAACGCTTTCCCCCTTCCCTAGGCACCTTCACTTACCTTCACAAGACTCATGGACCATTCTGTTTCTTGTTTCTCCTCCTCCAGAAACTCAGCATTGCCTGTTGCTCTAGGACACCCTTCCCTTGACTTCTAACCACCTGTCCTGACTTTTCACCTGCTTGATCACCCAGATCTCTGTTTGTTTTGCTGTTTCCTTTTCCTCCTCCTGACTTTGGTATTCCCCCAAAGCTCTGTCCTCAACATCTCACTTCTTTTCCCTAAATTCTGACCTTAAATTCTCCTACTGTTGCTCTGTCACCTCTAATCAGAAAGCCTGCACATTCTTGTCATCCCCATATGCACACTTGGCTCTAGAGGCTTTTCATGGATGGTTTCAAGGTCACCCCAGACTGAGTATGTTTTATCTATAACCCGCAGATGCCCCCTCTGGCTGTGAATGGTCACCCTTTTTTCTTCTCTAACCCCTTTCCCACCAATTCCATCACCCTTCCTCTTTTAATCACAGGCGGCCAGAAATCACCAAATTCTGTGCATTCTTAATTAATTAATTTTTACTGGAGCATAATTGCTTAGGAATAACGTTATGTCCGTTTCTGGTGCAACAGGGAATCAGCCATACGTATACCGTCATCTCCTCCCTTACTCCCCTCCCCGACCCCACCCCTCTCGGTCATCACAGAGCATCAGGCTGAACTCTGCGCTATACAGCAGCTTCCATGGCGGGAAGCGTTGACTAGCGTTATCCGCTTTACACTTGGCAATGGATACATGTCAATGCCACTCTCCCAGTCTGTTCTACCCTCCCTTTCCCCCGCTGTGTCCACGTGTTGTTCTCTGCATCTGCATCTCTATTCCTGCCCTGCAAGCCAGCTCATCTGCTCTACCGTTTTCCTAGCTTCCATGCATAAGTCGCTCTCTCAGTCGTGTCTTTATGACCCCGCGGACTGTAGCCCACCAGACTCCTCTGTCCATGGGATTCTCCAGGCAAGAATACTAGAGTGGATTGCCATTTCCTTCTCCAACGGATCTTCCTGGCCCCGGGATTGAACCCAGGTCTCCCACATTGCAGGCAGACGCTTTAACCTCTGAGCCACCAGGGAAGCCCCATGCATAACGCATTCTTAATTTCACTTGCCCATCCCTCCAGGCATTCACTCTTTCCATTCCATGGCTACCTCAGCCCTCCACACCATCCTTTTGACAGATAATACATCCTAACAGTGTCTCTCTCTAAATAGCAGGTCTAATGGAGAAAGGACCTCTGGATGAAGGGTACTTTTTTAATTGGTGGAAAATTGCTTTACAACTTTATGTTGGTTTCTACCATACAACAACTTTAATCAGTCAAATAAATGTATATGTATGTATATGTATGTATGAGCCTCCCTCTCCCCTACCATCCCCTCCAAAAGTCATCACAGGGTGCCAGGCTGGGCTCCTTGTGTTGCTACTTTCTCAGCTGGTCATACCTTCACCTCCCCCTGCTGTGTCCACAACTCTGTTCTCTACTGGGTTCATCAGTGCCATTTTTCTGGATTCCGTATATATGTGTTAATATATGATACTTGTTATTTTCTTTCTTACTTCACTCTGTATAAGAGGCTCTACGTTCATCCAACTCAGTACACCTGACTCAAATTCATTCCTTTTTCTGGCTGAGTAGTACTCCGTTGTATATGTGTACCACCATTTCTTTATCCATTCATCTGTCAATGGACAAAGCAGGCGAAAGGAACGGTAGCGCTGCTGGTAGACAGCATCCTTAGGAAAGAGAAGCAAGCAGACGGCATCCCTGTGGCTCGCGGCCAGGGCGGCAGGGGACACTGGTGCCCTTACCAGACCCACAGCTAGTCCCTGACCTCCCCCTTTTCCTGAAAGCGTTCTCTGGGGTTATTGAGACTCTGTGTGTACTTCAGAGCCTGGGTCAGCTCTTGTTCTCCTTCCTGGGATCTTTCTATATGACTGTAGTCCTTTCTCTGAACTCCTTTGGCATTTCCCCAATGTGACCAAATACCGCCAGCCATGGATATTTGGTTATTTCAGTTGAATAACTCTTGTTTACTTTCACTCCAGTCACCCTCCAGTTAGAAATGACTGGAGGATAGGAATTCTCTCTTATGATGAATGCCCTTATATTAGTATGGGGTGTGTAGTCCCCATGCCCCAGTATGCAGTAGGCAACTGAAGATATTTATTCAGCAATTATTAATATTTATTAAATAGCTAGTTTGTTCTAGATTCTAGTCTTGGTAGTAAGATAACAAAACAGAGCAAATCTCTGCCCTAATGAGGTGAATGTTCCAGTGAGGTCAGGAGGAATGAAACAGGGGTGGGAAAAATAGATAAAATACATAGTAAAACAACACATTATTATTTAATGTATTTTGTTGTTTATTTATTATTATTATAAATTATTATGGAATAATACCAGGTACAGTTGCACAATATAAGCACAGAAATTAATTATAGAGCACGTTAGAAGTTGATTTATGCAAAAAAGTAACAAGACTGGAAGATGAACAGTAACCATCAAAAGGGAGTAGGAAGAAACAACCAGTGAGAGAGGAATAAATACATATGATAATCACATACCTTAAAGAATGAGTGAATATACAGTATCAGGTGCAATGGGGGAGTCAATAAATTAAACAGCAGTAAATTAGTGTTCAATTATATGTTGAATAGATACTATCACATTTAATCATGAAATGAAGAAAGGGAAATTCATTGCAGAAAGGAACTGTCATGGTTTTCTCTGAAAGGCAGTGACCCAAGGGCAATGGTACACATTTAATAGCTCTTGGAGGGAAATATCGGGCTTCCCTGGTGGTTCAGATGGTAAAGAGTCTGCCTGCAATGTGGGAGACCTGGGTTCAATCCGTGGGTTGAGCAGATCCCCTAGAGAAGGAAATGGCAAACTACTCTAGTATTGTTGCCTGGAGAATCCCATGGACAGAGGAGCCTGGAGGGCTATAGTCCATGGGGTCACAAAGAGTCAGACAAAACTGAAGTGAATTAACAGCACGCATGCACAGAGGGAGATATCTCTTGCCCTTTACAAAAGAAAGAAAATAAAATCATGAAAGATTGTCACCTATGTGGAAAGCAAGTGAGATCAAATCATTCAAATGATCTTTATTTTCTTAGCAGAATCTACATGCTCTGTAAAAGGTCTCTAAATGTCATTTATCTCCCCCACCCCCACCCTGCAGGCAAATCTAAATCCCCATTTCTGTGGCTGCCTGAGCCTGTTCTATGATAAAGCAGCTACAATCTACAGCAATACACTCAGTTCTAAATCTCACACCTCCTCTCTCTGACACTAGTGAAGCGCAATAGAGCTCTAGGAAGATGCTCTTAAGAGCAGCTCACTGCTTTGCTCCTCACCTTGTGGATAAGGAAGTATCTTCTTGTTTTGGTAATTTTGATAGCGTAAAGCTGATCTCTGCAAACGTTTTCTATAAAGGGTCATCTCGTAAATATTTGGGGCTTCCTGGTCCCTATCGTCTCTTTGGTAATGACCCACCTCTGCTGTTAAGAGTGTAAAAGACAAGATAACATGTCAAAGATAGGAGTGGCTGAGTTCTCATAACACGTTATTTACAAATGCAGGCTGCGGATCAGATTCAGCTCTGGGTCCCTGTGGTTTGCTGGACCCTGGCGCAGACCACAGACCAGCCCCTCTGTGCTTTTGCCCTTGTTCATCCTCAGGGACCAATTCCACTTCCGAAATGAACTCCACACAATGGAGGGAAAGCAAGGATGAACACTTAGGTGTTGCTGCTGCTGCTTTCATTGTGGATGTTTCTTTGTTTGGAAGAGTCGCACTTAAACATTAAGCAAAGCAGCTGCTCTGGGAAAGATTTGTGTCACCAGCCCACGGCTCAGTTTTCCCCAGGGTTCTTCTGAGCATGTTACAGAACAGGACTGAGACCTGGTGAAATGAGAAATTACATTCCCTGTTATGTAATATTAGAACTGCTTGTTCAAACTCAAGGGTATCTCTTTCGAGAACAATATATTTCCTTGGCATTAATCGGAGAAGGCTGGAGGAAATTTGAATTTTCATGTGATCTCCTCTTTGCTTTTGTCATTAAGTTTCTCAGCAAAGATCTGACTCTTCAGAAGTGCACCCTGTTTAATTTAGTCACAGCTTAATGTAACCTTCCCTTGAACAGGACCTGGGGACGATTCCACGGCTTTCTTTCAATGTCTCTTTCAAGATGAAGATTCAAAGAAAGGTTTTTCTGTCTCTGGCAGTTTTGATATAAAGAAGCCATTAGCAAACTTGAAATGTGTAAATTACTCGGGCAACTCTAAGATGTGGCTGAAATTGTCAGGGCAGTGGACCTTCTCCCAGGAGGTTAATGTACAGAAGGGGGTGCTTGTTTCAACAAAGGGCTGAAAATAATACCCAGGAAATCACCTTCATGATCAAAAGCTGGATTGCTTTTTATTGCAGATGTGTATTACGATATGAATAGATAAAAAACCACTTTATTCTTCCTTGATGGCTTTTCCTTAGCACACATAGAATTAAAATGCAGTTCTGACTAATCCAGCAGAAAGTGCCTGGGTGCTCTCTAATTCATCAGCTTTAAGTCAGGACAGATACAGTCACAGTCATTTTTATATGCCTGTGAGGGATTTTTAATATTTTATAATAAAATCATCATCATCTTATACAACCTACACTCTGGATGTGGGAAAAAATGGGTCCAGGGATTCACAAATAAAAGAGAAGCAAAGGTTAAGTTTAAGGCATTATTTTGGGGACTTCTCTGTTGGTCCAGTGGTTAAGACTCTATGCCTCCACTGCAAAGGGTGTGGGTTTGATCCCTGGTTGGGGAACTAAGATCCCACATGCCATGCAGTACAGCCAAAAGCTTTAAAAAATCTTTTGTTAAAAAAAATAAAAATGGGTGGGAGGGGGATTCAGGATTGGGAACTTGTATACACCCGTGGTGGATTCATGTCAAGGTATGGAAAAACCAATACAGTATTATAAAGTAAAATAAAGTAAAAAGAATAATTTTAATTTAATAAATAATATTATTTATAAATATATTTATTTATTTATTATAAATAAATTTAATTATTATTAAATCGTACCACACATAGCAGTTAAAAGTCAAGGTTTTAACACAATGAAAATAAAAGTAATATTTATTTTAAAAAATAAAAATAAAACAACATTTTGGGCTGCAGTTTTTCTTTTTCCCTTCCTTAAAAAAAAGTCAACTTCAGCTTTAGCAGTATCATAGACACTGTAATCTTGAAAGTCTCTGCTACTCTGATTCTATACCTTATAAATCTTAGCGGAACATCTTTTTTCCCTAAGGATGTAATGGATAACTCTTTGTATTCCTGCCTTTTGTCAGGGCAGTTCTACTCAGTTATGGAATTTAACATAAGAGTATTTCTATTCTCTTGCTAGAAAATTAACACATGGATCCCAGAAGGTTGTTCTTCCTTCTAAGGAAGTAAAGTGTTTGATTCAAACTCTTTTTAAGAGGACTTCTACCAGGTCTAAGGGGGTGACGTGGATTTGACAGAAGGGATAAAGGAAGGGGAAATGGGTACTGCTTATCAATTAGAGTCTTGGATGACTTCCTATATGTCTCTCACCTGACTCTCTACCCTTTGTGGCAGACACTGCTAACCCACTTTGCAGAGAGGAACAGTTGAGACTCAGAAAGGCTGAGTTGCCCACAGTCACTCATTTTTAAGTGACTCTTTGAGCCCATGTCTCTCCAGTTTCAAATGATGTGGTATAAGTGAGGTACATCAAGTTAATTTATTTAATATTTAAGGTTGACAGCATGGAGCTCCAAGAGTAAGGTCTTCAATATTTTCAAACACACACACACACACACACACACAACCTCTCCAGTTAGCACAGTCTTTTGCCTCCTTCTAGAATCCTCCTTAAGCACTGACCTGTGAGCCTCAGGGTGAATCAGGTGTGACTGAACGCTGTTCGGTTACCTACAGCCCCGGTCGAGCTAGGTGCCAAGTCAGGGGATGGGTTTCTTAGCCAAGTTTGAGGCTCTAGAACAGTCTCACTTGCTGAATGTCCATCTCCTACAGAAACCTTGTGTTAGGCACACATTGACCTTGGAGGTGATGGGATAGTCAACTCAAAGGCCATGGGCTTCACAGAAAAAGACAGTCTTCTAACTATCATAGGATGGGTTAACCGTGACTTAGACCTGGAGTGGCCTGCAACCTTTTCCTCTAGAAATCATTTGGGGCTTCACTGAATAAGCAGTTCAGCTCCATTAGGGAAAGAACCTTCGAGAGAATCACTTCAGAGACCAATCTTTGTCATTGTGGATCCCTAAAGAATTTTCTGAGTATAATGAGCCCCAGAGGACTAGTACCCTCCTGTTCCAAACATCACATTGGGTGTTAGGTGTTATACAATCATGGCCAACTTTCCAGCAGCGTCTGAAGCTGAAAACCCACAAGCTCACACAGAGAAAACACATTTATTATGTCAAAGCCTGTCTTGTAGTCATTTCAGGAGACCCATTTCCTCTGTGAAACTGCAAACCAATTTCCTTGGGATGCCATTTAAGATGATTCATCCCCATTTTCAATCCATTTTTCCCATTTCTTATTGAGACCTTTCGCTTTTTGTTGCAGAAGGCCGGTTTTCCGTGCGCACAGCCTCGCTCTCGTGGTCCCCTTTGGTTTGCTCTGGTTTCTTTTCAGGCTTTCTGAGAGAGATCAAATTGTCTGAAATCTGTGGATGACTCATTTGTTCCTTCACGTCCTTCCCTGAGAACGCCACGCTACACTCCCCATTTCCAGACAGTGTGTTTCCTTTGTCACAGCTCAGGTGGCTGCACTGATTTGAAGAGCTTCTCCCACAAGTCCTGAAGTTCAGGTCGGCAGCTACATAAAAGGATTTCTGGGTTTGGTGGCAGGGCCAAGCTGTGGTCAAGGGGTACTCTGCCGTCTGCGACGTGCTTTTGTGTTTTGATGTGAACAGTTGACACGCAGGTGTATGTAATGGGCAATGCATGGGTTGTCATCCCCGCTCTAAGACATCTTTACACAGGAATTCCCCAGCGCCAGGAATTCCTCCTTGTCTGTTTGGTGCATTCATAAAATAAGTAAGACTCACATGATGGGAATATTAGAAAACTAACCCTGGGGCTTTCCTGGTGGCACAGTGGATAGGAAGCCACCTGCCAATGCAGGAGACATGGGTTCCATCCCTGGTCCGGGAAGATCCCACATCCTGGTGGACAACCGAGCTTTCACACCACAACTACCGGAACCTGTGCACTCTAGGGCCCCCAAGCCGAATGAGCCCACGTGCTGCAACTACTGAAGCCCTTGCCTCTCGAGGCTGTGGTCTTCAACAAGAGAAGGCACTGCGATGAGAAGCTCACACACCGCAGCTGGAGAGTAGCCCCTGCCGTTCACAGCTAGAGGAAAGCCCGCACAGGAGCAAAGACCCAGTGCAGCCAAAAGAAAGACTGAAAACTCACCCTGACTCAGTTCCGGAGGCTCACCCCACTGTGACTTTGCTCCTTCATATGATCTGTTCTGTCTCATGCCCTGGATCATTCATGTCCCTGGTAATTCCTCCCCCTATGGTGTATTTCATCCCACAGTCTTATGTGTAGAAAAGGCTTTATTTATGGATTCATTGGTGAATTAACTCATTTCACAAATATGGGTGTATGCCAGGGATTTGTTCCAAGTTGGGTTCCAGTGTTGTTTGTCCTGAAGCACTGGGCCATGGTAGGGGTCACTACACAGAGATGCTCAGATCCACGGGACCTCTGTTTTGCTTATGCACAATCCCCAAACCAAGTTCACCAAAGGGTGCTACAGTTCCTTCCGCCTCTTCTCGCTGGAGTTAAATAATTTAAAATTCTTCTCTGGTTGCCTAAGCAAAATTGCCATCATGTCTAAAATCCCATATAAATATAGGTACGGCACTGTCCTCAGTGTTTAAAGAAAAGGAGCAAGCAAGAACCAATGTCTCCAAACCCTCAGCCAAGAGCTGAATTTATACAGCAGCAAGCAATTGCCAAATGGCAAAGATGACAGGAAAGTTGTTTTTCTTGCTCACAGCCTGAATTCTAAATCGAGTCTTTGTTTTTGTTCTTGATATCCTGTTTCTAAGGTGAAGTATTTTCTGCAAACTTAGTTATAGAGGCTGAAGAGATTCAAGTCCTCAGATTTGTTTTACGAGCTAAATTACATCTTAAGACAAGTATGTTCGGTGCCTGCTCCTTGGAAGAAAGCCATGACTATTCTTGGAGCCACATTTGAGCTATTACACAACCTTGAACAAATCACTTGTTCATATGTGCTGTGTGGGTGCTAAGTCATTGAAGTCATGTCCAACTCTTTGCGACCTTATGGACTGTAATCTCCCGGGCTCCTCTGCCCATGGGATTCTCCAGGCAAGAATGCTGGAATGGGTTGCCATTGCCTTCTCAACGGAATCTTCCCCACCCAGGGATCGAACCCATGTCTCTTACTTCTCCTGAACTGGCAGGTGGATTCTTTACCACTAGTGCCACCTGGGTAGCCCATTTGTTCATGTGTGTGTGTGTGTGTGTGTGTGTGTGTGTGCATTGCAGGCAGATTCGTTACCATTGAGCCACCAGGGAAGCCCTTTGTTCATAGGGTCATCCCCAGTTGGTACACCTGAACACTGGGTCAAATGAAATTTCTTTCATTTTCCAGGGTTTGGTGATGTCTGATGGGAGAATGTTAATTACTATCTACACAAGTGTCTATATCCGCCCACCCCCACCCTCTGGTTCAAGATTACTCAATCAGCAAAGCCATCCTGAGAAAGATTAACCCACACAATGGCTCTTTATTTCACCACTGAGACACAGAAAGAGCAAAGCTGAGTACAACATTAAAATTAGCATCTTCTGTTTGGAGACGTTTCAGATGCTTTCAAGAACAGAGCTGTTAAGCAAGTAGCACCTCGCTGCTTTCTGATGACAGTAGTGGGACAGAGCCAGCCAGGGACGGGCTGCAAGGGGACGGTCTTTCACGTGGCAGAGTGTCTGCAACAACCCCTAGCGGCGTGTGCCATAAGGGAAGACATTTAACATTTTATTCTTCATGACCAGGAATGAGTTTTTGCAGCAGCGATAATAGCAGTGGAAGATGATGTCATTACCATCTAAACATAAGACAAACATAAATGGCAAAGAAAGGCAATGGGAAAAGTCGTGTACGTACAACAGATTGTCTGAAAAGATCACACAAAGATGCATCTGTGTTTTCCAGGTTTGATGAAGCCCTGCAGCCAGTTTACAGGACATTGAACTTTCAGTGGTTGAATCCTGACCTAGACTTTTTCAGGCTCATTGTATGTTACCTCAGGCAGGCAGGCAGGCTTCCCTTTGCTCCTTAACAATATCATCTCTTGCAGTACTGGGAAACTTTACAGTAACTTTGAAAATCTTCATAATGCACAAGTAGAGAGACATTCCAGGAGAACCTGCCCACATGAGCTGGCACTCTCAGAACAAACATGCTCTCTGGTTTTATTTGAGCACTTGCCCCATGGCTCAGATTGAGTTTCTGTACTTGAAACAAGGGTAGCATCTGACCTTTCCTTTCACTGGTCTCCATGAGACCAAATCCAGCCATTTACAATCACCAAACCCTCCAAAAGACATTGAATGAGATGAAAAGGTGACTGTCTATTGAACTTTTAATCTGGATCTGCCGGCATCAAAGTTGATGAGGCCCAGTTTACTGAGGGCTTCCACAAAAATCGAGACGTTCCCTGAGTGATGATAACCCTAGTGACATTTGCCTAAACAAGATCATCTATAAATTCAATATTTAAGAGAACGTTTTGGACTTCCCTGGTGCTCCAGCAGTTAGGAATCTGCCTGACAGTGCAGGAGACAGGGGTTTGATCCCTGATCTTGGAAGATCTGAATTGCCGCGATGCAACTAAACCCTTGTGCCACAACTACTGAGCATGTGCTCTAGAGCCTGGGAGCCACAGCCACTGAGGCCTGCCCACTCCATGGTGTGGGAGCCACACACAGCTAAAGCTCCCATGTGCCAAGACTACCGAAGCCCATGCACCCTGTGAGAAGCCTGTGCACCTCAGCTAGAGAGTAACCCCTGTTCACTGCAACGAGAGAAAGCCCGTATGCATCAGCAAAGGCTGAGCACAGCCAAAAATAAATAAATACATCGTTATAAAAAGAACGTGAAGAGGAATCCAAGGTCACGGCATGTGGCCGAGGTCAGTGAATAAATGCCTGAGGAGAACTTCTGAGAAGGTGGCCGGAAGAGAGAGAGACAGAAGAGTCCCCGCGAAAAGCAGCTGTTGTTGTGTGAGTCTTGTCTAACTCATTTTCATCCCCGTAGACTCTAGCCCACCAAGCTCTTCTACGTGAGAAGCAATAGAGTTGGGTACACGGAAGATGACTGATAAACAAAGGAAAATCACATTCAGGAGGAAAATCAAGAATACCAGAGGATTCTAACACAACATTGTCAATCAACCACACTCCAATATAAAATTAAGTTAAATTTTAAAAGAATACCAGAGGAAGAAACTGAGGGAGAGAGCATAAGCTCAGGAGGGGAAAGGGAGCGAGCAAGGAAGAGGAAGAGAGACCTGAGCGGGGAGAGAGAAAAGTGCTGCGTGCTTCATCTTTGAGAGGAGAGAAAAACAAAAGACCTCACTGGCAGTTTGGTATTGCTGTGTCTGGTTTAAAGAAGAAAATTCTAGACATTCAGGCTCACAGAATCAAAGCACAGTTGAGAGTCCACCTATCAAGAGAATTCTGTGATCTGAGAATGGGTTCGATCAGTACAGGTGGTTTGAGAAGACACTGATGAGACCACGGGCAGTTGGGAGGGGATGTGTGGCTTCCCTGATTCCTCTGAACAGAGCTCTAGGCACCGCAAGGCCACCTAAGGAGGGTGAGGTCCCTGGACTATATTTTGATCACTGTTGAAGATTTTATGGAACTGGAGAAAAGTGGTGCACGCCTAGAAAGGGAGACTTATGAAGAGACCAAGCCCTGAGCCTTCGGAGTGGGAACACTGACTCCAAGACCCTAGACTACCGGAGAACTAACCCAGGTCAGTTCAGTCCAGTTCAGTCCCTCAGTCGTGTCCGAGTCTTTGCGACCCCATGAATCGCAGCACGCCAGGCCTCCCTGTCCATCACCATCTCCCGGAGTTCATTCAGACTCACGTCCATCGAGTCCGAGAGGCCACGGAGCATCAAATAGTGAGAACTCCCACAAAGGAAACCACTTGAATACAAGACCCAGCATCACCCAACCACCAGTAGCACCTTGTTCAGGACGCCTCCTCTAAACAACAAACAAACAAAAATACAAATCCAATACACAGGATTACCACGTCACTCAGCCTTGCCCATCAGAGGAAAAACAAACAAACAAAAACTCAGCACAGATCTCACCCTATGCCAAGCTTATACAAACTACTGGACCAAACTTAGGAGGGCAGAAACCAAAAGGAAGTAAGAATTCAACCTTGAAGACTGGGAAAAGAAAATCTCAAACACAATAAATTTTAAAAAAAAATAATGAAGAAAAGGAAGGGAAATACTGCACAAATAAAGGAGCAAACTAGAAACACAGAGATCCAAATAAATGAGGAAATAGGCAAACTACCTGAAAAAGATTTCAGAATAGTGATAGTAAAGATGATCAAAAACCTTGAGAGCAAAATGGAGAAAACGCAAGAATCAATTAACAAAGATGTAGAAGAATCAAAGAATAAACATGCAGAGACAAGCAACGCAATTACTGAAATTAAAAATACTCTAGAAGGAATCAATAGCAGAATATCTGAAGCAGAAGAATGAATCGGTGAGCTGGAAGATGAAATGGTGGAAATAACTTCTGAAGAGCAAAATAAAGTAAAAAGAATGAAAAGAACTAAGGACAGTCTCAGAAACCTCTGGGACAATATCAAAAGCATGAACATTCAAATTATAGGTATTCCAGAAGAAGAAGAGAAAAAGAAAGGGTATGAGAAATTTTTTTGAACAGATTATAGTTGAAAATTTCCCCAACATGGAAAAGGAAATAGTCAATCAAGTCCAAGAGGTGCCAAGAGTCCTATACAGGACAAACCCAAAGAGAAACACACCAAGACACATACTAATCAAACTAACAAAGACTAAACACAAATAAAGAATACTAAAAGCAGCAAGGGAAAAGCAACAAGTAACATACAAGGGAAACCCCATATGTTTAACAGCTGATCTTTCAGCAGAAACTCTGCAGGCCAGAAGGGAATGGCAAGATATATTTAAAGTATTGAAAGGGAAAAACCTATAACCAAGATTACTGGACCCAGCAAAGGTCTCACTCAAAATTGATGGAGAAATCAAAAGCTTTTCAAACAAGCAAAAGTTAAGAGACTTCAGTACCACCAAACCAGCCATCAATATGCCAGCAAATTTGGAAAACTCAGCAGTGGCCACAGGGCTGGAAAAGATCAGTTTCCATTCCAACCCCAAAGACAGGTAATGCCAAAGAGTGTTCACACTACTGCACGATCGCACTCATCTCACACACTAGTAGAGTAATGCTCATTATTCTCCAAGCCAGGCTTCAACAATACGTGAACTGTGAACTTCCAGATGTTCAAGCTGGTTTTATATAAGGCAGAGGAACCAGAGATCAAATTGCCAACATCCACTGGATCATCGAAAAAGCAAGAGAGTTCCAGAAAAACATCTATTTCTGCTTTATTGACTATACCAAGCCTTTGACACAATTGTGGATCCACAATAAACTGTGGAAAATTCAGAAAGAGATGGAAATACCAGAACACCTGACCTGCCTCTTGAGAAATCTGTATGCAGGTCAGGAAGCAACACTTAGAACTGGGCATGGAACAACAGACTGGTTCTAAATAGGAAACGGAGTACGTCAAGGCTGTATATTATCACCCTGCTTATTTAACTTCTAGGCAGAGTACATCATGAGAAATGCTGAACTGGAATCAAGATTGCTGGGAGAAATATCAGTAACCTCAGATATGCAGATGACACCACCCTTATGGCAGAAAGTAAAGAAGAATTAAAGAGACTCTTGATGAAAGTGAAAGAGGAGAGTGAAAAAGTTGGCTTAAAGCTAAACATTCAGAAAACGAAGATCATGGCATCTGGCTCCATCACTTCATTGCAAATAGATGGGGAAACAGTGTCAGACTTTATTTTGGGGGGCTGCAAAATCACTGCAGATGGTGACTGCAGCAATGAAAGTAAAGAACGCTTGCCCCTTGGAAGAAAAGCTATGACTAACCTAGACCCCATATTAAAAAGCAGAGACATTAACTTTGCCAACAAAGGTCCATCTAGTCAAGGCTATGGTTTTTCCAGTAGTCATGTATGGATGCGAGAGCTGGACCATAAGGAAAGCTGAGCACCAGAGAATTGATTCTTTTGAACTGTGGTGTTGGAGAAGACTCTTGAGAGTCCCTTGGACTGCAAGGCAATCTAACTAGTCCATCCTCAAGGAGATCAGTCCTGAGTGTTCATTGGAAGGACTGATCTTGAAGCTGAAACTCCAATACTTTGGCCACCTGATGCGAAGAGCTGACTCATTGGAAAAGCCCCTGATGCTGGGAAAGATTGAAGGCGGGAGGAGAAGGGGACGACAGAGGATGAGATGGTTGGATGGCATCACCAACTCTATGGACATGAGTTTGGGTAAACTCTGGGAGTTGGTGATGGACAGGGATGCCTGGCATGCTGCAGTCCATGGGGTCGCAAAGACTTGGACATGACTGAGCAACTGAACTGAACAGACTGAAACCAGCTTTATAACAATTGTTAAAGGGACTTATATAGTCAAGAAATACAAGAGAAGAAAAAGATCAACAAAGTCTAACCCCAAACAATTCAGAAAATGGCAATAGGAACGTATATATCAATAACTACTTTAAATGTAAATGAATTAAACACTCCAACCAAAAGACACAGACTGGCTGAATGGATACAAAAGCAAGACCCATATATATGCTGTCTACAAGAATCCCACTTCAGACCTAAAGACACATGTAGATTGAAAGTGAGAGGACGGAAACATATATTCCATGCAAATGGAAACAAAAGAAAGCGGGAGACAAAACAGACAGACATATCAGACAAAACAGACCTTAAAATAAAGATGACAAGAGATAAGGAAGGACATTACATAGTGATCAAGGGATCAGTCCAAGAGTAAGACATAGCAATTGTAAATATCTATACACCTAACATAGGAGTACCTCAGTACATAAGAAAAGCACTAACAGACAAAAAAGGAGAAATTGACAGTAACACAATAATAGCAGGAGACTTTAACATCCCACTCACACCAACAGACAGATCATCAAAACAGAAAATTAATAAAAACACAAGTCTTAAATGATACATTAGATGAGAGGGATCTCATTGATATCTTCAGGACATTCCATCCAAATGTAGAAGAATGCACCTTCTTCTCAAGTGCACATGGAACATTCTTCAGGATAGACCACATCTCGAGTCACAAATCAAACCTCAGTAAATTTAATAAAATTGAAATCATATCAGGCATCTTATCTAACCACAACGCTATGAAACTAGATATCAATCATAAGAAAAAAAAGTAAAGAACACAAGCACATGGAGATTAAATAATACATTTCTAAATAACCAATAGGTTACCGAAGAAATTGAAAGGGAAATCAAAAAATTTCTGGAAACAAATGACAATGAAAACGTGACAACTCAAAACCTTTGGGATGCAGCAAAAGCAGTTCTAAGAGGGAAGTTTATAGCAATACAATCTTACCTCAAGAAATAAGAAAAACATCTAAATGACAACCTAACTTCACATCTAAAACAACTGGAAAAAGAAGGAAAGAAGCCCACCAAAATTAGGAGAGGGAAAAATATCATAAAGATCAGAGAAGAAATAAGCCAAAAAGAAATGATAGAAGCAATGGTAAAGATTAATAAAACTAAAAGCTGGTTCTTTGAGAAGATAAACAAAATTGACAAACCTTTAGCCAGACTCATCAAGAAAAAAGAGAGAAGAATCAAATCAACAAAATTAGAAATGAAAAATGAAAAAAAAAGAGGTTACCACAGACAATGCACAAATACAAGGATTATAAGAGACTACTCTGAACAACTACATGGCAATAAAATGGATAAGCTGGAAGAAATGGCCAGATTCTTAGAAAAGTTCCATCTTCCAGGACTGAATCAGGAAGAAATAGAAAGTATGAGCAACCTAGTTTCAAGCACTGAAATTGAAGCTGTGATCAAAAATCTCCCAAAAAACAAAGCCCAGGACCAGATGGCTTCACAGGAGAATTCTATCAAACATTTAGAGAAGAGCTAATGCCTATCCTTCTAAAACTCTTTCAAAAATTGGAGAGGGAGGAACAATTTCAAACTCATTCTATGAAGCCGCCATTACCCTGATACCAAAACCAGACAAAAACAACAACAAAAAAGGAAAACTATAGGCCAATATCACTGATGAAGATAGATGCAAAAATCCTCAACAAAATTTTAGCAAACAAAATTCAGCAACACATCAAAAAGCTCATACACCATGAGCAAGTTGGGTGCATTCCAAGAATTCAAGGATTCTTCAATATATGCAAATCAATCAATGTGATATACCATATTAACAAATTGAAAGATAAAAACCATATGATAATCTCAATAGATGCAGAAAAAGCCTTTGACAAAATTCTGCACCCATTTGTAATGAAAACACTTCAAAAAATGGGCATCGAAGGAACCTACCTCAACATAGTAAAAACCATGTATGGTAAGCCTAAAATAAACATTATTCTCGATGGTAAAAAACTGAAAGCATTCCCCTTAAGATCAGGAACAAGACAAGGGTGTCCACTTTCACCACGATTATTCAACCTAGTCTTGGAAGTCCTAGCTATAGCAATCAGAGAAGAAAAAGAAATAAAAGGAATCCAGATCAGAGAAGAAGTAAAGCTCTCACTGTTTGCAGGTGACATGATACTGTACATAGAAAACCCTAAAGATACTATCAGAAAATTACTAGAGCTAATCAGTGAATTTAGCAAAGTTGCAGGATACAAAACCAATACACAGAAATCAGTTGCCTTTCTATATACTAGCAATGAAAAATAAGAGAGAGAAATTAAGGAATCAATCCCATTCACCATTGCAACAAAAAGAATAAAATATCTAGGAATAAACTTACCTAAGGAGACAAAAGAACTGAACACAGAAAATTATAAGACAGTGATGAAAGAAATCAAAGGTGACATAAACAGATGGAGAGATATTCCTAGGTAGGAAGAATCAATATCAGTATTGACTATACTACCAAATACAATCTACAGATTCAATGCAATCCCTATCAAATTACCAATGGCATTTTTCACAGAACTAGAACAGAAAATTTCACAGTACATATGGAAACACAAATGACCCCAAATAGCCAAAGCAGTCTTGAGAAAGAAGAATGGAGCTGGAGGAAACAACCCTCCTGACTTCAGATTATACTACAAAGCTACAGTCATCAAGATAGTATGGTACTGGCTCTAAAACAGAAATATAAACCAATGGAACAAGATAGAAAGCCTGGAAATAAACCCATACACTTATGGGTACCTTAATTTTGACAAAGGAGGCAAGAATATACAGTGGGGCAAAGACAGCCTTTTCAATAAACGGTGCTGGAAAAACTGGACAGCTACATGTAAAGAATAAAATTAGAACACTTCCTAACACCATACACAAAGATAAACTCAAAATGGATTAAAGACCTAAATGTAAGACCAGAAGCTATAAAACTCTTAGAGGAAAACATGGGCAGAACACTTGAAGACATAAATTAAAGCAAGATCCTCTATGATCCTCTTCCTAGAGTAATGGAAACAAAAACAAAGGTAAGCAAGTGGGACCTGATTAAACTTAAAAGCTTTTTCACAGCAAAGAAAACTATGCTAAGTCACTTCAGTCATGTCCAACTCTGTGCAACCCCATAGACGGCAGCCTGCCAGGCTCCCCCATCCCTGGGATTCTCCAGGCAAGAACACTGGAGTGGGTTACCATTTCCTTCTCCAGTGCACGAAAGTGAAAAGTCAAAGTGAAGTTGCTCAGTCATGTCTGACCCTCAGCGACCCCATGGACTGCAGCCTACCAGGCTTCTCCATCCATGGGATTTTCCAGGCAAGAGTACTGGAGTGGGGTGCCATTGCCTTCTCCAAAAGAAAACTATAAGCAAGGTGAAAAGCCAACCCTCGGAGTGGGAGAAAATAATAGCAAATGAAACAACTGACAAAGGATTAATTTCCAAAATATACAAGCATCTTATACAACTCAATACCAGAAAAAACAAACAACCCAGTCAAAAAATGGGTAAAAGACTAAACAGACATTTCTCCAAAGAAAACATACAGATGGCTAACAAACACATGAAAAGATGCTCAAAATCGCTCATTATTAGAGAAATGCAAATCAAAACTACAATGAGATATCACCTCACACTAGTCAGAATGGCCATCATCAAAAAGTCTACAAACAATAAATGCTGGAGAGGGTGTGGAGAAAAGGGAATGCTCTTGCAGTGTTGGGCATGTAAATTGATACAGCCACTATGAAAGATGGCATGGAATTTCCTTAAAAAACTAGGAATAAAACCACCATAAGACCCAGCAATCCCACTCCTAGGCATATACCCTGAGGAAACAAGGATTTAAAAAGAGACATGTCTCCCATTGTTCATTGCAGCACTATTTACAGTAGCGAGAACATGGAAGCAACCTAAACGTCCATGAAGAGATGAATGGATAAAGAGGTTGTGGTGCATACACACAATGGAATATCACTCAACCATAAAGAGGAACTCATTTGAGTCAGTTCTAATGAGGTGGCTGGACCTGGAGCCTATTAGACAGAGTGAAGTAAGTCAGAAAGAGAAAGCTAGATATCGTATACTAATGCATATATATGGAATCTAGAAAAACGGTATTGAAGTTTATTTGCCAGGCAGCAATGGAGAAACAGACATAGAGAACAGACTTATGGACATGGGGAGAGGGGAGGAGAGGGTGAGAGGTATGTTGAGAGCAACATGGAAACTTACATTACCATATGTAAAATAGATAGCCAATGGGAATTTGCGGTATGGCTCAGAAAATGCAAACAGGGGCTCTGCATCAACCTAGAGGGGTAGCATGGGGAGGGAGATGGGAGGGAAGTTCAAAAGGGAGGGGATATATGTACACCTATGGCTGATTCTTGACAGAAAACAACACAATTCTATAAAGCAATTATCCTTCAATTAAAAAATTGATAAATTTAAAAGAAAAGAATACCAGAGAAGAGAAGAGGTAGTAACTGCAAAAAAAACATACAAATTCCATTGTCGACTAGAAAATGGAAGCAATGAAAATCCTCAGTATTGCAATTTTGAGTGCTACTTCAGTCTCTTTTAGATTTAAAAGACACCATAGAATAAACATCTCTCAGAACAAATTAAGAAAAAGAAACCCTTAAGGATAGAAAAGATGTCTCTATTCCAGAGAAATAATCAGTAACATAATCAAATAAGTGAGAAAAGAAGCTTATTATACATGTTTGCTCTTACCAGCTGTATTACAAACTTTTGAAATTTGATGTTAGTAAATTTTTTCACTTTTAAGGATCACAAATAAAATTAAAGATAAAACAATAGACCCTGGGCAAATGTTTTTTTATCATGTGATTTTTTTTTGGTAGGGAGAATGAAATATTAGAACACTATAAGTCTGTTTTTTTACCTGCCACCTTGAGAGCAAAAACTCCATCTCCTTAGGCAAAGTGGGCTAAGAACCCAGTACAGCCTGGTGTACATGTGATTGTTGTTGCTGTTGTTCAGTCACTCAGTTGTGTTCGACTCTTTATGACCCCATGGACTACAGTACCCCAGGCTTCCCTGTCCTTCACTATCACCCAGAGTTTGCTCAGACTTATATCCATCAGGTCAGCATTGCAATCCAACCATCTTATCCTCTGTTGCCCCCTTTTCCTCCTGCCCTCAATCTTTCCCAGCATCAGGGTCTTTCCCAATGAGTCAGCTCTTTGCATCAGGTGGTCAAAGTATTGGAGTTTCAGCTTCAGCATCAGTCCCTCCAATGAATATTCAGGGTTGATATCCTTTAGGATGGACTGGTTGGATCTCCTTGCAGTCCAAGGGACACTCAAGAGTCTTCTCCAACACCACAATTCAAAAGCATCAATTATTCGGTGTTCAGCCTTCTTTATGGTACACATGAAATCACAATAAATGTTTTCCCATAATTAAAGCCAGTCAGTGGTCATGTATGGATGTGAGAGTTGGACTATAAAGAAAGCTGAGCACAGAATTGATGCTTTTGAACTGTGGTGTTGGAGAAGACTCTTGAGAGTCCCTTAGACTGGCAAGGAGATTCAACCAGTCCATCCTAAAGATCAGCCCTGGGTGTTCATTGGAAGGACTGATGTTGAAGCTGAAACTCCAATACTTTGGCCACCTGATGCAAAGAGCTGACTCACTGGAAAAGACCCTGATGCTGGAAAAGATTGAGGGCAGGAGGAGAAGTGGACGACAGAATGAGATTGTTGGATGGCATCACTGACTCAATGGACATGGGTTTCGGTGGACTCTGGGAGTTGATGGACAGGAAGGCCTGGCGTGCTGCGGTTCACGGAGTTGCAAAGTCAGACACGACTGGGCGACTGAACTGAACTGAAAGCCAGTCAGGGCTTTCCAGGTGGCAACTAGTGGTAAACAAACCACCTGCCAATGCAGGAGATGCAAGAGACTCGGGTTCCATTCCTGGATCAGGAAGATTCCCTGGAGTAGGAAAAAACAACCCATTCCAGTGTTCTTGCCTGGGGACTCCCATGGACAGAGGAGCCTGGCAGGCTATGGTCCATAGTGCCTCAAAGACTTGGACACAACTGAGTGACTGAACACACACAAATCTGGTCGAGGCAAAATAATACAAAGCTCCCAGACATCTCATAGATTTTAAAAAAATTAAAGAAGTAATTTTATTGTTAAATGATCGGCAGCTCCTTGTCTAGCAGGGTGGGCGTTTTTTTGAAATGTTGACAATTTCTTAGGTGCTGAAGTAAATTTTGCTGAAAGTTACCCATCTCTATACAAGATTTCTACCAGAAGCCTTGGTTGTCAGTCTCTACCAGCTTCCCCTTTCCACTCAAAAGGTATTTCAAAAACAACACACATACACACCCTCCATGAGCTGGGTATTATTATTCACACTTATAATCAGAGACCTAGCTCTAGGACCTAAATGACTGGACCGAGGAGCACCAGCCATCAGCCAGAGTGTCAGGATCTCAGCCAGGTGGAAAGGGTTCTCTCCACCTGCTCAAGCCGCCTCTGGAATTCCACAAGCCAGCTATGATCAGCAAATGCCAGCCATACCCACCTTGCTTTCTTGAGTACCCTACTCTGGCTGAATATCCGACTCAGTGGATGTGAGTTTGAGCAAACTCTGGGAGCTGAAGGACAGGGATCCCATGCAGTCCATGGGGTCACAGAGAGTCAGACACGACTGAGCAACTGAACAAATTCTGATTGGCAGCATTTTAATCCACAACACAAAGAGTTTTAAGATATATGTATAGATAGTTTGAGTGAACTCTGGGAGTTGGTGATGGACAGGGAGGCCTGGCGTGCTGTGATTCATGGGGTTGCAAAGAGTCGGACACAACTGAGTGACTGAACTGAACTGAACTGATAGATAGATAGATATCTTATATATCTATGCATACGTATGTGTGTATATATAAAACTTTCTTCTCTCTATGGGGTCACAGATTTAGATTCTTTTTCTTTCTTCAAGCTTACTTGGCCCTGTCACTGTAGCACCACTCTGGCAGGAAAAGAACTATAGGTCCATGATGGAGGCTTAGTCTTGGAAAGAGGGTGGGGAGAGCTGGGGGATGCCCAGGGGACAGGGCATCTTGGGCTGGTTTCCTCCGATGCATCATAGTCGCAGTAACTGGTAAACGCTGGGCATGCTGGAGATGGATGCTCTCTGCTTTTCCTTCTGGGAACCTTTCTGAGCATTCATCTTGTAGGTCTCATGACATTTCTGGTAAGCTGAAGTCTCAGCGAGAAGAAATATGGAGCTGACAGAGGAATATAGATATGCAGAGGGTGCCAATGAGTTTGCTCCCAGAAAATACCCATGGGACACTCACACTCAGAGGAACTCTGGATCCTCCTCCTGTGGTCCAGCCACAGCTTCTGCCACAGAGAACAGCTCCCCAGTGGAGGCTTTCACTAGCTTAAATCCCAACCACAATGAATAGAAGTTTCTCTTGAATAAGCGAGCCGTCTTGTCCAATAGTTACCTAGAAAGTTCTGTCTCTCAGTTATTACTTTAATTGTTCATCATTGCTTCTATGGCCTCTTTATTGCTGAGTCTGGGATCCTGGCTTCTTCAGGATGTATCAGGATCTAATCTATAATGGTGATGATGCCTAGAGCCCACTGTTAGAACCAGAGGTTTGAAAACCTAGGGCCAAACAAAACCACAACGAAAACACTAAACTCCTCCTGACATGAGGCATACTAACCCAATTCACACTACATAAAAATTCAAAAATTAGTTTATAAATTGAAAATGAGATCCAAATACTGAAACATGTTCTCCATTCGTGTTCAAGGGACATCTGAATTGCCACTGGAGTGTTTCCTACCTTTACCCGATGGTGATTATGTTGTGAAGTTTCTATCCTTTGGGTAATGTTGCTGCTGCTGCTGCTGCTGCTAAGTCGCTTCAGTCGTGTCCGACTCTGTGCGACCCCATAGACAGCAGCCCACTAGGCTTCCCTGCCCCTGGGATTCTCCAGGAAAGAACACTGGAGTGGGTTGCCACTTCCTTCTCCAATGCATGAAAGTGAAAAGTGAAAGTGAAGTCTCAGTTATGTCTGATTCTTCGCAACCCTATGGACTGCAGCCCACCAGGCTCCTCCGTCCATGGGATTTTCCAGGCAAGAGTACTGGAGTGGGGTGCCATTGCCTTCTCCATTAGGTAATGTTAGGGTAATATTAGGGCCCAATAAAACATGCAAGGAGGCAGGGACCTCTGTGAGGAGGATAATGAAGCTTAAGAAACCGTCATGAACCGCCTTCCAAAGCCACACAGAGTTTGCCTCTTGTGGTTGCTTTGTCTCCCCAAAGCTATCCCTTTTCCTTTGTATCAACCAATCAGCTCTTACATGATCCTAATTTTTTTTTAGAATAAATATTGATTTTCAATGCATGTGCAGTAAAAATATTAAATATACATCCACCTACACTGTGACTTTGGGCCATTTCTTCTTTCTCTTGAAATGGCACAAAACAATAAATGATTCATTCCACCGAGGAGCTAGCTGTGAATATATCACTAAGTGTTCTGATTTTTCAATTCAACAACATTAGGGTGCTTGGTAATGAATTACTAAGGGGCCTTGTTCAGGAAATGTCAGTGCCACTTTCCTGAAATGACATTATTTCAGTTCCAAATTGGATGGTCAACTGGAAGAACAGTGAGAGTTAAGGAAAACATCAGTTAATTTTGTTAAAAGCAAAAGTTACCTAAAGTTCAAGTGATCTATTTCCAAATGGATGTTTGTGCAGAAATGTCCCAGTATTTGTAAGAATTAATAATAATAATAGCGAGTACAAAGGGAACTCAGATGCACAGGAGAGGAAAGCAAAGGTTTGTTTCCATAACAACTTGCTACTAAAATTAAGGACTGATGAAAAATTAAACACAGCTAACCACAGGCTAGAATGCTACAAGGTAGCATCAAGGATGGTTGCAAATTTACTCTCTCTGAAGATCCTAGAGGATAATCACCGTTGACTGAGTCAGTCCATCAACGGTCTTTATGTAACCACAGCATTGTCCAGTTAGTAAATACATTGCTCAGATTCCAAAAAGCACAGGGCATGATGCCTGCTCTGGTAGAGCTGAGGTCGATCCAGGGAAAGTCATCTGTGTATGTGAAACAGTTGATGTAAAATTAAGTGCTGCATCGGATGCCCAGGAAATAATGAGAATTCAGCAAAGAGAAAGAACATTGCAGGTGGGAGTGATCTAGAAATACAGCTGCCCCTGGAGTGGACGCTAGAAGGCTAGGCAAATACTGGGGAAGAAAAAAGAGCAACAATTGTTGTGATCATGGTTTTTACAAAGCATATAATGCACAGTTTTTCATCTTGACCATTTTTAGGTGCCTACTGCAGTTGTGTGAGCCATATGCCTCTTTTTGGGCAATAGAGATACAGAATTTTTCATCTCACGAAACCAGAACTCTACATCTCCCCACCTCACGGCCCCTGGGAACCACCATCATACTTTCTATCTCTGTGAATCTGACTGCTTTAGACACTGCACGTAAGTGGAATGTGGCTTATTTCATTTAACATAATGTCTTTGAGTTTCATCCTCGTTGCCGCATGTGACAGGATTTCCTTCTCTTTTTCAGACTAAATAATAGTCCTCTGTATAGATCACATTTTCTTTATCCATTCCTGCATCAGTGGACAGACGATGCACGATTTCGACCTCTCAGCTATTGTGAATAACGCTACTATGAACAGGTGTGCAAATACCACTTTGAGATCCTGGTTTCCATTCTTTTGTCTATTTCCCAGAGTGGGATTGCTGGATCATGCGGTAATTCTATTTTTAATTTTTGAGGAACTTTGAAAAGGTGCAAAATTGTTGGCAAGGTGACTCCTTTGTACAGGAGGGTTAGTGAGATGGACGGTGTGGCCAGAGCCGGGGTGGGAGACAATCATGAAGGGTCAGTGGACTGAGAGACCATCGCAAGGACTTGGCTCCTTCTTGTGTGAGATGCGGAGTCCCTGGAGGGTCGAAAGCAGCACAGTGACATTTTCGAAGGCCTGCAGCTGCTTCAGCTGTAGGAGAGCGGAGACAGCAAGAGAGCAGACACGGGATGAGAGCCTCCGGGCAAGATGCGGTGCCGTGCAAGTACTGGGATTTCGGGACTGCTAGCAGGGAGCTGAGAAGTTGCTGGTTCTGACTGTATTGATAAAAGAGAGGTGACGGCATTTTTTGATAGGTTGGATGTCTAGAGATAGAGGACTCTCACACGACATCAAAGTTTTTATCCTGAGCAACTAAAAGTTTGGCATTGCAATTACTGAAGTGTGAAAAACTGAGGGAAAAATCTGGGGTTTTTTTTGTGGGATGTCAGTCATTTCAAAAATTAGATCTGCAGAAGTACACAGTTAAATAGGAGCCTGGACGGGGAGATTATTACCCTCACCCATCTGAGATGTGATGAAGGACAAGGTGATGAGGATAAACAAGGGATTCTGGGAGGTGTCTCTAAGGTAAAGTGACAACACCTGCTGATAGAACAAAAATCACAAATCAGTGAAATGTCAGAGGCTCCAGACTGGAGATGAGAATAATATAATGTAGGTCACATCAACATGCAGAATATTGTCGGGGGTAGCTGCACCTTTTATAATCTCATTAATACATGATTCTAGGAATCCTGTTTCCAAAATGCACACCTAACTGCTCTGATGAGGTTTCCACACACGAGCAAGACTTGGGGACAAGCTTTCGGTGTCAAGTCATTAGAAGGGAGAACTAGACATATTTGAGGCTCCCATCTTCCCCAAAGTACTCAAAATTACAGAGTCACAAATGCAAGTCTTCAAGCACTCTTTGACCTTTCTATGTTCAGCTTTTCCTACTGTATAAAACACTTCAGTGTCCAGACTCAAGTCTCAAGGTTGAGGGGAGCAGGACCATTTCTCAGTAAAAATATCAAAAAGGTGGAGAAATATTCTGGGACAGTGTATCAGCCACATGAGTACAAGCATCAGTCAAAACTGATCGTGTTGTATACTTAAGATCAGCACATTTCACTGTACACGTCACATTCCAGTTTAGGCGATGGAACATCCATTCAAGGTCAAGTGTATTGACCTGAGGACAGGAGGCTGAGGGAAACAGACAAAGCTGTGATCCTAGTAGCAATGATGCCAATAATCAAGCCCCAGATTCAGAACTCTGCTCCTGCTAGCTCATCTAATCCAGTCCTCAGTCATTGCAAAGAACCGTGAGCATCCCATCTAAGAAGGAAGAAGAAGGGTGCCATTGGCAGTGCAGGGCAACGATTATAAGCATTACATACAGATCACGGCAGAAAATCCTGCTTTACATAAATCAAGGGGAAACTGAATCAGGTCTGAGCCAACATGAAACAATGTTTGCAGGATACTAGGTCCAAGATACAAGAGCAAATCCAGGTCAAGTCACGTCCAGTGGCTGATGTGATGCAGGAGAAATCTCACGTACCTGGGAAAAGAGGGCAGAAAGCAGCGCAGATGGGCACCCTGCCCTCTGTAGACACACTCCGCAGGCCTGCTGCCTGGTCTCCTGAATGGATCCCCCAACCCCCTGCAGAGAGACACAGCTCCACTTTCCAGCAATTCCAGGCAAGTACAGTGTGGATGGTGCAGAGCTGACATCACATCCCAGCGGCTCTAGCTACACTCTGTCCTCTTACTAAACTATCCTAAAAGGATGTGATACCTTTCTTTCCTTTTGATCCATTAGCTCACAAGAACTCTCACTGCTCTGTTTGCCTATCCACAGTTGCAGCAAAACCAGTTCAATGATCTCTGATGCAGACCTCTCCAAGGGGTATTGGAAGAGTAAGTCTGAACACACAGGACTGATCGTGTGTGTTGAACATACAGGACTGACTGCATGTGTTTCCCTCTGCTCATACTACCCCTACTCAAATGGCAGGAAAGCAATGACAACAGCTTTCCTATGTAGGAAAAAGAGGTTAAACACAAGTGTCACCAGCAATACATTGCAAGATGCGGAGCAGACAGGAGTGGTATAGGACTTGGCAGAGGGGATAGTTAAGTGCCTCTAAATGAAAGATGTTTATGAGAAGGGACATGCCTCTCTTTACAGGACTGTTGAGAGGGAGAACTCTAACAGGGAAGATTAGGTTTAAGCAAACACTGAAAAGAGTAGGACCTGTTTGTATCGGTGACCCCACCCCTGCAGCCAGGTGATGCCCCTCTCCTCTCCCTCTCAGTAGGGGTCAAGAGGGTCAAGGTCTGAATAAATTCCACTGAAGACGCCCTGGACTTTGGAGCATAGGTAGAGCAGACAGCAGTACTAGACAGGCTGAAAATGGAAGCATTTTGTGAAATTTTCACCTTGAACTTTAGGCTCTAGCCTGGGTCACTCATTTTGCTCCCAGACACCTGCAGCCAGGCAGGAACGGTCAACAGCAAGTGGCTACAGGGAACACGCCTGTCCTGCGTGATTTCTCAATAAGGAGGTAGTCCACCTCAATGAGGGATTGAGCAAAGAAAGAGGAAAGTGCAGGATGGAGGAAACGGCACCCCAGGACACCAGCACGGGAAAGCCCCAGGGATTCAGCTCTGTGCCAGGCTTCGAAACAGACTGGACCAGAAGGATGGGGAGCTTGGAGGAGACTCCCAGTGGGGTGGGCGGAGGAGGTGGATGGAGAATGGAGCTGATAGACTGTTTGGAACTGTGTTGGAGCCCTTAGCGAGATGATTAGTATGCATTTGCCAGATGTGTTAGAACATCTGGAAAGAGTTAGTGATAAGTACGTTAAAAAAACTAAGCAAATGGAAAAATGAGGCAGTAATTCCAAGAATAACAAAAAAGTGGTGTAAGAGAGGAAACGTAATCAAATTATGCTGCTTGACTCATTCGTGAAAATCCTTCCATGTCTTTAGTTAATGGATTGACACAACCCAAATCTGACATACGTATATGTATGTATGTTTCACTCCTGAGGAGGTAGGAGGAAATGAAGGAAGTGGGGCTGGCACTAGTCTGAGAGAGGTGTTATTTTATTTGCAAAGCAGAAAGAGAGACACAGATGTAGAGAACAAACATGTGCACACCAAGGGGAGAGAGGGGGCGGGATGAATTGAGAGATTAGGATCGACACATACACACTGTTCTGTATAGAATAGATATCTACTGAGATCCTACTGCATATCTCAGGGAGCTCTACTCTAAGCTCTGTGGTAATCTAAATGGGAAGGGAATCCAAACAAGAGCAGAAACTAACACATTGTAAAGCAGCTATACTCCAATAAAAATTGTTTTAAAAAATAACAAATCCATGCACATGTTTACCAAGAAGTAAAAAGATAATATTTAAAATCATACGTTAATGAATGGTGCACGCACACGTAGTCGCTTCAGTCTGACTCTGCGACCCCATGGACTGTAGCAAGCCAGGCTCCTCTGTCCATGGGATTCTCCAGGCAAGAATACTAGAGTCAGGAGCCACTTCCTTCTCCAGGGGATCTCCCCGACCCAGAGACTGAACATGTGGCTCCTGCGGCTCCTGCACTAAAGGCAGATTCTTTACCACCAGCGCCACCTGGGGAGCCCACCCTTAGAGAAGGCAGATGGAAAATCAATGAATCAATGAACATCGCTGCTGGTGAGAATAAAACAGGTTCGGGCAGCCCAGGCTCTGCAAAGCTTTGCCGCAGACATGAATCCATCTCCAGCGAGTCTCTCCTGGGCGCTCTGTTCATCACGTAAAAGAGGGATCTCCCGGTCCATGATTCCTTTCTCAATGCAAAACATTAGAATGAAAAGACTGATGTGTTTCTGACAGGCAATAATGAGTCTCGTTGTCTTTCCCCAAATGAAAAGTCACAATGCCATCTTCCCTACCTCTACCTCTTTAAACCCAGGGATAGAACCAGCGCCCCTTTTGTCTCCTGCATTGGCTGGGGGGTTCTTTACCACTAGCACCACCTGAGAGGTCCTGAGTATAAATGGGAAACAACAAAGCTGAGGAAACCTACCCATCAGAGAAATATTTTCAGTTACTTCTGCAGAGGGTACTTAAGATGCATCTGACACCATCCTCAAAGTATCAGCTTCAAGTTTCAGTGACTATCAGGAGCTTCCCTGGTGGCTCAGATGGTAAGGCGTCTGCCCATAATGTGGGAGACCCAGGTTCAGTCCCTGGATTGGGAAGATCTCCTGGAGAAGGAAATGGCAACCCAATCCAGTACTCTTGCCTTGAAAATCCCATGGACGGAGGAACCTGGTAGGCTACAGTCCATGGGGTCACAAAGAGTCGGACACGACTGAGCGACTACATTTGACTTGACTTGACTTGACTGGAGGTAAATTCGGACCTCACTGCCGCAGTCAGTGTTTACCAGGCTCCTCCCTTTGATCAGTCTGGCTATCAGCACCTGCTATGACTAAACTAGTTATAAGGATAGAAAAGTTAGGGAGGGGAGCACATAGGACTGTTCTGACTTCACTCTGCCTTTTCTGGAAGCAGAGAGCTGGCCGGCATGCAGAGCCTAGAGAGACATGTTCAGTGGGCACATTGCCTTGGCGCTGCCCTCTCTCCAGTGTCGAGTCTTGGCTTCTTCTGCGTGTTGTGCATTTAATCTCAGTCCTTCCTTGATCAAGCAGAACCACCTCTGCGCCTGATATCTCTCTCCACCCCTCATAACAATCATTCAGAATCTGCCGGCTCTGTAAACTGGGAGAAACTGCTTAGTTACAGCTAATGGCTAACTGGGGCTTAATGGAACTCCCCCGCTCCCCTGACATAACTCACTGGCAGAGGAACACATTTTTAACTGGGGGATTTTGTGTAAACGGCCACATTCACAGGGAGCTGTGAAAAGGATGGATAGGGGGCAGCCCATGTTACACACTGGGTTCCAGAGAGTGCCAGGGATTTCTTCAGGCTCTAGCTGTTCCTCTAAACTCTGCTGAAGGGAGAGGAAATGCTGAATTGCTGAATATACCCTCAAGGTTCTATAAGCATTTTCTCTCCACATGCTAAGGGGACACTCCTTCACGGTTGGTCCTCGTCTTTCATGTTCAGAAATAGGAAGTGGGTGCAGAAGAGTTGGGCGAAGTGAAGGCAAGACCACTAGAACCACTCCAAAGAACAAGGTCTGGGATCTGGAACCTGTAACAGCCAAAATGCCAGTAAGGACTTCCCTGTGGTCCAGCCGTTACGAATCCACCTGCCAATGCAGGGGACATGGGGTGGATCCCTGGCCCGGGAAGATTCCACATGCCGTGGGGCAGCTAAGCCAGTGCGCTGCCACTACTGAGCCTATACTCTAGGGCCTGTGCTCTGTGGCGAGAGAGGCCACTGCAGTAAGCCCACGCACCACAGCAAAGAGCAGCCCTGCTCGATGCAACTAGAGAAAGCCCACGTGCATCCACAATGACCCAGCACGGCCACAAATAAATACATGAATAAAAAATTTTAATGCAAGTTAAAAAAAAAACACAGAAAATGTGGGTGAAATGAATAAAACACACACACACACACACACACACACACACACACACACACACACACACAGACTCCTGGACTTGAGGACTATTTGTACTTTTCCAGGTGGAGATTGATGTCATGTTGGTATAGTGGCCTCTTAAATACCCCCAACTGGAGGTACACAGAATTCCCCCAGTTAATGAGAATCTATTTATCCTTCATTCTGGCCGTGAGATTTAATTTAGGGTCTCTAAAGCTTTGCTTGGAAGTTTTTCTGAAATTTGCTTCATTCTGAGTTTGCTTTTCAGTCTGTATATTTACACTGTTCTGTCAAACAAGTCCCTAGATCTCTTTTATCCTCTTATTTATTGCTTTTCCTGATACTTATTTCTCTTCCCTAAACCTCTGTATACCTAATGAAAATTTTGCAGAGCTTAGTGATTTGCTTAAATCCTAGATCGCCAGAGAGAAAACAGCAATGATGTTCCACTCGATGTGGTCATTTTATAGGTGAAATCGGAGCAGTTGACAAGTCTGAACATGTTTCGTTTTACTGCCCTCATCTTCAGCTGGATAGAAAGGGGTCAGGTCCTAAAACCGGAATTCCAGCAGAGACTCTCTTACAGCTACACTCAGAAGTGGCTGACGCTGCTGAGAGCAGGCGAAAGGTGAACCAAGTCTCATATTTGGTGATAATTTGATGTGGCCAACAACCTAAGTACACACTACACTTTTCTTCCTCTCTCATACATTTCCCTCCATCCTTAACTTTTTTAAAGCTATGGGACATTGTTATTCTTTTTATTTTTGTGTGTGTGTGGCCATGCTGCTCAGCATGTGGGATCTTAGTTCCCCAAGCAGGGATTGAACCTGTGCCCCCTGCAATAGAAACACAGAGTTCTAACCACTGGACTGCCACAGAAGTCCCCTTACTTTTCAAAAATTATTGAACTTTTGGATGAAAAAGTCGATAAGTGATTTTCGAAGGCCAGTAGTACTGATCAATGATGCACTCATTTTGTGGTGGTTTAAAAGGAGAGGATTATAAATCCGTCTTGGATAGGGGGGTCCCAGCAAGGAAGCATATCCATCTCCTCCCAGTATCTTCGAATCTCTCCCTGGTATTGAAAGTTCACATCATTTCAAAGTGCATTTAAAAGTATGCTTCATTAGCTTCAGCAACGGTGGGTCAAGGAAATCTATAGCTGAGTTTTGCCTCTTACTGTAAACTATCTCAAAATACCCTCCCCTCCCCCGCAACAACCCCAGCAGCTGCAGAGAATGAGGAGCACTCACTTGTGTTTCTTGTCATAAAAGGCAAAACAAAGCAAATGCACATTGTCTCTCCAATCACCTACCGCAATTTAAAGAAGGAGCTGGAAAACAAGGGCTGTTTTTTTTTTTTTAACCTACAGTTACTAAGAAATACAGAGAGACTGGCAAAATAAAGTAGCTGGCTGACAAAATACATGGATCTGACTCATTTTGATGCCTTGAGTGGATTCTCAGGTAGATAAACAAACAGGAGAGGACATCAATCCTTCCTTGTTTTAGACCTTGCTTCCTGGGTAAACGGCGGTCGGTTACGTAAAGCTGAGAAGTGGCTCTTTGATGGTGTGCACATTTGATTAAGAAACTGTGCTTGGCAGACCCAAATACACCCAACTGTTAATTGCTTTTTAAAGGAGAATGATGGCACATTTAACAAGCCACATATCTTACTAAGCATTGTTAGGGTAGATGCTCTCATTCTGCTGAACTGTCTGATTTTGAGATTTGGGTCCCTAATTGCTTATAAACCATACTGTTTATTGAGTATTAACTCTGGTGTGGTTGTTTATGATGGGAGCTTATTGCCTAATGCCTATAAAAAGCGGCATAAACGAGCTACTCTGTGCTTGTGGTGTCTCCCCTCCCCCAAACATACACAGTCGCAGGCTCCCAGAGCCACACTTAAGTTCATCAGCTGAGAAAGGCAGAAGTCTTGGCAGAATGATGCGGAGGGAAAGCTTGCGGAGCAGGTTGCTAAGTAACCAGGAAGCCCTCTGTTGATTCACCAGCGCGTCAGCCATACATTTTCCTCTGCGCATTACCTACAATGAAAAGGTCGGTGACCCGATGAAATATCAGATTAAGTCAAACTATTAACTGGACAAATGCATTTCAAGTGCTCTTGTAGCCTGGTTCTGTGTGATTAGTATACATTATGTTCTGCCAAGGCAGGCATGAATCATGAATACGTTCAGAGTTGATGCTCTCTGCAAAAAAACACAATAACTCAGTGCTGAGTAAGGTGGAGTGCTGAGTTTATAAGATGTGGAGCCTTTGGTTCAGGTGATCTATAGTGTTGTATTTTGTAGTAAGGACACCAGTTCCTTTTTCTTTTTCTTTAGTAAATAGTATTTGTCATGTCCTTAAAAAGATGGGGGAAAAAATCTTTCCAGAACCACCAGTTACTGCTTGACTGTCTGCCTCAGGGAGGGGAGGGCAACCTGGCGGTAAATGGATGCATTGTTTTTCAATCATTCTATGAAGTTTTTTTTCACCTCCTCCAGCTGAAAATCACTCCACCTTGGCCCCAAGCTGGAAGAATCAGAATATTTCAAATTCAACAAAAGAATCAGAATATTTAAAGTTCAAGCTCAAAGCAAAACTCTAGTGACTCAGTTTGAACCCTGACCTTTCTCCTTCCCATCGCTTTCCTGCGGTTGTGCTGTAAAACAACCAGTTGGACTTGGTATGCAAACACACACTCTGGGAATGTGTCCAGCTGTCCCCACCCCCCACATCTTGAGAACCAGAAATCTAGGATTCCATGAGCTGAGCCCTCTATCTCCACCCCGTGTTTGTAGGAGGTCACATTTGCAAGAGTACAGCTCAAAGGGACAAACGAGGTTGTCACGTGGTAAGGCTCCGGCGTGATTCGGGTTGTGTTACTGCCTCTGCTTGCAATTACCCTACTTAATCCTCATAAAAACAGTTCGTGGTGGGAAGGAGAAGGGGTAGGGACAGAGAAAAGACAGCCCCTGCATTTAGTCTAAGACTCTTCCCGGCACCTACTCCTACCACCAACTGGGCCAGTTCTCCTTGCACCCATCATGTGTGCCTGCTAAGTCACTTCAGTCATACCCAATTCTGTGTGAGCCCATGGACTGTAGCCCGCCAGGCTTCTCAGTCCATGGGATTCTCCAGGACTGGGGAATGAGGAATGAGTTGGGAATGCGTTGCCATGCCCTCCTCCAGGGGATCTTCCTGATCTGGGATCAAACCTGCGTCTCTTACGTCTCCTGCATTGGCAGGTGGATTCTTTACAACTAGCCTCACCTGGGAAGCCCTTCATCCATCATTACTGGATAAACAGAAGCACAGCTCAATAAGGTCAGTTTAGCAGATGTGGGGTAAGCACCTACTGTGTGCTAGACAGGTGCTGAGATGTCAGGTGACAAGAGCTCTCCCTGCCTGCCCCTCAGACCACCCCAGATGTGGAGCTGAGTCATGGTGCCTTCACTCAAGGAGTCTTTACTTCGTTGACTAGTAGCAACCTGGCTAAGATCAATCTCTTTTTATAAAAAACACAGCATGATTATATTTTAATACACAAATAACATTCATAAAGTGAAGTGAAGTCACTCAATCGTGTCCAACTCTTTACGACCCCATGGACTGTAGCCCACCACGCTCCCCCGTCCCTGGGATTCTCCAGGCAAGAATACTGGAGTGGGTTGCCATTTCCTTCTCCAGGGGTAATAAAATAATTTTGTTTTAAATTTCCCCAAACTTTGTGATCTTCTGGGATGAGTTGTGTCCCCGTCAAAATTCATATTGTGAAGTCCTAATCCCTTGCATCTCAGAATGTGGCTGCATTGAGGGAAAAAAGTCTTTAAAGAATTAATTTAAAATGAGGAAAATACATGGGCCTTCGTTCATATAAGGAGAGTAGTACACAGATAAGTGTAAGGGAAAAACCATGTGAAGATGGCAATATACAGGCCAAGGAAAACCAACGCTGCCAAGACCATCACCATCAACACCACAATCACCGCCGTCACCATCAATACCACCATCATCACCATCACCATCCCCGTATCACCATCAACACCAACATCATCACCATCATCACCATCACCACCATCATCTATGCTTAATTTTCTGTCCTTCTTTCTGGACTTTTAAAACTGCTAGAGGGAAGCAGAACCAACCCTGCCAATGCTTTAATCTCAGACTTCCGGTCTCCAGAACTGTAAGACAATAAATATCTGTAGTTTAAGCCACCTGATCTGGGCACTTTGTCATGGCAGCCTGAGCTGACTAATACAATCGCATGTACAACAATATCAAATGTCAGAAAAGGAAAAATCAACACGTTAAATCATATCTTAGCCTAAGTTCACTGTGCTTTAGGGTCAACGTCACTCTTAGATAAATATCTATCATTATGTGATTGCTATGCAGACTATGTTCACAGGTTTAGTTTCTATCTTGGCTACAAAGTGATTAAGTGGGGTCTTGTTTGTCATTTTCTTTTATATTTCCCTAGTGTTATATCAAGGGTACTCTTGAGGAAGAGAATGCAGGTTTGCCAATTCGGGGCATAAACATATGAACATGGGATTCATTCTGAACATAGAAGGAAATCGAGAGTGCCAGATGAAGAGATTTAGTCTGAAAATGGGAGAAAGAACTGGCATTAATCCAGTTAGAAGACTTACACACTGATGGGAAAATGTAATCTCCAGTAAGTCCTTCCTCCACCATCTCTCTCTGCGTAATAGAGACTGTAATAACTCTCTTCTTATATTAACACTCAGAAGAGAGGTCATAAAACAATACAGCGTATTTATTAGGGCAGAGGATGAAGTGGAGGCTGATGAATGTACCAGGGAAGAACCATTAGCAAAATGATGAATTAAAGTTCTGTTTGCATTTCTGTTGTGATGGATCATCACTTGTTAGCTTAAGTAATCCCCATGCTTTGATTATAACTATCAGCGTATAAAATTATTGTCTGAGCCTCAAAGGTATAATGCTTAAATGTGCTTATGGAAATTCAAGCACAGTATCATTCACTGAAGTACAGAAGACTCCAAAAGAATGAAGAAGATGTTAGTTTAAACAAATAATTAGGGTTGTCAAGAAAGGTAACAATTTATAGCAGGCCATTTTCTATTCCCTACTCACATAGATCTGCTTCTCTCCTTCAAATCTGTAAAATAGTATAATATCCTCTTCAGCAGTTTTGAAGTCTAGAAAAAAGGACAGAAAGTTAAGCGTCGATAATGAAAACGACGGTGCTGATGATGGTGACGGTGTTAGGCAGAGCGACGGAGATGACGGTGGTGACGCTGGTGAGAGCAATCACGGCAACCATGCCAGGTCCATGTGGTGATTAATGTTAACGTCAGTGTGACTGGCCACAAGGCGCCCAGATCAAACGTTATTTCTGGATGTGTCTGTGAGGGGCTTTCCAGATATATTAGCATTGGAGTTGTTGGATTCAGGTGGGGTCCTGCTCTATTCCTCCCTATTCCCTAGAGTTAAACACATAGTATATGTGTTTATTGGAGAAAGCAATGGCACCCCACTCCAGTACTCTTACCTGGAAAATCCCATGGACGGAGGAGCCTGGTAGGCTGCAGTCTATGGGGTCGCTAAGAGTTGGACACGACTGAGTGACTTCACTTTCACTTTTCACTTTCATGCATTGGAGAAGGAAATGGCAACCCACTCCAGTGTTCTTGCCTGGAGAATCCCAGGGACGGGGGAGCCTCGTGGGCTGCCGTCTATGGGGTCGCACAGTGTCGGACGCGACTGAAGCGACTTAGCAGCAGCAGCAGCAGCATATGTATTTATATACTGTGCCAATAACTCAACTGCTACAGTTTCAAATATACAAATTGTTTTCCAAAGTGACTCTTCTGTTTTTTTTTCTGGAGGCTAGAAGGTATATTTTCTCCCTTCTTAAAATTATATTTGACATTATAAGGAGACAGTGTTAAACCTAAGTGGGAATCCAAATCCGATGATGATTCCCCATGATTCTAGGAAGGTACTGCCACAGCCAGACACCCACAACACGCTATATGTGCTTCCCCAGATCCACTGCCTTTCAGTCGTTTGTTCCAGGGGCAAATCCTGACAGTGTGACAATAGAGTATCGTGACTTCCATGATCCTGGAGGGGCCCCAAGCATCTCAGAATAAATAAGCGAAAAAGCAACCCACAGAAGGAGTGAGAAAATGTTTGCAAGTCTGAGAAGGGTCAGGTCTCCAGAATACACCGAGAACTCTTACAGTGTAACCACAAGAAGACAAAAACCCAATTTTAAAAAGGGCAAAAAAAAAAAAACACAAAAAACCAACAACAAAAAGAAGGTTCTGCTCCATTAACTCCAAAATACTGTCCAGGATCATCTTAACTAAACCTCAGAGGGAATGAATCTTCTGGAGATAGCTATTCAAATACACAGGGTTTTAGCCTCTTCTCTTTGTAAAATAAGAATTACCCAACAGGGATCCCGACCCTTCTCATTTATTTATTTTATCATTTCTAGAAGGCTGCACCATGTATTGTTGGAAAATAAAAATGCCACTAACATCTTCTGTCCCGTATATTTCCTGGGGATAATTATGATATTAAAAGCACTGAGGACTGTACATTGTGGGTATTCAACAAATGTCACCAGTAGGGAATAAATGTCACTGTCAAGAATAACTGTGAAGGAAAAACAAGAAGCAGAAACCTTGAAGTGGTTCTGGGAAAGACAGGGGGAAAGGCAAGATTGTTGCTTCTTGTATAATGTTAGTTTCTTTTGAAAGCACAGACAAGCCTTCACAGGTTGGTTACAAGTCCTGTATTTCCTGTTCAAAACTGCCCTCAAGAGTTTTTCAGGGGTAAAGGGTTCCAGTTTTACAAGATGAAGAGAGTGATGGGAAATGGATGGCGGTGATGGTAGCACACTTCTGCACTTAATATCACTGAACTAAAAAGTGCATTCAAAAATGGTGGCAATGGTAAGTTTCCCATTATGTGCACTTGGCCACATTAGAAAAAACTGGGGGAGAAAAGACTACCATCCAGCATTCCAATTACAGAAGATAACTAAGTTCCCCAGATCTAATGTACAACATGGCAATAGTTACTACTATACTGAAAAGTGGAAGTGTTAGTCACTCAGTCATGCCTGACTCTTTGCGACCCCATTGACTGTATCCTGCCAGGGTCCTCTGATGGGATTCTCCAGGCAAGAATCATGGAGTGGGTTTCCATTTCCTTCTCCTGGGGATCTTCCAACCCAGGGATTGCACCCAGGTCTTATGCATTGCATTGCAGGCAGATGCTTTACCATCTGAGTCACCATGGAAGCCAAATGCTATGCTGCTGCTGCTGCTGAGTCGCTTCAGTCGTGTCCGACTCTGTGTGGCCCCATAGACGGCAGCCCACCAGGCTCCCCCGTCCCTGGGATCCTCCAGGCAAGAACACTGGAGTGGGTTGCCATTTCCTTCTCCAATGCGTGAAAGTGAAAAGTGAAAGGGAAGTTGCTCAGCCGTGTCCGACTCTTAGCGACCCCATGGACTGCAGCCCACCAGGCTCCTCCATCCATGGGATTTTCCAGGCGAGAGTACTGTGCTAGTATACTTCAAATCCGGTGAGGGAGCAGCTCTGAAGTGTTCTCACCACATATACAAATGGTAACTATGTGAGCTGATGGATGTGTTCATCAGCTTGAATGTGGTGAATCTTTTATTAACATATGTTGTTGTTGCCCAGTCTTCAAGTCATGTCAGACTCTTTGCGACCCTATGGAGACTGCAGCATGCCAGGCCTCCCTGTCCCTCACGATCTCCCAGAGTCTGCCCACGTTCATGTCCATTAAGTCAGTGACGCCATCCAGCCATCTCATCCTCTGTCACCCTCTTCTCCTTCTGCCCTCAATCCTTCCCAGCACCAGGGTCTTTTCCAGTGAGTCAGCTGTTAACATCAGGTGGCCAAAGTATTTATTATATATATGTATATATATATGTCAAAACATCAAGTTGTATACCTCAAATATATACAGTTTTTAATTGTCAACTATATCTCAATAAACTTGGGGAAAAAATTTTTTCCAAAGAATAATTTTTCAAAAATTACCTAAAACCAAGGCTGACTCTGGGAAAGCGTCAATGCCTCGTCATCCCACATTCCCTAATTCTTGACCCTAGATAACCTTTTTTTGGTTGGGGCCGTTCTCGTGGGAGTGAAAGTGGAGGAAGGAGGTGCAGGGTGGAGGTGTTGGGGGACGGGCAAGAGGACCTCTCTCCAAACGGGGTCCTTGGGACAAAGCACTCGATCTGCTGCACAGAGTGGGGACCCTCAGAAGGCGGAGCTCACCTCCCACGATCCTGCCTAAGGCTGGCCCTTCTCGTCGTCTCCAGCTCCTGAGCAGCGCATCCCTGCATCTCCCTGCTTCCGACCGCTCATCCTGGCCGTGGGAAATGGCCTCTCTTTCCTGCACCATCGTGAGTGCCTGACTTGAAACAAAACATTTGAAGTTTCTCAACCTCATGTATGATAGTAACATGGAAACTTACATCACTGTATGTGAAATAGATAGCCAATGGGGAATTTGCTGTATGGCTCAGGAAACTCAAACAAGGACTCCACATCAACCTAGAGGGGTGAGCTGGGGAGGCAGATTGGAGGGAGAGTCAAAAGAGAGGGGATATATGTATACCTTCGGTGTCTGTGATGGCCCACGAGCAAGGCCAAGGCCGAGAGGAGCTACCCGGCGCCCGAGGGCAGGGGTGGTGGCCGAGGGGAGCTACCCCGCGTCAGAGGTAAGGAGCAGAGGCTGCGCCTTGCTGGAGCAGCTGTGAAGAGAGACCCCACGTCCAAGGTAAGAGAAACCCAAGTAAGACGGTAGGCACTGAGAGAGGGGATCAGAGGGCAGACAGACTGAAACCACAATCACGGACAACTAGCCAATCTGATCACATGGACCACAGCCTTGTCTAACTCAATGAAACCAAGCCATGCCGTGTGGGGCCACCCAAGACAGGCGGGTCATGGTGGAGAGGCCTGACAGAATGTGGTCCACTGGAGAAGGGAACGGCAAACTACTTCAGTATTCTTGCCTCAAGAACCCCATGAACAGTATGAAAAGGCAAAAAGATAGGACACTGAAAGAGGAACTCCCCAGCTGGGTAGGTGCCCAACATGCTGCTGGAGATCAGTGGAGAAATAACTCCAGAAAGAATGAAGGGATGGAGCCAAAGCACAAACAACACCCAGTTGTGCATGGAACTGGTGATGAAAGCAGGGTTCAATGCTGTAAAGAGCAATATTGCACAGGAACCTGGAATGTCAGGTCCATGAATCAAGGCAAATTGGAAGTGGTCAAACAGGAGATGGCAAGAGTGAACATCAACATTCTAGGAATCAGTGAACTAAGATGGACTGGAATGGGTGAATTTAACTCAGATGACCATTATATCCACTACTGTGGGCAGGAATCCCTTAGAAGAAATGGAGTAGCCATCATAGTCAACAAAAGAGTCTGAAATGCAATACTTGAATGCAATCTCAAAAATGACAGAATGATCTCTGTTCGTTTCCAAGGAAAACCATTCAATATCACAGTAGTCCAAGTCTATGCCCCAACAAGTAACACTGAAGAAGCTGAAGTTGAACAGTTCTGTGAAGACCTACAAGACCTTCTAGAACTAACACCCAAAAAAGATGTCCTTTTCATTATATGGGACTGGAATGTAAAAGTAGGAAGTCAAGAAACACCTGGGGTAACAGGCAAATTTGGCCTTGGAATGCAGAATGAAGCAGGCAAAGGCTAATAGAATTCTGCCAAGAGAACGCACTGGTTATAGCAAATACCCTCTTCCAACAACACAAGAGAAGACTCTACACATGGACATCACCAGATGGTCAACACCGAAATCATATTGATAATATTCTTTGTAGCCAAAGATGGAGAAGCTCTATACAGTCAGCAAAAAACAAGACCGGGAGCTGACTGTGGCTCAGGTTATGAATCCTTATTGCCAATTTCAGACTGAAATTGAAGAGAGTAGAGAAAACCACTGGACCATTCAGGTATGACCTAAATCCAATCCCTTATGATTATACAGTGAAAGTGAGAAATAGATTTAAGGGACTAGATCTGATAGACAGAGTGCCTGATGAACTATGGATGGAGGTTCGTGACATTGTACAGGAGACAGGAATCAAGACCATCCCCAAGAAAAAGAAATGCAAAAAAGAAAAATGGCTGTCTGAGGAGGCCTTAGAAATAGCTGTGAAAGGAAGGGAAGAGAAAAGCAAAGGACAAAAGGAAAAATATACCCATTTGAATGCAGAGTTCCAAAGAATAGCAAGGAGAGATAAGAAAAACTTCCTCAGTGATCAATGCAAAGAAATAGAGGAAAACAACAGAATGGGAAAGACTAGAGATCTCTTCAAGAAAATTAGAGATACCAAGGGAACATTTCATGCAAAGATGGGCACAATAAACAACAGAAATGGTAGGGACCTAACAGAAGCAGAAGATATTAAGAAGAGGTGGCAAGAATACACAGAAAAACTGTACAATAAAGATCTTCATAATCCTGATAATCATGAAGGTGTGATCACTCACCTAGAGCCAGATATCCTGGAATGTGAAGTCAAGTGGGCCTTAGAAAGCATCACTACGAACAAAGCTAGTGGAGGTGATGGAATTCCAGTTGAGCTATTTCAAATCCTGAAAGATGATGCTGTGAAAGTGTTGCACTCAATATGCCAGCAAATTTGGAAAACTCAGCAGTGGCCACAGGACTGGAAAAGGTCAGTTTTCATTCCAATCCGAAAGAAAGGCAATGCCAAAGAATGCTCAAACTACCACACAATTGCACTCATCTCACATGCTAGTAAAGTCATGCTCAAAATTCTCCAAGCCAGGCTTCAGCAATATGTGAACCGTGAACTTCCGGATGTTCAAGCTGGTTTTAGAAAAGGCAGAGGAACCAGAGATCAAATTGCCAACATCCACTGGATCATTAAAAAAGCAAGAGAATTCCAGAAAAACATCTATTTCTGCTTTATTGACTATGCCAAAGCCTTTGAGTGTGTGGATCACAATAAACTGTGGAAAATTCTGAAAGAGATGGGAATACCAGACCACCTGACCTGCCTCCTGAGAAACCTATATAAAGGTCAGGAAGCAACAGTTAGAACTGGACATGGAACAACAGACTGGTTTCAAATAGGAAAAGGAGTATGTCAAGGCTGTATATTGTCACCCTGCTTATTTAACTTCTATGCAGAGTACATCATGAGAAATGCTGGGCTGGAAGAAGCACAAGCTGGAATCATGATTGCCGGGAGAAATATCAATCACCTCAGATATGCAGATGACACCACTCTTATGGCAAAAAGTGAAGAAGAACTAAAGAGCCTCTTGATGAAAGTGAAAGAGGAGAGTGAAAAAGTTGGCTTAAAGCTCAACATTCAGAAAACGAAGATCATGGCATCCAGTCCCATCACTTTATGGCACATAGATGGGGAAACAGTGGAAACAGTGGCTGAATTTATTTTTCTGGGCTCCAAAATCACTGCAGATGGCTATTTTAGCTGTGAAATTAAAAGACGCTTACTCCTTGGAAAGAAAGTTATGACTAACCTAGACAGCATAGTAAAAAGTAGAGACATTACTTTGCCAACAAAGGTCCATACAGTCAAGGCTATGGTTTTTCCAGTGGTCATGTGTGGATGTGAGAGTTGGACTATAAAGAAAGCTGAGCAAAAAAGAATCGATGCTTTTGAACTGTGATGTTCGAGAAGACTCTTGAGAGTCCCTTGGACTGCAAGGAGATCCAACCAACGCATCCTAAAGGAAATCAGTCCTGGGTGTTCATTGGAAGGACTGATGCTGAAGCTGAAATTCCAATACTTTGGCCACCTGATGAGAAGAGCTGACTCATTTGCAAGACCCTGATGCTGGGAAAGATTGAGGGCAGGAGGAGAAGGGGATGACAGAGGATGAGATGGTTGGATGGCATCACCAACTAGATGGACATGGGTTTGGGTGAACTCCGGGAGTTGGTGATAGACAGGGAGGCCTGGTGTGCTGCGGTTCATGGGGTCGCAAAGAGTTGGACACGACTGAGTGACTGAACTGAACGAACTGATGGCTGATTCATGTTTAGCTTTGACAGAAAGCAACAAACTTCTGTAGAAATTTATACAAAAAAAGTTTCTCAACCTCAGTTCCTTCTTTCACCAAAGGGCCATCACCATACTGTCTCAGAAGGCCATGTGTCAAGACAAATTATCAATGCATAGGCTCTCCCAACACACTGCCTGCAAAGGTCTGTATCCTCAGAAAGAAACATAGTGCTAGTTCAGACTTGATGTGAAGGCTTGAGTCAAATATGAAAAGAAAGTTGTGGGATCTTTAGCCTTACTCCCATGTATATACACCCTTAAGACCCTGTGTTTTCTCCTCTTTTCACTCACTACACTGGTAAATATCTACTTAAGGCTCATAATCCCCAGTGGACTGTAAAAGCCACGGAATTCACAGTCACAGCTCCATCCCAGGAACAGCGTTGGTGGAAGGTGCTCAGTAACATTTACTGGTTGAATGGCTGACTGACCAGTCAGATGCAAACCTAGTGCATTTCCATAGGTCTGAGTGGGCTCCTTCACAGATTCGATGTGCGCTTGCTTGCAGAAATACCCCTGAGCAAGAATCAGATCGTACAAGTTCTGCCTCTCTGTGACCTTAGGTAAACTGCCTTCCCCCCCCCTTGTCTTGGCTTCCTCATTTATAAAATACAGGACTTACACTGGGTGGTCTGTGACATCTCTTTCAGTTCTTTGTTCAAAGCCATAGTCATTTGATCATTGACTGGTTTATGCAATGTCGCATGTGATTCTTCCAAAACTACTCATTTCTCCTCAATTAATCCAAAGCAATTTCATACGATGGAAGTGCCAGGCTGCAGAGTAACCTCAGAACAATGGGGCAGAGACACAGTAAAGAAAAGATGAGCTAGATGCTTCCAATGAAAACATGAACAGAGCTCAAACAAAGATTGTGCTTCTTTGTAGGCAGAAAGAAGCTGAAATTCAGTTGGCTTCTCATGTTCCCAAAAACGAGATGAAGGAATGTGGAAATTTGCTGAAGGTATCTCAAGGATCCATCTCCTTGAAGTGGGGTTCTCACTGTCTTTTCAATGCAAATGGGAAAGATATGACTTGGCCTGTGGACCCAATGCCCATCTTGTTTGGTCCTCAGAAAGGTCCCACCAAGCTGTGGAGGTGATTTAAGCCAGGAATCCATGCTTTTTACCACCAGTTTCCTAAATTAAGAACTACACACACTCATTTGCAGAGACACGGATGGACCTAGAGACTGTCATACAGAGCGGAGTAAGTCAGAATGAGAAAAACAAATGTATTAATGCATATGTGTGGAATCTAGAAAAATGGTATAAAGAAAGAAAGTGTCGGTCATTCAGTCATGTCCAACTCTTTGTGACCCCATGGACTGGCCATGGAATTCTCCAGGCAAGAATACTGGAGTGGGTTGCCATTCTCTTCTCCAGGGGATCTTCCCAACCAGGGATCAAACCCAGGTCTCCTGCATTGCAGGCAGAAAAATGGTATAGATGATCTTATTTGCAAAACAGAAATAAAGACACAGAGGAAGAGAACTATGGACAGCAAGGAGGAAAGGACGGGGTGGGGTGTATTGCGAGTTGGGATTGACCTGTATACACTATTGACTTTAGTTGTTGCTTAGTCACTAAGTTATGTCTGACTCTGGGCATGGACTGTATCACGCCAGGCTCCTCTGTATCCACTGGTTCCTGGAGTTTGCTCAAATTCATGTCCATTAAGTTGGTGATGCTATCTAACCATCTCATCCTCTGCCACCCCCTTCTCCTCCTGCCCTCAGTCTTTCCCAGCATCAGGGTCTTTTCTAATGAGTCGGCTCTTCACATCAAGTGGCCAAAGTACTGGAGCTTCAGCTTCAGCATCAGTCCTTCCAATGTATATTCAGGATTGATTTCCTTTAGGATCGACTGGTCTGATCTTCTTTCAGTCCAAATAGATAACAAATGAGAATCTACTGTATAGCACGGGGAACTCTACTCAGTGCTCTGTGGTGACCCAGATGGGAAGGAAATCCAAACGAGAGGGGCTATATGTATACCTACAGCTGATTCACTTTGTTGTACAGCAGAAACTAACACAATATCCATGCTAAGTCACTTCAGTCATCTCCAACTCTGTGTGACCCTATGGCCTGTAGCCTGCCAGGCTCTTCTGTCCATGGGATTCCCCAAGTAAGAATACTAGAGGGGGTTGCCGTTTCCTTCTCCAGGCGGATCTTCCCAACCCGGGGGTCAAACTCACATCTCTTATGTCTCCTACATATGCAGGTGGGTTCTTTACCACTAGTGCCACCTGGGAAGCCCAACACAACATCGTGAAGCAACTAAACTCTAATTTTAAAAAAAAGAACAACAAAAAAAAATCATGACCCCCAGAAACCTTCAGAAGGTACGGTGCCATAATGTTCACTCTTGTTGAACTCTCCCTGTAAAGAACAATGAGCACTAAAGATTTAACCATAAATGAATTATGCACAATTGCATGAAAATATATAGACTGAGAGGCTGTCTTACACTGAACATCGTTAATGCCTTAACTGTAACCTGTATGCTCAGCCTCTTCTGAAGAGACAGGTTTGAGTTTTATTTGTGTTACCTGCTCAATACAGGGCAAGGAACCCAGAAGGGTAACTTGAGCCCAAACAAACAATAACAAAAACGGCTACCAAGATGGCTCCAGAATGGGCGGCCCCCCACAGTGCAACCCCCAGAATTCTAGGTCATCACTAGTGTTTGGAGAACAGCCTTTACTGCACCTTGAAGGGAGAAAGGCATGCCCACTCGCTCTGATAATGACCAGCCCCAATTCCCATACACTCTAGGTATGTTGCAAACAGTCTGTTGAGGGGGGGAAAAAGTACTGTACAGCTTTTTTTTTTTTTTTTAATTAGGTAGTTTATTTTTGGCTGCTCTGGGTCTTTATGGCCACATAGCTTTCTGTGTCGCAGTTTGAGGGCTTCGCATTGTGGTGGCTTTTCTTGTTTTGAAGCACAGGCTCTAAAGCACGGTCTTCAGTAGTTGCAGCTCGAGGGCTTTCTAGCCCAGCAGCACATGGGCATGTGAGATCTTTCCGGACCAGGGATCGAACTCATTCATGTTCCCTGCCTTGGCACGCAGATTCCTAACACTAGACCACCAGGGAATTACTACATGCAACTTTATAGGCACATTTTTTAAATTGATGTTCCATATTATTCTAAAATTATTTAATAGTTTTTGAAATGTTATGTTCGGGAGAATTTTTTGGTGTCGATGTGTGGGAGGCTGAACTCCCTGCCCACATGTGGGGGAAAAGGAGGTAAATTACACTTTCTGAACACAATAATAGAATGTCAACTTCTGAATAAATATCAAAACTCATTTCCACATGGGAAAATCTACTTGCCGTAAGTAACCAGACGGGAAAGAAAATGAAAAGCCCTCATTTCTCAACCTTGGCACAATGCCTACAAATCCTCCAACTTGCCAGGCCAGTCTCCATGTGGACCCTGTTGCTTGCTTGTTGGCAGAGAGATGACAGAATGAGCTATTTCTGAAGAACAAGGATAGCCTAAATCAAGTGGAATCAAATCTGAATAAAAAGCATGCTTACTAAGTAATAGCAAGGACTAGCCACTGAAAGAACTTCCCAGGCAGCACAGTGGTAAAGAATCTGCCTGCTGATCCAGGAGAAGCAGGGGATGCCAGTTTGATGGCTGGGCCGTTGAAGACTTCTTAGAGGGTAAGCAGAGAATGTTTACACCATGCTTCATCCTACAATCCAAGAATACTGGAGTGGGTTGCCATTTCTTTTTCCAAAAGCAACTATACTCCAATAAAAATTAAAATCAAATAAAATTTAAAATAAGAAACCAAACCCCATCATCGAATGGGACAGAAGAACATTATTTGGGAAGAAGGAACAATTCCTTAAATTGAATAAACTGAGCTTGATGAAAAACTCATGTTTTTTCTTCTCATTTTGCTATTGACCAGTGAAAAATTGTTGTAAGCTGCCAGACACTCCTAGCCCAGACAGGAATGACTGTGTGGTAGGCTAGATCCCACCCACGAGCTCTGAGATGAAGCAAAATGTTGTAGATCCTCAAATAGGCACAGAGAAGCCCAATTGGGCCTATTTGTATTTCTTCCTGAAAATCATTTTATATCATGAAGGCATTTTATATTCTAGGCAATCTCAGGGTCATGAAACACAGAATTTTTTTAACCGTTTGATGAAATTAAGGAAATCAGCCCAAAGTAATTCAGAAAGGAGAGAAGAGGTAAGAACTGGGAGTTAGCCAGGGGCACGTAATCTAAGCAGCCTCCAGTTTTTGCTTTTCCTTTAACTGCCCATTTAGATTGTTTTGTTTTTGCTTTTCATAAGTGAGTACAGTTTTATCAGGCTTCAGAGGAGCACTCTTGGGCCATTTCATCAACGTAACTACTAGGACTTCCACCCTATTTAAGGCACGTGTGATCCAGAAATTAACCATGCCCCCCAAAAAGCTATAATGACTAAAGTAGGAGATAATATGCCTGGGACAAAAATCCAAAAAGAATGGAAGGAAGTAGACCAAAAGAGGGGACAGCAGGAGGGCTAGAAGCAGCATTTTTCTCTCTCTCTTTCTTTAATATACAATTGTACTCATTTATTTATTTACTTGGCTGTGCTGGGTCTTCGTTGCTGATGGACTTTTCCCTAGCTGCAGGGCAATGGTTTCTCTTGTTGTGGCTCGCAGGCTCTAGAGCATAGGCTCAGTAGTTTTGGCCCACGGATTCAGTTGCTCCACAGCATGTGGGATCTTCCTGGATCAGGAATCGAACCCATGTCTCCTGCATGGCAGATGGATTGTTTACCACTGGGCCACGAGAGAAGCCCCTGTCTCTCTGTGTTAACTGTAAAACCATCTTCAATGCAGACAGCAGTGCATGTTCAGAGAGGAAGACATAGGGTTTTGCAGCAAGGCAGGTGGGTTTGTCACTTCTACCTCGAAGAGGTCATTTAGGCTTTGTGAGTTTCCTTACGTGGAAAATCGAGAATAATAACAATATCTCTGTTGTTGCCAAGCACATAAAATGTTTAGACGCACATTTAGCGCCTAGTGACTGTTCCCTCAGTGGTGCCTCTCATAGACAACATAGTTTCATCTTGTAAAATAGCTGGGGCGCTTTTATTTCTTCAAGGCTGATTTGATGTTAATGTACTAGCACCTTTAAGTAAATTAAAAACCACATTGAGGAATTAGGGGCTAATTATAAGGTGGCATCGTAATTCCTCACGAGAGCTGAATCATCAAGCAGCAATCCCCAGCCTTTTCAGCACCAGGGACCGAGTTCACGGAGGACAGTTTTGCAACACAACGGGGATGGCGCGGGGGGATGGTTTGGGGGATGATTCGAGTGCATCACACCTATTGTTTACTTTATTTCTCTTGTTACCAACCACATCAGCTCTACCTCAGATCATCAGACAGACCCCGGAGGTTGGGGACTCTTCAACATGGCTTTGGAATGCTCTGTTCTTTACCCCTCAGCTCTATCCTATGGGAATCACTGCTTTCCACCATCATCCGTAACACCTGGATGGTCAGAAACATTGTCATTTCTGAAAATGAGCCTACATCGACTTCGATTGAGTTTGAAACATTTCTGGATTGGACCCTTATCAAGGTTGTCAGCAGTACATCTCGTGTCCTTCAAGGAGATGGTCAGCCTGAAAGGGTGGTGTGGATCACCAAGAGCCCTAGAGTGGAGTGATGGGAGATCTGGCCAAGAAGATGCTAAACCCTCATCACACGCTGTGTTGCAGGGAATCAGCCACACATAAAGGCTCCGCTGACACCTCAGTCACCTCCAACCCAACTTAGAGGAACACTTTCTTGAAGGGCTAGAATAGCTTCTGAACTCTGCTCTGGCTACACCTGCTCTTTTGTTTATGTTGACCAGGGTCTTTCCCAATAGACGATGTGCCTTTGTAATTGAACAAGAACCTCATGTGTCCATCAAGTTCCCAAGTGCAAGGAGGGGGCTATATGCCTTGCCAATGTGCATGCTCAGTTGTTAAGTCTTATCCAACTCTTGTGCAACCCGTGGACTGCAGCCCGCCAGGCTCCTCTGTCCATTGGATTTCCCAGGCAAGTATACCAGAGTGGGTTGCCGTGCCCTCCTCTAGGGGATCTTCCTGACCCAGGGACTGAACCTGCCTCTTCTGCACGGGCAGCCAGATCCTTTAGCACTGAGCCACCAGGGAGGCCCGATGCCTTGCCAATAGGCACCTAAATAAAAGGTGCCCCTAGAAACAACTCTCCCAGAGCCGTCTGACATCATTTGGCTGCTTCCCCAGTGAACACCGTGAAACAAACAAATGAAGGGTTCTCTTTCTGATCACTTAGGCTCCTGAGAGAGAAGTCCTTGACACGTGCACAGCCACTTGAAAACTTTTCAAGATTTGTGCAATTCAAGTTTCCACTTTTTAAGAGGTTAAGGAGTCCCAGGTAAGCAATATCACTATGGTTTCACAGAACCTTTCCGTGTCACAGCAGTGTTGCTGGCATTTCAGAACAGGCATCTTTAAGAATATGACCCAGAATAAGAATGACCAGTCTCCCACTCCACTCCAGGCACTCGCACCTTGAGAAAAGAGAGACCAGCAGGTGCAAAGGCTCTGTGACAAGGGGTTCTATCATCATTTCCACCTACGACTACCATGGGTTTGTAATGCTCGAGTGCTATCCACAAATTCCTCTCAAGAGCATTTGTGTCATCATTGTCAAGGCCATCTCCATCAATGCGTTATCCTCATCATGTAAAGACTTGAGAATTTACATTAACTTACAGCTTCTACTCCTAAGGTTCATAAGCAGAGAAACAAATATGCATAAACACCTATAATCTTTCTTTAGTAATGAAATGACTGAAACTCACCAGCATAAGTTTGAAGTTAAGACAAATTTATTGCTCAAACCATCATGTTTTCACTTAGCTCTGTTGGCCGACGACAGAGCAATTTTAAGGGTTGTGTGCTGTTAGCTGATCGTATCCCAGACAGACCACACAACCCTTTGCAGTTTCCAAATAAACTGGCAGAACTGTCTCTAAATGGGTTTTTCATGTTGACTTCCTTCTTCAGATTTGGAGCAGGAATGGCTTTTCCATGACTTACTTTGGGAGCTAGTTCCAATTAGACTTCCTCGTGGCTTTAAATGCTCCTTTCTGTGAAGGGCATCACACATAAAACTTTAGTTGTAGGCTGAGGGGCTGGAGAAAAGTTTTGCTGACTAATAAGTAAAGTTCAGATCTGTGTCAGGGTAACAGATGGTATTGCCACAGTCAAAACCTCTGCTCACTAATCACTCATCTGTGTGAATATACAAAGTCAGCAGCAGACAGACACGATTTACAGATGGAAAAACGCGAAGAAAGGATTCGTGATGTGTTTGAAGTTCCCCAGGGAGAGGAATAATTCTAGAATTATCATCTAGGAGTCTGAGCATCTAATTCACTCCTTAATGACTCAAATTCTCTGAGTTTTTATTTTTTAATCTCCAAAAATAAAAGTAGTAGCATCAAACATAATAGTCACATTACAAGACATAATGATGGGATTCAATAAACACCTCTTACCCAAGTATAGTGTCTGGTTCAGGGTAAGCAGTGCATAAATGTTAAATCTCTTCCATTAGTTATTTAAAAAATTCAATACCATATGTCTTTCTGAACAGGTGTACTTAAAAGTACACCAATTTTGACAAAGAAGTCACGTTGCCAGATTTTAAGAAGGAAACACTTTGAAAGAGTCATGATCAAGACTGCAGAAAGGAAACATCACTTTGTAAATCAACTATACCTCAATAAAATAAATTTTAAAAAAAGATCACAGGAAGGAGAAATAAAGTAGAAAGGTTGATGTGAGCATCATGATAGTTTCAGAAACCCTTACCCAGGTGTTCGTGGGATGAACTGATCCAGGTGGAAATTAAGAACATATATAAAACACATTTAATTTTACCACCCGTGCTGCCAAACTGAATTAAAGGGTGAGCATGAACAAAAGGGCAATGCCAGGATGAGGATGTGAATAGTCGGATTTTATGAAAGGAATTTCTTCTTCTCTATATTTATAGATGTAGAGATTCCTAGAGCTGAAACTTGCAGAATAATTAGTCAATGGGTAGATTCCAAGAGTTGTGTGATTTCCTGTAATCTTAAATAAAATATCATATGCACTTTAATGTATGTGTTTTCTAGGGACAATATGCATATATTTCATCAGATTCTCAGAGGAATGGATGACTCCCCAAAAGTTCAAAGTCACTGATTCAGACCAGTCTTATTCTTTATCTCTGGCCCTTTCTAACCTACAAGCACACACTTCACTCTCTTCCTAGCTTCTGATACAGTCTGGAGCCTGACAGAACTTTTGGGGTTCTGCCCCTTGTTCTTCTGGTCTCTCCAGAGAGCTCTGGACATGGGGAATTAAAGGCAGTGGGAAAAAGACATGAAAATCAATAAATGTCCATCTGGGAAAAGCACTGAGGTTAGGGTGGCTTATATAGTTGCTAAGTTTACATATACATTCCAGAGTCCTACTCTGTGATACCCTAAGGGCTGACCTGTGGAGGAAACATTGTTATAAGAAGCTCATCATTATATATTGTCACCAGGACTAATGTGAAATCTCCAAAGAGCTCCCAGGTGGAGTTCAGTGGTGGTCCTTCCAGTACCTGCTATAGGAGATGCCGCAAATCCACTGTACCCTCTTCCCACCAAGTCCTCACTAGATAATTAGGTGATGGGCCTGGTGTTTTGGAGGCTCTACTCTGCCCTAAGCCAGACAGTCAGCATACATAATCTTATATCCACCAGTCCTCTCTGAGAAGAACCCCGCTCTTCACCCATTGGCTCTGACTTGTATGAGGTACTGCATCTCAGTGGCGGAACTTGAAATAGGATGTGGGTCTTCTGAGTCCGTCATAAATATTCTTTCCTCTTCACCTTTGGTCTCTACACTTGGAACAACCAAAAAAAATGGTTTTGAGCACACACTCTCAAAGAATGTTTCCATTTTATTTCTAAATCATATGCATATGATTTACAAATAAATCATATTTACATATATATACATATTCAAGTTACTTATAAAATATATATATACACATGTAGTATTAGAGACATGACAGGCTATCAGCCATTCTGAAAGGAGCGGCCGGATTCTGCTAGTCTTGGAAGGATGGGGCCTCAGAAATTAGGAAGACATTAGTCTCCCCCACGGCTTCATTTAAAGGATTCAGGTCAGTCAGCTCAGTTGCTCAGTTGTGTTCCACTCTTTGTGACCCCATGGACTGCAGCACGCCAGGCCTCCCTGTCCATCACCAACTCCCAGAGCCTACTCAAACTCAAGTCCATTGAGTCAGTGATGTCATCCAACCATCTCATCCTCTGTCGTCCCCTTCTCCTCCTGTCTTCAATCTTTCCTGGCATCAGGGTCTTTTCAAATGAGGCAGTTCTTCGCATCAGGTGGCCAAAATATTGGAGTTTCAGCTTCAGCATCAGTCCTTCCAGTGAATATTCAGGACTGATCTCCTTTAGAATGGACTGGTTGGATCTCCTTGCTGTCCAAGGGGCTCTCAAGAGTCTTCTCCAACACCACAGTTCAAAAGCATCAATTCTTCAGCACTCCGCATTCTTTATAGTCCAACTCTCACATCCACACATGACTACTGGAAAAACCATAGCCTTGACTAGATGGACCTTTGTTGCCAAAGTAATGTCTCTGCTTTTTAATATGCTATCTAGGTTGGTCATAGCTTTTCTTTAAGGAGCAAGAAGTGAGTGAAGTCGCTCAGTTGTGCCCAACTCTTTGTGACCACATGGACTGTAGCCCACCAGGCGACCATCCATGGAATTTTCCAGGCAAGAGTACTGGAGTGGGTTTCCATTTCCTTCTCCAGGGGATCTTCTCAACCCAGGGATTGAACCCAGGTCTCCCTCATTGCAGGCAGACACTTTACCATCTGCTCCACCAGGGAATCTCCCAAGGATTCCCTAAGGAGCAAGCATCTTTCAATATCATGGCTGCAGTCACTATCTGCAGTGATTTTGGAGCCCCCCAAAATAAAGTCTGTCACTGTTTTCACTGTTTCCCCATCTATTTACCATGAAGTGATGGGGCCGGATGCCATGATCTTAGTTTTCTGAATGTTGAGCTTGAAGCCAACGTTTTCACTCTCCTCTTTCACTTTCTTTCTTTTTTATTTATTTATTTATTTATTTAATTTTTATTTTTACTTTATTTTACTTTACAATACTGTATTGGTTTTGCCATACATTGTCATGAATCCACCACGGGTGTACATGCATTCCCAAACATGAACTCCCCTCCCACCTCCCTCCCCATAACATCTCTCTGGGTCATCACCGTGCACCAGCCCCAAGCATGCTGTATCCTGCGTCAGACATAGACTGGCGATTCGATTCTTACATGATAGTATACATGTTACAATGCCATTCTCCCAAATCATCCCACCCTCTCCCTCTCCCTCACAGTCCAAAAGTCCGTTATACACATCTGTGTCTTTTTTGCTGTCTTGCATACAGGGTCATCATTGCCATCTTTCTAAATTCCATATATATGTGTTAGTATACTGTATTGGTGTTTTTCTTTCTGGCTTACTTCACTCTGTATAATTGGCTCCAGTTTCATCCATCTCATCAGAACTGATTCAAATGTATTCTTTTTAATAGCTGAGTAATACTCCATTGTGTATATGTACCACAGCTTTCTTATCCATTCATCTGCTGATGGACATCTAGGTTGTTTCCATGTCCTGGCTATTATAAACAGTGCTGCAATGAACACTGGGGTACCTGTGTCTCTTTCAATTCTGGTTTCCTCAGTGTGTATGTCCAGCAGTGGGATTGCTGGGTCATAAGGCAGTTCTATTTGCAATTTTTTAAGGAATCTCCACACTGTTCTCCAAAGTGGCTGTACTAGTTTGCATTCCCACCAACAGTGTAGGAGGGCTCCCTTTTCTCCACACCCTCTCCAGCATTTATTGCTTGCAGATTTTTGGATCGCAGCCATTCTGACTGGTGTGAAGTGGTACCTCATTGTGGTTTTGATTTGCATTTCTCTAATAATGAGTGATGTTGAGCATCTTTTCATGTGTCTGTTAGCCATCCGTATGTCTTCTTTGGAGAAATGTCTATTTAGTTCTTTGGCCCATTTTTTGATTGGGTCGTTTATTTTTCTGGAATTGAGCTGCATAAGTTGCTTGTATATTTTTGAGATTAATTCTTTGTTAGTTGCTTCATTTGCTATTATTTTCTCCCATTCAGAAGGCTGTCTTTTCACCTTGCTTATATTTTCCTTTGTTGTGCAGAAGCTTTTAATTTTAATTAGATCCCATTTGTTTATTTTTGCTTTTATTTCCAGAATTCTGGGAGGTGGATCATAGAGGATCCTGCTGTGATTTATGTCGGAGAGTGTTTTGCCTATATTCTCCTCTAGGAGTTTTATAGTTTCTGGTCTTACATTTAGATCTTTAATCCTCCTCTTTCACTTTCATCAAGAGGCTCTTTAGTTCTTCTTTGCTTTCTGCCATAAGGATAATGTCATCTGCATATCTGAGGTTATTAATATTCAAAGGATTAGGCGGAACTTTATTGGAGGACATATGTACAAATTCTTAATGACCTTTCATTATGCATGGCACATATCTAATTTTTTCCCATTTACTCATAATTGTCCTCCTTATAAATTAGTGACTAAATTTGAATGAAAGTCAATTAACATGCTCTTAGGGCTTCCCAGGTGGTGCAGTGGTAAAGAATCCACCTGCCAATGCAGGAGACACAAGAGATGCAGGTTGGATCCCTGGGTCAGGAAGATCCCCTGGAGTAGGAAACGGCAACCCACTCCAGTATTCTTGCTTGGAAAATTCCATGGGCAGAGGAGCCTGGTGAGCTACGGTCCATAATGTCACAAAGAGTCGGACACAACTGAGCACAGCACAGCAGCAGTATTATCATAGCATATATCATATACGTGTTACATTATATTATCCCATGTAATACATGTATTGACATGTAAATATCATATATATATATTACAAAATAGATGCAGAGAGAAATTTGAAAGACGTGGATGAAAACTTAATAATGGGCTAGTTGTTGAAGGTACAAAAATTGTATTCTTACTATAAGCAATTATTTCTAAAATAATAGGGAGTATAATATTACTAAATGTCATTATTTTTGAAAAATTTGGTTGAACACTCATGACTGAACAATCTAGAATTCACTGTTGTTCAATTTACAAAAGTAATAGTTTATTAAATTCAGCCTATTCCCAAATGTGGTCTTAATAGGCTGTTGCAACCCAGGTGGAGGAAGTAATTTTTTCATGCCCCAAATCTTCTGTTTTCAGTCCCTTCCTTCAAGCATACAAAAACTTGTTGAAATTCAGATGATACACTTTCCTCTTTGCAGATGTTTTCATTTACTAACCAGAAGGTGCTGCATTTTTCTGTTTTCAACAAATTGGTTCAAAATGCTCTGCAACTCTTCTGCTTCAAATTTTCAAACTGACTAGAATATTGTTTCCAAGTTTTTTAAGCATAAAAATATGAAAATCTTTGCAAGTGATTCATTTAAACCATTTGCCTCAAAAGGAAAGTCACACGACGATAGTAACATTTCCCAAGACCCATTTTCAAAATTCTTTCTCTATAGCATGAGCTTCTTTCGGAAAGCTCTTGTTTCCCGCCCCCCCATGTTATTAATAAGTTGCACTGACCACAGAGGATGAAATGTTGGATGGTATCACCGACTCAATAGACATGAGCTTGAGCAAACTCTGGGAGCTAGTGAAGGGCAAGGAAGTCTGGTTGGCTGCAGTCCATGGGGTTGCAAAGAGTCAAACACAATCTAGCAATTGAACAACAGTAGCAACACTGACCACAGAGGGATGAATTAAATGCACCTATTATTGCTCAGTAGCATACTCCAAAAGCCACTTTTCATCACAAGAAAAGTCAACAACCTGGAGCTCTTGTCTATTACCACAGAGGGATGAATTAAATGCACCTATTATTGCTCAGTAGAATACTCCAAAAGCCACTTTTCATCACAAGAAAAATCAACAACTTGGAGCTCTTCTCTATTTTGCAAAAGAAAAAAAAAAAATGCAATTCATCTTTCTGTTCCCAACTGTTTCGACACTTGGCCACAAAGTAAGCAGCAAACCTTTGGATGGTAGAAAAAATATTCATGGTCACTCCTTATCTTTACAAAGTATGTTAAATAGTCTACTATTGAAAATGTGGAAATGGGAGACTTTCCTTGTGGTCCAGTGGTTAAGACTCTGCCTCCCAATGCAGGAGGTGGGGGTTTGATCCCTATGTGGGGAACTGAGATCCCACATGCTGTGGGGGTGCTGTCAAAAACTTAAAAACGAAATAAATAAAAATTATTTGAAATAAATAAAATGTGGAAGTGCAGTAAACCACTTTCCTAGGCATGAATCAGCTGATTATTCCCAAACATGCAGAAAGAAAGCACAGGAGGAATAAGACCCAGCATAACACCTGGTCTTAACTCAGAAACCATCAAACCACATGACTTACAGATCAAATGTGATTGTGTACATTAAACATTATGGAAAGGGAAATTTCCTTCAATTCTTTTTGGTATAGACAGCATTAAAATTTTTCTTCCCACATGCTAATGAGTTCCTTAAACCTTCATTTAGTATTTGCCCTTGTCCTCTGAAAGCTCCCATGCACCACCCGCCCCAGAACCCCAGTGAACAGTAATCTTGCCCATTTTCTGGGCATCACATTTGTACCCTACACTCTGTCATGATTTTTGTCAGCTTCCCTCATCCAGCACAGATGTTTTTATCATCCTTTCCCTGGAAGGTATCATGTATGCTGTTTATTTATAGCTAATCTCCTTTTAAAGTGTGAGTATCTATATTTTAGAATAAGAACACCTTATAAATCAAGAAGAAAAAACAGGGTAATCGCTTTTCAGAGAATCTCCAATAAACTTTTGAAATTTTTGTCCCATTTTCCAAAGGTCAGAGGGTAATTTAAAAGAAGAATGGAAGGGTTGCAATAACGTAGCAGCTGTGTAGAATGAATACCTTTCTCTGTACCCACTAAACCGTGATTCATATAAAGCAAAGGTCTCTTGAACTAATGAATAGCTGTGAAAGTTAAAGATCTGTGCAGAGAGTAATATGTAGGTGCAGGGCACAGACTTCTGGCATCACAACTACACTATGATTGAGCTCCCGGCTGGCAGAAAACACCTTTGAAGACTGATTATCTCTGTTTACCCATAGAACAATGAAAGTTTGTTGAAGCCTATTTCCAATCATTTGCTTTTTCCACTAAACTAGAATTCCTCCAGTGCAGCCCAGGATGTGGGCAGAGAGCTTTTCAGTTCTGCACAGGGACTCAAGAGACCACCCAGTCCAGGTCTGAGGGGGTTGGGAGGGGGTTAGGTTTAGGGCTGAAGTTCTGAGAAGATGGTCAGAAATTCTAACCCTTTCCTGACACTATCCATTCACTTTATAATAAAATACAAGTCTCTGTTTAAAATCCCTTTGCTCATCTATAAAAGCCGTGCTTTTTACTGCTCATTCACTCTGATATTGATAAATAATTCTCTAGGCTGCTTACTGATGGCGCCCACCCAATCAATGATTTCCAATCTGTGGTCACATGCATGTTCAAATGTATAAAAGACGCAGCAAAACCACAGTATTTACACGATTCCTTTTAACTGATTGTCACAAACACAGAGCCCCGGGAAGTGGGAACCATTTGTGAATCAAGAGTATTTTGCTTGCAGTGGAGGGAGTGGTTCCAGGGGCCTAGAGTCTGCACTTCCTGAAAATTCCCTACTGAAGAGTTTGCTCAGAGTAGAGATTTATTCAGTGAGCTGAACTATTCATGTCTTTAAAGTCACAAAGAACGTAGCACACTGAACATCTGGTGTACTTCATACAATGCTTACCTCCTTCCTTTGTTTCTTTAGCAAACATTACATGCAAGTATATCTAGGACAGAAACTTCACTTCCTAAAACTCAGAATTAAAAGTCAGTAACTTGGGACTTCCCTGGCAGTCGAGTGGTTAAGGCTTTGCTTTCCAATGCACCAGGTGTGGGGTTCCATCCCTAGTCAGGGAGTTAAGATTCCACATGCCTCACGGTCAAACACCTGAAACATAAGACAGAAGCAATAAAGACTTCAAAAATGGTCCACATTAAAAAAAAAAAAAAGTCATTTTAAAAGAAGTCAGTAACTTACTATTTGGGGCTTCCCAGGTGTTGCAGTGGTAAAGAACCCTCCTGCCAATGCAGGAGACACAGAAGGCGGTTCAGTCCCTGGGTTGGGAAGATCCCCTGGAGGAGGAAATGGCAACCCACTTCAGTATTCTTGCCTGGGACATTCCAGGGACAGGGGAGCCTGGTGGGCTACACAGTCCATGGGGTCGCAAAAGAGTCAGACACAACTGTGCGGCTGGGAATGAACACAACTTATTGTTTATTAACCACCTACACTTCCACAATATGAGAAATGATTCTTAGAGGGTAGAGTACAAATGCCCTAAAAACACTATTAAGGAGCAACCTTGTCTTTAAGGATTTTAGAGCTGGTAAGATATCACTCAGATGAAGCTCTTCATTCTACAGGTGTGAGAACGAAAGTCCAGAGAGGTCATGTGTCATTCTGAGGGTCAGCCTGTAGTGATGGTACCAAGATACTGGCCCAGTGGGGCCTCACCTGTGTCCCGTTACCTTCACCGCGGTGCTTTCTGATTGGCTAGAAACATAGGCGTACGTGATCTGAACCTATGAACTAACAACAAAAATTACACCAAGAATTTAGAAGTTCATCACATTCTCCTCTACCACACACAGGATAGAAAGTGAATACCATCTGCTGCTGATTATGTTTGGAAATCCACTCTTCTATTTCACAATCTCACCGAACTATTTCTGGCTCCTGGCAAGTCTGACACAAATCCTGGAACACGTGACTGACATGGTGCGCTCCAGGGATCAGAAAGCTCGGTGGGAGAAAGGACCCCAACTCACGAAGAGCTATGCGACCCAGACATTCAGCCTGACGAGGAGGC